>NC_138371.1:69308972-69331305 GCF_054177405.1 Leptonychotes weddellii | reverse complement strand
TCCAAAGAAGACATCTAAGTGGCCAACAGACACATGAAAAAGTGCTCAACATCGCTCGGCATCAGGGAAATCCAAATCAAAACCTCAATGAGATACCACCTCACACCAATCAGAATGGCTAAAATTAATGTCAGGAAACGACAGATGTTGACGGGGATGCGGAGAAAGGGGAACCCTCCTACACTGTTGGTGGGAATGCAAGCTGGTGCAGCCACTCTGGAAAACAGTAGGGAGGTTCCTCAAAAAGTTGAAAATAGAGCTACTGTATGGCCCAGTAATTGTACTACTGGGTATTTACCCCAAAGATACAAATGTAGGGATCGAAGGGGTACATGCACCCTGATGTTTATAGCAGCAATGTCCACAATAGCCAAACTGTGGAAAGAGCCAAGATATCCATCGACAGATGAATGGATAAAGAAGATGTGTGTGTGTGTATATATATATATATATATATATATATATATATGTACAATGGAATATTATGCAGCCATCAAAAGGAATGAACTCTTGCCATTTGCAATGACATGGATGGAACTGGAGGGTATTATGCTGAGTGAAATAAGTCAATCAGAAAAAGACGTATCATATGATCTCACTGATATGAGGAATTCTTAATCTGAGATCTTATTTTATTAGCAGCTGTGTGTTTAACTCATAATTGACTTAGACCTTTTTTTTTTTTTTTAAAGATTTTATTTATTTATTTGAGACAGAGAGAGCACATGAGAGGGGGTAGGGTCAGAGGGAGAAGCAGGCTCCCCGCCGAGCAGAGAGCCCCATGCGGGACTCGATCCAGGGACTCCAGGATCATGACCTGAGCCGAAAGCAGTCGCTTAACCAACTGAGCCACCCAGGCGCACTGACTTAGGCCTTTTTAAAAAAATTCTGTTATACTATGTTTTTTAAGGTATTTTTCGATAGCTTAATCCTTTTATCAACTATCACCCATGAAACAGTATATTGGCTTATAATGAGTGACAAAAAAGGTTAATTATTGTGACTTCTCATCATCCATGAGAAGCAAGGACTGGGTACTAACTCACTACATATCTGGAATAATATGCACTATATAAATTGGTTTTTTTTTTAAAGATTTTATTTATTTATTCATGAGAGACAGAGAGAGAGAGAGAGGCAGAGGGAGAAGCAGGCTCCCAAGGAGCAGGGAGCCCGATGCGGGACTCGATCCCAGGACGCTGGGATCATGACCTGAGCTGAAGGCAGACGCTTAACCATCTGAGCCACCCAGGCGCCCATAAATTGGTTTTTAAAAACAGGCTGAATAAAAATAATATTTTATTATAAGGCATATCCTAATGAAATAATTCTAATCAGAATAACTTTAAATCAGAAAGCTTGATTTATATTTGCAATATGTTTCCTCCTGAATAAGATTGTATGAATTAGGCATGCATTTGATTGCAAATAGTAGAAAATGCAACCAACAGTGACTTCAACAGTTAGAGCTTTATTTTTCACCCATAACAATACGTTCAGAGCTGGCAGTCAGGCTGGTCCAGCTGCTCCAGGATGTCATCAAAGACCCTCCTGGAGTACTGAGATGCCTCCAGTCTTCCTGCGCTGCCATCTTCAACATTTGTTTTTCCTACTAGTGGTCGTGAGGGCTACTCAACCTTCAGATGTCATTTTAATTTCAAGTGGAAAGAATGGGGAAGAGGAAAGGGCAACAGAGCTTTCTCCTAGGGAGGTTGCGATGTTGTATTCAGGAAAGACATTTCCTAGGAAAAGTTCTCTCCATTGCATTGGTCTGAACATCCTCTGACTCCCTTGCCCCAACCAGAAGAGTTTTAGGAATTGATAGCTTTTAGCTGTACATAATTTCTTGATTTAAGTAAGGTGGGTTTGTTTGCTTTTTCTTTTTGGTAATTTTTTTTTTTTTTTTGGTAAGAATGATGGGATGGGGAATGGATCATCTCAAAAAAAGGAAATCCTTGCTTAACCAAATTTTAAAGGTTGTATGAATAGGCAATATAATGAAAAGTACTGATTTTAAATGATATTTCTTCTACTTAAAAATGCAAATAATCAAATGTAAGAGTTTATATTTTTCCTGTAAAAGCTAATGCAAAGTAAGAAAAATTAGTGGTAGGGGAGTATTAAAATTATTCAGTCTAGTATTTTCATGTTACCCTACAATTATTTTTTTAAATATGAATAAGGCTAAGGTCTAAGGAAAGAAAAGTAGCATAAACTTTTTTTGCAGTCTCATTAATTGTACAGCAATAAATGTTTTTTTTTTTTTAAAGATTTTATTTATTTATTTGACAGAGAAAGACACAGCGAGAGAGGGAACACAAACAGGGAGTGGGAGAGGGAGAAGCAGACTCCCTGCCGAGCAGGGAGCCGGATGCGGGACTCGATCCCGGGACTCCAGGATCATGACCTGAGCCAAAGGCAGTCGCTTAACCAACTGAGCCACCCAGGCGCCCCTACAGCAATAAATGTTAAAGCCCATATAAAATATTATGGAAATATCCAATTTTATGTTATCCTTAATTGTGCATTCATACAAGGAGCTTTTTCCCCTTAAACATATTCTAGTTTGAATCTCAACACAGATTAAAAATGTACTTTCAGTAGATGGTTCTTTATCTATAAGGCATTGTTAAATCATATCCTCCAATAAGCTGCAATTACTCCCTACTTGAGGTGTGGTGCAGTGGGTCTACTAAAACTTTAAATCATATTTAAAAAGTAATTTAGCATTTTTTTTTTCTGCAAAGGGAAAAATGTGTAATTCATTTAACTCTGTGGTGTGGTTCATATAATAATAGGAGGACATGGAATAAAGAAGTGTCCTGTAAAGGAAAGTATGATTAAAAGCTCCTGAGAGTTCGAGGTCAAGGCAGGCTATTCAGATGAAGTGTCACTACTTCACTAGGATTTTAAAAGATGAATAGGATTTTACCCAGCACCAAAAGCAAAGGCTTAAAGGCCTGAGGCAGTGTGGTCTCATTTGGGTAGCTATGTGCCCTTTTGTAAGGGACACGAAATAAGAGATGGGGTTGTCAGATAATGAAGCCTATTCATATAGCATCTTTGGGATTAGCAGAATTCTGGACTATTTTAAACATTCAAATGTATATGGTAAAAATTTTTACCTTAAAATTACTAGCTTCTGTTGCCTAATTTCTTTGTGCTTTCTGCCAAAGTTCCTATACTAGTTTAGCTATTTTGTGAATAAGAGAATTTACCCAGTTAATTCCAGAAAATTTTTAAAAATACTTGTGTTATATACATACCTGACTTGTTCTGAATAAGCCAGATAACTTCTTTGGGTATCTTTTAAATATATATAACTCGTGCCTCTTGTTTATAGAATTAGTGATCATATTTACGCATTACTGTCTTATTTATTTTTATTTATTTATTTATTTATTTAAGATTTTATTTATTTATTTGAGAGAGAGAATGAGAGAGAGAGCACATGAGAGGGGGGAGGGTCAGAGGGAGAAGCAGACTCCCTGCCGAGCAGGGAGCCCGATGCGGGACTCGATCCAGGGACTCCAGGATCATGACCTGAGCTGAAGGCAGTCGCTTAACCAACTGAGCCACCCAGGCGCCCTACGCATTACTGTCTTAAATAGTTGTTGTCAAATGAAATTACCTTTTCAAACAGGAGATAAAGATCTTGCTCTGGGTGGGGAAAAATTGTCTCTCAGTACTTTCTCAAACAAAACAATTGAATTCTTTTTTTTTTTTTTAGTGAAGGGAATTCCTGGATCACCCATGCATTCTCAGACATTTTTTTTTTTTCCTACTAAATGAATTGTCAAGATGAAAATGCTAATTCATTTTAGGGAGTCTTTTTGTGCCAAAAAGTCAGCATCATTCTCTTCAGACATGTAGTGCTAGTACAGTTATAGTATATTGATTATAATGTGCCAGGAAAGAGGTTAAACACATCAAAATATGCCTTTTGTTTACTCAACAACCTCCACATGAGTTAGGCAGTATTTTTCGCATATCTGTAGATGAGGAAACAATCTGAGAGTATTGGCCTTTTTTATGTCAAAGTCTTCATTTATACCTTGTGAGATAAGCCAAGATGCCTGCTCAGTAGGTTAAAAAGTGCTAGTCGTACAATTTATGCATTTTTTCCTGCCGTAGTGAAACTATTTGTAGAGACACAGCTTGTTAAGAAGTAAGTTTTGCACCTTTTCTTGTTCTGCATATCTTTGTATTTTACATTTCTAAATGTCCTAGCTATCCCAGGACAGTTTTGTTGCTATAAAATTTGTCATTGTTTCCTAATTAGCATAGCATTTATGTTTTGTTTTTTTTCCTCTTTTTCAACCCTCACTTCCTTTTCTTCATGGCAGTCCATACTTTGCTTACCCACTGGTGTTTAGGTAAATGAAAGACAATTCCAGACTTCAATGGACTCTTCAGAAACATAAAAACATCCTGCAGGGTCATATTTTAGAATAGGATTCAAAAGATTTGTGGCTTTAATCATTTTTTTCCTTTGTATCACCACTTGGTTTGAAGTTTTTCCTGGACAAAACGCCAGGTTGGCATCCCAAGTACCTCATTAGCTGTTCATCTTCACATTGTTTCACTAACCGCCCATCAAAATTCAGTGTGTGGCTCTGGGCTTGCTAAAAACAAAAAGGCAAGATATCATTCAGAAGCATTATGTGATCTGTATTATTTACAGATCACTTGAAAGCACTAGGGATTAATCAAGGATGGAAAGTACAAAAACACATTTAGCTTTTATCAGTAATTTATTTTAAAAAGTGGAAAATAAATCAGATGTTTAGTGCATTTCCAAGAAATAGAGGCCTAGTCTGCCCAGCACAACATTGGAAAAAGCAAACAAATGAAAATTTCAGTATTGATTTTTGGTTTAGCCTGTTACTGGTATGTATGCATTTTCGGTTTTCAAAATCTGTTTTCCTTTATTCAGACTTAGAGATTAAACTAGCCAGTTTACCTGTGGTAAAAACCCATTTTGAGTACTGAAACAGATTTTATTTTTAGCAGATTCCACTTTACCTTTTCTTTTAATTGTAGAATTAATTTTATTTTTTTAGTTACTGTATTAAAACTTTTATTGAATTGGCTATTTCAAACCCAATTCTTAAGTGATTTTGTCTTACTCTATATTAATTATAAATTTAAATTTAAAAACCATAGATTCTTACCTTCTGCAACATAATCTACAGTGTTTTGCTTTTCACTGAGATATAATAACCGTTTTGGCGAACTGTCAGCTTTGTTTCCATTGTCCCTTAAAGAGAAAGTGTTTTTTCTTTTTTATTCAGGAAAATAAAATAAAAAATGAAATATACATATATCCTCCTGAATAGTTTTATCATTTTTATTTTAAGTGGAAGATGTTTTAGATGGCCGAGGAAGCTTGAGTCAGTGCTATCCACCCGTGCTGTCAGGTGAATGCTTATGTAATAGGGAATTACGTGGACATTTCCTTATTGCCTTGCATTTTAAAGCTGAAGCTCAAAGCTGAAATTTACTAAGTGATATGTCCCGTTTATATATAAAGGAGGTGCTCCATATATTTATGTAGGATTTAAAAAAAAAATAACAAAACTGGTTCAGTTACTGTTAAAGCCCGTTGCCAACTTCCATTTTGAAGAGTAGTATTGAAATTTATGAATGTAGAGTGTCAGCCTCCTGGGGAGTTTGTTACCCTAGGGCATTTGTCCACCCCTATCCCATCGAAGGTTGATGAGGAAACATCCTAAAGAGAGTTCCTAGAGAAGTTGATATGTGTTTGTCCCTCTTGCAGTTCAGTGAGCATAAATGAATATAGAGAAGACCCAAGTTTTGTGGGACCTGGAGCTTATTCAGTATGCAGTTTAAGTATATTACTCTTTACATTAGTTTTGCAAATTTTACAAACCATTTAATCATATGAACACATTGTTAAGGCCCTTTCCAGAGATTTAGATAGGGCCCATGCTTGGGGGCGGGGGGTGCTAAGCTTAAACCTCCTTATTTTTATGATAAATCCACCTCTAATATAAACTCATACTTGCTTCTCACTTACTGAATTCATGGGAATTCTTGGAAATTTCCTGGAGATGCTTGAGGTGACAGAATTCTACAAGACTGGAAAGAGCTAACGTATCTAGCATGTTGCATGGCAAGGATGCCTTAGTTTGCCATAAGCTAACTGCATATCAGAGGAAGGAGCCAGGCTGCAGCCATCCTGAGGGGAATCCTGCCCAAGAAGGCTGCCTGCTGGAGGGGAGGAGACTCTAACATAAGAAAATCTGGGATGATTCCCCATGGTCTGAAATTACTTTCTTTCTTTTTAAAAGATTTATTTATTCATTCGAGAGAGAGAGAGAGAGAGTGTGTGGTGGGAGGGAGCGGCAAGGAAAGAGGGAGACAAGCAGACTCCCCGCTGAGTGGGGAGCCTGACACGGGGCTCAATCCCAGGACCCTGAGATCATGACCTGAGCCAAAACCAAGAGCCAGACGCTTAACTGACTGACTGACTGAGCCACCCAGGTGCCCCTGACTTCTTTCTAAGTCATTATATCCCACCTGCCTGCCTCAACAAAGAAAGGGAATTAGTGAAATACCAATCGTAAGAAATGGTAAGGTGCCTCAACCTGCCTCCCCCTCAATATACACATACATGTGTCCTATAAAAGAACCAGCAGCTAGTGATTGCCAGAATGGAGAACGTGCTGTACAAGCCGGAACCGGAGTTGCCGGTGTTTCACTCCTCTCTCTCTGATCCCTCCTCCACCGCCCTTTCCAGTTCCACAGAAGCAGCAGACACAGAGGGTGAGGGAGGAGACAGAGAGTGCAGGATCAGACCACATGCCCCTGCTGATGCGGACTAAAAAGAATTATGTAGGAGATGGAAGTTTGATTTTAGATGAGGCCGAACCATTTAGTAGTGAAAGTGAATTGTAATGATCAGGAAAGGACTGCTCTTTACCCAAAGGCTACCCAAAAGCTGAGATGTTGTCATTTACTGAAGAATTGAGATCCCACCGAGTGAATTGAAAGGCGGTAAAATAGAGAAAAAGGACATTTTTCCTATCCACAACAGGCTCAGGCTGCTCAAGAAACAAGTTCCATGTATGTTCAGTCAAGGAATAGTGCGGGCTTTAGCTAGCTGCGCTTTGCGTCCCTGTTGTGGGCCCGTCTCCAGGTCACTGGTGTGAGCATAAGTCTGTGTTCCTGGTGACACAAGCCACCTGAGACGGCAAGACAATCCGCCTCCCAGGGTAAGAATAGGTTAATTATGTGGCAGCTTTTCTCCCAACATGAAGGGAAAACCCTGGAAATACACTTAGTAAAAATCCTATATTATTCTGTTTTCATCTGGGATGTAGTTAATTAAATTTGCTTGAATTATTGATGTGAGTACAAACTGTTTTTGAATATTAAGAAGGCCAATTTAAAAGTAGAACTAGGCATCTATAGAGACGTTGCCAGTTGTTCTGAAGATTTAATTTTTCCTTTGTATCTTATCATAGATGACTTCATTTAATTACCATTTTAATATTTATTTCCTTCGGAATTGTCAGAATTTCTGAAGAAAGTCATCCTTGGTGTATATTTCACTTTTTATCTCCATTAATATCCTTGAGAAGAAGCAAAAGAGAACAGAACTGAGAAAATTTGATTTTGAGTGATTGGCTTTGGTCTGTTTCATAGAAAGATGCTATGGTGTGGCTTAAGCAGTTTTAGCTCTATCCTTCTAATTTGATACAATAAAATATGTAGTAAATTCAACTTTGAATTTTATGTTAAAATTCTTGACTGTAAGAAAAAGGCTACTATGTTTCTGTTAATGCCCCAGGGCACAGTATACAATGTAAGATTATGACATTAGTTTCTGGAAACTCAGTATCTCCTGAATCCTTCTTGGAGTTTGTTTTCTTTGTTCCTTCCTTTTTTCTCTCATTGCTGTAGACTATATATGGTTTTCCTGAACTTATCATACATTGGTTGGTATAATAAATCACAAATGTAAGTATTTTAGCTCTTGATGCAGTCATTTTAACGTCTAGAACCTGAGTCTGTTTCAAAACAGACATCAAACCCTTAAGAAGTCTCTTACCTTCTTGCCATTGTTTCTTGCCTTTTTAGTGTGGGAGAAAGTGACAGGGAGTCACTAGTCCTAGGTAAAAAGCAACAAAACAGAAACAAGAAGACCTAACATTGTATTCTGCTGTGGACACCCTGGTTTAACTTCTTCTAGTACTACTTCCCCACCCTGAAGGTTTACAATGTGCATATTTAATGAAGCAATAGGAATTATAAAGGGCAATGAATGTGGGGAGAAAAGAACAGATCTTACTCTTTATTCTTATTTTTTTAAAGATTTTATTTATTTGAGAGAGAGAGAGAGAGAGCATGAGCGGGGGCTGGGGGTGGGGTGAGGGAGAAGCAGACTCCCTGCTGAGCAGGGAGCTCCACACAAGGCTCCACATGGAGCTGGATCCCAGGGCTCTGAGATCATGACCTGAGCTGAAGGCAGACGCTTAACGGACTAAGCCACGGAGGCGCCCCTAGATTCTTACTCTAAATTATATATCCGTGAAAGAAAAAAATTCCATGAAGCAAAGATGGCATAACAAGGACAAGGTATACTCTCTCACCTGACACATCTAAAAAAGGACAAGCTGTATTAAACAACAAGTTTCAGGACTTTGGCTATCAGAAGAGGAAGGGCAATGATCCCTAAGAGACAGGAGACAAATGAAGTGAGCCCAACGACTGCCCCTAAATAGCATTGTGTCATATCAGTATGGTGTATATGAATTTCCTTTCCTGTAAATAGAAATGAGAAGCAGTGAAGTATAGAAATGGAAAAGTCTGGCTGAGGGTAAGAAAATTTCCTTATCACTTTTCCTTAGAATGAAATGAAGCGAAAGTGGTTAATAAGGGTTTCCTGGAGTGAAGTAGCAGTTGAAATTGATAAAATATTCACCTTTGGTAGTCCTTATATTACTTTTTCCCTTTGGTATGTTTTTATTTGTGGTTTTTGTTTTTACTTATATATTAAAAAGGAGAAAAATGATATATTTATTTGAGTCTCTTTCATTAGAGTTGTATTTAGTGGTTCATATCTCATTAAAACACAGTCATTATTCATGATTTTATTTTCCTCTGAAACACCGAATAAGTCAACCAACAACCAGACTGGGTTACATTAGTGCTTATTCTTACCTGAAACACAAATAGAAATTTACATTATTCTTTTTAAAAAAAGATTTTATTTATTTATTTATTTGAGAGAGAGGGGGGGGGCACGAGTAAGGGTGAAAGGCAGAGGGAGAAGCACACTCCCTGCTGAGCAGGGAGCTCCATGTGGGTGCAATCCCCAGACTCCAGGATCATGATCTGAGCCGAAGGCAGACAGCTCAACCAACTAAGCCACCTAGGTGCCCCAAATTTATATTATTCTTTTACCTTTTAGAAATAAAGCAAATAACTGCTATCTTTCTCTCATTTTCTTTTGATTTCTTGAGAAATCTAACATTACTTCTGATATTGGGGTGCTGAATAAAGCTTTATAATCTTGTTTTTCTTAGCCAGTTTAGATCTTTTGTATACACACATGCCAAAACTGAACAGAATTTGCAAATCACAGGCTTTATCTTCATTTAAAAAGTCATATGATTTTTTGGGGGCATGTATGGTTAAATCATCATACTCCCCAAACAAAGCAAAACAAACAAAACAGCTCTATTTACCCTTATGAGCTTTAATTATAATGGAAACCCTTCTGAGATTACCATCTGGTAACCTGTGTGTTGGATTTAGTTTATTGTCGTATTTGGCACCCATAGTTTTAAAATAATGCATAGTTTTAAAATAATTTTTCTTTCTTTCTTCCTCCCTCCCTTTTTGTCTTTCTTTCTTTTCTTTCTTTCTTTCTTTCTTTCTTTCTTTCTTTCTTTCTTTCTTTCTTTCTTTCTTTCTTTCTTTCTCTTTCTTTCTCTTTCTTTCTTTCTTTCTTTCTTTCTTTCTTTCTTTCTTTCTTTCTTTCTTTCTTTCTTTCTCTCTCTCTCTCTCTCTCTTTCTTTCTTTCTTTCTTTTTTTCTTCCAACACTTACATAACTTGGAGATTCAAATACAAGTGTGGATTTTAAAACTTTCTCTTAAAAATGGGATTTGACAATACCAGGCTTGCTTTCTAGCATGCTGCTAAATAGCATCCATCCCCTGTGCTCTCTGGGTTCCCACGGTTCTCGCACAGTTGGCTTCACTCATTCATGTTACCTGTCTGGCACATGCTTTGAGCTTGCAGCCTCTGCTTTAGATAGTAAAGCTACAAGTACACTTTCAGATTCAGCCTGGCCGGAAAACAGTTGAAGACTCTAAAATCTTAAAAGCCAAATTTCTTCTCTGATAGAAGTGAAAGTCTAATGGGAGCGAAAATCCAAATTCAACAGTTCTTGAATGAGCACGAAATATGTTTTGCTGAAGGATATCTGTTTTTCTGGACCATCGATTCCCCATGTAATGTTGTTAATTATAGATTGTTTTCCATTTTTGATGCTGAATGCAATCTCTGAGTTACCAGTTTTCATTATCAGGTCTGAGCGTATTGTTAAAACAGCAGGAGAGATTTCCTTATTGTTTTTCTTTGACTCTGCACTGTCATGGAAATTATTTTTGGTTATGGCTTCTGTTATTATTTTCCTTATTGATCATATGTTCCCTGTTGTTGCCAATAATTAAAAAAAAAATACCTCCTGGTCTCTTGGAAACTAGCTCAATACAGATTTTACCTCCCATCCCACAAACCAGTATGTTCATTTTTGTTAATAGAATTTTAGTAGTGTATCTATTTAATGGAAGCCATTCTTCATTAAGGAGGGTGGTTTTGTTTTCTCCTTAATGCTTTGTTGCTGTGTTGGTGACTGATGCTTTTTTAGAGAGCAATTATAGAACTCTGATGTCACGCCCTAGATGAGACTTTCCAATTTTAGCATCTGTCCCCTTGGCACATTTCCCGGTGTTGACAGTTGGGTAAGAAGACACCCCTGGGTTTTATGAAGTCCTCCTGCTACAGATGGTGGGTTTTTGCGTTTAAAGAGTCTGCTTTAGCACTGACTCTTTTTAATCTTCTTCCTATATTTTTTTGGTGAAAATTTTATATAACAAAAAATGACAAGTTTCTCATCTAAAATCATTTTACTGTGGTACATGATATAAAATCAAAACCACAAATTTTGTATTGGCAGAGTCTACAAGTTCTGGCTCTGCATTCTGCCAGACAGAAAATAATACAAATTACAAATAAGACCAATACAAAACACTTCAGTCATTTTTCTTGAGCTTTTGTACTAGGTACCGCATAGCTGAATATTTTACTCACTACAACACAGCTTTCTAGAGAATCTTGTAACTGGAATTAATGTTGTAGTACTGTTTCGAGGCAGGACTACATCCGTACTTTCTGACAGAAACAGCTTTAATAATCTTAGGAAGTCTTAGGGTATATTTATTGAGCAATTATGTACTAGTCCTTACTTTAACTGTTTCATATATTATTTAAACCTCTCATCACCTTGTGAGGTAGACACTGTTATATTTTACAAACAATGGATGAAACTGATTATCAGAGAAGTTAAATACTTGCTCAAAGCCACACATCTAGCTAGTGGTGCATCTGAGCTAAGAGCCCTTCCATTCCGACTCTAGGCCAGGTGCTGGTAAGCAGTAATACTGCACTGCTTGATTATCTCCAGGAGACTCTACGAACCCATCTCGTGCCACATTTGCCCAATAAGTTTAATTCAAACTCTCCCACAGGGAAATAAAAATATACTTTTTTAGCTTTGCTATATCATTTTCCCATTTGGTATTTTAATAGAAGTTTTGCTTCCTCTGCCCCCCACCCTGACTCAGGCTTTTTATTTACTTATTTGATTGAAAATGGGTGGCAAGGAATTGATTGTGTTAAAAACTATGAGAATTGAATTGTTTTATTGATATTGGGACATGGAAATTTCTTCGTTAAAATCTTCTGGGATATGGAAGTAGTTAGAATTGGATAAATTTGAGCAAAAAAATTTTTATTTCCCAATATCTATGTGGAAAATCATAGCTGAAAATGCAATTTATAGTACTGACCTGAGGTTCAAAATGGCATGTTACGCATATGAGTTTAAGCCCCCACCCTTCCCCGAATTTCATTGAAATGACAGAAAAATGTATGTGCAGAGAAAGGAAGCTATAAGAATCTTGGTAAGCCAGAAAGGATACAATCAGAAAATAAGACAGTTTGACGAATTTCTAAAATGTGTTAAACAAATGGGGTGAGGGAGAACTCAGAGCAGAAAAATTTAGAACACAAAAATTGAAGCTGAAATTTGCTTCAGAGCAAAGACATTACTCGCTGTGGAACTCACAACAGAATTCTTCCCCCTAGAGAAGAATCTGCTAAAGCACTGGTACACTTGGACCCCTGTGCTGGCTTCAGTGTTTGTAACCTTGGTAAACCTGGGAGAACAGTTGTTAGGGTTAAGCGAGAAATTCCTCATTGGAGATTGAGGGAAAGATGATATTAGTAAGGACTAAAAGAAGAGCAAAACAAAGCCCATTGAAACCTCAGTACTTGACATCTGATAAATCAAATCAGAGGTACATTTTCTGTTTGAATGGGGTTCTTAGATCAGTTCATAACCCAGCGCTATAATGCTTAACATAACAAAGAAAGGTCAGTTAGAAAGATGAAAATATAGCAAATGGATAGACAAAGACATACCAGGCAAAAAGAACTCAGTGATTAGAAAATATCAGGTAATATATAGAGACTAGTGCATTCAATAGAAAAACAATTGTCAAAAAAAGGTACAGTATATTAGATGATAGTGCTGTTACCTTTTAGGTGATGAAATAGAAGAGACTCAAAAACAAATAGAAAAGAATAAAAAGTATGGAAATACAAGGGCAATTTGACAAATCTACAATGATACAATATTTCTGTCCAAAGTAATAAACAACAACAACAAAATCTAAGTGGGATATAAAGGATATTATTCACAAAGTTTAGAAAATTTGGTTTATTAGATACATTGTAAAGTGACTGCTATGCCCTACTGAGAATAACTAATTGCAGACATCATACATACATTAGGTCATGGAGAAAATCCCAATGTATTTCCAGAATTGATGCTCATTGGCCACATTTCTTGCTACCATGAAGTAAAAATAAAAACTCAGAGCAAAAAGATACATTCTTTACCTACCTAACCCGAATCTGTATCTCAGAAAGGAAACACTGAACTGCAAGCTTGATTTGTTCAAATGGGCAAGAAAACTGACAAATTATTGGCAAGCCTAAGAGAGAGGTGGGGAGGGAGAAAGAGAAGGATGGGAGGGAGAGAACACACTGCAAAGTGCTCTTTGGGAAGAAAAGTGAACAGCAATCTCGACATCAGCAACAAATCAAAGATGAAGAATGCATAGTACAATTTTGGAATTAAGATTTGCTAGTCACAAGATGCACTTACATGTCACCTGTTCGTTTAACTTACTTAGAAGTTTCTTAAAATTGAAATCACGGGTTTACTGAATTACTGATTTCAGATTATAAAGCTTCCTAAGGAAAAATAAAGACATTTCTGTATGGCAACATAGTATCTTCAGATGGCTTTGTTTTCTAAAATAACATTGCACTGGGCCTCCTGGGTGGCTCAGTCATTAAGCTTCTGCCTTCGGCTCAGGTCATGATCCCAGGGTCCTGGGATCCAGCCCCGCAGCTCCCTGCTCAGCAGGAAGCCTGCTTCTCCCTCTCCCACTCCCCCTGCTTGTGTTCCTGCTCTCGCTCTCTCTCTCTGTGTCAAATAAATAAATCAAATCTTTAAAAAAATAAAATAAAATAACATTGCATTAATGAAAAAATACTTGAATATGTTCAGATTACCAATTAGAATCTTTTATTTGTGGTGTTTTTGTCATGAGATGAAGTTTCTGTGTGCATTAAATTATTGATAACTATATCCTATAGTTATTTATAATTATATATTTCTAGGATAGTTTTATTTTTGCTAAAGTGATCTATAAAAAAGTACATGTCTACAAATAGAGGCTTATGTATATGACAGTAAGTCTCATGATTTTTATAGCAATGAACCTAAGTACCATAAATAGATACATAATAATAGTGTAAGTATGCCAATGAAAGGGCTTAGAAATTAACATGAATACCTCTTTGGTTCTTTATAGTATTGAGCTAGAGTTAAAAAATCAAAGACTCAGTCAAATGCTTTATAATCATGATGATTCCTCATTAAGGACACTTTTCTCTTTAAATTTCTTATTCAAATTTGTAGTGGAAGTATATTTGATATTTCCATCAGGAAGTCCAGTATATAGTTTAGGTTCAGTTCAGCCAAGTCCACAAGATCTGGATCTGGGCAAACTCATGAATTTCATAAGCATTAATTAGAACACTGATTAAAGAAAGAAGTGTATTTACTGTTTTCAAAAAGCACAAAATCATATTTTAGGGTAGAAATATGATGAATGTAGTTGTTTATTTTTTAAGATTGTAAGGCAATTTAAATAGATTTTTATTCATTTTTTTACAAGCAATCAATGTCTGTTATCTCATTTGATCTTTATAAAAACACTATGTTTACAATCTTCTAGTTTTATCAATGGAGAAGCTATGTGCAAAGGTACATAGCTAGTAAATGTTGGGACAAGTCCTTGTGTATGCGGCTGACCTGTTTACTCTTGAACTTAATGTTCATAATGATATCATTTATGCACTTTCTTTTGTAATTGTATCCTTTTTACATTTTTAAATCTTTCTGGACAGATTTGATGCAAGGTTTTTCCCAAGTACTGAATATTTCTTATGAGTCCTCCATAAATATTCATCAGTTGATTTCTGGTCCAGATTGGTTCCTGGAGGGAGAGGGGTTGCTTTGTCATGTGGGAGTTAACCATAGAACCAGTGAAAATGCAGAAGTACCATCAGGAATAAGGTAGCCAAGTATTTGAAACTCCCAGGCAATTTTCTGTTCCTTATTGTCCACTATTTTGGCTTCCGGTAGTCTAGGCAGAAATCTTAAAATTTTGGTTTGACCTTTTGATGATCTCCTATTCTTGACCTTGTTTCCAACTTGGATTTTTCTCCTGATCTGCCTTTTTTAGAACCAGTCAGCCCTTGCTTTCTGATGACTTCTTTCATTTCAAGCATTTATTTTGATTCTATCCTATCTTTTTACTCTGATTAACTCAGGCAGAGTGACTCAGTAGAAAGGGTGTGGGCATATTTCTTGCTGATTTCAGGGCCAGTTAACATTTTTGAGCTTTGATTTCTTAATTAAACTTTTTATTTTGAGATAATTGTTGATTCATATGCTCTTACAAAGACATACTAGAGATCCCATGTACCCCTGACCCATTTCCCCTAATGGTGTCCTCTTGCAAGACCACAGTTCCGTATCACAACATACTGACATTGGAACAATCAAGATACAGAACGTTTCCATCACTACATGGCTTGCCCATTTTGCCCGTTTAGAGCCGCACCTACTTCCCTCCCACGTTCTCCCTTTCCTTAACACCTGGTAACCACTAATCTGTTCTCAAATTCTCTAATTCTGTCATTTCAAGAATTTCATGTAAATAGAAGCTACAATACATAACATTTTATGCACTCAGCATAATTCTCTGGAAATTCATCCTGATTGTTTTGTGTATCACTAGTGTGTTTTTTTGTATTGGGAGTACAGTTCTATGGTATCGATCTAGCAGACTTTAACCATTCACGCTTTGGATGGTATCTGAGTTTTTTTCTATTTTTTGGCTATTTTGAATAAAGCTAATAAATATTCATGTATAGGTTTATGTCTGAGTATGTTTTTATCTCTCTGGATGACCAAGAGTGCAATTGATAGGATAGATGGTAGTCATATGTTTATTTTTTTTAAGAAAGTGCCAACATGTTTTGCATAATGTACCATTTATATCTCTGCACCTTTGCTAGTATTGGTGTTGATGAAATTTTTTTTTTTAAAGATTTTATTTATTTATTTATTGGAGAGCGAGCGAGAGAGAAACAGCATGAGAGAGGAGAGGGTCAGAGGGAGAAACAGGCTCCCCACTGAGCCGGGAGCCCGATGTGGGACTCGATCCCAGGACCCTGGGATCATGACCTGAGCCAAAGGCAGTCGCTTAACCAACTGAGCCACCCAGGCGCCCGAAATTTTTTATTTTAGACATTTCTACAGATGTCTCATTGTGGTTTTAATTTGCATTTACCTAATGGTTAACTATATTGAACTGATTTGCCATCTATAAATCTGTATGTCTTTCTCAGTGAAATATCTATTAATTTCCTTTCCCCGTGTTCTAATTGTATTTTTTTAATTCTTGAGTTTTAAAAGCTCTTTATCAATTCCAGACACTAGTCTTTTGTTGGATACATGGTTTGCAGATATTCTCACCCAGTCTGTAGCTTATCTTTTTATCCTTTTTACAGGGTCTAAAATTTTAAATTTTGCGAGGTCCTATTTATCAACTTCGCCCTTCACAAATTGTGTTTTTGGTGTCAAGTATAAGAACTTTTTCCCCAGCTCTAGATCCCAAAAAGTGTCTAATTTTTTTCTAACAATTTTTTAGCTTCATATTTTACCTTTAAATCTTTGATCAATTTTGAATTAATTTTTATATAAAGTGTGAGATTTAGCTCAAAGTTCATTTTTTCGTGTGTGACAATGGATATTGAATTGCTCTAGGAGCATTTGTAGAAGAGGCCATTTTTCCTACATTGAATTACCTCCATACCTTTGTCAAAATTGGGCATATTTGTGTGTGTCTGCTTCCAAATTCTCTATTTTATTCGACTGATCTATGTGTTTCCCTTGACAATACCAAATAATCTTAGTTCCTATAGCTATATAATACATATTAAAGTCAGGTAGACAGATTCTTTCCACCTTATTCTTCCTTTCAAAGTTGTTTTGAATATTCCAGGTTTTTTTTTTTTTTTGCCTTTTCATATAAATTTTAGTGTAATCTTACCATGTCTATTAAACATCTTGCTGGGATTTTAATATAAATTGCTTTAAACGTATAGTTCAATTTGAGGAATAATTGAGATCTTTACTATTTCAAGTCTTCCAATTCAGGAACAGGTATGTCTCCCTTTATGTAAATCTTCTTTGATTTATTCTATCACATTTTGTAGTTTTTCAGCATACAAATCCTGTATATGTTTTGTTAGATTTACTCCTAAGTATTTTTTAATTGATCATAAATGGTTTGTATTTTTTATTTGGGTGTTTATGTGTTCATTGCTAGTATATAGAAATAAGATAGGTATTTTTATATTTATATTCTACCTTGATATAGACTGAATGTTTGTAACACCCCCCATGTTGAAACCCAATCCCCAATGATATGGTGTTTGGAAGGGGCCCTTTGGGAGGTGATTAAGTTATAAAGGTGGAGACTTCATGAACAGTAGTATCCTTTTAAAGAGACCCTAGAATGCTCCATTGCCCCTTTTGCCATGTGAGGACACAACGAAGAGATGGTCATCTGTGAACCAAGAAGTGGGTCTCCACCAGACGACAAATTTGCTAGTGCTTTAATCTTGGACTTCTTAGTTTCTAGAACCATGAGAAATACATTTCTGTTTGTTTATAAGCCACCCAGTCTATAATAATTCTGTTAGCAGCCTGAGCAGACTATGGCATACCTGTAACCTTGCTGGTGTGGTTGGTTCTAAGAGGTTTTTAATTTTTTTTTGATTTGTTGAAATTTTCTACATAGAAAATCATGTCATCTATGAAAAAGTAGTTTTATTTATAAATTTCTTTCTGATGTGAATGCATTTTATTGCATAATTGTACGGGCTTGAACTTCTGGCACTCTGCTGAATACAGGTTATTGGTATGGACTTTTTCTTTTTTTTTAGAGAGAGAGTGCACATGAACAGTGGGGGGAGGGGTGGAGGGAGAGAGAATCTCAAGCAGACTCCCCACTGAGAGGGGCCCAATCTGGGGCTTGATCTCAGGATGCTGAGATCATGACCTGAGCTGAAATCAAGTGCCAGACGCTCAACCGACAGAGCCACCCAGGCACCCCTGGTGTGGACATTTTTGCCTTATTCTCCTTTTTTAGAGCAGCATTTAGTTGTTTTAACATTAAATACAGTACTACCTATAGATTTTGTAGACATTCTTTATAAAGCTGACAAAGTTCCCCCTGAGTGTTTACTGAGTGTTTTTCTTATGAATGGGTATTTTGTCAAATACTTTTTCTGTATCAATTGATATGATAAACTGACTTTCCTTTTTTAGTAGGTTAATATGGTAGATTATATTGAATAATTTTTAAATATTGAACTAGCCTTGCATTCCTAGAGTAAGCCTCACTTGGTCATGGTTTATAATTCTTTTTATATGTTGCTAAATTCTATTTGCTTATATTTGTTAGATATTTTGGCATTTATAGTTATGAGGGATGTTAATCTGTAGATTTCTTTTGATTATACTGTTTTTGTTTTGCTTTCAGCATGATATTAACTTCATAAAATGAATTTTTTCTTTCTCTTTCATATTTTGGGAAGGGATTATTTGGATATTGGTGTTAATTCTTTTTAAAATATTTTGTAGAATTCTACAGTGAAACCAGCCTGCAGATGTCTATTTTAGGGGTTTTTAACTAGGAATTCAGCTTCTTTACAGCTATACTACTACTCAAAATTTCTATTTTCTATTGTATGTTATTAGTTTATTTTTTAAGGAATTAGTCCATTTTATCAAAGTTGTCAAACATTTATGTGTAGAATATTTGTAGTATTACCTTACTAGCTTTCTAATGTCTACAGGGTCTGTAGTGGAATCCCTTGTTTCATTACTGGTATTGGCCATTTGTATCTTCTTTTTTTGTTAGACCTTGATAAAGATTTGTCAATTTTATTGATCATTTTAAACAACCAGCTATTTGTAACATTTATTTTTTTGAGTTTTTCTGCTTTCAGTTCATTGACTTATGCTCTTATCTTTATTATTTCCTTCCTTTTGGTTTCTTTGGGCTTTTTTCCTTCTTTTCTTTCTCTAGGTCCTTGAGGTAGGGTTTTAGTTTATTCATCTGAGAACTTTCCTCTTTTCTAATGTGTGTGTTTAGTTCTGTAAATTTACCTCTAGCATTGCTTTAGCTGTCTTGCACTACATAAGATACATTGTGTTTTCATTTTCATGAGTTCAGTGTACTTTGATTTTCCTAGAAATTCCACTTGACCCATGAATTATTTAGAAGTGTGTTGTTTCATTTACAAGTGTTTGGAAATTTTCTTGTAATCTTTCTGTCACTGATTTCTGGTTGTGGTTAGTGAACACATGATGCATGATTTCAAACTTCTCAAAGTTGATGAGGTTTGTTTTATGGCTCAGTATATGGTCTATATTGGTATATGTTCTGTGGGTACTGGAAAAGAATGCATATTTTGATGTTGATTAGTAGAATATTTACTAAATGTTGATTAGATCCTTTTGGTTAATGATGTTTCTTATTGTTCTCTATCCTTCCTACTCTTCTGTGTAGTTGTTCTATCAATTGTGGGAAGAGGGGTTTTGGAGTCTCCGACTATACTTGTTAATTTGTGTATTTCTCTTTTCATTTCTATCAGATTTTGTTTCATGTAGTTTTCATCTATGCTGTTTGGTACATACACATTTAGCATTGTTATGTCTTGGTGGATTGGCTCTTTTATCATTATTTGATGTCCTTCTTTGTTCCTGAAGATTTTTATTTCAGTTAATTGTGTTTTTCACTTCCAAAATTTCATTGTGTTTATATTTTCTGTATGTTCATTGGGATTTTTTTTCATTTTTTCAAGAATGTTTACAATTGGTCATTAAAGAATTTTTAGGATGTCGGCTTTAAATTCTTTCTCGGATAATTCTAATATATTTGTTTCTTGGTTTTGGTATCTATTGGTTGTCTTTTATCATTCAGTTTGAGAACTTCCTAGTTCTTGGAATGACTAATGGACATTTTATGAGACTTTGGACCTTACTTAACCCTTCCTCTTTAGTGGGCCTCCTCTGATACCATTTTGGTAGGGGAAGGTAAGGTGGGAATTAGAAACCTGGGTTCTAACTCAGCCTCCGTTGACATTGGCATGCCCTTCTGCTAGACAGGGGTGGCAATTCTGTCCCCTGCTAGGCCTCCACTAATGCCTACGTGGCTGGGAAGTGTAGGAATGCCACTTTATTGCTCCCAGGTGGCTTCCACTGACTCTATGAGCTGAAGGGGTCATCATGGTTACTGATGAAAATCCTTTCTTTTGAGTAGGCCTCCCCAACACTATGACACACTTGACGCTATCACAACAGAAGGAAGGAGGGCACCTTTTTACTACCAGTTGGTGATAAAGTCCAGGCTCGTCATGTGATCTCCACTGACACAGCAGAGGTGAGGGTGGGAGGCATCTACTCAGTTTTCTCTGAGACTTCTCCAGCAGGAGAGTTAGGGGTACCTTGTTAGAGCCCAGTGAGGACGAAAATCTAGGTTCCTCACTTAATATTTGTAGGTGTGGATGGGGCAGGGCCAAAGTTTTTCTGTGGTGTTTGACTTGTGTGGAGTGATTATTGCCTAAAACCTTTCTATCTTGGTGGACTGCCCTTCTCCTGTCCTTTGGCTAGAGAAAGCAGACTTTTATTGGGGCTTTTCTATCTGTGCCCATTGGAGTTTCTCTGTCATCAGTTCTTTGCTTCAAGTCTGGAATAGATGAAGCAAAAACAAAACCCACTGAATTGGGGCGCCTGGGTGGCTCAGTGTGTTAAGCATCTGCTTGCGGCTCTGGTCGTGGTCTCAGGGTCCTGGCATCCAGCCTCACTGAGCTCCCTGCTCAGCGGGGGATCTGCTTCTCCCTTGTCCTCTGCCCCTCCTCCCACTCGTGCTCTCTCTCTCTCTCTCTCTTTCTCTCGCTCACTCTCTTTCTCTCTCAAATAAATAAATAAAATCTTTTAAAAAAGCCAGATCACTGAATTAATTTCCATGTCTTGCTTTGGTCCCTGAGATCCACTGCCATTTTCCCTTTTTCAGTTTCTCTAGCTTTCAGTTTTCTTATGTTTGCTTTATATATAGTGTTTAGAATTTTCAGTTATACTCAACCAGAAGAACAGAAATAAATATATCTAGTCTGTCTTCCCAGAAATGGAAGTCCCTCTGAACTTTTTTTTTATTTATAAAATGTATTTAGTGTAATCAATTTGCTGGCTGCCTTCCAGGGAAATTTATGAAATTTTTGATTCTTAGGCAAACATATACTAAAATGATAAAGGCATGTACTAACATTACTTCCATTATCATTAGTGGTGGTAAGGATATACATACATACATTATATATATATTTCTGAAATTTATTTATTTTGAAGATAATCACAGTGGATACAAGAATGTTCATAAAGGGTTCTGAAGCATTATAGGAAATTAATAGGCCACAGACTCTTCCCTTGGATATTTTCTTGCTATAACTTCCTGGAAAATCAAAATAAATTTCCAAAGTAATTACACCATAATGTTTATGAGCAAGTTTTTATCTAAATGAGCAATAATAGCACATTGCTCAGATCATAACAATAAAATCTAGTCTGTCTATTGTAAAATGACAGTTAGAGCTTCTAACAGGCAAACTACTTCCTGCTGTTGTTATTGAAAATCAGGGAAGCCCCATAATATTACTTTTTGTACAATAAATGGTATGTACCACACTTGTAGTACTTTTTCATTCCTACTTTCATTGGTACCACTTTGGAGTTGTTCTATATAGTCTATGAGGTAATAAGTGAACTGAAAATAATGTCTCTCTTGAGAAGTTGGTATTATACTTGTCATCAAACAAACCTTTTGAGCTATTAACAGTTGTTCCTTTTACTCATTTTTCAGTGTGATTAGGACACTATTCTCTAGTTCTTATAGAATTATTTGCGAAATAGAAAAGTTGTAAGAGATAAGACTAAAGAATTCTTGAGGGGGAAATTGAGAAAATTTAATTAGTATTCTACTTCACTTTTTATCTTTTGCTTATTTTTTAAAAATAAAACTTATGTAACAAGGTATATTTTTAAGGAGAAAACTGGTGTACAGGTTTTTTTTCTTTTTTTAAAGATTTTATTTATTTATTTATTAGAGAGTGAGTGAGAGAGAAACAGCATGAGAGAGGAGAGGGTCAGAGGGAGAAGCAGACTCCCCGCTGAGCGGGGAGCCCGATGCGGGACTCGATCCCGGGACTCCAGGATCATGACCTGAGCCGAAGGCAGTCGCTTAACCAACTGAGCCACCCAGGCGCCCAGTTTTCTTCTTCTTCTTTTTTTTTTTTTTTAAAGAT
>NC_138371.1:69289132-69308872 GCF_054177405.1 Leptonychotes weddellii | reverse complement strand
GCTGAGCAGGGAGCCCGATGCGGGACTCGATCCCAGGACCCCGGGATCATGACCTGAGCCAAAGGCAGACGCTCAACGACTGAGCCACCCAGGCGCCCTACAGGTTTTTGTTTGTTTGTTTGTTTCCTTTTGCTGTGGACCATTAAGCAAGAATGAATCTAATCTGTTTTCTACTACTATTCTGGAAAATGGGGGTGGAGTGAGGTAGTAGGGCATAACATCAGTGTTGCTAAAAGCCTGAGCTTTCTTTATACTACTCATCTGCCCTCCTACAAGTAAAAGGCTTTACAGTTTCATTCCTGTTTCAGAGAAGAGAAGGGAGAGGTTATTGCTGTAATTTGAAAAGGACAAGTAGCCCAACATGGAGTAATTTCCCAAGAGAAATGGGCTTACAGCTGTAGGTCATAGCAGTGGCAAAACTTTGAGCCCAGAACCCTACAGAGTCCCAGAGGAAGCCAGATGTTTGATGGAGTGATATGTAGCTACTGGGAGCTGAATACCAAGGCTCACGGCTTTGGGAAATAAAGTGAAAGATTCTAGTGCCCAAGGCAAGAAAGCAGTTCATCTTCAAATGAACTGCATGAACATAGAGAACATCCCCACAGTGACCAATTCTCATTAAACCCAAAGTTATTCAAGTTTTTCTGGACAAAATATGCCTCCCTGGGACTTTAGCAAAACCTTAGATACCGTTGAGGGTCCTTAGCTCTACCATCTCCTATCCCAGAATACAATGCATGACTAAGAATTTCCTGTCATCCCTGTGTGACAAGAAGAAATAAACCATATTAGATTATTTTGATCTCTAAAAAACTTATGAAATATGGCTTTTCTTCCACTTGATTGCCATTCATAAACCAAATTCATGTTGCACACATGCCTATTAAGCAATATTCTTTAAGTGTAACGGACCTCCTGTATTTAAATCAATTTAAAGTAGTTTGATTCCCTGTTTTTTTCCACGTTCTCTTTTATGGGCTAGAGGTATAGCAGCCTTTCAAATAAAAATTTGTAAAAAATAAATTTGGCTCTTCATTTCAGCTCACGTCATGATCTCAAGGTCCTGTGATTAAACCCTGAATCTGGTTCCACATTCAGTGGGGAGTCTGCTTCAGATTCTCTCCCTCTGCCCCTCCCTGAACTCATGCACACGCTCTCTCTCTCAAGTAAATAAATAAATAAAATCTTTAAAAAAATAAAAATGAGTGAATTGAAAACTGTCAGTTATACAATGATTGACAAATTTCTTAGAAACCTGTACTTTTCTTCAGTCAGTTGTATTAGGCAAATAGAATAGGTAATAACATGCTCAAGAAGTAGTGATAAAATCCAAATTTTCTTTTCCTTTTTTTTTTTTTTTTACCAGACTGTCAGTGGAACACTGGTAGTCATACTAAGAAAACACAAATTGCTTCATGTGATCTTAAGAGATCAGACATTTGATAAATAGACTACAGATATGAACATATTAACAATTATTTGTCAGCTACTTGATTTTTCCCTAGCTCAATAGTGAAAAATGAAGTAACTTGCAAAGCGCTTTGCAAGTTTCAGCTGACCAGACTGACTGCAGTGGAGAGCTATTAATATTTTCATTGTTCAACATTAGCAGAGATCATTCCCATTTCATTTTTAAAGGTACCAGGTGTATCACATAATGAGAATCACTGCTTTTATTTTTAATTGGAATGGGCAGTTGGTAGGGTGAAGTTGTGTCAACAAAGAAATCAGGCTGTTCTTATAGAAGCTATTAATTTTGTGTAAATTATCATTTAGGAATTTAGCCACTGAACAGTAACTACTAGATTCACCAACAAGTAAGAAACCTTTCAAATGCATTTAGTTGAGATCATCCAACCCTTAAACATTAAGGTTTTTCTCAGATATTCACTTTTGTAGCAGGCTCATCTCCATCTCCATGGAAAAGTTGGATTTGCTCAGAAGTTTCAGGAGATCTGCCTCATCATGGTTCATGAAGGTAGTGAGTTTGCCAACCCCTAGGATTGTAAACCAGTTCTCTGTAGATCTCAGTGTTCTACAGGTGTGCTATGGACAAATAATCAGTGCAATTTTTGGTTGTATCTGTCATATTGCATAAATGTAACTCAAAATTGTTGAACTGTGTGACAGTGTAACTCATTTCAGAGGGTTGTAACTCAAGACATTTTGTCTTTTGCTTTTCTGTATTTTAAACTGTGCTTGGGTACTGGTTTTATCACTTAGTTTTATGACCTTGGCAAAGAAATGTGACTTCTCTGATACATACTTCTCTCATCTGTAAAATGGGAACAGATTATTTCTGAGGGAGTGGTGATGAGTGTATATTAACCAGTATAGACTTGAAACTGTAAATTATGCCCTCCAATTAAGATGGTACATTTCCAGAGTTATCGTTTTCTCATATTTCTCCCATCAAACAATATTTTTTTTGAGATTTATTTATTTATTCCAGAGGGGGGAGGGGCAGAGGGAGAGGACGAGAATCTCAAGCAGACTCCCCACGGAGCAAGGAGTGCAAAGCAGGGCTCTCAATCCTACAACGCTGAGATCATGACCTGAGTTGAAACCAAGAGTAGGACACCCAACCGACTGAGCCACTCAGGTGTCCCTCTCCCATCAAAAATATTAAACTATAGACCTATATAAACATTATGTGCAACTTATAAATGAAATAGGCCTGTGTAAAGGGCTTTTTTATATTTTATTTGAACACATTTATATTGTGGTGCTATAATTAATCAGGTGATTAACAAAAGCTTTTATTTTAGTTTCAGTAGTTATAGGTTTTGCTCATAAGCTTTGCTAATTCATAATAATATTGTACTATTAACTATTGTTAATATATTTAAAATATCAACACTGAAAAAAGGTCTTAGATAAAGCAAATATATGTAAACCATGGAACTTTAAAAAATTTAATTTTTGTGGTTTGTTTTAAAGATTTTTATTTATTTATTTATTTGTCAGAGAGAGAGCACAGGCAGGGGGAGCAGCAGACAGAAGGAGAAGCAGGCTCCCTGCTGAGCAAGGAGCCCGATGTGGAACTCGATCCCAGGACCCTGGGATCATGACCTGAGCCGAAGGCAGATACTTAACCGACTGAGGCACCCAGGCATCCCATGTTTTGTGGTTATTTAATACAATGGTGACTTATTTCAAAACTGATTAGAATTCTTTATCTATGGCTGTCTATCAATTTTTATCTTGAAATTACACCATTTATTGGAATAGTTTCTGAACTGTGGCATGATTCCATTATTTCATGTCATTCATAAACAAATAGACGAACACATAAGCAACAACAAGAACACCACTTTATTAATTTACCCTCAATCTTACAGCTGCTGTGTCTCCTATATACAACCTTATTACAAGATGGAACTAACAATGAAAGATATGGTTTTGTTTTACCTTACAGATTTTTTTTATCAACTAAACTTTTGCTAGTTCCCTCTTCACTGCAACTCTTTTCTTCACAGGTCATGAATAGAATGAAAAAAATGTGTAAGTTTTATAACTAGAAGGACAACAAAAATCTTCATAATTGCATGTATTTTCCAGTAAGAAATTATATTTCTTATATACATTTTATATATATTTTGCCTTTAGTCATAAGGAATTATTTTCCTTCAAATAAACTGAAAAATTGTATTTGGGATTTGGCAAATTGAGCTTTGTCTATGATCATTATAAAGCAAAAAACTTTATTATCTATATCATTTTAAAACTATAACACTTGGCTGAATTTTTATTTTTCTAATTTTTTTGAAATAGTTTAGCCTATTGGCTTTCAGCCCTTTTTCTTTTCAGATATATGCAATAAGTTTCTCCCTAAGATACAAATTCCCTTAAGGAAAGCTTTAGCTCTGTCTCATAGGATAGTAAGTTTTTATTAAATATAAAAATATTTTTTTCTTTTTAAAAAAATCTTTTCCTTTATTCAGTCAACAAACTTTTTAAAATGATTTTATTTATTTGAGAGAGAGGGAGAGAGAGCGCATGGGGTTGGGTGGGGAGGAGGGGCAGAGTGAGACTGAGAAAGAGGAAGTAGACTCCTTGCTGAGCATGGAGCCTGACCTGGGGACCTGGGGCTTGATCCCACAAGCCATGAGATCATGACCTGAGCTGAAACCCAGAGTCGGGCACTTAGCAGACTGAGCCACCCAGGTGCTCCTAAAATTATTTTCTAATTACTGTTTTAAACTAAGGTATTGAGAACTTTATTGCATAATTTCCCCCAATTTGTGACAATTTAAAGCTCATTATTAATGTTTCCCTTAATTGATTTCCAGACAAAGAATGTGCCCTATATGATTGGTATCCAGTATATTACAGCTTATTATTATGTGATCCTTTTTGCATATTAATTACATTTCACTGTAAAATGTTAAAAGACTAAAATGATCTCTCAAAACATGCACAAAATCATAGAATTATATCTTCCAGAATAAAATAAGGGACTTCATTGTTGCTTCTATTATATTAGTTTGCTAGGTTTGCCTTAACAAAGGCCAACAGACTGGGTGGTGGAAACAACAGAAATGTATTTTCTCACAGTTCTACAGGTTGGAAGACCAAAATTAAGGTGTCAGCTGAGTTGGTGTCTTCTGAGTTCTCTCTCCTTGGCTTACAGATTGGTGTCTTCTCTCTGTGTCTTTACATGGTATTTCTTCTGTGTCTGTCCGTCTTATCTCCTTTTTTTATGACAGTAGTCATATTGGACCAGGGCCCACCCTGATGATCTCATTTTTGCTTAATTACCTCTTTGAAGGCCCTATCTCCAAATACAGTTACATTCTGAGGTGTTGGGCCTTAGGATTTCAGCATATGAATTTTGGAGAAGCACAATTCAGCTTATAACATCTCTTAAAATCACTTTTGAATCATTTAAAGAAATGTTGCTTCTTTTATTTTCATTTCAATTAATTTCTTCTTATAACTATCCAGGTAAGTGAAGTGGCTTGATGTTATCTTGAGTGCAGAACAACAACAACAAAATATTACTGAATACAGAAAGAACATTTTGTGTACTCAAAGTGATAATGTTTTTTTCTTTTAAACTGTACAGTTGTCATTATAAAAGTAATACAACAAAAATCATTACTTTTCCTTTGCGACATCAATAACCATTTAGGAAATGTGATGGGAAAAATCAAATCCATTCATAATAACAACATAAACTACAATACAAACTACAAAATACATATGAATAAGTCTAATGTAGAAGGTACACAGAAAGCATAAAGCTTTATAGAAGGATATAAAAGACTTGAAGAAATGGAGAAAGACATGTTTCTAGTTAAATTAAAATTCTATATGTAAAAGAGTAGTTTACTAAAAATATTCTATTTGGTGCATCCTGAACTATAATATTAGTGATAGCTTACCACTAGCTTTTCCTTAAATATTTACTATTTATTAGTTTCTAGAGTTTCTCAAGTATGTATTATTTGTTGGGTCCAGACGTTTCTCAATTATTTACTTTTTGTAAGATCTTTTGTAATCCTTTGTACTTCTCTATACCTTGGTCTTCTCAACTGTAATATTGGGATAATAATTGTTCCAATAAGACATGAGGGGTTAGGAATTCTATTAAACTATTGAACATAGAGATATAAAACTAAATAAGTAAAAATAGCTATTGATAATATAACTAGATGCAGATTAAATCTTTTGTAACCTAAAAATGTCATGAATAGAGTTAAAAGAAGAATGGCAGGCACAAAGAAAGCATACATGAAATGTAACAAATTATCATGTCTAAAACAATAAATAGATATAACAATCAGTGTATGAGACAGTCTAGTAGAAGTAATATTAAGCAATTTTTATGGACCAGTTATTGTCCAAAGACAGCAATCCTATTTGGTTGGTATTATTATTGACCTCAGATGAAGACACTAATCCTCTCTACTGGACAGAAGTTTTGTCTAGTGAATTATAATGTAATAACTATTATTGTAGCAAGCCTTTTTGGGCTATTGAAATATTTCTTTGTAATGGATTGCTAAAACTATAATTATGAGATCAAAGGCCCATAATATGACAACTCCCTATTGCTTTCAATACAGGTTATACCAATTATGCCCCTCCTTTGAAGTATAGTAATGTTTATTAATAGCAGCATTTATGACTGATTTGAAATTCAAAATGACTTGCCATTTAGAAGAAGCATGGCATGTTGGTTTATTCAAATTGTGTTGATGCTAACATTAGGAAAATTTTCTCCTTTATTTCATTTATTGTTTATTTTTGCCTTCAGCCAGATTTAAGATGGTATGAGTTTATCTTAATTGATGAACTTGTTCTGGGTCTTAGCACTGAAGCATAAATGTCTTGTCCTTCATCCAAGTTTTAATTTCCAGTGGGAATTTCCTTATTCTCATACTTAGTCTGTTTCTGCAAACTGCAGTCCACAGTGTAAATAGTTTTTTTGGTTTGTTTTAACCATGTCACTGGGTTTTACTCCCAGTTTTTAAATTGCGTTTTGAAAATAGAGTGTATCTGAAACTCTGAAAGAATGCAAGTGGGAAACGTTTCCAGAGGCTATGGTGGGAGTGCGTGAGAAGGACTTTTTGGCATTAATATATGACAGATTTTAAATATCATTCAGATGATATTTCAAAAAAATTCTGTATTTACTTCATATATAAATAGATGCTTATTTACCCATAAAATTTGCCTTATCTTTTCTTTTAAAAACCTTATTATTTTGAAATAGTGTTATATTTATAGAAAAGTTACCATAAGTAATACAGAGAATTTCCACTTAAACTTCACCTAACTTCTCTTGATGTTATTTTTCATAGCTATGGTATAATTGTCAGAACCAGGAAATTCATATTAACTCAATAATTCTTTACTATATACCTTACTTGAACTTTCCAAGTTTTCCCACTAATATCTTTCTTAAAAATAAACTTTTAATTTTATAGTAGTGTTGGATTTATAGAAAAATTGCAAAGATTAACAGTGTTCCTTTCTATTTTTAGTTTCTTTCATGAATAATTGTTGACTTCTATCAAGTACTATTATTCCATGGATGTACTAAGATACATTGATTTTGGGGTATTTAATCAACCTAACATTCTTCAGCTACCTTGAGTAAGCATTCCTTCAGTAAATGCTTCAATATCCTTTTTTTATATAAGGGTGAATTTGATTTGGAATTAACTTAGGAGTCTTCATCAATTTATATAAGATATATTAGTCTACAACTTGTTATATCTATGTAACAAGTATATATGTTATATACTATATTGCAATATATATATATATATATTGCACCTGCCAAGTTTAAGACATTTTCTCTTCTTGAATGAATTTAAGATTGATATTATTTCTGCTTTCAACATTTGATAAAATTCATTAGTGAAGTTATCTGGATCTAGAGTTTTTATTGTAGCAGGGTTTTTTTTTTTTTTAACTTTTTGAGGAATACAGTTGACCCTTGAACAATGTGGAATTAAGGGCATCGACCCCTCCCACAGTTGAAAATCCATGTATAACTTTTAACTACCCCCAAATTTAACTGCTTACAGCCTACTGTTGACTGGAGCCTTACCAATAACATAAACAGTTGGTTAACACATATTTTATATGTTCTATGTATTATATACTGTATTCTTACAATAAAGTAAGCTAGAGAAAAGAAAAGGCTATGAAGAAAATCATCAGGAAGATAAAGTACATTTACAGTACTGTGGTTTATTTATCAAAGAATATCCACGTATAAGTGGACCCTCGCAGTTCAAACCCCTATTATTTAAGGGTCAACTCTGTAATTGACAAATATAATTGGGTATATTTGAATTGTAGAATGGGATGATTTGATATAAGTATACATTGTGGAATAGTTCCAAGATCAAGGTAATTAGCACATCCATCAACTCACAAAATTAACAGTTAACTTTTTTTTTCTTTTTTTGTGGTGAGAAGGCTTAAGATCTATTTTTAGCAACTTTCAAATACACAATACCATATTATTTTCTTTAAAGGTTTTATTTATTTTTTTGACAGAAAGAGACACAGCGAGAGAGGGAACACAAGCAGGGGGAGGGACAGAGGGAGAAGCAAGCTTCCTGCTGAGCAGGGAGCCCAGTGCGGGGCTTGATCTCAGGACCCCGGGATCATGACCCGAGCTGAAGGCAGACACTTAACGACTAAGCCACCCAGACGCCCCCACAATACCATATTATTAACAGCAGTCACCAAGCTGTACATTATATCCCCAGAACTTCTTCCTATAACTGAAATGTGTACCCTTTAACCTACATCATCCCATTTTTCCCTCCCACCTGCCACTGGTAAATACTGTTCTATTCTCTGTCTCTATGAAATCTGCTTATTTCACTTAGCATTAATGCCCTCCAGTTTCATCCATGTTGTTGCAAATGGCAGGATTTCCTTTGTTTTTATGGTTGAATAATATTCCTGTGTGTGTGCGTGTGTACATTTTCTTTATCCATTCATCCATTGTAGGACATGTAGTAGGTGTTAACTGCAAATATAACTTCTTTAACAGATATAGCACTATTCAGATTTTGTTTTTTCTTGTATCAGTTTTAGTGAGTTGTATTACTAAGGAATTTGTGTATTTATTTTAAGTTGTCAAATTTATTGATGAAAAGTTTTTGTAATATTTTTGTATTATCTTTGTAATATCTGTAAGATCTATAATGATTTTTTTTTTTTTAAAGATTTTATTTATTTATTTGACAGAGGCAGTGAGAGAGGGAACACAAGCAGTGGGAGTGGGAGAGGGAGAAGCAGGCTTCCCGCGGAGCAGGGAGCCCGATGCGGGGCTCGATCCCAGGACCCTGGGACCATGACCTGAGCCGAAGGCAGACGCTTAACGACTGAGCCACCCAGGCGCCCCAAGGTTTTTCAACATTTTTAAAGCTTTTCAAAGAATAAACTTTTGGCTTTATTGAGGTTCTCTATTGTATGTCTGCCATCTTTGCCATTGGTTTCTTCTATTAACATTCTTTTTTTCTTCTAATTTTTCTTGAGGTTGATTTGTCATTTTTGTACATTCTTGAATTGAAAGCTTAGATTACTGATTCTTGACTTTTCATTAAATTCAAAATATTACATAGTTTTTATTCTGACAAATTTTGTCACATAGACTTTTTTTAGAGTTTTGTTGCTAAATTCCTGATTAGTTGAATATTTTACTTAATCTGATATTTTATGTATTTAAGAACATTATTCTGTCTAAGAAATTCATACCCAAAAGATGAAGAATCCCTGTGAATATATGTGGCTACTGAAAGTAGTCAAATTCAAATAATTTTGATTTTTATTATAGTATACTAAATTGTTTCTCATCATGCTCAGCATTTTATGTTCATAAAGCTTGTGAGGGCAAACATAGACATTTATTTTATCCTAAGATTCTCATTCACATTTTTCTCACAAACCTGCTTTTCTTTATTGTTTGGTATTGAATCTAGACTGACATTTTCTTTATTGCACTTAAGTTTACACAGAAATGAACTTACACAAAAAGAATATAAAAATATAACAAATAATTCCATCTAAAGCTTAGTGTGTTAGATTGGACAGTTGGGTTTGGAATTTGGTTCTGGCTTTTACTAGCTTTTTTATATTGGGTAAGTTAATTAAACTTTGCTGCACTTTATTTATTTATGAATTGGTGATAATTAATATAGATGGAGATATCTGGAAGATTCTACCACTAGTTTTGTTACATTTTAAGTATGCTGGTGTTTTTCCCTACCATCTGCCCTTAAAGATGCCACTTTGAGGACATTCTCTTTTTTCTTTCATTCTGATGGTCTTCATCATTTTACGTAATGGTTCCTGTATTTCTGGACAATTCATATAAATCTATATAAACAGCATATGTGGCACACTTTTTCTTATTATCAGCATTTGACCAATCCTAGAATCTAATCTCTGTTGTCCTCAACTCAAATCAATGGGAATTTCATGTTTAATATGAATGCCACCTTCATTCTACAAGTTTCTTATTTTCCTCATTTTGTGTAAATGCAGTACGACTTGATACCAATACCAAAGGGAGTTAGTGATTATCCATGAATATAAATAATAATGGTGGTGACTGTAATTATCAAATGTATGTTAATTACCTCCTATTTGGAAGGTTCTATTTTAAGAACTTTATGCATGTCATTTTATTTTTCAAAACAACACTGTATTATGTACTCAAGCACTGATATCCTCTAGCCTAGTTGTGACTCATGTTTGACAATTCAATGAATATCAAATTCATATTTTTGTATATTAGGAATATCTATATTAGATTTCTATAAAACTGGTGCTCTAAGTAGCTATATTTTCATAATGCCATTTTCATTAAATATGATATGTAGTATAAGAGAACAAAGCCCTTTCTTTTCAGTCTAATTTAAAATTTAGGACAAAAGTAAATTTGTGAATTTTAACATGTAAGACATTTATAGTAGAAAGTGTTCAAGATATGTGTGAGAGGATTTTGACTCAGATCCCCTTTGGGGAACTACATGATCTTGGAAAAAATTACAGAACTGAAGATCTCTAGGCTTCTATGTCCTTCCAAGTGAAATAGGTAAAAAGAAGAATGATAATGATAACTTCATAGGCCATTACAAAGACATTAATAATGAATTTAAAAAGTACTTCCAAATGTCAAAATATTATATAAATATTTTCACAGCAAGTATGGATTTTTCAGAGTGAACTACAACATATTAATAGATAAAATAGTATAAATCAAGATATATTTAAATGCAACAGAATGTTCTTTCCTTTCCTCTTTTTTTTTTTTTGGCTCTTTCTAGATGAGCAACTGAGGAAAGCTGCTGATTTTGTATTTGTTAGCAGTAGAGCAGTATTATAAGTGAAGGGAATATTTTTGGGAGGAAGGTTTAGTATTACGACAGCTGGTTCAGGCTGTTTCCTTATCAGAAATAGTGCTTCTAGACTACCAAAAGTAGGAATAGGAGCTTAAAATATAATTTTCACTCAACCAAGTAAACTCTTTGCCCCTTTTCCCTCCTTAAATTCTTCTCTGTATCTCCCAACTTTGTGAATATACACATTTTGACTTTTATCTCTCCCTGTGAGATATCATTATGGAGTATGAAGGAGAAAAAAAAAATTGGATACTTTGCTCTATTTTGTAAACTTGATTTTAATCTATGATTTTGATGACATCTTAAAAAATTATTTGCTTAAGATTGGAGAAATACTCAGCATTTCAAGCCTATTGAACATAATCTTAACCAAGTGACGTTCCTATAAATCTCTTGATGATAGAAAATCTCTTGACAATTATTTTTTTACATTTAAGCTGAGTGTATTTACAGGACTTTTGGTGGAGAATCAGAATTCCAGAATAAGGATTGTTTTTAGTGTGGTAAGTGAGGATGGCACTTGGTCAGCCCATTGTTCAGAGTTTATACCCAGTGTTGACTTCCAAGGAAGTGGTAGATTAGGGCGCCTGGGTGGCTCAGTTGGTTGGGCGACTGCCTTCGGCTCAGGTTCTGATCCTGGAGTCCTGGGATCGAATCCCACATCGGGCTCCCTGCTAGGCGGGGAGCCTGCTTCTCCCTCTGACCCTCCCCCATCTCGTGCTCTCTCTCTCAAAAAACTAAATAAAATCTTTAAAAAAAAGAAAAAAGAAGTGGTAGATTAAATGCGATTACTACACAGGGTAGTGATGTAAGAGCTGCGCCTAACCAAGTACATTTGCATACTAATGTTGGGTGTCCCTGGAGGAATTGCCATCTTGGACAATAGGTAAGATGCGTTAAAGGAGAAAAGCTTCTTTTTTGATGTGAAACAAATGCTGATCCCTTTATTGGATTACATAATAAGCTGGATATATTGGGAGCCCAGTTTAAAGCAAAAGGGTGCTTTGAAAGTATTTGTCATGACGGTTCTTTTTTAGCTTTTTCTTCAGGGCATTATGCTTAGTGATTTTAAGCAGCTTACACTGTTGATTGGACTCTTGGGTTTGCCCTAGAGGCCTCTGACAACAGTAAAACAAGTTTCATAAATAAAGAATTAAGATGCTTGATAGAGGTTCTCTGTTTTTGCTGACTCATGAACAGATGGTGCTCCTAATCCTTCCATTAAATTCCCTTCTATAACGTTTGTATCTGTGCCCAACCCAGAATGAGTGTCAGGGCTGGAAAGCACAGGTTTGTGTGGAGTTGGATTGAACCTTGGAACAAGCTCACAGTACTGGGGCATTCTTGTCCATTCTTAGTCCTTCGTGGAGTTGAACAGACACCTCAGTCCAGTGTTTGAACTGAAGATGACTTTCAGATATACCGGGATTTGGCACTTTTGGTATCAATATGGTTCTAGAAGTCTGCTTATTTGCCATTTGAGCTAGTTCTTTTTGCAATATACCTAAAAGGGCCTTTCTTCATATTGGTTTTAATTCAAGTTAATTTAATTTTAAAATATTTCAAACATATGGGTAAAAAGAAACATCTGTGTATCTTCTATTCAGAATCTAACAGTTGTTTACCTTAGGAAATATTTGTTTCAGGTTTTGTGTTTTAAGAACACAGATCACTGAGACCTAACTATACTTTTCTTTCCATTTCTTCCTTCCCCCAAGAAAATTACAATTCTGAAATTACATGTATTAATACCATGAACAGTTTTTAAAAAATGTCCATCATATTTATACACATCCTTATAAATAGTGGTTTTTCTGTTGTTAAAATGTAGGCAAATTATATCATTTGCAACTTGCTTTTTTTTTTTTTAAACTTTGTTGTATGTTCTGGAAAATTAGATTTTGTTCATGCATTTAACAGCTCTATAGTCTTCCATGGTATGAATAAAATGTACATTCATCAGTGTTTTATTGATGGATTGTTCATTTCCAGTTTCATGTACTATAAGCTTTGCTGAACTGAGTATTATTTTAGAAAGATAAGACAGTTGTACAAGCTACAGAACTGTGGAAGAAAATGAGGGGTGGTAGGGAGTGCACCTCAACAGATTTTCTAAGTACTGTAACACATTGCCAAAATTGCCTATTATTTTTTGATTTGCAAGCATACTTTGGATATAACCTTTTATGCAATATGTGTTTTATAACTATTTTCTTCCAGTTTTTGGCTTTAAACACTTATGGAGGAGTTTTTGTTATACAGTAGGTTTCAATTTGTTGTTAAATTTGGTCTTTTTCTTTAAAGTTAGTTTGCTTTTATCTTTGGAATCTGTTCTCAATCTAATAGTCTAAGGGTATTCTCTTTTATTTTTCTAAATATCGTAAAGCCTTATTTTTCATTTTTGGTCTGTAATCCCTTTTGAATATAGATAAATGATTATCTATATTATGTGAAGTAATGATTTAACTTCATCTTTTGTCCATGTGGATGGCTGACTTTGACTGAAGAAATATCAGATGTTTTCTCCACCAAATTGAAATGCCACTTCCTGCTTCATAAGTTTCTGTTTATACCTGCATCAATTTTTAGTCTTTTAGCTTATTTCAGAGTTCTTTCTATCCCTGTACCAAGTCCCCACTATTTTAATTACTAGAAATTTAAAATAAGTCATGAAATCTTTTAAGGCATGTGTCCCTATGTTATTTTTGGTTGTTTCATCTTTTCTATAATTTCAGGATCAGCCTATCAAGTTCTAAGAAAAAAAATTTTATTGGAATGGTGATCAGAATTTCATTGAACTTTTAGGTTTATTTTGGGAGACTTGCAACTTCATAATCTTTCCATCTTTATATGGTTTACATTTTTCTTGTTTTATTATGCTTTCTAGGACACCCATGCATATTGAATAAAGTAGATGACATTCACTGACATTGCTATTATTCCTATTCTGTACTTTAAAGCGAATGCTTCTAGTTTTTATCAAATATGAATTAGATTAGTTTTGTTTTTGTTTTTACTTCTTGAAGTGACTATGTCAGAGCCTGTGAGAGTTATGTAAAAAGTGATTATTTTGATACTTGCATTTTAAAATTTATCTTTGGTGGTAGGCAGAAAAATGACCCCTCAAAGATATCTGTGTCATAATCCTCAGAACCTGGGAATATATACTTTACATGGCAGAAGGGACTTTTCAGACTTATAAATTAAGGGTCTTGAGGGGGGAGATGATCCTGGCTCATCCAAGTGGACCCAGTGTCATCACAAGGGTTCTTATAAGTGAATGAGACAGGTAAGAGGCAGAGAAAAAGTTGGAACTGATGCAAGTAGAGGCTAGGTTGATGTGGCCACAAACCAGTGTATGTGTATAGCTTCTAGAGGCTGTTAAAAGCAAGTAATGGCATCTCCCCAAGAGCGTCTAGAGGAAGCTCAGTTCTACCAATACATTATTATTTTTTTTTTAAAGATTTTATTTATTTATTTGAGAGAGAGAGAATGAGAGAGCACATGAGAGGGGGGAGGGTCAGAGGGAGAAGCAGGCTCCCCGCCGAGCAGGGAGCCCGATGCAGGACTCGATCCCGGGACTCCAGGATCATGACGTGAGCCGAAGGCAGTTGCTTAACCAACTGAGCCACCCAGGCACCCCATAGAGGAAGCTCAGTTCTACCAATACATTAGTTTTATACTTCTGACCTCTAGAAGTGTAAGATAATAAATTTGGGTTGATTTTAGCTACTCAGTTTGTGGTTATTTGTTACAGCAGCAATAGGAAAAAAATACGCCTTCTGATGAAATTGTTTTGCAAGGCTCTGATCAGATTCAGGGTGAAGAAGAAAGTGTCTTTAATATTATCTATCAAAGGGGCGCCTGGGTGGCTCAGTTGTTAAGCGTCTGCCTTCGGCTCAGGTCATGATCCCAGGGTCCTGGGATCGAGCCCCTCATTGGGTTCCCTGCTCTGCGGGAAGCCTGCTTCTCCTTCTCCCACTCCCCCTGCTTGTGTTCCCTCTCTCGCTGTGTCTCTCTCTGTCAAATAAATAAAATCTTTAAAAAAAAATGTTATCTATCAAATTACAAATGTATCTATTTTAAAAAGTTTGTTAATTTAGTGAAGTTGATCAAGGAGTTTAGGCAAATAGAGATGGGTCATCATTACCAATTGTTCATCTGTGATGGATCCATAGGCCCCTGGAGAGTAGGCCAGGGCTTAAGCCTGTTTGAAAATACGAAAGGCAGTCATTTGTAATAAGTGAAATCTGGAGTAGACGTTTGAAGACCTGATAGTCACTTATTTACAAAGTGTTCCCAGCCAGTTCACATCTTGGGAGCGTGTGTGTGTGTGTGTGTGTGTGTGTGTGTGTGTGTGCGCACATATGCAAGCAAATTTATAACATCCTTTACCTCTGGGAATTGTTAGGAAAAACAAGTCAGATCTTGTATAGAAGCTGTCAAGTGATATACAGAGGCATATGGTAAGAAAGACTCTATTTCCCAAGGCCTACACAAAGGGAGATAGTAAGAAAGAGGAAACAAACTGGTAATCAAAATAGAATAGATCCCTTTTAACTGTGGCCATTATATTACATTGGATATTGACTTGAAAATATTTTAAGTAACGTCTCTTGCTTATTGCGAAGACTGGGAAGCTTTAAGCTGTTTGACCTAGAGAAAGATAGGGGTGGGATATTGGGTGGGGATTGGGGATGGGGAACAGTGGCCCACAGGTGCTTTGCAGGAAAGTGCAGAGAATTGTCCATTCTACCATCCATTATCCATTCAGGCCAATTACTTAATTTCTCCAAGACTTAGTCTCTTCCTCTGTAACACTGAGACAATCCTAAAGCTTTGCAGAGCTGTTGTGGTGATAAAATAAAGCAATATAATGAAAATACTCATCAGTCCAGTATGTTTGTATTTGTAACTTTGGGATTTAAATTTCTGACAACAAATTTTATGAGGATTTCACCTAGTTATTGAAAGCTTAAATACATTAGAGTATACCTTTTTAATTTGTTTTATATGATGCTATCAGAATGAATATAGTCCCTTGCCTGTGGTTACCTACCAAGGCTTAGAAGCCAGTGCAGTGTGGAGAAGAAATAAATGGAATCTTTGTCATCCCCATTGGATTTTTTCTATGTAGCCCTCTTATTTTGTCCTTTTCAGGTGATTCTGCATAGGTCTATGCTGCTAGGAGTCCCAGTACTTCTTACCAACATGATTATATATTCCTTCTCCTCCAGCCATTTCTTCTGCTTCTGAGTTATCCAAAGTTATCACTCAAATAATGAGCTTTTTTCCCTCTCCTCAGTTGTGGTATCAATCTTTGTTGTCAGCTTACTACATCGTTGACTTGTTTAACTATTAAAAATGCTGTAACTATCTCAATTATATGCTGGGTGAAAAGAAATGTCAATGTCAAAAGTCATGGAAGTAATGTATAGTGCAAGCCAAGGAGTGAAAACATCTCTGATTATAAAATGCCCTCTCTTTTCCCCTTCAAGTTTTTTGGCTTGATCAAGTTATGCTTGATCAACCTGCAGAATCTTACAGCTTTTCAGTGGCCAACACAAGCCATGATGCAGCCATTTAATGACTACGTAGGCCTTTGTGTAGATCACTTACTTTGCATGCTGTGTCACAATTTACAGCAGAAGGAAAAGTTGAATACTATATATAGGCATTTGCTTAAATAATTAAAATAACAAACACTCCTCTTTGTCCTTCTACCCTAAGGATTATTTAGGTGAAATCTCCTTTTTGATTACATTTCCTTCTAAATTCCTTGAGTTACTTTTGAGAATTATTGCAATTGTCTACACTAGCCTCCATCTACGGTAGCTTTCTGTTGGTGCATTAGATGTACTGTATTCTTACCCTTTAAGAGTCTTTGCATGTGTGGTTCCCTTTCTTGGAATGTCCACTGATGCCCCCTACCTGCAAATGTACACCCACATATATACCTTTGCCTATTTAAATCCTTCTCAGTATTATTAATACTTTGGGTCAGAAATTCTTTGTTGGGAGTGGTAGTGCTTGGGGACTCTCCTATGCATTATAGGATGTTTGGAGCATCCTTGACCTCTACCCACTAGAGTGATTATAGCATGCTTCCCATTCATGACAACCAAAATGTCTCCACACTCTGCCAGATGTCCCATGGGGGGCGAACTCGCCCTCGATTGAGAACCACTACTTTAGAGTTTATTGCAAATATTATTTCCTTATTGAGGGAAGACTTATGTCCTAAAATAAGTTGGTTCCTTCCACCCATTATTCTAAAATCAGTCTATCCTATTTGTCTATTGGTTTCCTTTGTAAAACTTATCACAAATAAAATTATGGAATGAATACTTATTTGCATATTTTGCATTAATTGTTTTAATTGCTATAATGTAAATTCCAGAGAGGAAGTAACTTTTGCTGCCTGGTTCTACCCTACATTCCTAGTGCCTAGCATACCGCCTTGCATAGATCTGGCACTCATTATGCATTTGTAAACTTAATGAACTTTGATTTGGGTTCTCTTTGTTTTCTACTATATAACATTAAAATTTTTTGAAATTAGTTATTCTTTGCAGTCATTAGGGTCTCAACATTGAGTTTTGTTACTGTCATTATAATAATCTTTAGCCCTGTGGTTCCCAAACCATGTGCTAAGGTGGCCCAGGGAACTCACAGAAGCTGTGGACTATTTTAAGTTCTTTTTCAAGGAAACTAGAGTAGTATTTGCCACACACCTTGCAGACTACTAGCTCAAGCTAGTTCAGTTTCAACATTAGGTTGTATTACATTACTATTGATGATGTCCTATTTGCAAAGCTAGGTTTTTGACAGTTGCTGTGATACAAAGCAACTACCATAAAAAAAATCAATATGGAACAGATTATGAGGGTCATGATCAAACTGCTTCTAGGATTTGAGAAATGGTTTTGTGACAACAGGTGCACACATGCCATTAGCAAGTAACTCTGGTCATTTGAAAATGGAATAAAATGCCATTTCTCTTTTGATTTCTGTTACTAGATTTTAAAATGACTACCAAGTTGTTAAGGACATAAATAATTAGTAAGTTGTTTGAACTAACTCTCTAATGAATAGACAATTAGATAATTTCTTTGGGGCAAGGACTACAGAAGACAATGGCTAAGGCAAACAGGGAGTGACAAGGAGAGACAGTTTGGAAATCTCAGCATTACCCAGTTTAACCATTTCCATGCGAAATGCTTTCTTTTTATAGACACTAGTTTCTAGTTCCTTATATAAGCAGTAACATATTTTAAGCGGTCTGACTGTAATGTATTTATGACGTGATGCATCATGATGATTTGGAAAAGAAAATATGATAAGAAACTTAAAATGGTTGTGGGCTGCAGGTTTTCTCCTGCCATTATGTTGAAGCTTAATTCTCAAAGAAAATAAGGTTGATTTTAGAGGATTTGGGGGTTACTCAAAACAAGAAATTTTAGTTAAAAAACCATTGTTATTTATATTTTCATTTTCACAGTGTCTTTCTGTCTGTTAAGACTGAAACTAAGCTATTGTCTTTAGTTAGACCTTAGCACTATCTACCAGAGGGGTCTTGAGGTACTCATAAGTTATTAATACCTTGGTTGTACTGGATAAGGTTCTCAGAAGAATTCATTGAAATCGGCCTTAACTATCACTTTTCATTAAACTCCAAATCTCCTTGCTTTTGCTTTTTCAATAACTTTCACTAAATTGTGCCATAGATGGACTAAATGTCATTAATAATGAAATCAAATTTATTAGCTGAAAATCCAGCTCTTGAGTTAATGCTGGGACATTCTTTACATTTGTAATGGACTCTGTAGACCAATCCCAACATCCTGGGGTGATATGAATTACTGTAGAGATGGGTGAGAGGGAAACTATATGAATCTTGAAATTATTAATAAACTTTGCTTATTGATATCCTTTCCCCATTGATATACTTAATGCAGAAATTTTCAGTAATAAATTCAAACCTTTTAAAAGACTTCTTTAGTAAGATGATTATGTCTTCAAACTTGTATTATTACTAGTTCTGGGAAAGTACTACAATGATAGATTAAATTTCAGAATGAGTTCCACACCTTAACTGTGTCACTTAGAGAAAATTCAACAATCTGCAATTCTTAGTATTAAACATACTTACAAAAAATACATATAATAATGAGCTTTCTTTTGCTTTCTCATGCCCTGTCATATCTTTGCATTGCACTGCTCTCCTCAACAATTCTCTTTGAAATTCCAGATATTGTGCACCAAACCAGCTAGTTAGGAATCTGTATACCAAAACTTCTTGGAAAGATGAGTAGAAGTCATGTGGGTAGAAGTTGTCCTAGTCCTCAATTCTGTTCCAGCATAGCTCTTGGAAGCAGGATGCACCATATTTGGCAGACTGAAGAAACTGAGAAATAGGATTTTTTGCCTCAAATTTTTTTTCTTTTTCTCTTTCTTTCTTGCCTGCAGTGTTTTGAAAATGTATTATTGTGTAGTATCTTGATCATTTCATGCCATTGCTAATGAGATGATTTTCTGATATAAGGGATTGTCTTCTGTTTCAGTCATTCCATTGCTTGTTATTTTTAAAGTATTTTTTTGGTTATTTTCTTGGAGTACTGGGGAAGTAGTGAATTGGAGGTAGGTTAGGAATCATAAGAATCAATAAAGATCGGGGCGCCTGGGTGGCTCAGTTGGTTAAGCAACTGCCTTCGGCTCAGGTCATGATCCTGGAGTCCCAGGATCGAGTCCCATATCGGGCTCCTTGCTCAGCAGGGGGTCTGCTTCTCCCTCTGATCCTCCCCCCTCTCATGTGCTCTCTCTCTCTCATTCTCTCTCTCAAATAAATAAATAAAATCTT
>NC_138371.1:69278979-69288632 GCF_054177405.1 Leptonychotes weddellii | reverse complement strand
AACAACAACAACAAAACAAGACTTTTTGATAAATAATGTTGAGACAAGTAAACAGTCATGTGGAAAGAAAAATAAATTTGGACCCATACCTCACATTACATGAGATAAATTGTAAAACTATCTTATATTCAAATATAAACATTAAAACATTAAAATACTAGATAAAAACATTGGGGAAATTACTTTGTAAATACGGAATGGTACTGTGAAAAATTAATTTGATGGTAGTGAGAAGGAATCTATAGGAAAGTTTGGAACTACTGGGTTGGGATAGTTGAAAAGATAAAGGTGAAAGGGCAGAATAGGACAAACCCAACCACACGGTTGATAGATTCTGTATTTTAAAAGGGTAAACCCATTATAACTTGGGCCAGCTATCAAGAAGTTGTGCTCTATGAGTCCAATGGAAAAAGAATGGACACTGGTCAAAAGGGAAGTAGATTCTAGGTACCAGGTGACAGGACCATAGGCTTAGGTTGAGGTCAGGGGTTGGACTCCAATTCCTTAGAGGAGGAACTGATACTAGTGAGGTGAGCTATGCATGTTACTAGATCAGGAATTTGGAGCCCAATGTTAGTGGTAGCTTCACACAAAGGGTGGCTTGTTACTAAATATCTAAATAATATAGTAGCTTGAATTCCTCTTGCTTATGCTTGGAATTAATCAGAGAAACCACCTGGTGTTTAAAAGTTTAGCTCCACCTGTGCTGGAACAGATGCAGAGATGGAAACGGAAGATCTGCTGTCAAGCTGCTAAAAATACACAAATCAATACTGGGAAAGGGGACTGGTTCTGAGTGAGGCCTTAAGCCGACACTGACATTCAGTCATCTGTAACGAAAGTTTGAATTTAAGGAGAAATCTAAACAGTGATAAATATTTTTCTGATCGTTTGCAGAGATGCAGGATATCTTTATAATTTATACAATATACTCAGGGGATCAGTCTCATCCTCCCATCTTCATTGCCTTACACTTATTTTCTCAATGGGATTGAGAGAGAGAGCAAGAGACAAAAGATGAGAATGACTATGGATAACAGTTTCTTATCTCAGTTCATTTTTTAAATTTGTTACCAACTACTGGAATAAAGAAGATTCTAATGTGCAATTCATGGGTATTAAAAATGCATCATGGAGTTTGGAATGGTTGTAACACAAGTAATATAACATCTACATCTACATTAATAGTTGGTTTTGTTCTAAAAGTGTGATTTTTGACAGTATGATACTGTGTGGTCACCTCAATCTAAAATATTTTCATTTTAAACATCAACTCAGAAAATCAGAGCAATTTGAAATCTGAGGTTCATTCTGAATTATTATCCTTAAACTTTTGCTTTTAGAGGCCATTCCTTATAAGCTGGATCAGAAATGGCAGTGGCAAACTTTCCAAGCCTTCTTGCCTTTACCAATCTCAGTGTGACTTGGATGGAGCTACAGAGTATTATGCTAAGCGAAATAAGTCAGAGAAAGATAAATACCATATGATTTCACTCATATGTGGAATTTAAGAAACAAATGAGCAAAGGCAAAAAAAGAGAGAAAGAGAGAGGCAAACCAAGCAACAGGCTCTTAACTATAGAGAACAAAATGATGGTCACCAGAGGGGAGGTGGGTGGGGGGATGGGTTAACTAGATGATGGGGATTAAGGAGTGAACTTGTCTTTTTTTTTTTTTTTTAAAGATTTTATTTATTTATTTGAGAGAGAGAGAATGAGAGACAGAGAACATGAGAGGGAGGAGGGAGGAGCAGACTCCCCGCCGAGCAGGGAGCCCGATGCGGGACTTGATCCAGGGACTCCAGGATCATGACCTGAGCCGAAGGCAGTCGCTTAACCAACTGAGCCACCCAGGCGCCCAGGAGTGAACTTGTCTTAATGAGCACTGGGTGATGTATGGAAGTGTTGAATCACTAAATTATAAATGTGAAACTAATGTTACACTGTATGTTAATTAACTGGCATTTAATATAAAAATAAAAAAATAAAAGGCACAGAAAGTTTTAATAATTCAAGCTGTGCATGTTTGATGAATTCTTTTTCACAAAAGTATTTTCACTAACCCAGTATTGCCCTAAAATAACAGTTGCAAATTTAAATTCACCGTATTATTATTCCATGAAAATCATTGGAGTCTTTGTTTTCTTTTTTTTTAAAGATTTTATATATTTATTTGTCAGAGAGAGAGAGAAAGAGAGTACGCACAAGCAGGGGGAGTGGCAGGCAGAGGGAGAAGCAGGCTCCCTGCTGAGCAAGGAGCCCAACTCCGGACTCAATCCCAGGACCCTGGGATCATGACTTGAGCCTCAATCCCAGGTCCTTGGGATTGATCTGAGCCCAAGGCAGACGCTTAACCAACTGAGCCACCCAGGCGCCCCATCATTGGAGTCTTTGATGCTTTGTAATATATAATCCATTAGTCTTTAAGAAATGGGTGACAAATTCCAACAAACAGATTAGGACAGGGCAGTTAAATGTATTAAGCATGGGACCTAAGAAGAGACCCTGGATTAAAAGTTATCACATTTAATATGGGGGAAATGGCATATTTTAGCTATTAAAATTAACTTTTAATTTACATTAATTGTTTAATTATTTTAATACATTTAATCTTTGTTTTTAATCTATAAACACCTCCTTGAATGGCTTACTGTATTTCCTCCAAGCATGATACCATGGGATTGCTTTCTTCTTCATAGCTGCTGAGATTAGCACCAAATTTTGATTTTTAAGACTGTGTGTGTGAAGGGTGGTGTTAAATCTGGGATATCTTTGGACTGTGGCTGTTTTACTAAGTGGTTGGCTTAAGTGTGATTTTGAAAATAGGAATTTGAGGGTAGTTTGAGGACAGCCTGAGGATATGAGGTACGTAGAATATGGGGACAGATTTTATGATCTGGAGATGATTTTTGCCTTTGCAATATTTTTCAGTTTTGAGCAGATCCATGGTGCTGCCAAATTGATTTTTTTCTCCCAAATGTCAAGAACTGTTGAGCTATAGTCATGTGAAATTGTGTTTCAATTAATGCCTTTTTAAAAATTTTATTATGTTATGTTAATCACCATACATTGCATCATTAGTTTTTGATGTAGTGTTCCATGATTCATTGTTTGCGTATAACACCAAATCCCTTTTTATTCTGACTTGGATAGCACTAGTATTCTTTTTTTTTTTTTTTATGTTATTTTAGTAATTCAGACCTATCCCTTTTTTGGTTGCACATTTTTCCTTTATGCACTTTTAGAAGTTTTAAAGAGTTATTAAGGTGATTGAATATCTAATATTCATACTTGAAAGCATGTCTGAATATGTAATTTACACCTGCTAAAAAGATTTGTGTAATCATTATGATATTACATTATTTCTTAACACTTTGTTAGAGAATAAGTTTTTAGATACAAATTCATTAGTCTTCAGCTATTTTTAAACTTACTATGCAACTATTAATACCACCAATGCATGATTGCTAGAATGTTTTTCTTTAATTCTGTCCTTTCTTATGAGCTGCAGGAAAGGTCATCAGATGTAGTTTTGACAAATTAAGTTGGCCAAGGATGGATGTTGATCTCCTATTTTATTAAATTAAAAAAATTAGTCAGTAATGCTTTAAGATTTTAATTACCTCCAAGTAGACTAACTTTCATTTGCCAATCATAATTTGCATCCAGCAAATAAGGTTTAAAATGACACATATCTCGGGCGCCTGGGTGGCTCAGATGGTTAAGCGTCTGCCTTCGGCTCAGGTCATGATCCTGGAGTCCCGGAATCGAGTCCCGCATCGGGCTCCCTGCTCGGCGGGGGGGTCTGCTTCTCCTCCCTCTGACCCTCCTCCCTCTCCTGCTCTCTCTCTCGTTCTCGCTCTCTCAAATAAATAAAAAATAAAATAAAATAAAATCTTTAAAAAAAAAATAAAAAATAAAATGACACATATCTTCCCAATGAAAAAAAAAAAAAACCAACAAAACTCGCTGGTCCAGGACAAATGCTTTAAAGGAAAGTGGAACTAGTTCCCTCAAATAGAAACTAATTTCCATGCCTGTAAACTCTGTCTCATTTCATCTCCAAGAATGGCTTAACAACACTCAAATAAAAGAAGGCTGCGTTCCTGTACTACCTCTTGGTTACATGCATTGCTTCAGCGTTTCAATTTAATGTAGTGATTTGTGGTCAGATGAGTCAATGTAATATTTTACATCAGATAATTTTACACATAACAATATTTATCCTACCCCAGTAATACAAGTATCCAAAGTAAGATAGTTGATTGCCTTAGTGTTTTATATTTAGAACTGACTAATGTTATAATTGCTTGCAACATCTTCAACTTACTTTAGGATTTAATTATTTAAATTCATCATTATAGGGGCGCCTGGGTGGCTCGGTCTGTTAAGCATCTGCCCTCAGCTCAGGTCATAATCCCGGCTTCCAGGATCAATCCCCCACGTTGGGGGAGCGGGGAGCCTGCTTCTCCCTCTCCCTCTGCCTCCCGCTCTGCCTGCTTATGTGGGCTCTCTCTCTTTCTCTGTCAAATAAATAAATTAAAAATAAATAAATAAATAAATAAATAAATAAATTCATCATTATAGTGAAAATATTTTTTGAGAGCAATAATGTGTTCTCATTGGTTCAGAGATTAATTAGTAATAATGAGGCAAGTATTTTGATAAAATGGTTAAAACTATAATGAGCAGTTGATGGAAACAATGCACTCCACTTAAAATGATCAGTATTATTGTAAGTAATGTTTAGAAGCAATTTTGTATTCATGGAAAAACTTAGAATTATGAACTTGTTAGAAAAAGGGAAAAGACAGTTTTCTTAAAACTGTGTTTAACCTTTTTGGATGTCACTTATTTTAGCTTTCATAATGACAATATAATAATTGGACACTTTTTTTTATTTATTAAATTCAGATAAACAACCACATGTAGTTATTCCTCTATTTTTTTAACCTCTTCCATTGAATTTTATTTTTGCTTTTATTTTTTTTTTCAAGATAGAAGAATGGCCTTCTTCATAATATTTATGGAATATCACAGAAAATTGTATTTCTTTCTAGTTGGGTAAAACTTAAAAAAATCATGAAGAAACTTGACCAGTTTATTTTTGCTATTCAGGAACCAACATTTTGCAGAACAGTTTTTGCTAGACCACTCATCTCTGTTTTTTGTATTCTATTTATGTAATACAGTGCTGTTTGCTTCACAGAATTTGGGTATCTGTCTTATTCTATGTTGAATGTTTCCCTAATATATAATTTGTTTTGTTTTCCCCTTTTCTAAATATCAGACTGCTAAAGTATAAAAAATTGAGTTTACAGCACATTTTGTGAGATAAGTCAACATCAAAAACAATCAAATAATACTATTTAATTAGATACATTATTGAATTTAGAACACATTTTTACAAATGTCATTATGTGACAACATTCATGTTAGAATCAAGGGAATTCACTGTACATTTTAGAATCAAGGGAATTCAGTATACAGTATTCTGCTTTTTAAAAAGTTTGCTTTTCAAAAGTTCACTTTATACCACTTCACTTCTGTGAAAAACCTACGTTAGTACCTGTTTTCACTGAAATCCAAAGAGGTTTTTCTCTTTTACTAAAGAAGGCAAAAAGCAAAGACAACGAAAAGCAAAATGCTAAGCATAGTTTGCAACAAGCCTTTACAGAGGCAGCACTCACCTGGAACAGGAAGAATGGCGCCACCCAGTCCCGTCCACAGGAACTACACTCAGCATCTGAGCATCAAGCCACCATAGTTTTTGAAGTGTATCTGTGACCATCTTTTTTTTTTTTATCTCAATTTATTTTGTGCATCGTTAGCAAGATGTGTCCTAAAGTATCAGAAAAGCCCAAGAGAGTTTATTTTTTGGGTCTGAGAATGCTCAAAAATTTCAATATAAATTAATGATAATTGCTTCTTTGCTTTACACCATTTTGGCTTATGAAAGGTTTCGTAAGAATGCTTTACTTTCAGATAGCAAAGGCCACCTGCCTGTCCCTTTGAGATTTTATAGAACAAATCAGCTAAATGATTTGGGCATAAGTAATTTCAATGAACATTGAAAAAGCAAGACCCAGGCTAGGGCAAACTTGGGAGATAAAAGTACCAGGAAGGAGGGAGAAACCAGAGTTTAGATAAACCCAGTTTGTCTATGAGACAAACAAAAATTCCTTCCAAAATATTGAGCTTGCTTTTTTCTTATTTTATTTTGTGTTCATAGCAGCATCTTTATTTGTCAAACCAGGGGTATTATACGCAAACAATGAATCATGGAACACTACATCAAAAATGAATGATGTAATGTATGGTGATTAACATAACATAATAAAATAAAATTTAAAAAAAAACCCATGAACATTTTAAAAAGAAATTCAGGAGAAGGGATACTTGGTGCTCTGCTCTTTTACTCTCATGGTTCCCTTTCTCACCCTCCCTATCTGCCTGAAAGTTTGGAGAATAAATAGGGAAGGACCTTAACAAAAGCGGTTGTTCACTATTGGTCATGATAAAGACCTATAGGTACTGTGGGGGAGGAGATGTTTTCTCTATCCTTCAAGATTCTTCTAGCTGAATTAAGAATTGGCATGAGGGATTAATAGAAGAAAATCAAATTTCATTCCGTAGGTATGGAAAATCCACACAGACATGAGATTCCAAAGACAATCAAACAAAATGAGGTATATATGTCATCCTAAACTAAGGAGAAGAGGGATAGTGGCCTGGAACTTCATGGGGAATGACTGCAATTCATGGGAAGATGAAAAAGAGTAAATGTTTGGTTAACAAATGTTTGCTGGTTCATATGGAAACAAGGGAACAACAAAGGGGACTTTGATTAAACAGGCCTTGGGAGATTCCTCCCTGTCTACCAGACCTAGTTCATATTATAATGTAGTTATCTGTGTTGATAGCTCTCTTCCTGAAGCAGGTTCTTTATTTAAATCTTTTGGGCAGTTGTGGGGAAGAGAACAGTATCAAGAGTTTCTTCCTAGGACTTCTGGGCCTTGATTCTTTTCAGTCAGCATAGAGTGCATGCCAAAGTGGCAAATTTGGGAGTGGCCTATCTTGGCCCCTAGAGTATACATAATATATTGATATACATATTAATGAATTAATTCATAAACTATTTAATTAAATTTAGTGCATTTGAAGCTGAAGATTTCAGACATTTCATGGTAATTTTCAAAACACAATATTTTGTAAAACAGGTCATTTCCATTGTTGAAATTGTCACATAACTAATATATGAAACATTCTTTCAATGGCATGGTCATATTTGTACAGTATGATTCAATAAGGACAGATAAGTACTTTAAAAAATTTATTCTTGATTACATTGAATTAATATCTTAGTTCCACTAAAGAAAAGATATATATAATATCAACTTAAAAAATTATTATAGTTAAATGATGATAATGAAAGAAAAAGATGACAGTACTAAACATTTAGCAATGCCTCACAAGATTATTGATATTTTATTATTGTTTGTCTTGTATTTTCACATTTGTTAGCAATCCTTTGGCAATAAATAGAAAAAAAAAACCTCTCTATATTTAAAAAAAAATCCACAACAGTGGAATTATATTCTAGTATTCTTTTTTAAAATGGCATCATCACATATATCAATCACTTAGTTTCTAAATGTTCTAAAGAAATCTTTTTGAGAAATCTCTCACCTGATTTTTCTCCCTACCCTTCTCCACTGCTCCCTGCCGCCCCCCCCCCCCAAACACATGTATGCACACAGGTCATCAAATTGGAAAGATGCAGTTGAAGCATGAGCTAAATTTGTCTGATGGAACAAAATAGTAAACCCATGCTAAAAACATCTATTCATACACAGCACACATAAATAAAAATGTTTTGTGTAAGTAGGGTCTTTACAAATAGTTTTCCTTGAGAATGTGTGGATTGAATTGCTATAGGCCTTGTTAGTTCACTATGACTACATCATATTCCTGTATATTCCTGGGCTTTTTTTAAATATATGGATGTGGGTGTGTATGTACATGTGGGTATGTCAGACATACATACGTTGTCAGCAAGTGTTTTCTTTTTTTTAAATTTTTTTCATTATTAGTGAACGTTACATGCATTTCTTGGCTTAGCCGGTTGACTTTGTCTGACCTGGTGCAAGCTATACAGCCATCAACAGTCCTGTGAAATTCATAGCTTGTCTTCCTTCTTTTCTATCAAATTCTATTTTTTTTTTAATTTCACCCTTTTCCCCTCTTCCATTTCCTGCCAGTGAACTGATACTTTTTATAGTTTTGCATAGTGTAGAATATCAGAAACTGGTAATTTTATTAGCTGAATCAGCAACCACCCTTCTTCTGAACCCCATTGTTTGGCATATTCTCTTAAAATAGATGTGACTTTGGGAGTTTTTTAACTTTTATTTTATTTTTCTTTTGAAGTGCTTTTTTCAAAGGCTTAAAAAAGGTTTTTTTGTATAAACCTGCTGATTTTTTTCAACTTCATCTACTCTGAGTCAATTGAACCAATTTAATTTATAGACTAAGTTGACAGAAGAAAACTGAAGGGATAAAGGTGACTGGCTTTATGGTACCATTAGGAAATAAAACAGCAACATGAATATGGAGCTCTGATGGTGGAGCTTTAATGATGAAGAGCCAAAAACAGAGTTAATGAACCACTGCACCCACAAACTCTGCATGCCATGTAGTAGATATTCCCTAGTGTGTTCAGTGACTTATTCTTTCTTACTTATTCTTCACAAAGAAGAGGAATAAGCAGAAATCATAAAGGAAAGACACGAGGCATGATACCTATAAAGTTGTGTTACCTTCTGATTCTTTATTGAAGAACCTTTATGTTTATACAGTATGGTTACTTAAACACTAAATCCTTCTTCAAAATTTTTACAACCAAAGGCTTATTTTGTATTTTCACTGAGAGAATTTGTATTTTGAAAAAAAGTAAATTTCAAAAGATTAATATAAAGAAACAATTCATTTAAAAAAAATGAAAACAGAGTTATTGATCAATCACAGCTTCTGGTTAGTATGCTGTTACCAAGATTACTATATTGAATAGTAATATAGATTACTATATTAATCTGGGAGATTGAAATCTCTAGAATAGGAATTGTTTTCTGCAGTATCACTCAGAGAGTACTGTTTTTTGATGTTGAAAGTGTTAATCTTCTCATAGGGTCCCAGCCAGGGCGACTCCTTTTTTTTTTTTTTTTAAGATTTTTTATTTATTTGCGAGAGAGAGAATGAGAGACAGAGAGCATGAGAGGGAGGAGGGTCAGAGAGAGAAGCAGACTCCCTGCTGAGCAGGGAGCCCGATGCGGGACTCGATCCCGGGACTCCAGGATCATGACCCGAGCCGAAGGCAGTCACTTAACCAACTGAGCCACCCAGGTGCCCGCGACTCCTTTTTTTATATGTTAATGAGCCATTGTTCTATTTATCATTACTTGTCTCAGTTCCCATTTTCTTCCTTTCCTAGTTCCATGGCCTTCGTTTGTCCTTGTAGGCATCCAAAGTGCCCCAAAGTATGAATTTCACAGTAATGTCTAATGTTAATCTTCTTTCAAACTTTTAGCCTATAATGGGATTTTTTACAGAGTTAGGCATGGATAGTTTTCACTTAAAACAGTTAAGTATGGGGCG
>NC_138371.1:69267665-69278879 GCF_054177405.1 Leptonychotes weddellii | reverse complement strand
TAATTTGTTCAGGTTCATGGGAAATAGATAAGCTTACTGTTTAAGTGCATGTGCTTAGTCATCGGAGGGGGCTAACGCTTTGTGACCTTAGCAACAAGGGACTGGTGTAATACCCTAAACTTTAGTTTCTTCCTATAAAATAGAGATACTAGCGTGCCTCTCATTAAGCTGCCATAAGGAATCGCTTCTCGGCCTTTTGGCTAAGATCAAGTGTAAGCTGCCATAAGGATTAAATGTGTGTAAATTCCATAGGAACGTAATAGACATCAAATAAAACAGAATTACCTCTTCAAAAATGAAAGAAAACTTATTACTAATCTATTAGTAGTTTATTTTACTTTTATGTGGTACAGAGGAAACTACAGTATGCTGACCATTCATCACATTGTCTAATTTGGAGACTGATTGAATTCAGAATGATTTGAGATGTTTAAGTATGTCAGTTTGAAGTTACTTATCTCTATCCTGGAATTGGTGTCTGTGAACCTTGTACAAAGTCATTGATAAAAGAGAGCACACCAGGAGATGCCTAGAAACCTGAAGTTGTTGAAGCTACTTGCTTTTCTACCATGGGAGCTCCCACTACCAACCCAACGGACTTAAATACTTGGTGACTTATCAAGCCAGTTCTTAGTGTGGTAGTTGAATAATGCACTGGTTAGGAAATCTCCCAAATTAGCTCCCAGAGTCAGACTCTCAAATAGTTTGACTCTTCGTGTAGTCTTCTAGTTAGGATTATGATGACGTATGGGAATTTTATTTTCTATGGGTTTCAAAATATGCCTCAGCACTATTGTCCTGTGAGGAAAAGTCAGTTTTCTTATGCTAGGGTAACTAAATACTAATAATAACAATATGATAAGAATTATACGTAATATACATATATAATAATATATGATATAATAAAAGAATAACTTGTATTTCACAAATATTTAAGTGCCACCAGTAAGCGTGTTACATGTTGAACAGATTGAAAAATGGCAACTCTATAGCCCTTGCCCTCAAAGGGATTAAATCCCAGGCAGAGAGGAAGAGAAAAGAGAGAGTAGCAGAGAGGAGAGGAGAGAAGGGAGCATGTGTGTGTGTGTGTCCCTGTGTGAGAGAGAAAGAGATGGGAGAATACATACTCAAGAGTAATCTGATAAACTCACTAGTAGAGTAGTAAATGTATCATTTTATTTAAGGGAACACAGAGGAAGAAATATCCCACTTTGGAAAGGCCAGGGAAGAATTTACTTATGAAGAAATATTTGAGCTAAATGATGAAGAGGAACTTCTCTCAGGAAGTTTGTGGTTATTATGTCCTTGTTTTATACATATATTACATATTATGCATATGTCATACAAGTATATAATATGTATCAATTTAGAAACTCTCTCTCAGTCTTTCCTCTTGCTTTTTTTTCTTTTTTTTTTTTAAAGATTTTATTTATTTATTTGAGAGAGAGAGAATGAGAGACAGAGAGCACGAGAGGGAAGAGGGTCAGAGGGAGAAGCAGACCCCCTGCTGAGCAAGGAGCCCGATATGGGACTCGATCCCGGGACTCCAGGATCATGACCTGAGCCGAAGGCAGTCGCTTAACCAACTGAGCCACCCAGGCGCCCTCTTTCCTCTTGCTTTTAAAGAAAGATTGATAGGGGTGATTTCTAAATATCAAAGGAAGAACGGCTTCTTGCAGTAGTCAGGGTACGGTCCCCCAAAAGATGTTCACATATGACTCCCAGAACCACGGATTATGTTATACCACATGGCAAAGGAGAATTAAAGTGGTGGATGAGATAATGTTGGTAATGAGCCGACTTTAAATTAGGGAGAGTATCCTGTGTTATCTGGGTGGGCCCAGTGTGACCACAGAGGTCCTTAAATGTGGAAAGGAAAGAAAAGTAAAAGAGTCAGTGTCAGAGTAATGAGATGTGAGGAAGACTCAACTGGCTATTGCCGGCTTTGAAGATGGAATTGGGCCATGAGCCAAATATTAAGGTAGTCATTAGAAGAAGAAAAAGCGGGCGCCTGGGTGGCTCAGTCGGTTAAGCGACTGCCTTCGGCTCAGGTCATGATCCTGGAGTCCCGGGATCCAGTTCCGCATCGGGCTCCCTGCTCGGCAGGGAGTCTGCTTCTCCCTCTGACCCTCCTCCCTCTCATGCTCTCTGTCTCTCATTCTCTCTGTCTCAAATAAATAAATAAAATCTTTGGAAAAAAAAAAAAAAGAAGAAGAAAAAGCGAGGACATGGATGGAGCCTGCCCTAGAGGCTCCGGTAGGGACTGCAGCCCAGCCAACATACTGATTTTAGCCCAGAGAGACCCATTTCAGATTTCTGATTTACAAAACTGTGAGATAATAAATTTGTTTGAAACACTAAATTTGTGATAATTTGTTAAAGTAGCACTAAGAAATTAACTCACCCCTGGAACATAGATGAGCCTTAAGACTTTTTTTCTATCATCCGTGCTCAATTATTTACATTAAGATTACAAGTAACACATTAGTACTAAAACATCATATACAACCTTTCCAAAGAAGTTTTACCTTTGAATTTTAGTCTTTTGCTAGTAGAAGAAACAGTCTAAAAAGGAAAAAAGAAGCAGCACCCAATGAAACAAAAGCACAGATGCAAAAATTAGCCGTGAGGGTCTGTTTAGAAATTTGTACTTAAGTAATGTGCATTTTAATTACTGAAATGATAGTAGAATTCAAAAGCATGCAAGATCTTGGCTTCTAATTGGTTGGCTTCTTGGCTACTGATGATATAGTAAGATAAAAATGGATCTTAAAGGGAAAAACATCAGTATTTGGTTAATTCTTACTTGCCTGAACTGTTTGATAATTTATACTATTGGTATATCTAATCCATACAGAGATTGATGATGTAAATGTTGGGTACATCTGTGACTTTTTATTTCTTCCACTATGCCTACTTCTACTTAGTCGGAGCTCAGTAGACCCTAAATGAATAAAGTTGCTTTGGTTCAGTGTTGAATTGGGTCAGACGAACGGGTGAGTGCCGAAACAGTATGTCCTGCTGGACAGAATGTTCAGTGGCTTTGAGTGCTGAGAAATGTTCTGGAGTGGGTATATAATTCTCAGTGCATTATCAGCTCTTCTTGTAATTATTTGGCCTGTCAGTGAAATTGAAGTATCATTTCATTTGTCGTTGTTTAGGAGCTTCATTTTGTTCATGCACATCGTGGTTATTAGTAAGTGTTATTTGATGAGGTAGTTTAAAGAAGTACTGGTAGTGCTTGAGAAGAACTGCAGAATCAGCATATGGTTACATGTGGTTCTCCTGCCTGCCCACCATGTGATTCTGGGCAAGTTCCTTATCCTTCCTTATGTGTGGAATGGAGATAGCAATATTGCTTATCTCATTTGCACGTCAAAAGGATTAAATAAGTTAATATAATGAAGGTATTCACAACAGTGACTGGCTCATAGTAGGTGTTAAATAAATGCTAGCTATAATTATTTACTTTACATGTGATTAAAAATGACTGAAACATACATTTTGAACTGTTATGAAACATACATACATCATACATACATACATATTCATTTTCTGACAAAGTACGTGCACACACACACACAGATACACACTTTTACCGCCAGCATAGGATTTATAAATCAGAAAATGGAGGCAGACTGACATGATAAAATAACTACTAGTAAAAGTATGTCCCCAGCTGCCTGTCTGGTACCATGCATGGGAACTAATAAAGCCTTTCCGCGCAGTCTGCTTCAGTGAAAAGATCTGGATAAGAGATACAGTTTCTTTGTAGTGTTTTACTCAGATCAAAGCACAGAGCATTCCATCCTTACTTTGTTTACTTTCTCCATTGATCAGGGTATGTAAAGATACAAAAGGAGAATAAGGGTTAAAATTACATTGCTTAAGACATAATTTCATAATTCCTTTGAATAAAGAGCTCTGCGTTTAAATCATGAAAGAGTACTTTTAGTATGTTTTTGGTGAAGAAACATCCAGAGGTGACATTGGAGCAACAAAAAGTAGCTTGGATTTTAAGTGTTGGAATAGTCAAGGATGTTTAAAGTTTTTTATTTGCATCCCTTGGTGCATTTTTCATGATTCAGATATTTTTATATGAGTTTTAGTAAAGTTCACAGATCTAGTCCTTGTTTTTTGGATTCTTTGTTTCTCTTGGAATGATACAGAGACAAGGAAAGATTGGGGATGTGGTTTCCTCATGACCATAGTAAGGAAATGGTTCCTTACTACATGTGTTTCTGCCACCACTAACATCTTGGGTTAACTACAAAATTAAAAAACATATGTAGAAGATACTGTGGCCAAATTATAGTTTTAAGTGACTTATAAATATTAACTGCTTTAATCCTCATAAAAACTCCGAGGTACGCATTACGATTATACACACAGAAGAGAAGACTGAGGCAGCAGGAGGCTAAAGAACTTGCCCAAGATCTCACAGCTACAAAGTGGTAGAGTCAGATTTCAGTTCAAGTAACCTTTATTCTACATTTCTGAATACAAGAGACAGCGTTTCTTTTCCATACAAGAAACTCAATGATAACTATTTCCATTATAATGTCTTTTTTTAAATGCCCTCTTTAAATTCTATGTGTGCTGCAACCTTAGAATGTATTTGGATTACTGTTATTTGATTGGATTAGATGTCAGAAAACAATTTCTCAAACACATATCATAATGAAATTTAACATTGATTTGTAAGTGTATGATGGAAGAGTTTGCTACTCTTTTCATTTAATAAACTTTAAAGAAAAATCTAACTTAAATTTTTGTCCTGCTGGGAGATAAAATTTGAGGTTTATAATATACCTGATTTATATTTTAAGGTAGTGCTTTAATGATATATCAATAATTGTGGCAAGGGTAAATTTGGTTTTCCAATTGGTAGATTTACCAAGGATTTTCAAACAATGTTTAATACTTAAAAGTTATCCTGTATCACAGAAATATTATTTATGACCATTTCTAAACTGAACAAAATTTAGCTTTAGCTTATTTATCTATCTCAGCCAAAGAGCTATTGAAATTATATAAAAGAGAAAAGTCTTTGTGTAAAAAGTAGACAAGACTTGAAATAAAGATTCAGGTTATCCAAGGAGAGTAATTGAGCCAAAATGGAAGACAGTTTCACTTTCTAAATGGCAGAAAGGTGTTTTTAAGCCCTATAAAGTCGTGGTTAAGGAATGATCTGTGTTTGGGTTGCTTGGATTTCTATCCTAGCTCTCTGTCTTTGGCCAACTTACCTACCTCTCTAGGTCTGTTTCCCAATTGATAAAATGAGTACAGTAATTGTAGAATCATGAGAATTAAATGGTTTCATATATAAAGCATTTAGAATAGTGCCTACAACATTCTAGTTAGATTCTGGTGTTGTTGGGGTGATGGTGGTGATAGTGAGGAGGAGGAGGAAGAAGAAGAGGAGGAGGAGAGCTTTACTGGACTGTGATCTAAATATGATAAATAGTAGGTAAGACAGGGCAACATTATGGAAGTGAAATATTACTCCAAATGTTGCAGCTATCAACCTTTCTCTCATAGAGAACTTACGATGACTAAAGAAAATGTACAATTTTCTTTCATGTGAATGGTGACAATGTGTGGTGAAATCGTTTATTAGTTTGCTAGGGCTACCATAACAAAATATCACAGGCTGGGTAGCTTAAGCAACAGGAAATTATTTTTTTAAATTTTCTAGCAGTTCTGGAGACTAGAACTCCAAGATCAAGGTGTCGGCATGATTAGTTTATTCTGAGGTCTTTCTCTTTGGCTTGCAGATAGCTCCTTTCTCACTGTGTCCTCACAAAGGATTTCCTTGGTCTGGGCTCATCCCTCGTGTCTCTCTGTGTGTCCAAATTCCCTCTTCATATAAAAACATCAGTCAGATTGGATTAAGGCCCACCCTAATAGCCTCATTTTAACTTACTTATTTAGAGTCCCTATATCCATAGACAGCCACATCCTGAGGTAGTGGGGCTTAAGGCTTCAACGTAACAGTTATGAGAGAACACAGTTTAGCCCGTAACAGTTATATTTGGAGCAAAGGAATTGATGACCAGTGACTAAATGTCTGGACCAACTGGAACAAATGTCATCATCTCTTTTTAATGCCTCAATCTTGAAATTGATTGGTATGTGTCTTTTAGGATTGCCTGTTGTGATATGAAGGTTATCCCCTAAGGTAATGGATTGATTATGCTATAATCAGACCAAACCTATTTTAAAGAGTTCCAAATCTGATAGAAACTTTTGAAATGGATTTTTGACTCCATATATTTACAACGGAAATAATCACCAGTTAGAAAATTCAGTGTTCCCTTCAGTGTTCAATTAATTTCTGATGAAATTTTTATACTGTCACTTTGAGAACCGAAGGGAGAAAGTTATAAAAAATTTCCCTTCATAGACCCGTGGGAACATAGCAGACACTGAAGACCAAACATTTCTTGAAAAAAAATTACTCGAGTTTATAAATATTTCACTAATTTCTGGGAATTAGAAATTGGACCTTAGGAATGTTTTTCAAGATCAATGTTGTTATCCACCAAAGCTATATAATTAGCAATTGGTTATTGGACATAGTTTGCATGAGGAATGAAATGTCATCCCCAGGTTACTTGCAGTCCAGTTGTTCCTTAGTACTTGAGGCTACTGTATTTTGTACCATTGAGATGCATATATCTATACATATATACGTATATATGGAGAAAGAGAGAGAGGAGTCAATATAAATAATAAATAAAGAGAAATATATATTCATACACATACATACATAAGACTTTGTTATTATTTATTACTCTACTCTGGCCAAAACAAAACAAATCAAAATATTTTCTGGTAACATCAGGATTGCTGTAATAAAGGTATCATCATAAAAATAACTTCATTTTAGTCAACTGAAAAAGAAAACAAGGTAGTATATATACTCCTTTGTTTAATACAGCATTTTCCAAAAGCTGAATTATGAATTTTATTGTTTGTAATTGAAGAGCAAACCCAGAGTGAAGTAGCCAGAATATATCAGAGGATAATGTCCATGTTAGAGGGGAAGCAGAAGATTTAACAGTTATGTTTGCAAATATACACCAGAGAATATTATTTTGTTGTTTTCAAATGTAGTTTACTATACAATTTAGAGGAATCTTGAGTTATCAAGTGGAGACCTGCTGTTAATGAATGATATTGGTTGGCTTTTTTAGTTGGAATCTTCTAATAAGTGTTTTCTTGTTTTGTTTTGTTTTTGCCACTAGAAAGAATGTGTGCCAGTTGAAAAAAAAGCTCAAAAGTAAATTGAGATGAAAAAGATTTCTTTTTAGGGGCATCTGGGTGGCTCAGCCAGTTAAGCGTCTGCCTTCAGCTCAGGTCATGATCCCAGAGTCCTGGGATTGAGCCCCGCATCAGGCTCCCTGCTCAGTGGGGAGGCTGCTTCTCCCTCTCCCTCTGCTGCTCCCCCTACTTGTACTCTCTCTCTCTGCCAAATAAATAAATAAATAAATAAATAAATAAATAAATAAAATCTTAAAAAAAGGAAAAAGATTTATTTTTATAATTGGAAAATGAAAGAACACAGTGTTTTTTCTTCTGTTTTGGAATTAAGATTCCATTTCATTTTCCTTGTGTTTCTATAACATTAGGTATTACTGACATGACCTTGTCTTCCTCTCATTGATCTTTCATTCATTCATGTGCCAATGGCTTTTTCTCCTAGTATTCTTCCTAAGAAATTGATTTTAAGTGTATATATTTTTCTTTTTTGTCCTTTCACCCTCTTTTTGAATAAGAACTTCAATAGAATTTCAACATATCTTTATGGAACTTCTCTGCCCCAATGATTGGGTCAACACTGTGTGCTCTTCCATCCTTTTCCACCTCCCTCCTACCACAACAGCCACTGGGGGCCTCTTGGAAACCCTAGTGAACCAGGAGCCACATAGGAACGTGACTGCTCCAAGCATTACAGAGTTGTTTATTTACCCCCTGTGATTCTTCCTGTTTTCTCAAACTTCCCAATCCAATTCTCATAAGAAGCAGCAGTAAATAGATGGAAAAGCCATATCTGGGTGGATTTAGATGTAGATAGTTTTGGGTACCATACCCACTATTCAACCTGTGCTTCTCAGGTTCCTTAAACCTACCCTGTGTCCTTCTGCATTCATGATGTTTTTTCCCTATGATTTTCCCTCGAAGTGGAACACAACATCTTTCATCTTTGCCTTTTGAAAAGCTGTCCATCCTTTGCTAATCATTTCAAGTATTCTAACTATCATTCTCTGGTGCTTTCCAACTAAATGAGATTCAATACTTTTTGACAATAATATTACCCTTCTTTGTAATATAGTCCAACATACACTAGTGTTAACTGGCCCAAAACTCCTTGAGTGGAGGGAAGAGTGTTCAGGAAGATACCTAGACATTCATCCACACCCATTTCTACAGTTTGGAAATTTAAGAAATGGAGTGGCTGATATTGCTACAAAATGCATGAAAAGCTAGATGAGAGGTGCTTGGGCAAAGCCTTGAAGATGACCAATATTTAAGATACAGAAAGGAGGCCAGTCAGAGAGAGTAAGAAGAAACACACACATATCATGTATCTGTAGTCTTTACCGTATTATAAAGTAAATGTCATCTACATAAATATAGTTTATCCAAAATGTGCACCTGGCAAAGTAGAACTATTGAAATGTAATAAAGAAAATAGTAAAAATTATTTCAAATAATTCTATACCATTGCTTTTTGATAGTAAGGGGCTGCTTAAATGTAAACTTATGAACTGAGCAAGTGCTCCTGGTGTATACCATAGGTTGCTGGTATTCTCAACTCTGAGTTCAGGTGCTGTACTGCAAGAACTGAGAAATATGGCAGTCTTTTCCCAATTTGCAGAAGAAGCAAATTTACTGGATAGAGTTTTCTTGAGCCTAAGTGGATGTTTTGTCATTTTCTCTGTTCCTTTGATACCCTACAGCTGCTTGTCTGCTAGCAAAACTAGTCTTTTAAATAAATGTTGATGGAAAAATTTAAAATAGCTAGTAATATTTATTGTAGACATGTGGCTTCCATAGTCATCCGTTCTTCCTATTTTTAAAATCTTGATTTCAAATATATTTATGTTTCCTGCAATTAATATTGCTATAGTTTTTAAGATGAATGAAGAAATATCACTATTTGAGTTTGAGATGTTTTTCAACTCAAGTATGAGAACTACTAGTCAAATGTATTTGACAGCTGATTTTCAAGAAATGAGGTAACATGTTGCATGAAAAATAAGGATGTACTGGAGAAAAAAAAAACATTACCCTAAATTTGTCTTGATGTGGATATGAGAGTTCTGAACAAACCTATGTAATCTGCTCTTGATTCAGACTTATTTGTGATTTTCACTCTGAAGTGCAGTTTTAGGGGGTGAGAAACCTTTACCAGGTGGTCAATAACTTTTTGATATGAGTGTTAACTTTTGCTATTATTGGTTATCCTGTGTTATATTAATTCCATAATCCTTAATTTGCTGAGGACTCAGAGATTCGGTGGCTGATATTTTTCTTAGCTGTGTAATATTGCAATAAGAGAAAGCACAAGGATCTTTGAGTATTAGATTTCCTTCTAACCAACAAACCCAGAAGTTATGTATCTAGGGCCTCATAGTAATCAGGCTAGGCTTAAAATGAAGACTGTACCCCCAGGGGAAATTAAACCACTATCTCTTTGAATTTACTTTGTTTTTTGGAATATCGTGGGGCTTTTATGCAAAGAAAACACCAAGGAATCTGAATTGTATGAGTTTGCTTTATGGGAGGCTTTATAAGGAACTAGCAGGGCAAAGAGAGCTCAGAAACTAGGGTTATTTTCTTTGGAAAATATAACTCTACATGTATGCTTCTAATATACTTCACAGAATGGTGTTGATGTCCACTCTGATTACTGAGATAGTACAGTCAAAAGTGCTTTAGCATGTATGAGGCACCTTTCAAATGTTAGATATTATTAGTTTATTTTAACATAAACTCTTCCTGGCAAGATAAAGAGATATCCACAAAGGATATATAGAGAAATTAATTTCCTTTATCCTCTGTCCTCAACTCTATAGATGTGTATTCTCACCCAGGTATTTTAGATTATTATCGAGAATCTAAAATCTTTGTTGACATTCTATGGGGAAATGTGTAACATTGATGCTGAAGCGCCCAGATAAGAAAGGCTTTGGCTATTCGAAGATAAATAGGTAGGTAGGAGAAGAAAGTTTAAAGAAGTTGTGTGGAAGAGAATAGAGATTTGCAACAGAGAGCGTTTGGAGCAAAATAAAGGAATATAAAATGAACATTAATATGATCAGGGTTCTCTAATAAGAATATTATTAATAATACTTTATGATATTTGAGAATTCATAGAAATCAGATTCCATCAAGTCTGATCCATAACAAGCAGCTGTTTTATTATATGTAGGGAAAGGGGAAGGCCACTGATCCGATATGTATCATAAATACTACTCTCATTTGGGGGGCAGAACTTTGTTCCCTTTCATGACAGATAGATAACAGATACTGTTTTAACAGAAGTCCAAACATAGCACAACTTTTAAGACATGTTGACCAAATTGTTCAAAGTAATACAGAGAACTGAAAAGATATCCTAGAGTTTGTGTTTTGCCATCACAGGTGAGACAGTCATGTGTAGAACAAACCTTAACTTTAGTAAGTCTTACTCTGACAACCAAATTGCTAGGGAAATAAAGCAGCAGATGCCAAACATAACTTGAACCCTCTTCTGACACTTTCAGTGATTCCCTAATTATACTGTTGCATGAACTTCAATTATCTCCTACACTTGCTTTCATTACTCCTCTTACATGCTTGTCCTGAATCTGACACTCTCAAATTACTCTGAGGCTTCCCAAATGAATGACTAGTGAGTATGATGATAGATACATTTTTTTAATTTATTTATTTTTTATTTTATTAGGTTATGTTAATCACCATCCATTACATCATTATTTTTTTTATTTTTTTTTTATTCTTATGTTAATCCCCATACATTACATCGTTAGTTCTAGATGAAGCGTTCCATGATTCATTGTTTGTGCATAACACCCAGTGCTCCATGCAGAACGTGCCCTCCTCAGTACCCACCACCAGGCCAACCCATCCTCCCACCACTCTCCCCTCTAGAACCCTCAGTTTGTTTTTCAGAGTCCATCGTCTCTCATGGTTCATCTACCC
>NC_138371.1:69198194-69267165 GCF_054177405.1 Leptonychotes weddellii | reverse complement strand
AGTGTGTGGCATGAAAGATTAGTACACATTGAATCCTGGGGTACAGGCTTATGAGATATGTCTAAGGAAGTAGTTATAAAGTTATAGATTTTCAACTTAACTGAAAATGCCAGTTTTTAAAAAATTTTTTAAAGATTTTATTTATTTATTTGAGAGAGAGCGAGTGAGCACAAGAAGGGGGAGGGGCAGAGAGAGAGCAGGTTCCCCGCGGAGCAGGGAGCCCAATGCGGGGCTCAATCCCAGGACCCCGGGATCATGACCTGAGTTGAAGCAGATGCTTAGCTGACTGAGCCACCCAGGTGCCCTGAAAATGCCAGTTTTAAATAAAAATCTAATCGAGGGAATTTACTATACAGGTATTTCTGATACTATGTCACTTACTTTGCTTTTCAGTCACACAGACTTCTTAATTTTCCTTCATTGTCCCTATTTGCAAAAATTCTGTTTCCCAATTGCCTAGCAAGTATTTCACGTTATTGTAATGTGAAGTAGTCAAATGAGTAAGAATGAAGGAGAAACCATATTCTACCATATTCTCATGATAAATTTTCTGCTGAATTTCTCATCAGATAGTAATAGCTTGGATTTACTTCACCCACTGTGACAAGTGCCAGGTATCATGCAAAGTGCATTTATAGCATCCAACCCTGTAAGCTAGGTGTTATGCACATTTATTGATGAATAACTCAAAACAGATGGAGTTAGAGAGTTTATTCATGTTCACCTACTAAAAAGTAATGGCACTGATAAGATCTGGGTCAGTTTAACTCAAAGCCATATTCCCAGCCTAAGAAATGTTTGCCAATGTTTGGCATGTTCCTAACCTTATTAAACATTAGACATAATTGTCTCTAATATTAAGTATTACACATTATCAATTTTCCATTATTATGTTATTTGGAATTTTCTATATTTTAATGTAAGATTCTAGGGAGTCCCCAATTACAAATGTATTATGTCCCAAAAGTTCATTTCCAGATCAATTTTTAAAGATGAGGATAAGAAATAAAATTTAAAATTGTCTCTAAAGTTGATGACAAGCCAGTATAATCAGAAGGGACAAAGAAGTATATAAGATAGGTCAAATTCCAAAAGCGGCCTTCTGAGTCCTTTGAAGGACTAACAAATGGAATTCTGAGAAGAACGAACAATTTTTGTAAGAAGTCTATCCAGCAATTGGAATGGATATGTAGGTGAAAAGTCATAATTTATAGATGTGTGTACAAAAGAGGTAGACTTAATAACTGGTGGTGAATGATTTTAAAAATAGGGGTAGATGTGCAGTATTTGGTAAAAACCCTGACCTAACAGACTAAGGAGAGGCTAAAGGAAGTGATGGGAATTTGAGGCAGGATATCCTTCTTGTGTTTGGTGTCATCACTCTGGGGTAGCTCAGTTGCTGAAATAGTGTAAGCGGCTGGATAGGAGCAAAAACTTGAAGAGTAGAATAGCCTTAGGCTAAGATGAAGTAGAAGTCTGGGGAAGTTGGCTTATTTTGTACTCATAAATAGAATATCTGTAAGTCTTTTTTTTTTTTTTCTGTCTCAGAAAACATTTTCATAACACGTTGAAATGATTTTAAATTTGTCTTTTTCTTTTCCTGGCTAATTAGTAAATGATAGTACAGGGATAATTTCAAAGTGGGCACATCCTATGAATTACAAATTGGAACAAGGTAACTAAAAGATTATGTTTTTATTTTGTAAAATTTTGGCATCTAGATTTCTGGAATTTTTCAATTAAAGGGCTATGATATAACTAGATTTAAATTATTTTTTATTTTATTTATTTATTTATTTATTTATTTTGAAAGATTTTATTTATTTATTTGAGAGAGAGAGAATGAGAGAGAACACATGAGAGGGGGGAGGGTCAGAGGGAGAAGCAGACTCCCTGCCGAGCAGGGAGCCCGTTGTGGGACTCGATCCCGGGACTCCAGGATCATGACCTGAGCCGAAGGCAGTCGCTTAACCAACTGAGCCACCCAGGTGCCCTAGATTTAAATTATTTTTTAATTGATATTGAATCAACCTCCTTTTAACTGCTCGTTATATTCAAATGATAGTTATGGTGTGAAACATGGGCATGTTAGAATTTGTTTTGAAAATGTTTATCATACACAAATTAAAGAAAATGATCAGATTTGTCAAATTTAAAGTGATTACTAACTTAGAAAATAGGACTTTGAAAAATTTGATGATTAATGAGTTATAAACAGAATCACATCAAGGAGACATGGGAAAAATCACTAAATAAGATGCAAAATGTTCCAATGCTTTTAAACCACATCAACATATAGAGAAATATAGGAGAATAAAAACACGCTCTGCATCCATATTGCCTAATTCAAATCCTAGTCCAGCTACTTGCCAGCTAATGTGCCTTTTATTAATCGGAAGAATATATTTAAAAAATTTGGAAGATGATTAAGAGATGTTTAAATAGAATAGAATTCTGTCCCATTCAAAATTCATGTTGTTTCTCTCAAGAACTGTAAACATTCTAAGATTTGATTTTACCCTACTTGTAAGCCAACAAGTGAGCCAGCCATCATTCCGTGCATTCTGGCAGAAGATTCAGGACTCCTGGGTCAGAGACAAAGAACTTTATCACTCTTGGCACAGCCAGAAGCATGAGCATCCCCATATTTGCCGGTCCCTCTTCCCTCCCAAGTCCCACTGAGGCCTTGCCATGGACCCAGATAGATGCTGCACATGCAGTGGGTTTGTTTCACAACTGAGGGACCCAGGGCCAAAGCACTTTTTGAGCAAGCAGCAAACATTATAGCAAATGGCAAAAATACCAGATTCCCCTTTCACAGGAAAACAAGCAGTTACATGGTTGTCACACTCTAGTGGACTTGGCCTACTTAGTTGCTTATGTGACAAGCTAGAAAAACTGCTCAGTATCAGGAGACGGGTAAGCTTTCCAATTTGGCTCACTCAGCAAGAATATGCAGGGATGCTCAGAGCCCTGGCAGACTGCCTTTCCCAAAAACCACCCCTTAGCCCTACACATTCTTAGCCAAACTCAAATTTTCACACGAGTGTGCCGCTCTGTGGGCCATTCTGATTAATCTTATCAATAGGGACTAGACCTATATTTGTTCAATTTGTCTCAGACAACATTTAATTAAAGCTGCTATCAGTAATTCTGCAAGTGGCAGGATGGAGCCAACCTGCAGTATTGACCTCAGTCATGACCCCCAGGGCCCAAGACAAAGCAGGCTGAAGAAATCCCATAAACATAAAGACATAAAGACACGTGTCTTTCTATTTAAGTCTCTGCACTGAACTTACCGCCTTTTCAGATGAATTAATCCAGGTGTAGCAATGCATAAGTGATTGCACAGGTTTCACCTTGGTCTTGAAAGAGGGATGTGGAGGGCAATTCTGTCTTCCATAGCAGTCTGGCCAGTGAGTTGAAACTCACCTGAATGCCTTCTGTGTCCAAATGGTATCATTGATAATTTTGGCTGAAGTCCAGGGACACATTTCCTACCACATTTTCTGATTGGGTGGTTCCTACTGTACGGATACCTACCCAATGAGTGCATATACAGTGAGTGGTTTATCCCTTTTGGAACTCCCCACATAACCTAAGGGTACCAGAGGGATCTCCACAGCCATCTGGGAGCCACATGATCTGCTGGTGGTGTTTTCTTAAACACTTGAAGAGCTCTGATGATCACTCCTTAGCTACAAATCAAAGCAAGTGCATACAAGTTAATGTCTAGCTTCCACAGAAGAAGTTCAGTCCCTAGTTCAGTCCCAGAGGCAGCTGGGTGCCCCTGGAAGGAAAGCGTTAATTGCAGTTGTTGTTCACAGTAAATACGACCTACATGAGTCAGGGGACACAGGTTAACAGTCTCCAATGTGCCTTCCTGGCCAGCTGGTAAATATTAGTTTTCCTAATTCTGGTCCAGCCTGTGTCTTTGATGGGATTGCATGAGGGCATCAGTCTCTGATATACAGTATTTGTTTACACCACCTGCTAGGTGGTATTCATCCATCCCATGTCATGACCCAGAGATAGAGATAGGAACAGAGGTAGAAAGACATTTAGAGGTGCAGATAGTCATTTTGTATGGGAGATGCAGGAACTGGGATCACCCCCTAATATTTCTGATTGGCTTCTCAGTAAAGTTAGAGACTGGATATCAAGTCCTGGTCACCACCATTTGGTGCGGAGTGGCAGATCTAGGTGTCAGTTGAATTAAGCAGCCTGCTATCTTTTGTGAAAGCTGCACCAGGATGTTTTTCTTTGTGAAGAAGGTTCCAGGGTGGTTCTAAAAGACAAGAGATCATTAGTGTCCCTCCCTGCTCTGCACCCAGATTCTAAGGTGTTCCCTCCCAGATGTCAGAGTTGTTGCTCTCCCTATATTCCCCCAAATTGGTATGTCCAATTCTAGTAGCTATAAATACACCTTTTCTCCCTCATCATCCTCCTGTACCCAGACCTCTCAGCTGGAGTGTTACATGCAAAGGGGATAAGAGCGTCTTAGTAAAATGTATTGAGATGCATTATTACCCTCCCTCCCACCTTACCTCACATGGGTCTCTGTCATGCACTTGAGAATCAATGTACACAACTTAATAATTATTATCTATATGACTGTAACAACCCAGCAAGAGAATTCAGGTGGCTGAACTAAAATTAAGTTTGAATTCTGTCCAGGATGCCACCCATAGTATGTGCCAGGCCAACCTGAGGCCGTCGTTAGGGGATAAAAAGAAGCGGCATGGCCAGAAATGGTACAGTGGAATCCCAAATTTTCAAAATAGGTCAGTACAACTCTTCCACCCTGTGATCCTGATCATTACTCAGGAGATAACCAGGAAAAGAACCATTTTGGGGAACGGCCACATTTAGTGAACAAACCGCCTTAACTAAGGTATGTAGATCAGGAGAAGGTGAGGAAGTTGGAGTTAGAAATCTTTTCAGTGTGTTTTTGTTTTTGTTTTTGTTTTTAAACCATGCCACTTCTTAATGATACTGACATTTCAGGATGAAAGAAGTGTAGACTGTCCATCGACTACCTTGACTGTTAACCCAATGTTGGGTGACCTTTGTGACAAAAGGTGCACCATTGTCAGATGGTTAATGGGTAAATGATCTTGAAGGCTGAACATACACATAATTTAGTTTCACAGGCCACAGTGATGTGGCGGGAGGGTGGCTGATGAGTCTGGAATAATAGCAGCTTACTGCTGCCCTCCCTCCAGCATATTCAAGCAGCCCCGCACACCGTAGGTAGCCATGTCCAGGGGTGGGCACCTTAGTGCCAAATAAAGGGGTAGCAGGAAGAATATCTGCAATTCCTGATAAATCCTCCTGATCACACCACTCAGAGAAGTAAGACCAGTGAGAGTTTTCCCAATACCTTTGAGAAATCAGAACTTCATTTTGATAGGCAGAAAACTAGGAAAAGGAGGGCAGGATCTCACCTACAACTGTGCTGTGAAAATGACTAGGCTAGAGTTAGCTAATTACATAAGTTAATCAGGTTAATTAACCAAATTGAGAGGCAAAGTGAATTGGCTACAAAGCAATTATCAGAAACACTCATAGAGAGCTGAGAATAAGTAGCATTGGATTGATGAAATAGTCAGCTTTTGTTGTTTGAACTTCTTATACCTTAGCCTGGTATTTTTCCTTTATTCACCGGTTTTCCATCAGAAGTATAAAGGGGTCAATTGTGTCTGTTTGTTTATGAACTTTAAACTGAAACCCAAAGCCATGTTGACGATGTCCTCATACAGAGCGGCAACATACTTTGTAGAATAGTGTCTTATCCACAATAATATTTTATTTTTGTCTAGTATTCAAAGAGCCAGCATTGCATACCAAATTTATACATGCTTTATACCTTTGTATAAATCTTTATAAAGAAATAACATTATATATTTCACATAATGCATATGAATTTACACATCATTGAAAATTACAGATATACACACATACATGCATACACATACTTATTTTACTTACATTTTCCAAAATTTAGTTCAGTACCACATATATGGAGCATTTATATGTGCAGGGCACTAAATAGGGTTTTTAAAACGATTAAGATGTGTTCTCCACATTAAGGTCAGGGAGTAAGAAAAACAGGCAAGACAAGGACACATTAAAAATCATATCTTATTAGATACAATATAATAAAGGCAATTATTAAAGCAATTTATGAGATTAAGAGATTATGTACTTAAAAAATACAATCATAAGACTAGAACAGACAGTTGATCAAAGTAGGAGACCGAGAAACAGATTCAGCACATCTTCACCCTAGCTTCCCAGATCAATTTATATTAATAAAATCATTAAATGATACTATGACAGTTGGTTTACTCTTTGAGAAATATCCAAAAATGTACTAAATTAAAGTACAGATGAATTAAAAAATAAAATTTAAACCAAAATTAACTAGATGGGCATCTAATTTAAATATTTGAGTTTAGTATGGTTAGGCCGTTTACTAGACCAGTGAAAAGAAACTATAATAGATACAGACGGAGATTTAAATACATAAAACTTTCTTTCCTGGCCAGTGCTTTGGTTTCAAACTCTTACAAAACTTTGTCAGAATGAAGACATTTTATTTGCTATTGCTCATGGGTGGCTTTTTCAGTATTCCAAGTTCAATGTTATTTTAGAAGATTTTTGTTGTGATGCCTTTCATTCTCTTGTCCAGAGTAGAAATAGGATGACTGGGTTTGTTCCTGTGTGAGATAAAGCCTGGGTAATTTTCTTCACTTTTATATATTCATTACATTTAGTGTATATTTAATAAGTGCCAAACACTACTGTAAACACAGATAAATAATAACCCATTTAAACCCAGCCATAGTCCTATTCAGGTGAGGGACCTGAGTGGGGAAAGGCCATGGTGTACCTCATTCAGAGTCTTGTGGTTAAAAAGTGTGTTTTGGGGACATCTCCTCTCCCACCCCTTCTAAATCTGCTGGAATTCATGGTCAAAGGAGAGATAGGAGATATGATAGGTGTTAAATAGGGGGTTTATCTATAACATAACAGGTTATGTTAAATGTGAGAGGAATGAGAGGGTGGTGGCTCTAAATTGGTTCTGTATGTGTTTGGAGTTTTTGCCAACGAAGTAGCTTCCTCAGGAAAGATAAGAGTGTTTGGGGGACAGTTCTGAACTTTATTTCAAGTCCCTCCACTTTCTTGGAGAGTAGCAGCCTTGTCTCCCTTTGGCCCCCGTCAGCTAAGGTGAGATCCCATCCACCACATCATTGTCCGTTCACATCCTACCAGCGTGAGTCACTCCAGCAAAACTTCCTTCTTCAGAAATGTCCAGGTGAGAAGCGATTGTTAGTGTGCTTTTCCGCCACCTTAGAGAAACGGGATAGTGGAAAGAGGACTGTGGGCTCACAGGAGAGACGAGTGCTGTTTTATCCACTTCTGCCACACTTGACTGGTCTGGGGGAAGGATCTAGCTCTGTTGCATGAAGTCCTCTTTAAAACAAACAATATTTACAGCTTCCTTTGGGTTTTCATAAAAGTTACTCCTCTGGTGTCAATTGTTGGGCAAAGGAAAAAGTTCTGCTCAGCATCTTTTATACTGGTAAATAGTGACAATTAAATAGAAAATTTTATAAGAGGAGAAAAAGATTTAATTTACCAAAAACACAAAATGCTTTGAAATAACCTTGAAGAGAAATGTTAGGACCTTTTTTTAAGAGCACTGCAAAAAATAATTGGGTGGCATTTATTTATTCCTTTCATAAATGCTTATCGACTGTTTATTATCCAAAATATGAATGCCATTGTCCTGGACGAGAAGAATCAATACTAAAAAGGGAAAACTTTGTTCACATTGATCTCAAAAATTAATGCAATTCTAATCAAAAGCACAGTAGAACCAAACAGGCGCTTATATAATCAATGAAATTTTGACAAACTGCCTTGTCATAGTGTGTAGCACATAGAATGTATCTAATTTGTTAGCTGAAAAAGAAGAGTAAGGACAAAAACTGTAACAAATAGGTTACATATCTATATATAGCATATATATTTATACTTTTAATTTTAAAGCAACCTTAAAAAAATCAATAAGCTTTCCTCGTGTATCATGACTGTTGTACTGTGAAAGCTGCAGAATCATTTGAATTCTGTTGAGAAGATAAATTAGAAATTTTCTAAAGTTGTTTCATATTTTTTGAAGGACCTTGATTTCACGACGAGACAGTGGTTCTCTAGGGTAACTGCGTCTCCAGGGTAACCCCCTGTTTCAGACTAAAGAATCTTTTTTTTAACAAAACATCTGGGATCTTTCTGTTTTCTCATTCCTATAGGCACGATACAATATTGGAAGTTGATGTGAACTCCTACAAAATGTTGTTTTGATTTATTATGGTTCTCCATAATCTGATGAGGAGATATTAAAATAGTTTGTCTATAATGTACTTTGCCAGATAGTATGTTAGATTGCTTGTCATTTGACATAGTTAGTGAAGCTAGAAAAAGGGCAATAAAAGCCTCATTATAGATGTTATGGATATTAATAATAATCTTAACCAATATTTATTGAGCACTTCCTGTGTGGCTCGTATATTTTAGTGCTTTACATTCAGAGTCTCCACTAATCCAGGCAGTATCCACAAAATAAATATTATTATTATCATTCCTGTTTTTCAGATGCAGAAATTGATGTTAGTAAGGACTGGATGCTAACTTATTAACCCAGGTTACATAGCTAGTAAGTAGCTGGAACTCACACTCCTAAGTGGTGTGTTGGATAGCTATGTTAAGTAGTTGGGAGGGGCAGTCCACCCTCTTTTTGTGAGCCTATTTGCCCACATTAGTAACCACCTTGCAGCCGTGCCCCTCTTTTCTGCCTGGCACAATGGTCTTTCCAAGCACAAACCATGGGAAGCCCTCTGAAGCCTCTACCCAAGAACAGCTGCTAAGAACCCACTGCCCATGACCTCTCCAAGATAGAGCATGTTGTTCATGGACCTCTGAGATCTGCTCTACTTGTTTCCCCAACAGGCTTTTGCACCATACCTGGAATCATGACCAGAGTCATCTTTCCATTGTCTGATACTTTCTACAGTCTATTTGGCAGAATTTACTTCTTTTAAGATCCGATGTTTAATTCATTTTTTCCCCTTTTTCTTACATGTTTTTGCCTACTGGTAGAGTGTAGGTTTAGATATATAATTAGCCACTATTCAAGACAAATTTGTTATTATTTGGGACCAGTTTTATAAATTGCTCAGCAAAATATGAAATAACATGTATTTGGTTTTGATACCATCCAGTGAGCTAATCAGATTTCACATTAGAGATTGAAATATGTAACTCCTCCTATTGATCTTGTAAACTCAGCCTTTTTGCCCTAAGGACAAGATGTTAAGATTTGGGGAGGGCTTGAGTTGTAAACTCTGATGTTGTCAACATCTTCCTCATATAGAAATAACATAAATGCATTGTCCCTATAATATATTACAAAATTGAACTTACTTGCCCTAGAGGAATACTCACAACTTGTAACCTTTAAAGACGTGTATATTAATTAACCGGTTGTACTGCTGTCTACGTAGTTGCCACTCGCTGGGCAATGACTGCATGTCTCTAACTAAACTATGTCATGAATTCTGGTCTCATTACATTCTCTCCCACACTGTCATTAATGCTTCAGCACTTCTGTCAAGATTATTACCTCATACACATTTTTTTTAACTTGTAGCTTAACTTCTTAAATTAAATGATTGAACTTTTTAAATTTAATGATTTCTCTTGTTTCTTACTTAAGTGTCTGACTTTTGACCAAAGATGTCATAGCTCCATTCCCAGGGGACAGATGCAATTCCATGCATTACTGGCAAAGCTTTCAGATGTATGGTGCCTGGTATAATAGTAGTAAAAGTCACAGTGAATTTGTAGAATATAAAAAATAACATCTGATAAGGGAGGAAATCCTTCAGTGTAAAGTTGATCAAAATTATTTTTGCTTCCTTTTCAATCTTTTTCTTTTATAATGATCTGAGTGGAAATGCCTTCCAAGGCCTGCAGGTGAAAATTGATAATCAGTGGTGGTATGTGCATTATTGTGAAAGATGGCCACACTGAAATGTTTTAGAATCTTTGTTAAATCCTAAGTGGTAACAAAAGGATGTATTGTAAGGTAGACAATTTAACAAACTACTTGCAGGGCCAGAAAGCCATTCTGGAAAAGATCACAGCCATAAATAGGTAAGAGAGTTAAAGCAGGCACCATGACTTCGCCAGAAGCGAGGCTTGTGTATTTATGGCATGTTGAGTGTGCAAGAATAGCTGCAGCTGCCCCCCAGAGTCAGGCAGATAGGAGAAGAGAGTGGCCTGATTTGACTTCTATTTGATATAAACATTTCCTTTAAAGCCACATTTCTATATAAATTATTTCTCTGTATCATTTTTTTCTCCTTAAGAAGAGATTCTTCTTAGCTTCTTCAACATATGTTTTGAATTTAACTCAGTCCGAAAAAGGTGAATACCCATGGTTCTTAATTCTGCTATAGAGAATACGCAGGAATTAAAAAAAAAAAAATCTCAACTGCTAACTCTGTTCAAAAGTCAGTGTTAGTAACTGGTGATAGCAGACAGGTTCTGCATCTTTTATTCAGGTCTTTATTCTTCCTCCTCTTTTTTCTTTTAAAAATTGCATTAGATATTAATATTGATTATATATTGTCAGCTTTCTACAGTGTTCCTGTTTATAGTTTATTTATAGGTTTATTACAGATGCCTATGTTCACCAGAAAGAGTCAGTGCTGGATAGATGCAAAATGTATGAGTCAACTCAGTATTGACCTTATATGTACTTAGGCATAGGCATATATGAAGTGCTCATACATTTTGACCAAGGAGAGCTCCCCTTCCTGTCTTATACCCTGCCCCTCCTTGCTTCAGTCTAAAGGCCTCTCGAGCAGACTCCCTGATTCAGTTCTTAGTATTCATTGCCTCACTCCCTACCTGTTAGTCACACTGAACTCCCTACTGTTACTCATACTTACCAAGTTTGCATCTACCTCAGGGCCTTTGCATTTACTGTCCTCTTGCGAAAACCCTGTTTTGCCAGATAATTTCACAGCTTCCTTTGCTCATTTTATTTACACATCTACAGGGAGGTGTTTCTTGATGCCTAATATGTGAATGCATTCCCCATCACACTGCTTTATTATTCTTCAGAGAGCATATCACTCCCTGATATGATGTTATTCAATTATTTCTTTATTTTCTGTCGCTTTTCCCATTAGAATATCAATTTCATGAGGTGTTCTTTTTCCTGGTACAAAGTGTATTCTCAAAATTATTTATAATTGAAATGATGAAGCAATTCTTTATGAGAAATTCAGAATACTTTTAAATGGAGTAAATTAATTAACCTAATCAAACAAAACAATCTCTTATGAAGAAGCTACAATGAGTAAAAATTGCTGTCTGTTACTGTATGAAAGGGAATATTGATTGTTGGGACTTGAGCAATATTTTTCAAAAGCTGTGCGTTTCTAAAAATAGTTTGCACACTATAGTATGGTTGTCACTGATGAAAAAGAATCATAATTTGTTTTTGGTTTTGAGTTGTTTTTAATTTTTTCCCTTCAGGCAACACCCATTTTGGAGTGCCTGCTGTATATACATCACACAATGTGGTATTTGGATGAATGAGATCCCTAAGCCAAAGGAGGTCATTTTCTAGTTGGAAATGAAAACACATCTACAAATATTAAGGAGATGTGAACTGTTGAAAACATAAAAGCACTGACAGTGTACTATAATATGTCATACACATACTTTTTAATAAATGCAAATACTTACGAATTGGTAGACCCTCTCCACAGATATGTTTATAACTTTGGGTTAAAAATATTAGAAAATTCTGTATACATCAGCAGATGTCATGGCACATAATGTTTGCCGTTAAAGAACAGTTTATGTGAGTCTTGGAAAAACAAATTCCCCAGGGATGACATTTTCATATAAGTGTGAATAATTATTCTGTAGGAATATTCGGAAATGTGTATTTAAAGTGTAGTTCCGAGTCCGCCCTTTTATCCGTACTGCAATTTCTCATCGGCCTTTACTTTAGTCACTAATAGTAGTTTCGCATGTAAAAGATGAAACCTATGAAAGAGAGAGATTTTAGACTGCTCAGGACTTTGTTTTTTGTTCTGCTGGCAAGTCACTCGGCCCTGAGGCATTGTGTCATACCCATGCCAGTCCTCGGTTATAAAAGTGATTAATGGGAGGAAACAAGAGAACACCGCAACTGTTTTAGTGCATTAATTGCATTCAAGACACAATCTTTTTCTTTTCCCTGGTAATAAGAACCTATGTTTGGTTTTCCTCCCATTAATTTCATATCCCTTTTGCATCCTAATAATAACCTGCAATCTGCAGGCTTAATCATGATAAGCAGTCTCAAATCACTTTATCTCATCACAGTGTTGGATAAACACTTCTGATTTAAATTTCAATAATTCTACATTAGCAGTGCTGGTATGAGCCTTAGATGTCTGATGGAAATTCTGCACAGGGATTACTTAGTAATTATTGGTTTCATTGAGGTTTATGTTAGAGTTGTACTTAGTGCTGTGCCAGAAATCCGAGCCCCAGAGAGCAAGCCAGGCCAAGCTTGAATGATCACTGCTGTTCACCTATTAGATATGTCATAAAAAATGAAATTAAAATCTCTCTACTGGGTGATCAAACTGTCTAAAAAACCTCAGAATTTTAGACTCAAGGAAATTTAAAGATGAGACAGCTCTATTAGATTATCTAATCAACCTCCTACCCCTGTCTTTCTCTTGAGGGACTGTTCTCTTAATGCCATTTTTGATTATTTTGTCTAGTCTATTTGAAATGACTTGGTCCATAAGACCTCTATACTTCCCCCAGGAGAACTTTCCCTGCTCTAATACATTTCATTGTTGGGAAGTGCTTCCTAATTGCTACATCTTTTCCCCTTTAATTTCATGCTATTCTCTTATTTTAACCTTTGTTTTACTGTCCATTTGTTTCTGTGCCTTATATTCAGCCCACATGTCAAATAAGTTTTACATTTAACCAATTGAGATTCAAAATGTGGGCAATAAGAAAACTTATGAAGGGTAAAGAACTTGTCCAACCAAAGTCATATTTACTCATCAACTAAGAAATATCCTGATTTCATGTGTGGTTGAAACTGAGATAATAATTTTTATATAATTGTCTCTGCCTCCGTGTCCTTATATTAAAAATCAGAGATGTTCCCCGCCCCCACCCACCACCCAGCTCCTCTTTGTGGTAGAGAGAGAGTTAAAACAAATATTCCAGGACATGTGCTGTGCACTGAGTTTTTCCCCCCTCCCCCGAACTCGCATGTTGGAGGCCTAATCCCCAGTGTGACTATGTTTGGATATAGGGCCTCTAGGAAGTATTTAAGGTTGAATGATGCCATAAAGGTAGGGCCTGAATCCAGTAAGATTGATGGCTTCATAAGAAGCGGAAGAAAGGCAGATCTTTTTCTCACCCCATGTGCACTTAGAGGAAAGGCCCTGTGAGGCCTTGTCAAGAAGGTGGCTGTCTACAAGCTGGGAAGAGAGCTCTCCCCAGGAAAAGAATCAGCTGATGCCTTGATCTAGGACTTCCCGGTTCCAGAACAGTAGAAAATAATTTTCTGTTGTTTAAGCCACCCAGTCTGTTGTCTTTTGTTGTGGTAACCCAAGCCGACTAAGACAACAGATATCAGGAAATGGAGTATGTTTTTATCATACCATGTATGACTTTGGGCTCCTCTAGGTTATGGGGACCAACATATCTTTCCCCAATCTCAGAAATCCCCCTGAATCATGGGTCTTGGTTTAGAGTTAACTTTGAAAATATTTTCTGACAGAGATGACTACTGAGGGAAACAACATACTTTTTTAAAAAAAAGTGAACATAAATTAGCTATCTATATCCTATCATATGACCAGCATTGTTCCAACAGAAACATTTACTTTTCTGTCTTGAGAACAGAATTAACATAGCTCATTATTAATGTTACTAAGTATGTAGATGTTTAAGAAACTGTACTTCTTTAATTACTCTAATTCCATGCATGGAATGTTCAGACTTCTGAAAATCATAATGTTGGACAAAACACGAAGGACACATTTGACATTCTGGGTTTTTTTGTTAGAATTCAGTAGCATACTAAATGTAATGGGAATCCTGTAGCACTTGAGCTTTAGTTGCACAATCTCTCTTTGTCTTGTGAAATCCTCCTGCAGACCGAAGAGCAGGCACAGAGGGTACCAGGCAGTCCTCACCTTAGCAAGGTCTCGAAGCAGTTGTCCCACTCAGCAACACAGAGCAGTGAACACGGTGGGTAGACACTGAGAATATGCCCAGAACTCTGTTGTAGTGGCATGGCCAAGCAAAAGTTATAGAAGACATACTTTTTAGTAGCTTTTTCTTGTTTGCAAACAAACACAAATGTGAAAAGGATGTTATAATGAACTCCGATTTGCCATCCCCAGATTCAACCCTGTCAGTGGAAAATAGCCAACGCTTCATTTTCCTTTTTTTCTTCCTATAGAATTTTAAAGTTAAATTCTTGGCATCATGATATTTATCACTAAGTGCTTTTGTATTTTTTCCAAGTAAGGAGTTTTTCTATAACCACAGTACCATTTTCATACCTACAAAATTCAGCATATCTCATACTAAATTCATATTAGAATTTCCTAGATTGTCTTTAAAAACTGTCCACTTGTAAGCTGATATGTTCAAATCAGGAACCAAATACGCTGTGCACTTTTGTATTTCTCTCTTTTTTTATACTTTTAAATTCAAAATAATTTCAATTATGGAAACATTGTAAAAATCATACAGAGTTCCAGAAAAGCCTTCATGTACCCTCCCCTAAGTTTAACATCTTATAACCATGATCAAAATGAGGAAATTAGTATTGGTATAATATTATTAACTAAACTATGTACTTTATTCTAATTTCACCTGTTTTTTGTTTTTTTTTTTTACTGGTGCCCTTTTTATTCCAGGATTCAAAGGACTCCTGGTTTAATTTATAGTCCATATTTGCCTGCCGTTATAAACTTATATATAAAAAAAAAATGAAGGGTAGAATGTCCTCCATTTTGAACTTGTCCGACTGCTTCCTCATGGTATTTATTGACTATGTACCTGGATCCAGTATTTTTCTTGAGAACTGGAAGTTATATCAGAAGGTTTGATTCAATTTAAGTTCATCTTTTTCACAAAAATACTTCAAAGCCTATGCTGTGTACTTAATATCGTAACACATCAGACACACTTGTCCCATTTAAAGGATGGAGATAGGCTGGGGCTGCAGGTGCTCGCAGTGAGGTTATTACGTTGTAAGTTCCCCCATCAACTTTTCATGTTTTAATTTCATATCCATTGATAATCATTGCCTTAATCTTTTGTTTGGGATTTCAAAATGCTGATATTTTTCTAATTTTTGTGTTCCTTTTATAATTTATTATCTGGAATCACACTGTAAAGAGAAATTTGCCCTTAACAGCTAGAATTATTTAGTTACCCTGTGTATTATCCTCATTTATCAGATAAGGATAATACACAGAGAGCCCTCGGCTCAGTTGACAAGTGCTGCCCTAATAAATTACCACAGACTGGGTGGCTTAAAAACAGCAATTTCTCTCAGTTCTGGAGGCTGGTAGTCGGAGATCAAGATGTCAACAGGTTTAAAAAAAAAAAAAAGATGTCAGCAGGTTTGGTTTCTCCTGAAGTCTCTCTCCTTGACATGCAAATGACAGTTTTCTCATTGTGTCCTCTCATGGCCTTTTCTCTGTGCTTGTGAATCTCTGGATTTTCTTCCTCTTCTAAAAAGAACACCAGTCATATTGTCTTAGAGCTTCACCCTTATGATCTCATTTAACCTTAACTGCCTCTTTAAAAGACCTGTCACCAAAAACAGTCACATACTAAGGTACTGGGGGTTAAGGCTTCAACATATGAATTTTAAGGGAACCCAGTTCAATCTATAACACCGTGAAATTTAATTTTCTTCCTTTAATTATTAAGTTTTAAAATAAGGGGTTGGTGCTCTAGCTACCTCCAATGAACACCAGAGATTTTATTTTTCTCTTTTATTTTGTTTCTTTGAGGACTTTGTCTCTCTTTATATCTATATCTATAGATATGTTTCTAAATATCACTGTGAGTTAATAGATTTGTATGCATTCGCTGTTTCCATTCATTGTACCCATTATTCTTTTTCACATTGAAATTCCCCATCTCTCATCAGTCCTAGCTCATGATCTTGTTCTTGTGTTCTTTCCTTACAACCCCATTAGACTCTGACACTTTTTTTGTTTTTCAGGGTAACAAAATGTCAGAATTTCATCTTGTGCATTTCTTATCTGAGACCTCAAATGAGCCAATTCTTCAAAAAGCCCAGGATCCTTTGTGTGTGTGTGTGTGTGTGTATGTGTGTGTGAAATTGGTATTGAGAATGCATAGCCTGGACACCAAGAGTCAAAAACATGGACACTGTTTCCTTGAAGTGCATGATTTTCCTGGGCAGAACACTAGGCGATTGACTATTAGAAAATAACCTACTTCAAAGGTTTAGAGGTTAGAAATTGTGTTTAAAAAATATTCTCCCCGGGGGGCGCCTGGGTGGCTCAGTCCTTAAGTGTCTGCCTTAGGCTCAGGTCCTGATCTGAGGGTCCTGGGATCGAGGCCCACATCGGGCTCCCTGCTCGGCGAGAAGCCTGCTTCTCCCTCTCCCACTCCCCCGCTTATGTTTCCTCTCTCGCTGTGTCTCTCTCTGTCAAATAAATAAACAAAATCTTAAAAAAAAATATTTTCCCCAGGTGGCTCAGTCAGTTGGGTGTCCAGATGTGATCTCAGGATTGTGGGATAAAGCTCCATGTCAGGTTCCACAACCAGCGGGGAGTCTGCTTGAGATTCTTTCTCTCCCTCTGCCCCTCCCCCTGCTCATGCTCTCTCTCTCTCTCTCTCAAATAAATAAATAAATAAATAAAATCTTAAAAAAAAAAATTCTCCCCGACAAGGATATATCACCTTACATGTGTCAAAGTGGCTATTATCAAAAAGACACCCTCTAAGTGTTGGTGAAGATGGAAGAAAAGGGAACCCTTGTGCACTGATGAGAATAGAAATTTCTTGTAGCCATTGTGAAAAAGCACATGGAGTTTCCTCATAAAATTAAAAATAGAGCTACCATATGATCCAGCAATTCCACTACTAGATATCTGTCAGAAGAAAATGAACACACTAATTTGAAAAGATATATGCACCCCTATGTTCATTGCAGCATTATTCCACCATAACCAAGATATGGAAACAACCTAAGTCATATATACCCACACACTCACAATGGAACACCACTCAGCTGTAAAAAAGAATGAAATCTTGTCATTTGCGACAATGTGGATAGACCTTGCGGTTATTATGCTAAGTGAAAGAAGTCAGATGGAGAAATACCACATGATTTCACTTACATATGGAATTTAAAAACAAAACAAAACAAAAAACAGAACAAAACCCAGACTCATAGATACAGAGAACAGACTGGTGGTTGCCAGAGGGGAGGGAGGTTGGGGGAGAATGGGTAAAGGGGATTAAAGAGGTACAAACTTCCAGTTATAAAATAAGTAAGTCCTGGGAATGTAATGTGCAGCATGGGGAATATATTCAATAATAGTAATAACTTCATATCAGGACAGCTGGTCATTGCGATATTGTGGTGACCATTTCACAATGTATACAAATATGAAATCACTGTGTTGTACACATGAAACTAATATAATACCATATATCAAATATACGTCAATAAAAAGCACTGGGGAAATATATGTGTGTGTGTATATATTCTAATATGTAGCTATTTATAACATACCCCCTTGCTTAGATTAAATGAATTTGTATACAAAAAATAAAAAATTTTTCTCCAGCCCTTCAAAAATCATGTTATCTCCAAATCATTTTCTGCACAGTAACTTTAACAAGATTTTATGAGTTGTATCTTGCACCTTTCTTGGGATGGCCTTCCAGTTTCAAGAAAGCAAAACCTACCTCAGAAGCCTACAGTGACTAAATGGGAATGCTAGCACCAAAATCTTTCCAAAAAAGCAAAAGAGAATATGCTAATTTTTTCAAACAAGTGTGCATCTGTCTGACAGCAGAACTACACCAAAGACTGCCGTCATGCTAACTTTCTTATCTTGGACTCAGAACACCTCAGCAGGCCACTGTTACTGCTCACTACCTACAATACTCTTGTCAAGCTTAATGATGACGTTCTACACAAAAACATGAAAAACAAGTAGCAGAGTCATATTTTCCTGACTCCGGTATTTAGGTTTGAAGTATGATATCTGAAGATGTTTGCAAATGAGACTGAGCAGGTTTTCAAATATCTGAGGTGGAATAAGTCATATATACATGATCACTTAGTTTTTTTAAATATGCAAAATTTTAAACTACAATACTAACAGGTATTCATCATGTTTTCATCTTCTTCATCATCATCATCATCACATCATAATTATGTGCCTCATAATTATCTTGAACCACTGGGGCATTTGAGTAGCTCTAACTGACTTAGGATAACATTTAAATCTGTTTTATTTAGTTTCTGTCATTGCAAAATGAAATAGTGAGTGTGGCATATACTAGAAGAACTGGGCCCATGACAACCTGTCCATTCATTATGATACGGAAAATAGATATCTTTACATTTGCCTTTGCTTCATTGACAAGATAACTGTAATCAGTTTAGCCTGTGTAGTTGATAATTCATGTAGTGTGGTTTCTGAACTTTTTGGTATAATAATGGACTTTGTGTTTGAATGGGAACAGATCATCCCTAGGAGATTTCAAGAGTAAGGTTCTAATTGTTCCAAGTAAACGAATCTTTATTTTAATTAATATGCTAATAAGATATTGTTAAAAACATATCTTAAATTGCTCAAATTATTAAAATGAAATGTATTTTCTAAAAGCATCAGCATCTGAGTACAAGCATACCAATAAAGAGTAGGATAAAGTAATCCGATGTAGTAGTAGATAGAAAAACAATTTATATTGCAAAATAATATTGACACAACTCTAACAAAAAGTATGGTGTATAAATCATGCATATGCAACTTTGAGTTGATTTTTACCCATTTACTACTGTACATTAATGTAATTATATGAATAATAATTGAAAGATAAAAAGACAAGGAACAGTTAATGCTGATACAGAATTAGAAGATAGAAGGAAAACCAAAGGCCAAGGTAAATAAAGACAACTGAGATACCATAGAGATTTCCCACATTCTCTCTTCCCATGTCTAGTCAATGACCAAAGTCCAGTGATAACTTAATGGTTTTATTTAGTCTTTTATTACCTCAACAAATATTTTTTAAGCATATAAGGTGGTGATCTCATAGATCCTAATGCCTACATCACTCACAGGTGGCCTCCATCTCTCATATATAGTCTCATATCTCCCTGCCTTCATTAGTCCATTTATCTATCCCTTGTCTCCTTTTGCTCTTACCAATTATATAAGTTGATTTGTATCAGCTCATTTACTACCTCCTCTTGAATAGTGTCCCTGCTCTCACTCATAATGCCCAATATTAATTAGTTCTTTTTCTGTTATCTCAATATTTATATGAACATTTCTTGTTTTATTCGTATTATTTTTTGCAAGGAATTTGTGTATAATTTTGCCTTTTTTATAAGGCTCTGATATGCATGGAGTCAGGGGTTTTGTGTCATTTATTCATCTCTGGTCTATCATTTAGTGATTGGCATCATGGAATTCTTGAATGTATGAGTAGATTATTAAAGAACTGCCACTTCCTTCAAGTAAAACTATTGGTGGGCAATATTTGTCTTTGTTTTTATTTAAATTTTAATTCAAGTACAGTTAACATACAGTTATGTTATATTAGTTTCAGGTGTACAATATAGTGATTCTACAGTTCTGTATATTACTCAGCGTTCTTCATATTAAGTGTACTTTCTTTGCTTTGGTTTTAAAGGGGTGTGAATTTGAGGAAAGTCTATTTGCCTTAAATTATCCTACACTTGGGTTTATATCACTGTAACATTGACATTAATGTCACACTATAACAAATTTGATTTCTTTCAAAGTCATTTAAAGTCTAGTGTTCTTTGAGGGTCTACCACTGAAATGAAACCAGTGAACAATCTATGAGAAGCTTGAGATATACCTCTTGCTTGCAATGGTATCCTTTCTATTGAGAAAAATGCAAATGCATTTGCAATATAAGAGAGCTGTGTATATTTTTAAATCATATGGCATAGGCCATATACACATTTTCATGCATGGAAACCAAGAAGCAGAATCCAGCCACAAGGAAAGAATGTTGCCAAGGGCCAGATGAGGGATCATGTAGCTACAAGATGGCTTATAACAAAAACACATTTATAGTTAACCTTTCAAGGGATGCAGGCCAAAGCAATTACTATAAACTAATGACCATAATGGGATCTTTTCAAAAGGGTTGCTGTGAAGCACATGTAAAACTCCTTTATGGGAAGATAGTCATATAATGTATTTGGTCCTAGTAGTGCTATACAGTCTGTATTAGGGAGACCTTTGAAAGGGAAAACAAATCTGAAAGGGCAGTGATCACTTCCTAGATATGTGATACATTTAAAATCCTTTGATGCTTACATTGTTCTCTTAAAGTTCAGTGTGATTACTCTGGTTTCATCATTCCCTGTGGCCTGGTCACTGTCTAGTTGGTGTCTCTTCCCTTCCTTCTTTTTAGCAGCCTGTGCTTTCTTTGTCCATGACTGGTTTCCTTCAGCATACTTGAGGTGCCTTCTAGCTTCCCCTCTGGGCATTCTGGTATGCAGGTCTCTTGGGCTGGACCAGTCTTCCTCCAACTTACCTGTTCTTTATCATCCTTCCATGTACTACCCACCTTGGGAAGCTCACTTTCCCTGACCTCTAATAACCAGGGTGAATGCCTTAACTTTGTGTTCCAAAAGGGCTGGGATGGAATTCATCACACTTCAGTGAAATGTTGTGTTTAAAAATCTACTCTTTGCTAGACTCATATATTCACTAGAGTGGAGAACAAACCTGTTTTGCTAACCAATCTATATTGAGTACCTCGTATGGTGCTTAATACCTACACGCGTGAATGAATATATTGATGACATAACTAAAATATTTGGAGAAATGTTAAGGAGCAAGTGGTAGTTTTGAGAAGTTAATCTCAGGAATGAAGGCTCAGGGCCCCAGGGGCCCATGCAAAATTTTTCATTAGTGATCACTTATTACAAACAAGTTTAATTGTGCATTTGCACTCCAAGAACAACACAGGGCTGGGATAGAAATTGTATTAGTCAAAGATCAGTGGTGAAATTAACTGACATGAACTCACTATTTGTTTTATTGAAAAATCCTCAGCAATACTTCTCTCCTATTTATTAATCTTACAGGGTAGATACGGTACATATTTGGCTTAGAGGGGAGAATGAGGAAGAGAACTGAGGCCCTGTCTTCCTCTTGTTATCCTTGGTCACTTGGTAGATTGCTACTCAAGATTCATGAATTATTTATTTATTTATTTATTTATTTATTTATTTTTTATTTTTTATTTTTTAAAGATTTTATTTATTTATTCATGAGAGACAGAGAGAGAGAGAGAGGCAGAGGGAGAAGCAGACTTCCCGCGGAGCAGGGAGCCTGATGCGGGACTCGATCCCAGGACTCTGGGATCATGACCTGAGCTGAAGGCAGACGCTCAACCATCTGAGCCACCCAGGCGCCCCTCATGAATTATTTATTGAGAGCCAAGTATGTACCAGCCTCAAATAATCATTAGAAAGGGCACAGATGAATAGGAAATAGTCTTTGTCCAATGGGGTATGTCCAAAAGTCCATAAAGAAACAGTTTAGAGAACATAGCATTTTGGCCAGAAACAGTTTTTTTTTTTTTCTCTGAAATGTTAACCTTTGTATTTGAAAATTTTCAGATACTTATAAATATTTACAGATTTTTTAACCCATATTTTCTTTTTACTTACACGAAAGGGAATTTAGTGAAGATGTCAGTCGTTTGTAGTGTCGGCTCATGGAGTTTTGCCCATTTAATCTAATGTGGGAGAAACCTTTATTGTTTCCACACAGATGATTTGTTAAGAATTGTCACTGAAATTTGCTTTTCAGACATAATGCTAAAGCTCATTTTATATTGAACTAGAAATAAATACACATGGGTACTTTTGAATAGTTGTTTCTGTTTGACAAGAGCACCCTGATAATCGTGGTAGTTAGATTGGGTAGGATGAGTTCGGGCAACCCAGCCTGCGCCAACGTGCTGCAAAATGCTGCATGTTGAATCCAGAGAGCACCAGTTCTGTGATGCGTATTTTGACCAAACATTTTATTTTTTGAAAAAGCTACCTGTATATTTATATGTGCGTGTGTGTGTGTGTGTAGGGGGATATTTTCTGCAGCTTCATTTTCACTGAAAGCATGTGCACTTCATTTAACAGGAATTTGAACTTAATAAATTTGCATATATTTCTAGTGACTGTTCACAAACAGCATACATGGTTTGGGGGCCTCCAGTCATCTTGACAGTTTCATGTTCAAGAGCAGGTTAGAGGGTATACATCTCCATTGTCTTTCTGTGGCTGTTTATCTGAGCCTCCAAGATCCCCATTTCCCTTTCTTACTGGTGGTGTCTGTTCGCTAAGATGACAAACCAAATCCTTCATTCCTCTAGCTCAATACATCTGCCTTTATTTCCCTTCACTTTCCCATTCCGCTGGTATGACATAAGCATGTTTTTTAACTAATTTATATTCTTTTTGATTTGCTGAGAAAATCTAACTTTTGGAGGCAAAATGTTCTAGGCATAGGCTTGCAATAATTTTTTGGGGGGGCGGCTTGCCGTATTATTTAAAAATATATTTCAATCAAGAAGTTCTCTAAAGAGGCCCTTGTTCCTTTTGATGTGTGTTGACAAAAGCCATCACCATTTCTGTGGCTTAGTGCTATAACCTAGAAAGTCCCCCCCCCCCCAGTTCTTCTAGAGGATATTTTTACTAAATCAGCTTAACAGATGTTTTTACTAAATGGGCCACCCCATGTTGATGAAACTGTCTCTGCTTGGAAAGTATGAAGAGACTGTTGCCCCTTTCTAGTGACGGTCTCTGCTTGCAATACAATTTACAGCAGGCTCTAAATCTCTAGGAGACTCACAAGTTAGTGAGATTTGTAGAACACGGGATAGATGGGGAGGGGTAAACAAATTGAAGACAGGCTTATAAAAGTGCTTTCTATAAATATGCAGAAAATTATCAATTTTATTAAACATGTGCATTTAAAATATTTCCTTCTCAACTAGGCTTTTATTATATTAGCTATATCTGATATATTCACCAGTGTGTATATACACTGGTGTCTATATATTGTATCAGTAACAGTATATATGTATGTATGTATACATACATATATACACACACTAACATGTTGTATGTTAGTGTAGTCTAATAATATGTTAGATTCAAGAATATGATTTTAATGCATTTCTGTGCTCTATTACCTTCATATTAAATAGGTGATACAATTTTGACATTTGCATTGTAGTTATGCTCAAATTAAATCCTGGAAGATTAAATAAGCAGCCAAAATACAATGAGTCACTACTTGAAATCCCTACTAACTAGTTATCTACTATCGTCTGCATTTAAAAATTATAAAGCATGGCTTTCACAAGATCACTGGATGTGTAGATTTCATTGACAAGAGCCATCATATGAAAACCTGATGTACCTGAACCTTGGACAGCCTGCCCAAATGTTTAGAATAGGTTATAAAGAGCTTTAGATAGCCTACTAGGACCCATAGTGATCTCTGTCTTGCCCACTTCCTACATGCAAGAACAACCAAGGCAGGGAAAGGTGGATTCCCAAATGCTGGGAGGGAGGAAGGTTGAGTTTGAAGTTTCTAATATGTTCAAGATCATCAGTTTGCTGGACGAGGGAGGAGTGTTGGCATTTCTATGAGGTGACTTGTCAAGACTAGTCAGGGGATTTGAAGTAATCAGTTGACTTAGGACCACCAGGGTTGAGAGACATCAACAGGGAATGGAAATGAGAAGAGTGGATAAACATGGACTCTTAGCTCAAGTAAAACCAGGTTATTCTATTCCAGTGTGGAAAACACAAGCTTTGCACCTAAGCTGTTCTTTTGAGTGGTGATCCTTCTGGCAATGCTGGAAGTTTTCTTGTTACTCTCTCTTCTTGTCCATACTTTGGACATGTACAATTTTATATCCTTCAAAATCAATGAAGTTTGCTCTATATTGTTAGATAGATAGATTTAGGAGTAGAATATTTAGTTTGAGTTTTTTAAACAGAAGACAGTGGAAAATAGATTTTTTTAACCAAATCACTATATCAAAAATATTATGCTCTCTCATATAGTAGATTTTATATAATACTTAGGTCTAAAGTAATAAACTAAAAAAAAGCATCTATTTGATAGTGTATTTTCATCCACCACACCATCTTGGTTCTGTGACTTGCCTCCTTGCCCTAGTTGAGTAGGGATTGAAAGGAGCTGATAGGACCTCAGAATAGGTATACCAAGAACCGAAACACAAATATTATTTTAAAATGGCAGTAGAGAAAGAGACAGATGGCTATTCCCTTCACATGTTCTAATAGCAGCTAGAGCTGTTAATTAAAATAAGGGGCAGCTCAGAATGTGACTAAACCTATACAGAGAATTAAGTTAATATGGAGAATTTAGACAAAATAACCTTTCTCATTTTAGAGGAAGGATTTAGATTGTGTTCAAATCGTCTTGTCATTGAGCCCATGTTCTCCTTTCACTTCTCTAGTGTTGACATCATCTTTAAACCAAATTGTGCTATAATAAGTGAAAGTAGGTAAAAAAAAAAAGTGAAAATAGGTAAAGTCTGTTACTCCTCTGTACCTCAGTTACCCTCTTTGATACAAGTTAGTGTTTTAGATTGTTTCCTAAGGCCTCTCTAACTCAAATTATTATGTGTTTCTTTAATTGCACTATTCAGGCAATAAGGTTATTTGATTTACAACAGACATAATTCTTTGTCTCAACAAAGCTCTTAATAAAGTACATTTTCTTTGCCTGTTTTGCTCTTATATTCCTGAAAAAGAAGTAGTGAATTTGGCTGTACTCCAACAGACTCCTGTTGATTATAAGAAAGTTAAAGCCTTCCATTAAAAACATATTTTAATGTCACCAAGTCACCATAAGATTATTGATACCTGTTTGTTTAGAAAGGAGCCTAGGAGAAACAGTTTCATTAAGATGCACATCGTACATTTCAAAGACAATGTATTTAATCTGATTAGTTGGCTGAGACCCAGCCAGTGCTCTGTCAGCAGATCAGGAGTAAAACAATGAAGCTATAATTAATGAAATTAATGCCAGATATAGGAACTTGAGATTTGAGGTGACATTTCGGTCATAACATTTCCTTTGAGTTTAGCAGAATGGAGAGACAGTTTAGTTGGAAGTAATTGTTCTTAGTTTAATGGCACATGATTAGATGAGAATGGCTATTTTTCTCATGCTACGGGCTGCTCGGACTATAAGTTGGCAGGCACGACAGTACAAAACTGTCAGACGCATTTAATCAGAAAGTTCAGAAAATTAAAGGGTATGATTTAATTTACTATTTTTAGCTTCTCTTTTTTATGAGTACAAGTAAACTTTCATGGCATGTCCATTTTCATCATTTTAATAATATGAAATTGTTGGTCGCCAGTCTTTCTAACCCTCTCCATCCAATCAATTGTCAAGTCTTGTTAGATTCGCCTCCTAAATATCTTTTAGATCTATCTCCACAGCCATTGTTTGGCCATCGTCCCTCACCAGAGCTTCCCAACTGGTCTGCCTGCTTTAGTCTTGCCCTGATCAGATACTTTCTTCGTAGAGCAGTGGAGGTGATTTCTAGCAAACACTGTCAGACTGTGCCACAGCCTTTGATAAAACACACCAGTTACCCCCCCAGTGAGTGGACTGATGCATTTTTTCAAGTGATAAGTACAGTTTCCCCTCAAGATACAACACCAAATACTCCTTATCCGATAGAGGTTTTCAGCATTATAGTTTTGTATAATAAGATCTTAGTCTTGGTCTCCGAAAGTAGATATTAAAACATAAATAAGAGTAATAGTAATCACAGCCAACACTTATTGAGTCCTTTATGAAAGACAGGAATGGAAATTGTGAGGAAGAGTCCATAGTCAGGATCATTGTCAGGTGCTGTGGAAGGCCGATTCTTGCACAGCTTTGGGGTGGGAAAGCATGATGTTAAGTTAAGACCAGTGTTCAGTGGGCAATTTGTATGGATGAGATGTGAGTACACACTTGAGGTGAAATAGGAAATGCCTATAAAAGGTATGCCGAATGTGTACTCTCCTTCTGGAGTTAATAAATATTAAGGACAGATGAATTATAAAACGATATCAGCAAGGGAATAGCAAATCTTTCTAACTGCATGCAGTCTGAGTCACTGGGCCTTGTTTGGATTACATGTTATAGCACTTTGCAGGTGCAAATCTATATAGCAGTGGATGCTTACATAATTTGGGGGCTTCTCTTTAAGATAAAAATAATATAAAATTATGACATCAAATGTATGAAAATGTGCTTCACTGTGCTAGTGAAGGTCTCTGAAATCTAAGCTTTCTAAGTGTCAAGTTAATTCCATCTCTGGCAGTTTGATCCTTTAAGTGTTTACTGTGTTTGTCTTGAAATATAGTCTAGGTACTTTTCCCTTTCTTTTATGGTGATAGGAACATTTCTGCATTAAAATCCTACCATATTCTAATAACGGTGCTAGACTTGGATCTTGTGGTAGTTTATAGTGAGCTCTACTTCTTCCACAGTTTATTAGATATTATACACACTTAAAAGAATTGATGTCTCAAGAAAGATTAAGAAAACAGTATATATTGCTGGAGGCAAGAAGTGGATTTAAAAGAGCATGATAGCAGCCTACACAATAACTAGGCGCTGTCAGCATCAGCGAGAATGGAGCCCTCAAAGACGGTGTAAGTAATAATGATGGCTTCGAATCACAGAGGGGAAATGTTGTTATATTTTGAAAGAATAATTATGTAATTTTATCTTTGTGTGTGGAAACTTTGACATTAGACATGGGTTTTGGAAATTATTTTAGCCTACATAGAAAACATACCTATTTCTTGCCTCCATTCATTTCGTGGGGGTAAAACATAGGTACAGCAAAACAAATGTGCCTACTTATACATATATGAATAGGCTAGATATGGTCTAATACAGAAAGCAAGGTGTTTGGAATATACACATTTGAGAACGACAAAATAGGGTGTTTGATTATATGACTTCTCATTTTAACCTCAAAAGCAATTTTTTTAAAGTAAAATTTTAAAAGTTTTTAAGACCTCTTTATTTATGGCTTCCTAAACTATAATAATCAAAATTTAGGACTTGCTAGAGAAAAAGACAAATTTGGTGGCTAATTTATATGTTAATTGTCTTTTTTTTCACCATATGCATCACAGCATATAGGTCCACATTTATGGCTTAGTGGAATGGTTGAAACGTAGCATATAAGCCTGGATGAGGGCTCTTGAGATACAGCATAGTGAACACCAAGAACAGAAGTAACCTGGCTCCATCACTTACAAGCCATGAGGCCCTGAGCAAGTTACATAATCTCTCTTAGGTACTGACTTCTTTGTTTTTGTTTTAATTTTTTTAACTTTTTAATTCACTTATTATCAATAGACCTTATGTTTTAGAGAAGTTTTAGGCTCACAAATTGTGCAGGAGGTACATACATCCCCCAGCCCAGCAGCACCTCCCCTGCCAGCCTCATCCACCATTACCATAGAGGCCTAGCGTGGTACCTTTGTTACAGTCAATGAACCAACATTGGCACATCATTATCAACCTCAGTCCAGAGTTTACGTTAGAGCTCACTCTTTGTGTTGTACATTCTAAGTTTTGATGAATGTATAATGACATGTAGCCACTATTATTGTATCATAAAGAATAACCTGGCACCTACTCATCCCCAAATCCTGGTAATCACTGATCTTTTTACTGTCTGCATAGTTGCATTTTCCAGATGTCATGTGATTGGAATCATACAGTATGTAGCATTTCATATTATCTTCTTTCACTTAGTGACATGCATTTATGGTTACTTGTGCTTTTTTGTGACTTATTAGCTCATTCTTTTAATCACCGAATAATATTCCATTGTATACATATACAGCAGCTTATTTATTCATTCACCAATTAAAGGACATTTTGGTTGCTTCCAACTTTTGGCAATTATGAATAATGTTACTATAAACATTTGTGTGCAGATTTTTGTGTGGACATAAATTTTCAGCTCATTTGCCTAAATACCAAAGAGCCCAATTGTTGAATTGTATGGTAAGAGTATATATAGTTTTGTAAGAAACGGCCAAATTGTCTTCCAGAGTGGCTGTATTATTTTATATTCCCACCACCAGTGAGTGAGCAGTCTTGTTTTCCTGTACTCTCACCAGCATTTGCTGTTTTCAGTGTTCCATATTTTGGCCATTCAAATAGGCACCTAGTGGTATCTCATTGTTGTTTTAATTTTCAGCTTCATAATGACATATAATGTGGAGCATCTTTTTATATGATCAGTTACCATCTGTATATATTCTTTGATGAAGGGTCTGATCATATCTTTTGCCCATTTTTTTTTTTTTAGGGACTGGTTTATCACCTGAAAAAAAGAAAGGAGAGTAACTACTCCACAGGGATTTTGAAAATAAACTAATTCATTTAGATATCTTAACATAGGCCCTAGAATATAGGTGCAGTAAATATTAGATGATATTTTTGTTATGAACTATCTGCTTAACTTCATAACATGTCTGAAACAACATTCTCCCCACTCCACCCCACCAACCAGCTTCTTTTCCCATTAAAAAAAAAAATTAGTCTCTCAATATTCTTCCTTTTGATTTGGCTTAAAATATTTCTATTATTCCCGACTCATCACCTAAATGCAGAGAAATTTTGACATTTTTTTCCTATGGAATTTTTGAATTAATAAATGAAACATTCTCAGAATGATACTGGGTACTTCCCTCTCTCTCTCTCTCATATATATATATATATATATATATATATGAAGATTTAATCAGACACAGTTTATATATCTTGCACGTTGATCAAATGAAGGATTACCTTATTAACTTCTGAAATGTTTATTAGGCAGAGAAGGCAACTCCATCATTAAATTATTTTCTAATTTCTTTTTTTTGGTGCTTGTTCAGAAGTGATATATCTAAGAATAAACACCATTAATTCAAAGTTTATTAAAATCGGTACAATATATAGGAATGCAGTTTCTGATTATGAATGACACGAAAATTGATACCTGTGGGTATGTACGGCCACAAAATGCAAGCTTCTTCACCAACTATTTATTCTATCTTATGATTCCTTTGTGGGCATCTGGCCAGAGAGCTTGATTTCTATTATTCCAAGTAGATTAACTCACTTGTCTTTTCTTCCTTCTCTCTCTCTTCCTGTTTAGACCTTAGACATACTGTTTTGTAATATTAATAAGCCTTTGGATATTAGACATTATTATATATTGTTTCTCTTAGTATTATTTATATGATATAAATAATTCTGTTCGCAAGTGTCAAAACATTCTGCAAAGATATATAAGATAAAATTTCCCCCAAAGATCACCAGGTCAGATAAGAATTTTGCCAGTATACCGTGGCTCTCTACCATTAACAGAATGTTTGTAGACAGGTCATTTTTCATTTTATTTATTTTTTTTAATTTTAATTTTTTTTTTTAAGATTTTATTTATTTATTTGAGAGAGAGAATGAGAGACAGAGAGCACGAGAAGGAAGAGGGTCAGAGGGAGAAGCAGACCCCCCGCTGAGCAGGGAGCCCGATGTGGGACTCGATCCTGGGACTCCAGGATCATGACCTGAGCCGAAGGCAGTCGCTTAACCAACTGAGCCACCCAGGCGCCCCTCATTTTTCATTTTAAAATCTGGGAGAAAATCTAGGCTGCCTTAGGAGTTCAACTATATTTTAAGATAAACTTTAGGGAGTTCAGTTATCATTTCCTTTTAGAAAATGTCAATCTTAAGGAAGTTTCTGATTGCATCCCATATGCTATCTGCTTCAGCATTTTTATATTGTGGCTTTTTAAAAGTGATTTTCTTTTGTTAAAAAATTAAAGTGAATTAAAATGATATCAAGGAAGCTGAGAAACCATGTGGTTTAGGGAAACTTTTTTAAAAATCCTAGTATAATTCACATATAGTGTTATGTTAATTTCAGGTGTACAATACAGTGATTCAGTAATTCTCTACATTATTCAGTGCTCATCCCAATAAGTGTACTCTTCTTCCCTTCACCTCTTTCACCCATCCCCCATTAATCTCCCCTCTGGCAACCACCAATTTGTTCTCTGTATTTGAGTCTGGTTTTTTGTTTGTCTTTTTTTCTTTGTTCATTTATTTTGTTTCTTAAATTCCACATGAGTGAAATCATAGGGTATTTATCTTTCTCTGACTGATTTATTTCACTTAGCATTAATACCCTGTAGATCCATCCATGCTGTTGCAAATGGCAAGATTTCATTCTTTATTATGGCTGAGTAATGTGTATACACACAATATACATACACACACACACCCCACTTCTTTATCCACTTATCTGTTGGTGGGCACTTGGGTTGCTTCCATATTTTGACTATTGTAAATTATGCTGCTGCAATAAACATAGTCGTGCATATATCTTTACAGATAGATCTGTTTTTTTCGTATTCTTTGGGTAAATACCTGGTAGTGCAATTATTGGATCATGTGGTAATTCTGTTTTTAATTTTTTGAGGAACCTCCATACTGTTTTCCACAGTGTCTGCACCAGTTTGCATTCCCACCAACAGTGCAGTAGGGTTCCTTTTTTCCACATACTTGCCAAAACTTGCTGTTTCTTTTGTTTTTGATTTTAGCCATTCTGACAGCTATGAGGTGATATCTCATTGGAGTTTTGCTTTGTATTTCTCTGATGATGAGTGATGTTGATAGGGAAACTTAATACTTTAATTTTTAAACACCTGTTTACGTCATGGCAGAAAATGAAATGGTTTCATAAGACAGGTATGTACATGTTAAAGCCAATCATTCAGTTTTCTTTTAAAATACATGTGCTAAATATCATATGTTTGTGATTATTACTTCGAAGTGACATTTTCACATCTAGAATAAAAAGCACTCGGTAATAGTGTCCATAAAATTATAGAGACTTTATTTTACATTTCAATAAGTTTCTATAAATAACTTCAGAGCAAAAATTAGAAGCGAAATTCTCTTTTTATTGCAAAGCACGGAACCAGAATAACTGTTGAATTGTAAATATTTATCCAGGTTCTGTTCTAAGTCTGCAAGCAAACAAAAAAAAATATTTGAATTTCTGCCAAAGGAGACGTTAAAAAATAGCTATAGTTTGAGACTGAAAAGATATAGCAGCCTATACAAAAAGTAAGCCTTACAACTTTGGGAAAAAACAAGTTTTCAATTGTCAGGTAAAAATGGATATACTGCATTTTCTAAAATGAACAGTTACAGTGGCATGAGGGATAGAAATTTCACCAAAGCTTTAGATTTAACTAGAGGTCAAGTATTCAAGTGTATCAAAATATCCAATTAATTTAATTATGTGGCTTAATGGTTAAATGCAAATAAATCTAACCTCTCTAGAAAATATATCTAGAAATACATCTGTCCATCATATTTTCACAAAAAGGTGAGGGAAAAACTAACTGGTTACCACTGAATGTGATTTATGAGCAAGTGTCTCTTGATTCTTTGTGGCAGAAGAGTCATTCATATTTTATATAATGATTATATATAATTTATTTTTATATTCTCCCCTGCCCCACTTCACTAATCAAAATAAGAAGTTCTTAGTATCATTATGTCCCTTGCATTTTTGTTAGTGACCTCTTCTAGTGGATCTGGCAATCTAGTAGATTACTGACCAGTATGAGAGTTCTGTGTCATTCAAAAAGTTGACTTCTCCAGCACTGACATTTTTAACTTTCCTATTCTTCCTGTTCCTCCATTCCTCCTAGTATCTCTCCTGAAGAATGCATTGAGCATCTAATACCTTGCACAGTGTTGGATACTAGAGATGCCAAGGTAGATAAGAGCTCCCTTAAGAAGCTTATTCCAATCTGATACGTGTTTGTAACCACAGCGAATGGACAAATAGAAACTGTGTCTTAGAGGCGCCCGGGTGGCTCAGTCGGTTAAGCGTCTGCCTTCGGCTCAGGTCATGATCCCAGGGTCCTGGGATCGAGCCCCGTATCGGGCTCCCTGCTTGGCGAGGAGTCTGCTTCTCCCTCTCCCTCTCTCTGCAGCTCCCCCTACTTGTGCTCTCTCTGTTAAATAAATTAATAAAATCTTTAAAAAAAAAAAAAAAAGAAACTGTGTCTTAAATTCCGGTGCAGCTGGTTGTGCTTTTGCATATGCTCTTTACCCAGCCCACAATGTGTCTTTCTCACACGGTAGACAGGGACCGTGTAACAAACTACTACTCGCTTTTCGAGACTAGGTTTAAACATAGAGGTTGAGTGGGTTGATCCTTCATTCCATTGCCATAGCAGCTTGTCATTCAGCATGTAGAAGAGTACCTGGCAGAAAAGAGATGTTTAATAAATTAATAAATGTTAAGTGTTATTACTGAATGAAGTTAATTATGCATGTCACTGAGATATTTATAGTACCTAGTGGCTGAGAAATGTGGCTGTATGTGCCTTTGCACACGTGTGTGTGTGTGTGCATGACAATATGGTATATTTCAAAGACAATAAATTAAAGTAGAAAGATCAGGAAAGATTTCATACATTTAATGGCATTTGATTTGAGCTTTGAATATGAGGAATTACATCAAGAGGTAGAGAGATGAGAGAGGACATTTCAAGCATTTGATACATGGACCAAGTAATATGTCTGGAACATTGTAATTTTTTAAAAAATTATTTATTTATTTGACAGAGAGAGAACCCAAGCAGGGGGAGCAGCAGGCAGAGGGAGAGGGAGAAGTAGGCTCCCCGCTGAGCAAGGAGCCTGATGTGGGACTCGATGCCAGGACCCTGGGATCATGACCTGAGCTGAAGGCAGTTGCTCAACCAACTGAGCCATGCAGGCGCCCCTAGAACATAGTAATTTTTAATGGGAAAGCCATCCATTCAAGAAAATTGGAGCAAAATAACGTACAGGTTAAAAAGAATAGCATGGAATTGGAGGGCATGACTTTACACCTTGACTACCACCGTGTCTTGTCATGTGACATTGGACAAGCTATTTCCCTTCCTAATACCTCAGTATCATTATCTATCATATGAGAAAATGAAGACTACATACTTCATAGAATGGTGGAGAGAATTACAATATACATAGAAAATACTTTGGATATAGCATATATCTTTTACTATGTGTTGTAGTTATCGTTAAGAGTTTTTAAAGAGATAAAACTATAATGGACACTTAGTTTTTGAAGGAGCTAGGAAGATATGCTGGTAAGTTTTGGGTTTGTTTCTTATTTCTTGTTTAAATTTTATTTATTTATTTTGTTTAAATATCACATAATTTAAAAGTTACTAGACCCTGCCTCCTAATACTATCACATTAGAGGTTAGGATTGCAACCTGTATATTAAGGGGACACAAACTTTCAGTTCATAACCCCATACAAAGCAGATATGAATGACATTTTAAAATACAGTTCTAGGAATATCTTTAAAAAAAACAGGAAATAATATAAGCATTTAATTACTGTAATTTATATGTAACAGTTTTTAAAAGCTGACATGTGTGTTATTGCTTTAGACAATATTTCAAAAAGTTTTCTTCCCTATGACTAGAGATAGTGTTCTTCAAAATAATTAAATTCCAGCATTATCTGAAAAATGTTCTTTTTTTTTTTAAGTGATAAATGTATTACATTTGCCCTTTGAAAAACATCTTTTCTGATGTCAGTCTTATAATATGGGGTATTCCCCAACAGTAATTTGGTTCCATTATATTTATGTCATTAAGATGTTTTAGAAGCTAAAAATCCTATTTTAACAGGAGAAAACTATAGAAGGAATAGATTTAGGTAGTTATTGTTCTGGTTCTGTAATGGTCAGTGTAAGGAAACATGTTTTAATTGGTGCCATACAGGAAAAGAGAAAGCAATACTCTCAGAATGGAACATTTCCACTGTTGGGTTAAGGAAACAATAGTCAGTTGAAAGTGTATTGGTCAAATCCTGTAATGCTTCTGTATGAAGTGGGAGCGGATAGCTGAGTGTAGTGCCTTGTCAACACGGCAGAGAAGTTAATTGTATTTCAAGGGAAGTATTTGCTACTGTAAAGCCAGTCACATTTGTGCAGGGTACACCATGTTGACAGTGCCAGGCATTACTCTGTTTATATTATAGGTGCTAATGGGCCTTCCTCTTATTTCAGATATATGTGGACAACATGGTCTATGTCAAATTAATAGAAACCAAATATGCAAAAATTATTTCATTTGCTTGGAGTTATTTCTGAGAAATGGGGTGATCACTAAAGAATCAAAATATATCTAAAATGACCTTTTAGCTAATTGGAACCCCAATAATGATAATGATTGATAATAGCTACCTATTACTGAGCCTTTATTATTTACTAGGTAATATAGTAGACCCATTAAATAGATTATATAATTTGTAATTGCAATAACCTTATAAATTATATATCTTTATCCCTTGTAACTGTCCATGTTTTATAGCAATTAAGGTTCAGATAATTTCAATAATATGCCTAAGGTCTTACTAATTGTGTGTGGTTAAAACCACAGCAACCTCAATATTCAAAGCCCACGTTCTTTGGCTTAATATAAGCTTGAGTCTCTTAAATACGTTTTCAACAGGATGACCATGAATTATCTGTCATATTTTCTACCTGCCATTAACTGTTCACACCTCCATTTATATTCCTTTTTGGGAGTCTAACATTTTCTTTGTTGTCATTAAAAATCTATTTTCCTTTCTTTTGTTCTTCTGGAAACTGAGAAACCTGAAGTATTACATTTGAAATCTTTGTTGCTAAGTTTCTTTTTTTTTTTTTAAAAGATTTTATTTATTTATTTGACAGAGAGATAGCGAGAGCAGGAACACAAGCAGGGGGAGTGGGAGAGCGAGAAGCAGGCTTCCTGCCGAGCAGGGAGCCCGATGTGGGACTCGATCCCAGGACCCTGGGATCATGACCTGAGCCGAAGGCAGACGCTTAACGACTGAGCCACCCAGGCACCCTGTTACTAAGTTCCTTATTGACATTTTATTTTCTAACAAATGTAATTGGGTTTTTCTTCTTCCTTTTATCTTTTAATCTTTTTAGAATTTTTTGACCTAGCTTGAGCAATAATGGCAAGGTTATGTCTGCTAACACATTGTAAGACCAAGTGCTGTAAATAATAGAGGATAATATTGGGTTGAATGCATGCCAGGAACTTCTACTCTTCTTTAAAAGTGTCTGAGCAGAATAGATTGTGCTTTAAAGGGATTCCATCTACTTGAAAACTGCAGTTTCTGGAAGCAATTTATATATTCTTAATAGCTTTGCAACCTATATCCCAGAGGAGCCTGATGCCATAACCTTAGTATTATTGAACAGTGGTGTACAGTGTCTTTGTTTTTATAAACAAGATTAAAAAAAAAAAAAAACCCAAGCATCATATACTTCCTCAGAAAGTTTATAGTTTGAACTTGGGTTCAGCTCAGTGCACCACAACAGAGAGCAGGCAAAGAATGCCAAGTAAGCCGTACAGTTATGGTAGCTTGGGAGATGGGCAAAATTGGGTGAGTACCACAGGGAAGAGGTGGCTACAGACTTTATTTAGTAATGCTCAGAGCAATAACGTAGGGCAGTCTAGGAAATTGCTGGGGATAATAGCACATGCTGCACATGCTAAGCTGTTAGTCGATTCATTTATAAAAAACACTGCCAATTTGGAAAAAAAAAAGACAAAAAGACAGATTTGATGAAGAAAAACAATATATTATTTGGCTAAAATTGCAGGTGTGTTGTGTGTGTGTGTGTGTGCATATAAATGAAACTTGTAGCATAGTCAGGTAACCTCCATTTAGGGACTCTTCTGGAAGAAATAAGCAATATTTATTGCACATGCAATTTATACATATCACTTAATTTTATTTAATCCTCACAATATCTATGTAAAATTAGTAGAGTGGGCCTTAATTTACAGCTGATGAAACTGAGGATTAAAGAGATTTAATAGTTGTTTTCAAGGTCACACATTAATTAGTAGCGGAACTGGGGTTCAAGTACTTCCTCAGAGTTGTGAGAAGTCAAGATAACATGGACAATGTGCTTAGAAAGACTCTTGGACCCAGTGAGCCCTACAGGAATATTACTTGTTATTATTGTCACCTATCATTATTACTACATGGCTTAATTAGAAGAGATTTTCTCTTTTTCTCCCTTTTGTTTAGTGCACACATAAAACACAGCCACCCTAATGGGAGTTTTCTCTCTTTCTCTCTCTCACTCTCCCTTTCTCTCTCTCAGCAACTTCTATATTAAGGTTTAGATAAATCCTCCGCTGTGCAGAAGTTATTGATTATTTGATGTTTTCTGTGTCACAGCATCCAGACATTCCCCTTGGCCTGTGGTTATATTGTGTTTAACCATCTCGTACCCACCTCATGTAGGCGACCGTTTCTGACTAGCAGAAACAACAGAGAATAACTGAATTGGAGGCATTCTGAAAGTTTCATTAAGGACTTGTCAAATAGCAACTCGCTTTGCCATTTTCACTTAAAAAGCTCTCAGACTTGTTATTTGAATGAGTGTTCAGTTCAGTTAAAGAGAAACTTCCAAGTAGAATCAGGAAGGGGGACAGTCGAAAGGAAAAAGGTTAGGCTCCGTTGCCTCTATCGTTTTAGATCAACACACTAGTGCTGGAATACATTAAGCAGCAATAATAGCTTTTTTATCTAAGAATTAATGCAGAGAATAAATCTTTTTTTTCACAAAGTGTTTTTCATCTGAGGATCAAAAGTCCCAGCTATTTCCAGTAGCAGCATCTGTTGCTTTACCAGTTTCCACAGAGATGAGCTCGTGTTGATTTTCATCACATTTGTTCAAGTCTGGAACCTGGTTAAAATACACAAACAGCCGCACTGCCGGTTAAGAGTTGCAATCATATAGTACCCTGTGAATAATGCTGTTTACCTACCTGCATTTATTTCGATTCAAATGGCATTTGCAATTATGAATCTAAGCATGGATTATTTAAAAATGATTTAGAGTAAGAAGCATAAGGTGAAGCAACCTACAAGGAAGAATACAATGCTACACACAGATTCTTAGGAAACATAATTATATTTACTTTAAATCTTTTCAATTGTATTTTATTTTTTTAACATCATTTTGGGAAAACTTTTGTACAAAGAGGTAGTCTGTCAATTATGTGTTATCTTAGAACATTGTCTAAACTGCAGATTGACCATCAAAGGCATTTCTCTGTTATCCAACTTATAATGCTTTAATATCATTATCCATATGTTAACTTCACATTAATATTCTGAGTTGAAATCAGATTTAAAAGCTATGTTGCTGGATACAAAAATACTGAATCAAAGGAGGGGCGCCTGGGTGGCTCAGTCGGTTAAGCGGCTGCCTTCGGCTCGGGTCATGATCCCAGGGTCCTGGGATCGAGCCCCGCATTGGGCTCCCTGCTCCGCAGGAAGCCTGCTTCTCTCTCTCCCACTCCCCCTGCTTGTGTTCCCTCTCTCGCTGTGTCTCTCTCTGTCAAATAAATAAAATCTTTAAAAAAAGAAAATACTGATTCAAAGGGACACATGCACCTTGATGTTTATAACATCATTATCAACAATAGCCAAATTATGGAAAGAGCCCAAATGTCCATCGACTGATGAATGGATAGAGAAGCAGTGGTGTGTGTGTGTGTGTGTGTGTGTGTGTGTGTATATATATATATATATATATATATATATATACATATATACCCTGTCATTTCTGGATTGTATTTTTTTTCAGGGGTTGGGGGGTAAGTGAGGTCATTTGGTCATTTCTGGATTGTATTTTTTTTCAGGGGTTGGGGGGTAAGTGAGGAGTATGAGCAGAGGCCTCAGTGTCCTGGATGCAAAAGGCACCACAAAGAACTGGGTGGAGGAAGACTGCTCTTTTCCTGTCTGTCTTGGTCAGTGTCTCCTTGTCCTGGGAAGGACCTCCCCGACTTTGACTCTTGCCCCCTCCCTGTCAAGTCCAGGTCACGTAAAAAGAGGAGCCTGAATGGGGATTAAACCACGAGCAGTTTTATTTTATTTTATTTTTTTAAAGATTTTATTTATTTATTTATTTTTTTTTAATTTTTTTTTTTTTAAAGATTTTATTTATTTATTTGACAGAGAGAGACACAGCGAGAGAGGGAACACAAGCAGGGGGAGTGGGAGAGGGAGAGCAGGCTCCCCACTGAGCAGGGAGCCCGATGTGGGGCTCGATCCCAGGACCCCCGGATCATGACCTGAGTCGAAGGCAGCCGCCCAACGACTGAGCCACCCAGGCGCCCCAAAGATTTTATTTATTTGACAAAGAGAGACACAGCGAGAGAGGGAACACAAGCAGGGGGAGTGGGAGAGGGAGAAGCAGGCCTTCCGCAGAGCAGGGAGCCTGATGCGGGGCTCGATCCCAGGACCCTGGGATCATGACCTGAGCCGAAGGCAGACGCTTAACAACTGAGCCACCCAGGTGCCCCCCACGAGCAGTTTTAATGGTCTGGTTTTCTCCCCCCACCCCATTTCCCCACTGTTAGTATTATTATTACTACAAGAATAAAGGATCCCTGAAAGCCTATCCCCTCCTCTCCCTTGGGACCCCCTTGGCAGGACTTATCCCTACCAACCCCCTGGATTTCTGGGAAAAAAAAAAAAAGGTGAAAGGCACTGCAGGGGTGGGGGTGGGGGGCTCAGGTGCCAGGGAGTCTGAGGGGTGGTGCAGGGGCAGGGCCAGGCCCTTGGGGATTGAGAAGCATCCTGAGGGCTGGGGCTAGAATTTATTATGCTAAATAAGTCAGTCAGAGAAAGACAGATACCATATGATTTCACTTATATGTGGAATTTAGGAAGTGAAACAGATGAACATGGGGGAATAAAAAGAGAGAAGCAGAGCATGAAACAGACTCTTAAATATAGAGAACAAATTGAGGGTTACTAGAGGGGAAGCAGGCAGAGGAATGGGTTAAATGGGTGGTGAGGATGAAGGAGGGCACTTGTGAAGAGCACTGGGTATATAAGTGATGAATCACCGAATTCTACTACAGAAACTAACATTATATGTTAGGTAACTGGAATTTAAGTAAAAACTTAAAAAAGAAAAAAAATCTTAAAATAACTATGATGCTGTTGAATTGGAAATGTTTATATTTGTGTGCCTACATCTAATGAAAGTGTAAAAGAAACAGCAGAAAACAAACGAGGGTTAAAGTGCTGGCAAATGTTCTTGGTATAATTACTAAAGTATTGTCATGGTTTTAGTCACCTTGCTGCAGGCCTTTTTAATACCACCCCAAGCTTCTACACTCAGTCTCCCAAGCTATTACAGATACTTAGGTAGAAAAGAAGAAACCCTAAAAATTGGGAATGTGAGTAATGCACGTTTTTCTATATTTTAAAACATTTTGAATATTTAACTGACATTTCCAAAAAGGGAATTGCTATCTGGTATCTAGCCATTTTTGAATTTAACTTTCTGTATTGCTAATATGGCGCAAATTACTAATATGTCAAAATCCCCCACTTACGTTAATGCAGGAACACTAATTTTCAGGGACAGCAGGAAATGCGAATGATCACTACAGAACAGTAAACCCAGCAGTCATTATTAAGCACTGCCTAAATACCAAGCACTGTTTTGTGCCCTTGTCCCAAACTCTCTATGCTTTTATGGGAGGATACTACTCTGCTTTGTAGAAGAGAGAACTGAAGCTCAGGGAGTTTCAGGTAATTTTCACAAGCTACTTAAGTAACGGAATTGACAGCCAAAGTTAATACTTTTCAGCTTTATAAAGATGCTGCCTCACAAGTATTACAGTTTGCTATGGAGGGAAGTTAGTTAATTTCATATAGTAGAATAAAATCTCCCCACCATACTTTTCTGTCAGGATCATCCACTGGCTTTGAGTAACAATGCTTACGGGTATTTGTATGTGAACAAATGTTTGAAATACCTGTTGACATTGTAGATATCATTGTGCCATATGCACCTTAATAATCGACGGCTTGTTTCCCCAAAGTGAAAGTTTTATAAGACTTTATTTCCCCCACTTTCCCCCACCATTTAAATTTCTCCAGTGTTTTTTCTATGATTTCTGATAACTTCACAGGAAACAACTCAGGGTAAGGATCAGCAATGTGGTATGTTATAATGACAAATAATGGGGACAGAATTTTGATTTTTAATTTCATCTTCCCTTCCCAATGTAAAAAAAGTCACACTAAAATGAAATGAGCTAAGATGGTGATAGTAATAAAATTTTGTTTCAATATTTACTCATTTACTGTTACAAGTAATTGAACAAAGTTTAGGATCTGAATTTACTTCAACTATTAATATATACATGGATTTATAGTGACCAAAGGACAAACCTACAGACCTATGTTATACTGTGTTATATTGACTGTGTTTCCTTACTTCAGATAATTCTCTCCACCATCAATTTTCAGTGGAATAATATTTAAAAATTAAAATGGGGTTATAAAGGAAGTACTACTACTTAGCAGTAAATATATATTTATGATTTTTTTCTTAAATTTAAATTAATATCCTGGGCTGGAAAGATCCATAAAGAATTTACGAGAGTGATTGCTTTTGGAGAGAAACAAAAGGGTACTTCTTTAAACAAATATATGGTACTTATTTATTTTATTTTTTGTGACTTAATGGGTAGGTACATTGATAGTTGTCATTTATTCTAGGTACTTCGCTAGATCTTTAAACTATTCAAAATAAAGTCCAGTAACTATATCAGGAAGTACATTTTTGAATCTTTTCTGAATAAGTATTGATCTGTAATTTTTTTCATGAAATAGATGCTAGAAAATTGTTTGAAAAGACAGTTGCTACTTTCTAAGACTTACAAATTACTTTTTTAAACTAATTTTGTTATCTCATACATAAATGTTTCCGGGAACAATTCCTGATAAGATGTTGACTGTGAAGACTGGCATTTGGCCTGTATCAGATTTTCACTGTGACAGTTAATTTGATAGGTTGTTTAGAATGGGGTTCCTAACTAAAGTAACAGAGACATGATGGCAAAGTAAAAAGAACAACCAAACCACCAGAAATTAGAATAATACAGTATTTTTTCTACAGCCTCCTAGAGCTGTGCCCAAGGAAGGTCAAGGGGTAATCGTTTCTCTGAGCGCTATATTCCTTATCTTTAAATTGGACATAGGAATATTTTCTTGTTAGGATGATATTGAGAATCAGAAATAATATACAGATAGCACCTAACCCAGTGCCTGAGATATGATCGGCATTCATCTTCTACATCAATTTTTTTTTAAAACATCTGGAAAAGGATGGTATGTAAGTGTAGTAACTGCTTCCTTGGTGATATATCACCAGTAGTCACAGGGCAAGAGTTTGGAAAGATTCAAGGAAGAAATTATCTTCAATATTGCTTTTCAGTTATGCATTTATCCTAATTTCAGATATTCTTTGTGTGATCACTAGTCTGGGGAAAAGACAGAATATCCCTTTATCCAGACTATTCCAGGCTTAAACACAATAGAAATTATTTTTTATAGAATGACAGAGGGAGAATAGAAATGTAAGCAGAAGGACTGTCATCGTTTGGTTAAATTATACTTAATTTTACAGAGGTGCATTTTTACAACATGTCTATTATTTTACGCTTTAATAGGCTCTACTAGAAGTCTGATAGTAAAAGTAGAAGAAAGTGAATTTTAGAACTTACAGAAAATTATATCTTTTGGCTAAAATAAGACTGAAATTTGATAATATGTTTTAAGTGTATTCATTTACTTCCAGTGTTCACGTCTCCAATGAATAGCAGAGGTTGACTGATTTAATAGTAACCCACTCTAAATATATAATTTGTGAAGAGAATATGGTTGAGTAAAAAAGAGTAGCATGAGGTAAATGGTATCCAAATAACATGTAAATAGCAAAATTTTAGATCTGATATCCAGCATCCAGTCTCAGAGATTCCCATAGCAGGAATACAACTGGAAACATCACATTGTCACAGATTACTGATTTTAGCATATGGATTTCTAAGACTTGAGCAGAAGTTCATTCTGGCCTTAAAGGTCCAGAAGAATAGAACCATCGCGATGACCTTCCATTATCCGGTATAAAAATATTTTCAACTTTCTTTAATTAAGCAAATACTTGGGATAGTTATATTTGCTCCCCTTTAATAAGACATTATATGACACATTTTACATTTTTGTATGTTATTTGATTTTGTACTCAGCATCCTGTGATGCAGGTATATTCATGCTTTACAGAAGAGCGAAATGATACTTAGTTAAGTATCTTTCTTAAGTTTACACAGTGGTAAAGTTTGGCTGCGGAGTCAGGTCTGTTTCGTATTATCACATGGCTTCGTGAACAAGGGAAAATGATTTTGTGATTTCTCCACTTCTTCTAGAGACACATATGTTCTGAAATTGATGTGTGCCATTTTTACTTTTGGTTCATGGATGCAAAGCAATTAATTAGGCCTCAATGTACCGTCCCCCAAACATGTACAGTAAAAGTTCCCTGCGTTTTTCATTGGAAGAAAGTATATGTATGAAAACTATTAACATGAAAACTTTTAACATATTCTTTTATTCAGTCTACTTAGACAAGCAGTTCAAAGCTTAAATAAGAAAGCAAAATGAATTCCTTAGGTCAAACTGGCTTTGTATTTCCTTCTACTATGCATAATTTATCAAAGATTTTCTTTTTGCTTATAGGGATGACTTGTCAAGCTCGAACATCTTACACTGAAGATGAAGTTCTTTGGGGTCATCGTTTTTTTCCTGTGATTTCCTTAGAAGAAGGGTTCTTTAAAGTTGATTACTCCCAGTTCCATGCGACATTTGAAGTCCCCACCCCACCTTATAGTGTGAAAGAACAGGAGGAGATGCTTCTTCTGTCATCCCCTTTAATAGCACCAGCCATAACTAACAGCAAAGAAAGACATAATTCTGTGGAATGCTTAGATGGACTGGATGACATTACTACAAAACTTCCATCTAAGCTACAGAAAATTACCGGAAGAGAAGACTTTCCCAAAAAACTCTTGAGGATGAGTTCTACAACTTCAGAAAAAGCCTACAGCTTGGGAGATTTGCCCATGAAACTTCAACGAATAAGTTCAGTTCCCGGTAACTCAGAAGAAAAACTGGTATCGAAAACCACCAAGATGTTGTCTGACCCCATGAGCCAGTCAGTGGCTGACTTGCCACCAAAGCTTCAAAAGATGGCTGGAGGAGCAGCGAGGATGGAAGGGAATCTCCCAGCCAAATTAAGAAAAATGAACTCTGATCGATTCACATAACAAAACACCCCCATAGGCATTATTTGCTGTTTGATTTAGTAATAGTCCAATATTTGGCTGATGAGGTAATTCTCGAAGGAATCCGAAAGGTACATTTCCCACCCCCCCAGTCATATATATGCATATTTGAGAACCCTTTCTTCCCAAGTATTGCCACTGTGCAGAAAGCAAAAGTTATGTAAAGGGAGGACATCCTAAGAAAGTTCTTATTAACGGGCATGTATTATCACATCAAGCATGCAATAATGTGCAAATTTTGCATTTAGTTTTATGGCATGATTTATATATGGTATATTTATATTGTATATTCTGGAAAAATACATATATATATATATATATATATATTTAAAGAGGTGGTACTCTTCACGACATTTCTAACATATGTATTAAGCCAAACATGAGTGGATAGTTTTCAGGGCGATAAAACTATATATGTGTGTGTGTGTGTGTGTGTGTGTGTGTACGCACCCATATGTGTATATACACACACACACACACACATACATACATATATATCCGATAAAATTGTGATGTTTTGTTCAAACTTGTAGTTCTTGTGCATGTTTACTTTATTAGGCTAGGAAGGCTTCTGGCATTAATTATTAATACCAAATATTTTAGCCTTAAATTATTTGTCATTTTAAAATCTGATTTAATGTTTTCTGCTGTTTAAGGTCCTGGGAGGTTATCAATTGTACTTTATATGAGGGAGTCACATGAGTCTATGCTATTTATGGCCCCGCATAAATGTAAACATTATATATTTAACTTGTAAATTTTAGAGCATACCAATATGCTAAAAATTTCTTATGATTTTTAAAAGTTGCTAGTACTAGGGAAAAATTGGTTAATTTGAGAATTGGTCCTTTTTTGGACTACTTGAAGTCTGGAAATCTGTTTTGTATATGATCTAACACAAACATGAGCTCTGAACAGATGCTGAATCATTGTAATCATCAGTAGCCAACTTACATTGAATATATCAGAATCTGCTTGAAATTACATAATTAATGTTCCCTGTTTCAAACTGAGTCAATTGGTAACATTTCCACTCTTTTTCTGAAATTTCTGTCATTTTAAAAACCAATAATTTATTCTTGAGGAGATACAACAATACAATGAAACAGATGATAAATATTTCTGCTTAAAATATGTATGTCTAAATGAGTCTCTTTTGTAATGCTGTTCTCTTGTTTGTGGCATTTATGTATCAGGACAGACTTTTTCCCCCATCTGGGGAACCTATCCCACCCATGCCTGTCACTCCATTCAGGAAGAATGTTCTGTATATACCTGAGAGAATTTTAAATTAGATGAATTGAAGATATTTTACCCATGTGGGCTTTTTTGTTTGCTTGTTTGTTTGGTAAACACTGATTTTATGGGTGTCTTGGATCCCTGGCCTACCAAAGTAATTTTAGCAGTACTATTTTTCTAACCCCAAGGTCTGATACTTATTACTCATTGGTGGAAATAAAAAGAAACTATTGCTCAGAAGAACACCTACAAAATAAAGATTTGGAATGCAGAGATTTTTATGAAAATTTATAAGTGCTCCTTATCAAAATATCATGGATTTTCCTATAAAATTTCTTTGGGCATTGCATTGTAAGTCTCTCCAGAATTAAGCTATTTCTCCTTATTAATATCTAAATCCTTAATGGCTGGTTTGGGCTCCCATCATTTACCATTTTTTAGCAATCCTGTGATGATTTTCTTATTGGAAAATTATTACATCAACAATTCTATCATAACTTCAATGATACCTTCTGGCTACCTCTGTATCAACCAAATTCTGTAGGTGCAAACATATCCCAGGGAATTGTTACTGGCAAAATGATCAACCTTGAGCATTCATCCACTGTGAATAGAGCTAGTTGCTCTACCCCTTGATCCCATTTGCTGGTTATAGAAAATGAAATAATAGCAGAGAGAGAAGGGGGTCTAGGGGGCATGAGACATTTATTATCAGTGGAAGAAACTCCATAGATCATTTAGTCCAAACACTTAACACTAAATAGAGCCATAATTTAATTTGAGGAGTCATTCTATTGTCTTTGGTACCAAGGAGAATATGGGACCAAAAACAAACTCTCTGAATGTATTCACTCATTCATTCAACAAAATTTTTGCATGCCTTTTATGTCCTAGGCAGTTTTAGGTCCTGGAGATTTGGCTATGACTCAGTCAGAGGAGGTCGCTGCCCATTTGAACACTGCATATTGGTAGGAGAGTGGGGAGGGGCCCTGTGGAGACAACACAAATGAGATCATTTCAGATACTCAAAATATCAGTTTAAGGTAAGAAAAACAGGACATCAAAATGGAAAATGACTAGGTGGACTAAGAATTGATTATTTTAGAAGAGGTGACTGGCTTAGGGAGCGAGTGATATTTCAACAGACATCTGCATAATGAGAAAGAACCACTGTTGCCAAAATTAATTTTTCTCAGTGATGCTATTCCTTTATCTTTTCCACATATGTATGGGAAAGGTATGATTTCTGCATGTAATTGCAGTTTAGCGCGTATTGCTAAGTTGATCAGAGGTCCCAGTTTCCTCGGGAGAGTTCCAGTTTATACCTGTTGTACCTGTGTAATTAATAATAGCACTCCCTTTCACTCTTCGAATGTCCTGGTTTGGATGATACATTATATGGTGACTCTATGTTTTTGTTGAAACTAAATTATGAAGTCTGATATATTTGGATAAAAATAAAGAATTGCTTTTTCTTCTCTTTTTGCTGATTTTTTTGACGCCGATCATTCCAAGAAAGATCATCTCCATTTCATATATTTCAGCCTGCAGGACTTCTTATCAAAGTGATTTCATGTAACATTTGTTCAATCTGTATATGACATGTTTTCTCAGCAGTGAAAAGTAATGAATTTTATTGACTGCATAAAACATAAATCTCTGGTATTTCCATTTCAGGAAGTTATAAGAACTCAAATCAAAGAGAATAAAAGTCAACAGAAGCCAGGATAATTGTCAGCCCACCAATGTGGTGACGATTGGAAAGCAAAATGTAGTATGTCCACTGAACTGAATAACTCTACTTAACAACTGGAAACTAGTCCCTTTTGTGGGATTTTCATGGTATAGCTCCTGTCATGGTAAAAGATTTCATTCTATTTATCAAAATGATGTGAATAAAAGAAATACGATTATTTTAATAATGCCTATCTTCAATTAAAATATTCTTCTCAGCAATATGTGAATAGTTTTGTAAATATATACAAATTAAAAATAAGGATATTTTATCATTAGTTATTTCTGAAAAATCCTTATGTGGTTTTAAATCCATCCATATATAGCTTTAAATCCTAAGAAATGTATTTAGTTGTCTCGGTACTGAAGAGCCTATTTGTATAGAGAGGACGGGCCAAAATGGATTATTTCTGTTGCAGAAAGAATGAGATTATGGAGAAGGTGGCTTATATCCTATCTGTATATCTGTATTATGAAAAATTTCTACAATTCCATGCTATGAAGAGAGTTCAGCTTGACTGCGCAGCACCTCTGTGGACTCTACTTCAGAATTCGTGCTTGAATTACATTGTACATAGTATGCAAGTTAGAATCAAGCTAATTGCATTTTCTGGCATGCAATTAATTATTTAAATGTGCAAGGTCATTTAGGTTACAAAAATATAAATTCATGTATTCAATACTGCAAGTTCAGTTTTATAAAAACTATATTAAACTCTCAAAACATGATTAGGTTTAGTTTTTACACTGTGCTCATCATTTTTCCACTTTCCAACAGTGAATTACTCTTAGTCCTAGATTCAGTTTATCACGAGACTCTTAACTCCTAAAAGATGATTCAGTCCATCACAACTCATTCTTTGAGGGTTACTTTTATTTTTATTCTTTATTGGTGAGATGCTTCAGTGATGTGGAACCTGCACATAATAATGCAGACTATTTCCGACCTGCATTTCTTAAAGGAATCTTCGTGACCATCCTGTCCTTCGCTGAATCAGTGTTTCAAAAGTCATAGTAAGTAAAGCAGACAAATACGTAGTTTTCCGAATTTTGTTTAAATATCAAATCACCTTTTTAAAAAGTGTTGAGTTATCTTTCCTAAAAATGTTCCTTAAAAAAAGCATGTTCCTAATTTGGCATCAGACGAGTTCTGTGGTATGTAATGTGTCCAGCTCCCTGGCACCCCAGAGAAGTAATTTTAAAAAGCGAAGTACCTGAAGCTTCTGGCCTAGTGGAGTTCAAAGAATGTGCTCCTCATCATTCAGTAAGTAGAATTTTTTTTTCTCCAAATTCTGATTTTTTTTACCTGAAAAGTTGCCTTGAAGTCATGGCTGTTTCAGAATATTTGGGCTGCACATGATCAATGGATGCTATAAACAGCATATACGGTAAGGCCCATTAGCTCCTCACTGCTTATTGAGAATCACATCCTCAGCCCCTTCTTATTCTTTCCCAGCTCCCTGTGTAAATCACTCGCGTGGCGATTTACACGCATTATTTGAATCTTTACAATAATTCTGCGGGGTGGAGATTATCCCCGTTTTACGCTTGAAGAAACTGATTCTCAGAGAGGCTGTTGAGTCAGTTTTTAGTTAAATTAAATCCACAAACGCGAGTAGTCCCTGCTCTCTGGGTGGTGCTGTTGTTATTTATATGCAAATCTCTAACCACTCTTACGATGTTTCTTCTTGATTTTCCGTTGGGGGGCATTATCTATTTACTTTCTACTGTGGTAGATGAAGATCTCGTTCAGTTTCACCTACTGTACTGGACCACATCCACCCTACCCTAAATTCCCAATACTGTTACCTTTTTTATTAATTATCAGTGTTTTCCTTAGCGCTATCGCAATTGAACTCATGTGTTTTGATCCTTTTTTTCACCCTTCACAGCATTTCCCCCCATAGGGTTAATAATTGTCTTGTTTTTTTCTTTGCTTATTTATATGTGTACTTGCCATTAATTCAGCCACAGTGTCTTTCCCAGTTAGAAATACTTTCCTATCAATTCATCAAACACATGAATATTTGAACAATTTTATCTTCTTGAGCAAATCTCTCCCAAAGCATTCTGACCTGCCCAGTTATGTAAATTTAAGTCTACTGCGCTGCTTTTGTCTTGGGATGTCCTTTTATCATCCTTTCCTTACACTCTCTGTTTCATGGAACACAGGTTTTCATCTTTCTTGGTTTCCTCTTTTTAGTGCAGCACATTTTCTAGGAGTTTCTGAGAAAGAATATATGGCAGTAAACTTTTTGAGTCCTCAAGATCTTGAAATAAAATCATCTTTTCCTCATAATTAATGTTAATAGTTTGACCTCATGTAGAAATTTCTTTCCTTCTGAATTTCAGTGACAATGTTGCTATTAAGATGTCTGATGCCATTCTGAGTTTCAGTCCCTTCTATGAAGCATTCCTCTCCTTCAAGGTTTTAGAATATGCTGGTCTTCCACAGAGTTCTAAAATTTCAAGATGATCTTCCTCAGTATGAGCCCATTGTAGTCCATTTTGCGGTGCCCTTTCAATCTGGAAACTCATATCCTTCAGGGAAATTTTCTTAAGTTGTTTCTTTATTTATTCCCCTCCATTTTCCTCTTTCTGTCTTTCTAGGGTTTTCCTTATTTGGATGATAGAATTCTTAGAATTATGTTCTAATAGTCTCATAGTTCCACTTTTGTTATCTCTGCATTTTTTTCTCTACTTTCTTGAAGATTTTCTTAATTTTATCATCTATGACCATTTATGCCCATCTATTTGATTTTATTTATCTTCCAAGATTTTAGTTTATTGTATAATAATTTTAATTATCAAGATTTTAAAAAAAATTTTGGTTCTCCACATGTTTCTTTTTTTAAAGGTTTTTTTCCTTGTATCATGGATAAAGGATCTTCAGTCTTTCAAATTATTAATTATAGTGTATTTTAAATGTTTTCTTTTCTACATTCTGTTTCTACTATTTTTTAATATGTGTTTTTTAGTCTATTTTCCAGTGGACCAATTACAAAGATGATTGAGGCTCTGTGCAAATGTATGGGGTAAGTCCAACCACCATCTTCACTGTTGAGTGACAGGTTTGTACTATGTACCTGAAGTCAGAATCTTTGGGCTGCTTCTTTAAGGTCAATAACATTGCCCTGATAAGATTCTTTTAATCACCTCTTTGCAGAAGAGGTACCTGGTGACCAATGTTCTGAGAGCCACGTGAGTTCAGGAAAAGATTATCTTTATCCCTGGATTTCAGAACAGCATCCTCATCCTTAATTGTGTAGGGTCCTGAATTCTAAATACTGTCTTCCCCTCGAACAAAAATAAATCTTCAGTTTTTTTACCAGGGTGCGAAGGGCAGCTAACAAGTTAATTTGATTAGAACAAAGGAAAATGTGCCTTTTCCTCACATCTTTGCTCTGCTATGCCTTTAAAATCCCTCTAAAAGCCATAGAATTAAGTATTCTATGATAATATTCAATGATAATATTAATGTACGACCATTTTAAGAAGTTAAAGATACATACAGGTCAAATATACTGGAAATTTTGAACTCTTAAAAAAAAAAAATCCCTCTAAAAGCCTTCTGTTTCAGTGTTTCAGGAAGCCACAGAGATTAATGCTTATATTTGATCTGCCACTTTGAGAAGAAACCCTAGTTAACTCTATTAGTTTTCTATCACTGTTATAATAAATTACCACAAATTTAGCAACATAAATAATACAAATTTATTATCTTATGGACTATCCATAGAAGTCTAGCAGAGGTCTCACTGGGCTAAAATCAGTATGCTCCTAGGGATGCTTTTCTTTCTAAAGGCTCTAGAATAGAATTCATTTCTTTGATCTGTCCAGTTTCCACAGACCACCCACAGTCTTGGCTGGTTTCCCCCTCCTTCCATCATTAAAATCAGAAAAATGAAATCTCTCTGTGCCTTTCCTCCATGGACACATCTTGTTCTGACTCCTCTACCTTGGTCTTCTACTTTTAAAAACCACCGTGATTACATTGGGCCCACCTAGATAATTCAAAACAAGATTCCCATGTCAAGGTCCTTAATTTAATCATATATGTCAGTCCCTTTTGCCAAGTAAGTTAACATATTCATAGGTTCCAGAGATTAGGATGTGGACTAGAGGGGTTATTATTCTGACTACCTCACTTTTCTTATTTATCCTCTTTTATATAAAGAGAATATAATTTGAACAAAAATACTTTCCTCCTCAAATCTAAATATATTTTTATGTAGATTTAAAAATAAGGGCAGGCATTTATTTTCATTAATGACATCCTTCCATGTGAGGAAACATATTTAGCAAGATATTATTTAATTATTCCCTTAGGAATCTATTTTTGTCATAGTCTGTGAGCAAATGTCTGACCAGGTATTATTTTATAGTTCTTAATAGAGGAGCAAAAAACAAAAAACAAACAAAACAAAATAAAACAAAAGCAAAATGGTTTCATGAAATAGATTGAAAGTAGCACCCATAACTTCAATGTCTTGAACATTGTATGTCAAGCTTGTATTTGACATCAAGGCCACTGTTTTCTTGGCTGGCCACCCCACCCCATGATCTTCAAATAATATAATTTTAAGGGTTTATTTAAGTTTCAGTAGATCAACCTAAAAGCTGGTGTCAGTATTTGTTGACAGATAAATATTACTATGCTACATAGACCCTTAAAATGTCTGAAAGCTTGTAACCTAGAAATTAATTTTAGAAATAAATCCCATTGAATTTTAACCATATGATCAATGAACTGCATGCAGAGACTCTGGGTGGGCCCTTGGGCATTGGCACTCTGATCAAGGTTTAAATTTTAGTGGCTAACCAAATAAGAAGGGCAAAATGGAAAATGTCACTTAGATGCAGGTTTATTTTTGTAAATGAAGCAGATAGCCTGTCCTCTACCCTATATCCCATTGTGAAGTCTAATGAGATTTATGGCTTCCTTTCTTATTGAACGTTCCTAAATAAATAACTGTTATTTTTATTATCCACTTTTATTTCTTTCCCCTCTTCACTGCTAAAGTGACTTCTCAGTTTTATATAAAAAGCTATATTAAGGGCAAATTGTGCACAGAATGAGACAATTATGTTAATAGGATCATATTTTTATAAGCCTGTATAAGTTTGACTCTACTCGCTCTCTTTTTCCTACACATAAAATTTGTAGTATGATAATATGTTAACATTACATTCTGGATTCATTTTTCACATTATCCGCACCTTTACCTAAAATATCTAGATTTGGATATGTGACTGAACTCTGTCATCCAACCAGATTTTTGTTGTTGTTGTTGTTTTAACTAATATAAGACTCATCATGTTTAACACAGGCATTTTCCATTCTGGACCACTTACAGAGTTGATATTCAGCTACAAAGAAGACATCAAGTGCCAAATATTTGGTAAATTGAGATCTATACCATGATGGGAATATATAGTTTCTTTTAAAAAGTTAGAATTGATTATAAGCTCTAGTCTTGTTAATATCTGGTTAAAGTAATTATTGATGACCAAGCTGGAGGGAAAAAACTGCTTCAGGAAGTATGCATTATATATAGTCTTGAAGAGGGCAGTTTTCTCCAGAGATGAGAATCAAAATGTTGGTTGCAGTCAAAATGGAGCACAAACTGCGAATGACCAGTATTCATATCAGTAATCTATTATTAACCAGTAAGTTATGTTTTAGTCACTAGTTACATAATTTATTTGGTTTCTTTCCCTATTAAAACTTGTCCTACTACACTCTCCAATGTCCTACTAAAACTTTCCAAATCGTCAAATAGGCTTTTTATATAGGGGGAGCTCTTGCTTGAGAGTTATGGACTGATAATTAAAATACAGTGTTCTGAATGTTTTGAAACATAACTGCACAGGCTACTGTGGGGGCTCTAGAAAGAAGGTACACCAATTCAGACCTGTGTGGGTGGGAATGGGTGAGGTTAAAAAAGGTGGGAAGATCTTCGAAAGTATTTTGCTGTAAGGAATACTAAGACTGTTTTCAGAGATTTGAGGAAATTACATAGATAATGAAAAGGAGAAGTAAAGGAAGCCGTGTGTATAGATTCATAGGGTTCAGAAACCATATTATATTTTCTAAATATAAGTAGTTCAGAAAGACTAGAACATGGGATGTGAGAAGTGGATTAATATGGAAGATAATTAGAAAGGTAAGTAGAACCCATTCATAAAAGATATTATAAGCCACAGAAAATAGTTGGGTTTTTATGTTGAAAACAACTTCTAAAATTTTAAAAGGATGATGGAATCAGATATGTATTTTAGAAAGTTGGCTCTTCCAACATACACAATGGAAAAATGAACTCCACAATTTCCATTCCCCTGGAACCAATATATTTTTCATTAAACTTTATTTATAGCTTATATCCCCCAGAAAAAGAATTTATGAGGCTTACAAAATGTTATAGGAAAATATGCATAAAACCAAATACACAAGGGAGATGAGAAAAAAAGCAAAAAATATACTTTAACTGCAAAGATTAATATAGATGGTATAACTGAATGTAATATTTCATTCCTGGCAGGTAAGAAAAAAAAGGAAATAATTTTATGTGGTTTTCCTTATCTGAAAAGGAGAAAACCAACAATTCTCCAAAGAACCAATAATTTCAGATCTTTTTAGATCTCATTAGACTTTCACACAATGTCTCTTTATTCAAGCACTGCAATCAAACACTCCAAATTACCTGAACCATTCCCCAAAGGAAGGTGTTATTTGAAAGTTTATTTCCTCTCTTTCCTTCTTTTTGTTACAGTTAAGTGCATTAAGTCGATTTAAATAACAATGCTAAAATATGAATTGTAAAGAAGCAAAGATTGAAAACAACAATTCTGATATTGGAACACTTGCTAATCAGGAGGTGATTTTGAATCAGGTACAAAAACTAATGATGTAATGTATAGTGACTAACATAACATAATAAAATAAAATTTAAAAAAAGTGAATCAGGGGCGCCTGGGTGGCTCAGATGGTTAAGCGTCTGCCTTCGGCTCAGGTCATGATCCCAGGGTCCTGGGATCGAGTCCCGCATCGGGCTCCCTGCTAGGCGGGGAGCCTGCTTCTCCCTCTGCCTCTCTCTCTCTGTCTCTAATGAATAAATAAATAAAATCTTTAAAAAAAAAATAAAAAATAAAAAAATGAATCAGGTACATGTTTCAGAAAAGTAACTCCTATTCATCTCTGCTACAAGATGGAATAAAAAAATACAATACCCAATGTGGGCAAATAAATTGGAGTCCTCTGACATAATATCATAGGTTTTCCATTATTTATATTTTAATAATTAACGATTCACTGGTTAAATTACTAGAGCTTAAAATGTATGCAGTAAAATATATTTTTCCAGTAACTACTTGCATAGACATAAAAACTTGTTATCAGACATCTCACTAAGTAATAAATGTTTACACATTGACCCTTTCCTTCACCTAGGGGTTCAGCATAGTGACCCATCAATGTAGACCACATGTGGACTGATATTCATGTATAAGCCACATATATTTTCACCCCTGTAACTGTGTGAGCTTTGATGAGATGAAAATCAGAGTTGCCTCTTTACAATTTTAACTTATAGCTAAGTTCTCACATCTATGGAAAGAAAAATGAAGGCATAGCCAATCAATGGTGTAGATCTCGATCTCATCAAAATCAGACAGATCATTGGGAATGTCAGTAGAAATTGAATTGAATTGACCACCCTAATCAATATCTGGAATAATGAGCACTGATACAGTGTATATTCTTTGAGTTGGTTGGTTAGGTTAGACATGTGCCAACCTCTATTCAGTACCTCCATATAACTCAAGTTTAATTTATATCTAGTAAAAAATTAAACATGGCAGATACATTTTGGTATGATTAACAGGTTTGTTTTCAGTTTTCTCAAAAAAAAAAAAATTCCTCAGTGTAGAAGCTTTCTTGGAGGAAATTCATTTCTGGACTAACCTGAAAATGCTTACTGGCAGCTGACTTGGCAAAAACCAAAAAAAGAAATAATACTGAAGAAGCTAGTCAGCCAAACTCCATCTCAAAACAGTTTTAAAAAAATCTAAGCTGCCAAATCACTAAGCCAAGTATTTATTTTAATTAGTGTTAGAATTCATGTCTATTCAATACACAAAAAATAACTAGATTATAGTTTCAAAATAATAAATGACCTAATATCTTTTGGTATACATATATTTATATACATTTCCAGAAAGTTTGAAATGTGAAAATTATGCTCTTTGTTTGAGAGGGAAGAAAGAGGCAACAATTATTATTTTAGATGCCTGCATTTCACATATATGTGATTTCAAAATAAATATGCAAGTGAAAAGAGGATATGAAAAGTAGATAAAATACTCTGATCCTTTTTTTAACACATTAGGAGGACTATTTTGTATTTACCTACAAATGAGACTCTCGGATCATAGAATAATTTCAGTTCAGTCTAGAGGAGGAAACTAATATTGTAATGGAGAAAATTCAGTGACTCTAGTCTGCACCAGACCTCTATATAAACAATCTGGATGGTTCAAACCGTTCGCTTCATGCTGTGGCTTAAATTGTCAATAATTCTTTTCGGTAAAGGGATGACATCTTATTTGCCAAACTGTAGAACCATTTTCTTTTCCATAATCATTTTTCAAATAGAAGTTAATGTCATGCCAGTGAGGATATATCATATTTTCTTCCAGAACTATGGTACAAGGAAGCATTCTTCAGGTAATAATGGGTGTGTGATTACAGTTCCACCCATCCTGCAGAAGGTTTTAGATACAAGCCCACTGAACTCTTCCTTAATCCTCATTCCTTTCATTATCAACACAATGGTAGCTTCTAACAGAAAATATTCAGTGTAGTTGCTGAATGCTATTTTTCTGATAAAGTCTAATTAAAAGGACTCTTGTGATCTTCCATTCTTGGGTGAGAAATATATGGCCCTGCTTATCTTTGATTAATAATTTAGTTATGCATTATAATAACTGTCCTACTTAGAAGTCATATGATCAAGACAGGTAAGAAATATAACTTTCCTTGGGGCTATAGGATTCATGGCAGCTTGCTTCTTTATTTTATTTATTTATTTTTAAAGATTTATTTATTTATTTGAGAGAGCGAGAATGTGAGAGAGAGAGAGAGTACATGAGTGGGGGAGGGTCAGAGGGAGAAGCAGGCTTCTCACTGAGCAGGGAGCCCGATGTGGGACTCGATCCCGGGACTCCAGGATCATGACCTGAGCCGAAGGCAGCCGCTTAACCGACTGAGCCACCCAGGCGCCCAGCTTGCTTCTTTAAAGCCCGGAAAGGACAGAGAGACAGGCGCCACAGTTTTTATGTGTCACATGTATGTAACCATCTAAATCCCATCAGCTTTCCCACACTCATTCTGTTTAAGCCAGCCACAGGTCCTGCCAACACTCGAGTCTGGGGATTACATAAAGGCATTGATAATAGGAGATGGGGATCACATGAAGAATTTTTTTCTGTCTGCCTAGGAGACTATGATAATTCTGAAAATAATTTAACAATCTGGGTAGATAAATTCCTCAAGTTCTAGGCCAATAGGAAATTGCCAGAATATGTCCTCTGCTCTTCTCTCCATCTTTAAAAAAATATCAAATATGAAATGTGTAGCACTCCACACAAACCTCCAGGTAGCTCAAGAATTACATTGTTATTCAGTCATATAGAAGTTTTGAGATTTATTTTTATTTATTTATTTATTTTTTAAAGATTTTATTTATTTATTTGAGAGAGAGAACGAGAGAGAGCACATGAGAGAGGGGAGGGTCAAAGGGAAAAGCAGACTCCCTGCCGAGCAGGGAGCCCGATGCGGGACTCAATCCAGGGACTCCAGGATCATGACCTGAGCCGAAGGCAGTCGCTTAACCAACTGAGCCACCCAGGCGCCCGAAGTTTTGAGATTTATAAAATGACTTGACTAAGAGACCTATACCTCTGAGTCAGATCTTACCCATGATGGTAAGTGAGACTTTTATTGGAATACAGACATACATTACATATATATAATATTTCTATACATAGATATATAGATATATATAGAAATATATATATTCACCTAATCACTGCTAAACAGATATACATATATAATTTTCTGCTTATTCTCAAATTAATATGTTCCCTTCCTTATATCCCTTATGAATATCTGCCCCTTTTATTTATTGTGTATTTATTAATTTTTTATTTTACTCTTTTTTCTGCTTTTCAGATTCTTTCTTTTTTTTTTAAAGATTTTATTTATTTGACAGAGAGAGACACAGAGAGAGAGGGAACACAAGCAGGGGGAGTGGGGGAGGGAGAAGCAGGCTCTCCGCTGAGCAGAGAGCCTGACGCGGGGCTCGATCCCAGGACCCCAAGATCATGACCTGAGCCGAAGGCAGATGCTTAACAACTGAGCCACCCAGGCGCCCCTGCTTTTTAGATTCTTAACCACAAAGACTCTGAGGTAGCCTTTTAAATACAAAGAATTGCAAAATTTAAATAAAATTATTTTAAAAATCAAACACAAGAACATGACCAAACTAAAAGGACAGAGAAATGAAACAGAAATATGTGACTTAAAAGGTCTTACCTTGCGTTTTAACTGGACTGAGAATTTAGGCTGACTTTGCAGGCAAAATGATATGACGGATAGTTATTTCATTTATTTTTGTACAGAAAAACTCACAGAAAAATATGGCCTTATGTATTAAAATTAAAGGTACCTCCATCAGCAGTCAGCATTTTCACTCCTCCATACATACACTAGAGAAACTCAGGCACATCCATGCCAGGATCCATGAAAGAATATTCACAATAGCGTTGTCCATAATGTTGAGAAAACAAAAAGCCCACATGTCCTGCAATGGTAGAAAGGAAAAATAAATTGTAAGTCTATGTAATTGAATTCTATAAAGCAATGAAAATAAAGGAACTAGACCACAGATAACAATGTGGATTAATCTGGCAAGCGTAACATTGTATAAAAAAGAAGAGAAAAATGAAAATTAACTTCCCACATGCATTTTTGCAAAGGACAGCTTGACAGATCCCAGAGATGAAGTCGTCAATCATACTCTGTCTACAACCGGTTACTGAATAACTAGGCTCACGTAGTTTTACCCCACAGCCCGCCTCTTTAAGTCAGAAAACACAACAGCCACCACTAACCCTACCACCACAAGACCTCACAAGCTAAAATATGAACACTGTAACACCCTTATCCGATATCAATTGTGATACTGCTTTTCCCATAAAAACAGCCAATAAGATGACAATTTTCTTTAAGATTTTATTTATTTATTTGACAGAGAGAAACACAGCGAGAGAGGGAACACAAGCAGGGGGAGTGGGAGAGGGAGAAGCAGGTTTCCCGCGGAGCAGGGAGCCCGATGCGGGGCCCGATGTGGGGCCAGCTGTGGGGCCAAATGCGGGACTCGATCCCAGGACCCCGGGATCATGACCTGAGCCGAAGGCAGACGCCCAACCATCTGAGCCACCCAGGCGCCCTTGTTCTTTTTTTTTTTTAAGATTTTATTTATTTATTTGACAGAGAGAGACACAGCGAGAGAGGGAGCACAAGCAGGGGGAGTGGGAGAGGGAGAAGCAGGCTTCCCGCGGAGCAGGGAGCCCGATGTGGGGATCGATCCCAGGACCCCGGGATCATGACCTGAGCAGAAGGCAGACGCCTAACGACTGAGCCACCCAGGCACCCAAGAAGATGACAGTTTTGGCTCACATTCATAGGCTAAACATTATCCTGTTTCCCAAAACAAAACGGCATTTATCTTCTATGCTTTGAATTTGTTTTTGGCATCTTCTGTGTAAGTACATAGATTATACAATGCCTTCAATGATTTTTTCCAAGAATTATTTCTTTGATAACTTAGGCTTTTCATTTCCCCTTAAAATCATATCCTATAGAAGAAACTCCAGGATCAATACAAGCCTGTGCACACACAAGTCCACTCTATCATGGAATTCAATAATTACTTTCAAACAGCAAGCACTTTTAAAATTGATTTAATCAACAGACATATCTCTTTGTGGTAAGGTCAAAGCACAATTAAACTTTAAAAGTTCAAATAAGAACAATGTTTAGTTCACTAGTTTTTTTAATGTTATGTATTTCGTTTTTAATCTTTTTGAAGTAAAATTGGCACACAATATTATATTAGTTTCAGGTTACTGCATAGTGATTTGACAATTATATATATTACAAAATGCTTACCTGTGAAGAGTGTAGTCACAATCTGTCACCAGGCAAAGTTATTATAATATTATTGGCGGTATTTCCTATGCTGTTTTTTTTATCCCTGTGACTGACTGACTTTATAACTGGAAGTTCGTGTCTCTTAATCCCCTCCCCTATTTCACCCATCCCCTAAACCCCAACCCCCCTGACAACCACTAGTTTATTGTTTATATTTAATGAGTCTATTTCTGTTTTGGTTCTTTTTTTTTAAACAAAACAACCTATGATTGTGGCCTTAAAAATCTTCATTTTTCTGGGTAAAAACAAGGGAACTATTTTTGGTGTTTATATTTGAATGGTGTTGAGTAAAACTGTTGAAATGGGCCATATACATATTTCAGCTTCTGAGTTCAATATTCAAATCTGATATTGAAATTTTAATTTGCAAAATTAAATACAAAAATGTGTATGGAACATATTTAAAATGATGTCTTTTTTTTTTAAGATTTTATTTTTATTTATTTGACAGAGAGAGACAGCCAGAGAGGGAACACAAGCAGGGTGAGTGGGAGAGAGAGAAGCAGGCTTCCCGCGGAGCAGGGAGCCCAATGCGGGGCTCGATCCCAGGACCCCAGAATCATGACCTGAGCCGAAGGCAGACACTTAATGACTGAGCCACCCAGACGCCCCTGAGATGTCTTTCATAGTATACCTAAAATCAGTGTGTTCTTTAGATAAAGCTGATTGCAGAATAGTAATACCTGATAATTTTGACATTTGTGTTCTTAAAGTTTTTGATGAAGTAATAATAGTATCACTAAATTGCTGGTAAAATAGTATTCAGTTCTCTAGGGAATGACATTTTAGGCTGTGTGGCAAAAGAGTAAAAGCATACGGTTAAGGATGACAACAAGGAAGGGTGGGTACATATAAGTAACATTCCAATATTGTAGAAGAGAAAGTGGTTTGTTGTTTAGCGGAAATGGAATACATTTAAACAGAAGTTATATTAAAAAGTGAAATGAGGGACGCCTGGGTGTCTCAGTCAGTTAAGCATCTGCCTTTGGATTAGGCCATGATCCCAGGGTCCTGGGATCGAGTCCTGCGTTGGGCTCCTTGCTCAGCGGGGAGCCTGCTTCTCCCTCTGCCTGATGCTTCCCCTGCTGTGCTCTCTCTCTCTGACAAATAAATAGATAAAATCTTAAAAAAAAAAAAAGTGAAACGATTTGGGATGAATGAATTGGAGGCTGCAAGTCCCTCTGAGAATTAAATCCTTGGGAAGATGAAATGTTTGCCTGTACGTTTTGGACTGCACAGCTTGAATAATAAAACCAGTGAAAAGAGAATCCTTTGTTTCAGAAGATGATTTTTGGTTGGATGGTATATATTGACAGGAGAATTATAATAAAATGAATCAGCAAGATAGAAAAGGAGATGAAATTATAGATTTGAAGTGTACTGTCCTGGCGAATGCAGAATGGCAAGCAAATGCTAATAAACTTCTGAGAACATGAGTCTTCGCTGGCCAATTAGCCTTTGGTTGGCTAAGCTCTTTAAGGAATAGGCAGTCGGGTTTTGGTTTTGGTTTTTGTTTTTGTTTTTTAAGATTTTATTTATTTGACAGAGAGAGAGATAGCCAGAGCAGGAACACAAGCAGGGGGAGTGGGAGAGGGAGAAGCAGGCTTCCTGCTGAGCAAGGGAGCCCGATGTGGGACTCGATCCCAGGACCCCGGGACCGTGACCTGAGCCGAAGGCAGAAGCTTAACGACTGAGCCACCCAGGCGCCCCGGTTTTGGTTGTTTTTTAAGAAACCAAATCCAACCAAGTATTCCCTGAATCATGTAGCAAATCATTATCATTCACCATAATTATTAACGTAGTTATTATTAATGGAGCCTTGCTATGTGTCTGGCATAATAACAACTCTTTTTACGTGCATTTTCTTCTTTTTAACCATCAAAGGAATTCAATAGGATAAATGTAATTATTACGCTCCTATTAAAAATGAAGATATTGGGGTGCCTGGCTGTGTCAGTCAGTAGAGCATGCGACTCTTGATCTCATGAGTTCAAGCTCCATGTTGGGAGTCGAACTCACCTTAAAAAAATGATAAAAATGAAGATATTGACACACAGAGACATCAAGCAGCTTGACCAGTGTTCTTCTACTGTGGGCAAGGACCTGGTCAATGAGTGAAATGAATGTATTTTCTGAACAAATACATGTTACAGAAGACAAAATGCTCAAAACAAAAAACATTTTCTCACAGAGCCTATATTGCAGTGTTGCAAATATAAGCAATAAATAAAACACATAGGTAAAATATATGATATGCTGAGAGTGATGTATGCTACCCAGAAGAATGTCAGAAAGATGAGATGTGCCAGGGCAGGGACCCAGACAGCCTGAGAGAGTGTGATTTGAGAAGAGCGGTCTAGAAAGTGGGTATGTTTTCTTTTTTTTATTATTATGTTATGTTAATCACCATACATTACATCATTAGTTTTTGATGTAGTGTTCCATGATTCATTATTTGCATATAACACCCAGTGCTCCATGCAGAACGTGCCTTCTTTAATACCCATGACCAGGCTATATATTTTCAAGGCATCAACATGTTTGGTGATTTGATTTCAAGAAACAGCAAGGACAATTCAGCTAGGGATAACTGAGGAGGGCGAGATGAAGTAACGGGAGTGGTGGTGAGTGGCAATGTGTAAAGACAAGCGGATTCATCTCTAGGAATGCATCCATTTCTTCCAGATTATCTCATTTGCTGGCATATAGTTGCTCATAATATGTTCTTACAATTGTTTGTATTTCTTTGGTGTTGGTTGTGATCTCTCCTCTTTCATAAAAAAACAAAAAAGACGAGTGGAGTCTTTCAAAGAATTTACTGACGTGGAATGAGAAGTTATTGGGAGAATTTTGAGCAAAAGAGTGACATTGATCTCATTTGCCTTTTACCAGGATCACACCAGCTTGCTTTGTTTAGATTGATAAGGGGCTTCATGAATGACCCGGTGAGATAATTTAGGAGGCATCTGCAAGAATCCACACAGGAGATGTTGGCAGAAGAACAGAGAGACAGCTGTGGATTTAGTGAGAAGTGGTTGCGATCCAAATATTTTTCAAGATAGCTGACTGGATTTATTGGCACAGTAGGATACAATGGCCTTTATAATTTTCACACAGCACATGACAAATCAAACTGTCCATACATATTGTATAACCCTAGCTCTCCCACCGAAGCATCATCTAAATGATAAATATCAACTAAGACACAGATATGAAAAGAAAAATTAAAAAAAAATGTTTACTTGCAAAGATGAATGCAAAAGACGTATTGGCTCACCAAATACAAATACCTCAGGTATTTATAAAGGGGAAGAAATCTACAAGTATAGCAAGATTATTGATGGAAACCAGTTGCTGATGAAAAGCTATTTTTCCACATAATTATCATATTTGCAAGACTTGTCAGATTTTCAGACATTTGCCCCCCCAAATCAGTAAATTGTTCCCCCTCACCCCGGGGGAGGGTTCAGGAAAAGCTGAAGGTGTCGTTGATTTAGAGGGCTGGAACTAAGTGGACATAGGGTGGCTCTATTTGGAGGAGAAGTTTATTTATTTATATTGATTTATCTGAGAGAACAAAGTTCTTTTTCCCTGACATGAGTTCTAATACACAGCTCACTCTTTTTTTTTTTTAAGATTTTATTTATTTATTTGAGAGAGAGAGAATGAGAGACAGAGAGCACGAGAGGGAAGAGGGTCAGAGGGAGAAGCAGACCCCCCGCCGAGCAGGGAGCCCGATGTGGGACTCGATCCCTGGACTCCAGGATCATGACCTGAGCCGAAGGCAGTCGCTTAACCAACTGAGCCACCCAGGCGCCCTACACAGCCCACTCTTAAGTGGAGGTGGGGCAAGATGTCAGTTTTCTTTGACATAACTTATATTAGTTGATAGGAAGTAAACCAATAGTCCTGAACTGTACCTGGAATTTGTCTCCATCCTTAGGCTGGTCAAGGCAGCTCTCCCCACGGTATTGGGTGGTTTGTGCTTTGGCTGGGGGGCTAATGTCCAACCTCTGCACAGTCCACCAAACTGTACACTGTGCTTCTGTATATTATACATTGTCCACTGTGCCCCAGATGGACATCTTTTTTGTCTAATTGCTCAGTCCAGAGAGGAAATTTTTCTCTAATGTGTCTTTACAGAAAGAGTTCCTTTATCTAATTTTTACAAGGGTGCTGTAATGCTGAGCTTTTGAAAGCAGTATCATATGCTGCAATATGACTGATCTAAATAAAAATATTCTTGTCTACACGTTCATTCTAACATTTGATGAAAGAAAAAAAAGTCCTATACCTGTGATACCCTACAAAATAATTAAGAGAAACAGAAACGTTAGTGATAGAATTTTTTAAAAATGATAAAGGATGTCAGAGCTGTTAGCAGAGGCCATTTTTTTTGAAGTTTTATGATTTCTTTCAATATAGCATAAACATTTTCCCTTTCACTCCATAATGTTGTTGTTTGGTATATTTTTTCCTTTGGTAATATGAATAGTTTTACAGTGGCTTAACAATCAAATAAAAATGGAAATAACATTATATTGGAATAAAAGGTTCAAATGGGCCAATTTTCTCATTAATCTAAGTATCACTTGAAGAGTCCTTTCAAATGTTTTTTAAATGTTCCCTTCCGGGCGCCTGGTTGGCTCAGTTGGTTAAGTGACTGCTTTCGGCTCAGGCCATGATCCTGGAGTCCCTGGATGGAGTCCTGCATCGGGCTCCCTGCTCGGCAGGGAGTCTGCTTCTCTCTCTGACCCTCCTCCCTCTCATGTGCTCTCTCTCATTCTCTCTCTCAAATAAATAAAATCTTAAAATAAATAAATAAATAAATAAATAAATATCCCCTTCCCCTTCCCTTTCCCCTCCTTTCCCTTCCCTTCCCTTCCCTCTCGCCTCCCCTCACCTTTCCCTTTCACATTAATTGAATATTATATACCAAAACGGACTGATACTTAGGTAAACGGGGAAAAATAATAGTAGTATCCCAAAGTAATTAGTTAGGCAAAAGTAAAAATTACGAAAGAAGGAAGGAAAGGAAAGGGAAGGGAAAGGGACAGGGAAAGAGACCATTGTTGTGTTTGTTTGTTTGTTTTAATGTTATGTTAGTCACCATTCATTACATCATTAGTTTTTGATGTAGTGTTCCATGATTCATTGTGTATAATACCCAGTGCTCCATTCAATACGTGCCCTCCTTAATACCCATCACCAGGCTAACCCATTCCCCCACCCCCCTCCTCTCTAGAACCCTCATTTTGTTTCTCAGAGTCCATAGAGAGTCTATGGACTTCGAGAGTCTGAGTCTATGGACTTCGAGACCATTGTTTTTCAACTTATAATTATTGCAAGGATACCTAGAATTGTTCAAAGAAATTCCAGAAAAAACTGAGCACTTGAAAATGTCATATTTGATTTAAAGGGAAAATAACTGTTCATCTCCTGCTAATGACCTGAAGGTAACTGTTTTAGCATATTAGATACAACTTTGAGTCTCAATATTTTTGGTTAATATTATTTTTCAAGTAGCTGACATAATTTCACAGTTTAAAATTCAGAATTTACAATCGACTATATAGTGAAAAGTGTGTCTTCTATACTTTTCTCACTGAACTGCTTTGTTCCCAGCTCCAGAGGCAAAGACTATGGCCAGTTTATTTTTTATGTATCCAGAAATATTCTTTATACATACACACATATTAATCACAATATTCCAGAGATATTTTATGCAGTTCTAAACATAGAATTCATAAAAAGTTGTATGTGCTCACACTCTCACATGTATTTGTGTTTACATAATTATTTATGACTATATTATATAGCTGTCTTTTTCAGTGTGAAGTGATATCTTATTGTGGCTTAATGTACATTTCCTCATAACTAATGACATTGAACATCTTCCCATGTATTTAGTGTCCCAGCATATATTTCCTTTTTTTTTTAAGATTTTATTTATTTATTTGACAGAGACACAGCGAGAGAGGGAACACAAGCAGGGGGAATGGGAGAGGGAGAAGCAGGCTTCCCGCTGAGCAAGGAGCCCGATGCCGGGCTCGATCCCAGGACCCTGGGATCATGACCTGAACTGAAGGCAGACGCTTAACGACTGAGCCACCCAGGCGCCCCCCAGCATATATTTCCTTTGATGAGTTATCAATTCCAAGATTTTTGTTATTTTATTGGGCTAAGATTATTTTATATATTTAAAACATAGATATTTTATTATATCTGAATTGTAAATATTTTCCCTCAGTATATGGTTTGCTTTCCATTTTCTTAATGGTGTCTTTAAAAGCAAATGCTTTTAATTTTTATGAAATTCAGTTTATCATCTGTATCTTTTATGGATCATGCCTTTAGTGTCACATCTTTGAAATCTTTGACTAATTCAAAGCCATGAAAATGTTCTCATATGTTTTGTTATAAGTTTATAGCTTTAGCTCTTGCATTTAAGTCTGTCATTGATTTTAAGCTAATTTTTGTGTTTGGTGTGAGAGAAGGATAAAGATCTGCATGTGTATATCTGATTGTCTCAGGACATACTGTTAAAAAGTCCATCTTTTCCCTACCAAATTGCCTTGACACCTTTGTAAAAAAATCAATGTACCACAAATGTAAGGTTTATTTTTGGATTATCAAATCTGTTCTATCGATCTACTTGTCTATCCTTATGATATGACTAGACTGTCTAGGTTATTGTAGATTTGAAGGTAGCAAGTCCTCAAAGTGGATAAATAATTTAACACAAAGCAAATAGATATTAAGTCATCAGAAGAACACAGATAATCTTTCTACCATTAAAAGGAATGTGAATTAAAATAATGTTAAGATTCAAATAAATTCTTATTAATTAGAACAATGAAATAATGAGTTTTAAATTCAAATATAAACTTAGACTTTACAATTTCATGTTTGAGTCCATACCCTGGAAATATATTTGAAGAAAGAAAAGATTTTTTTTTTTTGGAAAGAACACAATACCATATACTCCATGAGAGTTGAAAAACAAAAAACAAAAACTGAAAACAAAAACCTCTCCCAAGCAACCAACAAAATGAGGATAAATTAAAACAAATACCACACTATCGATAAAATGAGAAGAATGCATACTCTGTCCTAAGTGGAAATACAGTATAAGAACTATATTAAATTGCATAAACAGAACTGAAAATAAAACAGCAATAGTGATTAGAGCTGTTTACCATAGTGCTTTGGATAGATAACAAAGGACAGATATAAATTTGGTATGATTTAATAGCTTTATTTGCCTCCTGTTTATCTTTGTAAATTTGTCCAATTTTCATTGGATGTATTTTTTCTTGCAAAACTGTCTAAGGTCATAATTATTACACACAATACATATTTTAAAATAGTAATATAACTTTATGAGAAGTTCTTGTGTGTGTGTGGGTGTGTGTATGTGTGTGTGTGATAACCAACAAACAATAATGTGTGGGTGATGGAAACCACAAACAGAATACTTACTAATCTTACTTACAGACCTCAGCATTTGTGATACAAGAATTTGGGGACAGGAATACAGATTTCAGGTGATCGCTCAGATTTATTGAGTCAAGAAGACAAATCAACAGCCACAAGATTCTAAAGAATTTTTCCTCAGCAGAAGCCTTTACATTTTTTAATGGTTTAATTATTTTTTAATCTTCCATTTCTTGCACTCTGTGTCACTCCATTTCTTACCCTTCCATTTCCTCTCACTTCCGCCTCACTTCCACCACACCGAGTCTCCTACATTTCTCCTTCCCTGGTCTTTCTTATTGTCACCGGACTGTTATTGCTGGAGTCTGGTTGTTTTTGAAGTAAAAGAAGTTACCACAGATCAGGGTCTCAGCACCACAGAGCATCTATTGGGAAGAAGCACAAGAAATAAATAACAAATAAATGGCATGTTCTGTCTGTTCTATGAAGCGAAGATAGCACTGTTCGCAGTTTTTCCTACTGTGAAAAGAAAGACGAAGGGCCAAGCCGGGATCAAGGACAAGAGATTCTAGATAAAATGAGTTCTGTAGCAATGCAGTTTACTCTCCAGCATGCCAACACACAGCACATTCTGACGTGCTCTGTGCAAAAATCCAGCGATCTGATATAAAGAGTTTCCAGAAAGATGCATTGAGATATGAAAACAGGTAGTCCTTTACTGACCAGGGTGAATATCTGCATTGTTCTCCTAATAAGGGGCTGCTGCTACCAAAGGGAAAGCAGGGGCATTATTTACTGCTCATGAGATGACCATTATTTAAACAGCCTTGTACAAACAGGTGTGTTCATTGTTGTTTGGAGATTATGATGCATTTTCTTTTTTCAGATCTTTTTTTTTTCCCTCCTGTAATCACCCTCTGGCCTGACATTTTAGCACAGTCTTGTGCATTGTTCTAACACTTAAATGCAACCTATATTCCTTTTCCATTTAGGTCATGCAGGTTAATTTGCATCGTGCCTGCTGAGCTATTAATACTAGCTAACATGCAGAGGAGTCTTTGTATGAAACCATACTGCATTCAACTCACGATGCCTGTGGTTCATTATGAGTTTGTAATGAATTTATAAATGTAGGAAAAAGGACTTAATGATCTTAGTTTGGTAAAAGGAAAAAAAAATATTGCTTAACTTCCTTATGTCAATAAAAAAGCATAATGAGTTTTCCAAATGTGGGCTTCATAATATATTGTAAACAATTGGATCTTTAAATCAATGCCTCTGTCCACGAAAAACTGTAATTGCCTTCTCCTAGTAAATTTAACAATAACCACCAATTTTCATTTTTGGTTGTTACCCCACAAAGTAAGGTGAGATCCCTGACGGCACAATTCTGGAGTTGTCTTAGAGATTTGGATGTTTGTTTTTTTTTTTTTTTTAAAGATTTTATTTATTTATTTGAGAGAGAGAATGAGATAGAGAGCATGAGAGGGGGGAGGGTCAGAGGGAGAGGCAGACTCCCTGCTGAGCAGGGAGCCCGATGCGGGACTCGATCCCAGGACCCCAGGATCATGACCTGAGCCGAAGGCAGTCGCTTAACCAACTGAGCCACCCAGGCGCCCTGGATGTTTGTTTTTATAAAATAATTTAAAGTTTATAAAAGGTATGGTTTTATTGATTGCTCCTGCTGATTACTTGGGGTTAAATTCACTGCTTTCAAAAAAGGGTCATTTGATAGACATATTTTTCCATTCATGTATAAATGTTAATGAGTCAAGCGTAGTCATTAAAAAGACTTAATTATAGCTATATGAGTTTATATAGAGGCACTCCCTGTATGTATTTTTGAGAAATTGAGCAGTGTCCCTTCTTCTGCATATGTATACATGAGCATGTATGTATGTGCACATGTGTGTGATACACGTATGACTCTAGGTATGTTTCTATTAGTACAATGAATAATACAGGAAGACATGTACTTATTTTTTAACGAGTACGGTGGGAATGGGGCTCAAATACAGAGTGGAGAAGGAGAAGAGGAATAAGGAGGAATCAAACAAAAAAGAAAAGAAAGAAAAATACTGTCTTAAACTAAAAACATTTTGGTATATGGTTCTATTTATTTGTTCATGTAACTTTAAATATACATGAGTATACATGTAAAAATAAAATAATTGTATGTTTTATTTAAATGGCTAACTAAGATAAATCAATTAAAAACACAAATTAATTAAACGGTGCTTTAAAAACCTTGGTGAGAGGCAATTTCTATGTAAATAATTAGTGAAAGCCAGTGGAATTCCTTGCAAACCTTAATGACACACATAGGATTGTATTACCCATACATTTGACAATCAATTAAGAATACACATTCATGGGTGCCTGGGTGGCTCAGTTGGTTAAGCGACTGCCTTCGGCTCAGGTCATGATCCTGGAGTCCCTGGATCGAGTCCCGCATCGGGCTCCCTGCTCGGCAGGGAGTCTGCTTCTCCCTCTGACCCTCCCCCCTCTCATGTGCTCTCTGTCTCTCTCATTCTCTCTGTCTCAAATAAATAAATAAAATCTTTAAAAAAAAAAAA
>NC_138371.1:69178265-69197694 GCF_054177405.1 Leptonychotes weddellii | reverse complement strand
AAAAAAAAAAAAAGAATACACATTCATAGGGGCACCTGGGTGGCTCAGTCGGTTAAGCGGCTGCCTTCGGCTCAGGTCATGAACCCAGGATCCTGGGATCGAGCCCTGCATCGGGCTCTCTGTTCAGTGGGGAGCCTGCTTCTCCCTCTGCCACTCCCCCTGCTTGTGTTCTCTTTCTCTCTCTGTCAAATAAATAAATAAAACCTTAAAAAAAAATACACATTCATATGTAATAGGGTGAAAAAGTTATTTTAATTTCTACCACCAGGAATTCTGTAAAGAAGGAATTTTTAAATATTACCTTGTATTTTTTAGTTTGGGGAGGCTTCTTTGAAAGGCAGCCCTGGGAGGGGATGTCTCGGCTTTGGATAGCTTGGTCTATATAAAACAAAGAACAGCTGACTCTTTTTTTTTTTTAATATTTTATTTATTTATTCATGAGAGTCAGAGAGAGAGAGAGAGGCAGAGGCAGAGGGAGAAGCAGGTTTCCCGCCTAGCAGGAAGCCCGATGCGGGACTCGATCCTGGGACCCTGGGATCATGACCTGAGCCGAAGGCAGACGCTTAACCATCTGAGCCACCCAGGTGCCCAAGAACAGCTGACTCTTGAACAATGTGGGGGTTGGGGGGCTGACCTCTATGCAACCAACCTATAACTTCCTACTCTCGAAAAACTTAAGTGTAATTAGCCTCACATTGACAGGAAACTTTACCAATAATGTAAATAGTCTATTAACACGTATTTCATATGTTATAAGTATTATATACTGTATTCTTACAACAAAGTAAGCTAGAGGAAAGAAAATGTTATTAAGAGAATCATAAGGAAGGGCGTCTGAGTGGCTCAGTTGGTTAAGTGTCTGCCTTCTGCTCGGGTCATGATCCCAGGGTCTTGGGTTCGAGTCCCACATCGGGCTCTCTGTTCAGTGGGGAGCCTGCTTCTCCCTCTCCCTCTGCCCCTCCCCCTTGCTTGTGCTTTCTCTCTCTCTCTCAAGCTCTTGCTCTGTTACACACTCTCTCTCTCTCAAATAAATAATTAAAAATCTTTTTTTAAAAAGAGAATCATAAGGAAGAGAAGATTACATTTACAGTGCTGTACTATATTTATCAACAGAAATCCACATATAAGTGGACCCACACAGTTCAAACTCAAGTTGTTCAAGGGTCAGCTGTAACAGCCATACTGTTATTCCTAAAACTGTAAAAAGGAATTTGGAATTTGCTACAGGCTGGGAGAAATGGAGTGTGAGAAGGGAAGTAGTCATGTAGTAGGACACATAAAGCTGGGTTTTATGGGGAAAGTTGGCAAGAGAAAAATGCCCAGAGGTGAGGAGGCCAAAGAACTTTTACAAAAAGTAGTAGATGCACACTTTTCAGATATATAAAACACCTTCACTGTCCCATAAGTGTCACTGAAAGTTGCTGTGCATTAAAAACTTTGAATAGGGTGCCTGGGTGGCTCAGTTGGTTAAGCGGCTGCCTTCGGCTCAGGTCATGATCCCGGAGTCCTAGGATCGAGTCCCACATCAGGATCCTTGCTTGGCAGGGAACTTGCTTCTCCCTCTCCCTCTGCCGCTCCCCCTGCTCTCTCTCTCTCTGACAAATAAATAAACAAATAAAATCTTTAAAAAAAAGAAAACAACTTTAAAAAATAAATAAAAACTTTCGGGTGCCTGGGTGGCTCAGTTGGTTAAGCGACTGCCTTCGGCTCAGGTCATGATCCTGGAGTCCCGGGATCGAGTCCCATGTCGGGCTTCCTGCTCAGCAGGGAGTCTGCCTCTCTCTCTGACCCTCCCCCCCTCTCATGTGCTCTCTCTCTCATTCTCTCTCTCAAATAAATAAATAAAATCTTTAAAATAAATAAATAAAAACTTTGAATGCAATATTTTGGGCGGGAGGAATGAGAAAAAGTGCTTCCACAGTCTATCTGGGTCAGAATTGTAAAGCAGAAAACAAATGCCTAGGGAAGGAGGGGTTGAAGTAAGAATTAGTTCAGCAGAGGCCAGAATTGGTAATTCAAAGTTGCCATGAAAATTGAAGCTATCAGAATTTTGCTTATGTTTGAAGGTGGACTTCCCACTGCTGCTAAATGACACAGGAAATCCAGATCATCCCAAGCTTCAATCAGATAATTTTGTGTTTGCAGGTTGCTTCACATGGTCTTTTTCAGTCTTCCCCCATTTTTTTGTTTTTGTTTTTGTTTTTGTTGTTGTTGTTATAGCTCCCTTGTTGGTGACCACAGGCTGCAAAACTACCAAAGAGAACTTCATCACTACTGCAGCTACGAGGTCCATATGTCCCTGCTATTGACCAAGGATTTCACAGGACAGACCTTAAAAGCAAGGTCCCTCAATTTGTCCTTGGAGCCTTCTCATTCTCCAAGCATAATCTCTCAACCAACCGCATTAACATTGCCTGGAGCTTGTTAGAAAAAAAGAATCTCAGGCCTCCCCTAGACCTCCTGAATCATAATACTGCATGTTAACAACCCCACAGGGGTTTCTTACGTACACTGAAGTTTTAGAAGCACTGCTCTAAGTGCTGAGAGGCCAAATCCATGCTGTGCTCTATGCGGAAGTGAGATAAATGCTAATCTCCCCAGAGTTGTCATCTGGAATTCTGAGAGCTGTTTGTGTCCTGTGCTTCTTGTGCAAACAGCTTTTTTATTTTCGGTTGAGAATTACTCTCTCCTTAAGCCTCAGGCACAAGTTCATTGTCCCTGCTGGAGAACTATTACCCAAGACAAGTACCATGCTATCTTCCGCAGTCCTTTCCAATTCTCCCAGGCACCTGCACAGAAACCTTTTCTCAATTTTTTTTCAAATTAAAAATAGTCCTTTTTGCAAATAACTCCTGGTGGACTTACCAATGGTTCCTCAGACAAGGCTAGAAATAGACTGAGTCAAAATTTTTGGCACTATAGTCAATTATAAGGTTATATAGTGTAATGCTTGGGAATGTAGACCTCTAGAGCTACACTGCCTGTGTTTGGATTCCTGCTCCTTCACCTACTTTCCATAAGATCTTGGGTAAGCTACCGAACATGTCTATCTCAATTCCCTCATCTATAAAATCAAAATAATTTTAGCACCTGTACATTAATTGAATTAACCTATGAACAATTTTTAGAATATTTCCAAGGCTACAGAGCATTAGATGATATTAAGTATTAGAAATATTACGTATTAGAGAATGTTAAATGATAAGCAGTTGATAATATTAATGTTTCTCTAGCATAGGAACATGATTTAGGCACTAACAGTGACCATGTTTCCCCTTTCCACTTTAACTTTCTGTGGGTACTTCATACTAACTGAGCAGGAGCAGGGTGGCAGCTGTTTACAGGAAAACCAGGTGATCTATGTTGAGCTCCCCCCATCAGATCCATGAATATTAAAAACAAGCACATGGTTGATTAAGGAATGGGCTAGCCATTAATGTACCCAATTAGGATGTGAGTGATAGCCCAGGGCCTTCTTGCATTCATACTCAACAAATATTTATTGAGTTCCTAATATGTGCCATGACTATGTCGCTGCCTGGGAACACAGTGGTGACAATAATTAGTCTCTATCTTCAAAAAGTATGTAGGTTAGTAGGAAGAAAATCATGCAAATTAAACTTGTAAAAACACTAATATTAAATAATGAGTATCACGTACAAGAAATGGTGGGAGAATAACTGATGATTTAGATTAATTTGTAAAAATTTGGGGAGTATCACCAAACAGACAAAATGAATCTAAGGCTTGAAAGAAGACTAAGGTTTTCCTGGCACTAAGTCAGGTTGAATATTTCAGAGAAAAGAGCAACAATTGCAGAGGTGGTGTTCTGGTTGTGCAACGTGATTTGGAGACTGCAAATAACTCAACATTTCTGTAGCGTAGAGTTCAGGGCTGGTGGTGGTGGAAAAGTGGGCCAAACAACAAAGGCCCCACGTGTTGTGTAGTAAACATGAGCATTTATCTTTCAGTTGATGAGAACCAGTGAGGAATTTTGAACAAGGTCATGGCATGACGTGATTGCATGATGAGTCTCCCTGACAAATGATAACTAGGATTCAGGTACTAGGGTCCCAAAAAGCAGCTGTTGGGTGTTCGGGCAAGGGATGATGGGTTCCTCAGATAGAAGGAAGCTAGTGGGGTTGAGGGAGTGGTTAGGGAATGTGTAAACAGGAAAATTGTCTCTTGGATGCTATGCACGTGGACGCATGGAAAGAAGCTACTAGTGTGTTTCTAGATAGCTGATATTGACATAAAGGTAACTTCACTTTGCTTCTAGCCTGAAACCTTCGGCACAGTGGATGGGCTTTCCTCTAAAAGGTCACTTCAAAAATGCACAGAAAGGACCTATATGGGGAGGATCGTTCTCTGTCCTTTCTCTACTGGAACACGTTAGTACGGCGTATCATGGTAACCATCACACTCAAACATACCGTGACGGCAGGATGTTGGAAGTAGAAATCATACACGTCCATTTGGGTTTGGAAGGCAGAGTGTGAGAACTCTGTTTCAGGAAAAGCAGCTGGCTCTACTGGAGGTTGGGGCAGGGGCACAGATAGACAAGTAACTGCACAAATAGACACACACACACTGAGAAAAGTTAGGAATGAAATAATAGCAGAACTGATGAGTAAATTAAAACTCATAAGAAAGAAAACGAAGGTCAAAAAGATCTAAAAATGTCCATACTTTGGTTATGGGTCCATGCTGAGTATTCAGGCAAGTGAATGGTAGGCAATGTATAAAAGTAGTAAGAAATAACATGCACTTGATAAACATACAAAACATTTTAATACTGCATAATATTAGTACAATAAATATATGTTTATAATATGTACTATATATAATATGATATGATATAAATAATAGTAAGCAAGGAGACTCATAGAATGTAGTTAATGTTAATAAGACGTAGATACAGTTGGCATCAGAAGTTTGTTAATCAACAGGATTTGCATTTGTACTAGGTTATCACCAAAGAGAAACACAAGGAGATCAAGGTTGACTTCTCTCCCATGATTCTCAATGTTTAACCATTTTTCTCTATTCTCTTGGAATATAGGAAGTTTTAAATATTCTCCTTTTATGATTTTTAATTTGCTGTTTACCTTCTTCCTGATACATGACAAAGTATTTCAGGAAATTATTAAAATTTTTGAATAAATTTGGCTATACATGTAGAATTAATTTCAGAAACATTTATCAAACCCTAGCTTATAAAGCTTCAGGATATTAGTAACTACATATTAAGAATGGTGATAAGGAATGAACTATAGATTTTTAGATGCACTGATTAGCTTTAAAAATATACTCAGTAGTGATGACATGCATAAAATCCATGTGGTCTACTTTAATTATTCACGTAAACATTCTATTCATATCCTTAAAGTTGATTATAGTAATCCCTGTATCTGGCATGAGATGGTTTCAGGAATTTGAGGAATTTTTCAGTTGATCCCAGCAAACATTTATGTAGCAACAACCATGTGTTAGATAATAGGGCACAGAGATAAGACATAATCACTGCACACAGAGAACTTCCAGTTGAGTTGGCCAATATAGATATGCGGTACATGAGTATAATTCACTGTGTTAGGTGAAATCTCCTGTAAGGCACCAGCTTTATGAGAGTCACCATAAATAAGAGTTATTGATTAGCAGTTTCTGTATCAGGCACTGAATATGACATTATCTCTAGTTATCACAAGACCCCTATTAGGCAGGTTTTCTTTTGCCTTTACAGATAAAGAAAAAGGAAGATTAAAGAGGTAATCGCTTGTTAATGTCATATACCGGGAAAGGATGGGTGGAGTCAGGATTACATCACAGGGCTAGCTGACTATGCTCACAACTTCCTAAGCTACACAAAATCTCTATTCCATGAATCTGTTTTTCTAAGCATAATGATATAAAAGCAACTTATATGTTTTAAATTCATTTTCTAGGATTATCTAAATAGTTTCTATATAATTAATTCATTAAAACAGCTATGTCTACCTTCTTCTTCTTCTTTTTTTTTTCTTAACATAAAAAAAAACCCAGCTATGTCTATACAAAATAATCAACTCTAGATTGTTTATCCATAAATTGTCTACTACATATGAGGAATCAAAGGCTTTGTTTTGATGACATTTTTTTATGACATTTTTTGAAGCTGGGGAGCTTATTTTCGTGTCTTTCTGTCTTCACTGGGATTTGATGAGCCACAATTAAGTCTGTCGCTTTTAAAATCTCTTGACCCTGGGGAGCCTGGGTGGCTCAGTCGGCTAAGCATCTGCCTTAGGCTCAGGTCATGATCCTGGGTCCTGGGATTGATACCCCCACAAGGGACTCCCTGCTCAGCGGAAAGTCTGCTTTTCCCTCTTCCTCTTGCCCCTCCCCTCCACTCCTGCGCACACACTGTCTCTCTCAAATAAATAAATAAATAAAATCTTTAAAAAAATTAAAAAATAAATAAAATCTCTTGACCCTAAGAAAATGTGGATCAAAGCAGGACACAAAACCTACAGCTATGTGTAGCCCGGTCTAGGAGGAATGGAGAGGGATATTGGCCAGTGTTAATGGGCATCTGATCATTTGGTGCTAAAATTAAATTCGGCAGAATATGTTCCCGAAACTATGGGCAGAAAACGGACAATACATTGCTAATTTGAAACAGTAGTACACAGATTGTTTTTTTGTTATAATAATGTACCTGAAGCAATGCAATCATTTGTTGCCTTCAGAAAGGCAACCCTATGATAAGCAATATTGATTTTATCCCATTTTGACTTGAATTCCTTCTTAGGTATTTAAACAGTGTAAAGTCTCTCTTTCCATCTCTCGGCTTCACTCTGTGTTGTTCAACCTTGAATAAAAGTTTTCACTACTTGAGTACCCCCTTGCCTCTTTCACAATAATAGCTAGTAATTTAGCTCTGGGATTGTCAAAGTGAGAGTTTCCTGTCTAGTATCCATTCCTTGAGGTCAATTAATATTGGATATGTGGGAACATTCATACAGTCTTGATGAAAAGGTTTTATGACACAGCCTTTCTGGAGGGTAGTTTTGCATTATACTTCCAAAATTAAAGCATACTTATCCCCTGAGAAATTTTCTTTGTGGGGATACATCTAATGAAAAATATGAAAGAAAGCATGAATAAATATGGAGAGACATATTCATCAAATAAATATTGGTATTTGTGATAGTAGTTGGGAAAATAATGTTTATTAAAAATTGAATGGTTATCATTAACGTAAATGATACTATTAATAATATTAATAATGTCCTATACAAACTAGCACTATAAACATGATGTATCTTCTAGGCCTTACAATAATATTATAAGGATCCATGAGGCAAATATCTATGCAGTCTAATAACACTTATAGTTGTTTAATATATACTTGAAATATATATATTTTTTCAATAAACAAATGTTACCAGTATATTTCCAAGTGCATAAGTTAGATTTCATTCATACATCTCTATTGAGAACATTTCCATCCCCACAGGGATTCCTCATGTTGACTTCTTAGAGCCTCATCCACATCCGTTTGCCCACCCTGTCCCTGACACCTGGTAACTTCTAACCTGTCCTCCATTCCTATAGTTTTGTCATTACAAAAATGTTACATAAATGAAAATATACAGAATGTAACCTTTGGGGATTGGCTTTTTCATCCAGAATTCTCCGGAAATTCACTTAATTATTTGTTGCTTGTATCAAAAGTTTGTTCCTTTTATTGCTAGGTGGTATTCCATGTATGAATATTAACACGGCTTAACTATTCTCTCCTTGAAACACTTCTGAGTTATTTCTGGTTTTAAGTTATTATAGATAAAACTGCTATGAATATTTGTGTGTAGATTTTTGTGTGGACATAAGCTTTTATTTCTCTGGGGTAATTGTCCAGGAGCACAATTTTTAGGTCTTATGGTAGTTTCATGTTTAGTTTTTTAAGAAAATGTTAAACAGTGTTCCAGAGTCGTATTATTTTATGTTCCCACCAGCAATGTATAAGTTAACTAGGATTCCCTCCCAGCATTTGTTTTTGTCCCTATTTATCTTTGCCAACATTTTTTTTTTGGTTGTTATTTTTTATTTTAGTCATTCTAATAGGTTTCACGTATCTCATTGAAGGTTTAACTTGCATTTTCCTAATGGCTAAATGATGTCAAACATCTTCACATGTGCTTATTTGCCTTCTGTACCTCTTCTTCAGTGAAATATCTGTTCAAGTCTCTGTCCACTTTCATATTTATGTTTTTTTAATGTTCAAGTTTTTATTTAAATTCTAGTTAGTTAACATACAGTGTAATATTATTTTCATGAGTAGAATTTAGTGATTCATCACTTGCATGTAACACTGTGCTCATCACAAGTGCCCTCCTTAATACCCTTCACCCGGTTAGCCCATCCTCCCACACAGCACCTCTCCAGCAACCCTCAGTTTGTTCTCTATTGTAAAGAGTCTCTCTTACAGTTTTTTTCAGTAGATCTCCACTGGCTGAGAAGTAGAGAAGTGCCTCATTACTACTCCTCATGTACCCTCACTACCAACCAGTGGGAAGTGACCTCATTACCATTATGTTGAAGAGAAAGCTCTGACTTTCTCTAGGATTCCACTAACACCAGTGTCAGAAATGTGGTGCCTCATTACTGCCTGCTGGGGCTTGAAGCTCAGGTTCCCCAAGTGGTTTCCACTGACACAGAAGGTCATCATTTCTACCCAGTGTGGATGAAAGTCCCAGCTCTCTACATCCTCTCTGACATCATCCTCCCCCAGACCCCTCTGTCTACCAGCTGGAGGATTGGATTCCCAACAGCCTTCTCGGGGTAGACGTCTAGGTTCCCCATGCAACTTCTGTTGTCATGCATGGGGATGGGCCACAGATTTTCTTTATTGTTTGGTTGAAATAGAACAGTTGTTTGGTATTGTCTAAAACTTTCTGTCTTACAAAAATGCTCCTTTTCTGGTCCTTTGGCTGGAGAAAGCAGGCTTTTTGTGGGTCTTTGATTTTCCCTTAGCGTTTGGCATTTCTTGTTGCCAGCTTTTTCATTTCCATGTCTGATACACATGAGGTAAAAAGTAAACCCAGTAAACTCACCACTGTTCATTCTTTAGATCCCAAGGTCCCTCTCCCATCTACCTTCTTCCGTCTACCTTTGAGAGTCTCCTTACGTCTATTTCACATATAGTATCCATGTTTTTTAGTTATATTAAGTGGGAGGAATAAGCAAAATCCACTCCATCTTCCTTGAAACTGAAGTCCTCTACAGTTATTTTATTACATATTTCAAACAGAATTGGTGAGTTAAAATATTATCATCACCTTTCATGATTAAGTATTGTTCTTTAACTTTTTTAAAAAAGATTTTATTTATTTATTTGAGAGAGAGTGAGCGAGAGAGAGAACACGAGGAGGGGGAGGGTCAGAGGGAGAAGCAGACTCCCTGCTGAGCAGAGAGCCCCATGCGGGACTCGATCTTGGAACTCCAGGATCATGACCTGAACCAAAGGCAGTCACTAACCAACTGAGCCAGCCAGGTGCCCTGTTCTTTAGCTTTTATGATGGAGATTTCCCGACATCTGCAGAAGTAGAGAGAAATCTGTAACACTCTCCATCACCAAATATTTGTTTAGCATGATGTTTAGCTAATACAGGAAAGTTAGAATAAACACTTGAGTCCTTCCTTAGATTTACAAGTTTTCAATGTGATGTCTTTGTCATCTAAGACCTTCCAAAAGGAAAACTAAGAGTTTAAGGTTTTTTGTTTTGTTTTGCTATTATTATCATATGGTTTTAAATATATTTGAAGTGATTCAGCCTATTGCAGTAATTTTTTTTCTTATTGCAGCTCAAATTACCTTCTCTTTGGATAATGGAAGCCAAGTTCAATTGATTCCTTACTTCTTTTGACCTTTTGTTTTGCCTATTACTATATTACTAACTACTTTAAAACTTAGTACCTATAAACAAAAAAGTCTTCACCATCTTGCATAGTTTCTGTGGATCAGGAATTCAGAAATAGCTCAGCTGGGTTGTTCTGGATTGAGATCTCTTATGAACTTTCAATCAAGACATTTGTCTGAACTGGAATCATATGACAACCTGAATATAAATGGAGGATCCACTTTTGTGTTGGCCCACTCACATACTTGGCAAGTTTGTGTTGCCTGAGGGCAGGAGACCTCAATTCCTTGCCACATGGGTCTCTCCAGGGACTCTTATGATAGGGGTAGGTGGCTTCCCCCAGAGCAAATCATGTCAGAAAGAGCAAGGCCCAAGTATCAATGTCTTTTATGACCTAGCCTCAGAATACACACAGACTTATTTCTACACGTCCTACTGATTACCTGGTTCTGCTCTCCTCACTGTTGAGGGACTACATAAGCACATGACTAACAAGATATGCAGGTCACTGGCAGCCCTTTTGGAAGCAGGTTACCACCTATATCTTTAGTAGTTTTGAAAGCATCCTTACTTTCTATTATACTGAGAATTTTCAGGCTCACTTTGTTTCTTTCCCCAGACATGGAACCATTGATTTTTCCATGGTATCTTGATTTATTTTAATAGAAAAAATATGCATATAGTATAAGTTGGGATCTAGAGATGTTCATTATATAGGATTGGTCTATTTTTATAATAAGAAAGATTTGTTCTTGGGGTGCCTGGGTGGCTCAGTCATTAAGCATCTGCCTTCGGCTCAGGTCATGATCCCAGGGTCCTGGGATTGAGCCCCGCATCGGGCTCCCTGCTTGGCGGGAAGCCTGCTTCTCCCACTCCCGCTCCCCCTGCTTGTGTTTCTGCTGTTGTTATCTCTCTCTCTGTCAAATAAATAAATTCAAAAAAAAAAAAAGATTTGTTCTTGCTTTTAGCAAATACTAACATGAATTGGTAATGCAAAATAAATTAAATTTTTTTCATGTATTTAATTTTTTGGAGAATTTTGGTGAGATTTTCTTTCATTATTTTGTCCTATTTCTTTTACAACATTTAGACTTACAATTTAGATTCTCATTCCCTCAATCAAAACCAAATATGAATACAGACGTAATCATATTTTAGTTTTGAGAATAATTTAGATCATTTTAATTATTAGATCATATTTAGTTATTTAGATCATTATCTGGTTAAGATAATCTGGAATCATAAAAATGGCAGAAGGATAATATGGGCTAGGAAAAAATAGTATAATACCCCCAGACCTAGAAAATATAAGTCAGTTAAATATATGTATTTACATAGACCAAAAAGTTATGTGCTGAAATAATTACAGATTACCAAAACTGTAATTATTAATGCTAATATATGGCAGGATATTTCTACATAACCCAATTACTATTTTATGATACATTATTTTCATTGAATGATGATTTGTTCAAGTTAACTTTATTTCACACCTAGATTATTGAGAATTTTATTTCAAAGTACTGAGAGGCTATTGCATAATTTCTACACTATTTTTAGTTCCCAGAGTGTTTCATTATCAATTTCTAAATATGGAAGCTATTTCTTCAAAAACATATTATCCATTAAAATGCCAGAATACAAATGTGATATTATTCACACATTAAAGCTATGTGAATTACTTAGTGGTAACCTACTAATCTTTCAATGAGAGGTAATGTAGACCTTTTTTTTTTTTTGTAACATAACCTACCACTGCTGACCATTTTTTACCTCTTGTTGGAGAAGAATAACTAATACTGGCATGTAAACTAATATTTTCCATATTGAGTTCTTTGTTAGATTTATGAAAGATCATAGCTGTTACTATGGGCTATTCCTTTTATTCACCTTTTATAAATAAATACGTTATGGCCTTAACTAAAGTCCCTTCCATTGGATACGAACCTCCATCTCCCAACTCTCACGGATATCACACTTGGACAGAAAGAAGACTTATTTGAAGGTTACAATGAGACATTGGGAATTGAAATTTAACAATATCTTTTATAATAATGTCAAAAAGATGAAAAATTTAAGGATTTCTATACCAAGAACTCTAAAATATTATGGAGATAAGGAAGACTTGAGTGAAGAAAAACATGTATGATGTTTGGGAATTGGAAGAGAAAAATATGTTCAGTTATCAAATTCTTTCCAAAATGACTTAAGAACCAATGCAACCTCAATCAAAATTCCACATTTTTTTTAAATTGGCCACTCAATTATAAAATTTATATGGAAAAGCACCGGATCAGCCAAAACAATTTTTTTTAAAAGAAAGCATAAACTGGAAGACACAGTCTATTGCATTTTAAGACTTACCTATAAATGAAGACATTTTCAGAAAAACAATAACTGAGAAAATTCAAGGCAGTGTCATTTTGGAAAAAGAAAGACATAAACATCAATGAAATAAAATACAGAGTGAAGAAATGCAGTCACATATAGAAAATTATTGATTTTTAACAATGAAGTAAAAATAATTCAAAGAGAAAAAGAGTAGTCCTTTGAATAAAGGATGCTACAATAATTAGACTTTCATATGTAAGAATGAAATTAACCTGTACCCTTATTTCACACTATGTACAAAATTAGCTTGAAGAAATAGAACTAAATGTAAAACATGAAACTATAACAATTTCAGTTGAAACATAAGAAAACATTTTTGTACCTTGAGTTAGGCAAAGATTTCTTAGGACAAAAAGATAATGAACCATAAAGAAAAAAAATAATTTCAACACCAAAATTAAAAATGTCTGCTCTTCAGAAGACACTGTAGAAAGAATAAAAATATAAGCCACGGATGGGCAGAAAATGCTTACAAAACACATATCTGATAAAAGACTTATATCTAAACTGTATGAAGAGTACTACAATTCAACAATAAGAATAAAGACACCTAGTAAATTATATGGTTGAAGATGTGAACAAAAGAACACATATAGAATGGCAAACGAACTCATGAATAGATGCTCAGCATCATTAGTCATGAAGGAAATGCAAATTACACGCATAGTGAGCTACTTCTACATACCTGCTATAATGCTTAAATGTAGAAATAGGCAATTCCAAATCCTGGTGAGGATGCAGAGCAAGTGGAACTCTCTTACCTAGTTTTAGAAAGGCAGTATGGTTCAGCACTTTGGAAAATGAAAGCATATGTTTACATAAAGACCTGAACACAAATAGTTATGGCAGTTTTATACATAATTGCCCCAAAATGGCAACAATCCAAATGACCATCAACATGCAGATGGATAAACAAATGTGGTGTATCTATTCAGTAGGACATTTCTCAGTAATCAAAAGGAATGAACTACTGGTGTATGTAACATTATAGATGAATCACTAAAGCATTAGGTTAGGTGAAAGAAACCAGATGGATAAGGTTATGTATTTTATGATGGCATTTATAAGATATTATGGAAAAGAAAAAAACATGGAGACAGAAATTAGATCAGTGATTTCCAGGGTCTTGGGATGGGCAGAGGGGTTTGATTATGAAATGCTTGGAAATTTTGGATGAAATATATTTTGATTTCACCATTGGATTCACTTTGTAAAACTTGTTGAACTATGTACTTTTAAAAAGGTGATTTTTATCAAATGTGAATTATATGCCAAGAAATATGACTAAATGCATTAAATTAAAATAATCATAGTCGTATAAAATTGGGAAAGGTGTTCCAAACACTGAATTTGATACAGCCTTTGTTGTTGCTAATTTATGATTATCAGCTAATTACCAATGGTACTTCATACAGCAGGGGAATTGGAAAAGTAAATAATGTATTTTCTATCCCTTAGAAACACACGATATAACAGATGTTGTTGTAACTGAAGACACTTTATTGTCAAAGCTTAAAATAATGTCATGAACAATCAGTGGCATAATAAATGCTTTGGGGGTGGTAGTGCTATATATATATTTGATATTTAGATTTCTAAATCAGTATTTGCATTTCATTATTAGGATTCTTAAAATTAATTGTATAAGGCTTTCTCATTTTAGATTCCCTTTTCATTTGTGTGATACAAGAGGTAGAGAGCTTTCTAACAGGTCTTATTCTAAAATTTAAATAAAGAACAAAATGCTTATTTAAGAAGTGGATAAGCATTTGTTCTGAAACCAAATTTAATTTAAAGTTATTTTTCTGTCTGTATTAATCTGCAAGATACAGGCTTACTTAAAATTCAGATCATGTTGAGTAAATAAATAAGAATGACCTGTTTTTATTATAAGGGGAAAGTAAAATGGGACTCTTCTTTGAATGGTCACTATTAACTCCACTATGTATATTAAATTTTAAATCAAAATCAAAATACTTCTTTCCATAAGCACATCTAGAAAGTGCTGAGGTGATGTTAAAGCCAAGAAAATATTCCAGTGTATAATCAAAAGACTTTTCAATTTTTTTAAAAATCTGCAATGCATTTTATCAAAACTAAACACTTAAGGGACATTAGGAGTTAGAAATGTTTCTAACCTTTTCAACATTAAGGGAGGCAATCTGTTCACCTAGTAATAGACAGATACATATTTAAGATCAGCTTTCCATTGACTCTCTTTCTTGCATGTATCAATTTACTGAATCAGACACTGCAGATTCAATTGATTCTCTGTAGATTGAATAGATTTACCATAGACATTTCCCTCCTTCTGGTTTTCTAGATTGAAAAAAGTTCTCTTTTTTATTTGGTTTTCTAATATGAAATTCAATGATTAAGTAGTCTCAGTGCTTTGTTATTCATGACTATGGTAACAAAATGCCTCCTATAAAATTACTGCTTTTTGTCTCATTAACTATGGTGAGATATCGAAGTAAAACATCAAACTACATTTACCTATAGTTTTAAACAAAATTAATGACTATATCAACTATTACTGAGTGGTGAGAAAATGACTCACTTCTTGTTCAGGATTGGACTTACTCTCTGAGGTAGCTAGACTGCTCTTTGGTTTTTACTCTTTTGGGCCCTGCTTTGTGTTTTCATTAGTAAGGATTGTGTGAGAATATGTATATTCCTGGAACATTGATTTTCGTTAGTATTTCTTCAGATGAATAAGATATGAAGGATTAGAGCTAGTCACTCAATTTCCTCCTAAACACTTCCCCAAATGTGAAGGAGAAGGGATTTTTGTGATTAAACTAAGTATAGGAAGGCAACTATCTTCTCTTAGCTTATTAGACCAAGTACATAATTTAGAATATTTGCTTCAAGTGACAAGAAACACAACTCAAACTAGAAAAATATGAAACATATAATCAGACATGGTCTTAGTTTGACTAAATAAGTATTAATAGTCTATTAAATAATTACCAGTAAATTTCATTTGGCATTTTCATAATTTATGTAAGTAAGAAGAGAAGAATACCTGCCTCATTTCTAGCACCTCCTTGCTTTTCCCCCACCGCCATTCCCTTCCCTCTCATTACCTTTAGTTGGACTGTATGCCCATCCCCCCATTAATCATATGGCTAGGGGAATGTGTTGCTCTAATCCGTCAGGCCTAATCCAATGCCCACTTTTAGTGAAAGGAGTGGAAACTGCTCTTCTAGAAGCACAGAGACTACTGGTGCTCCCTCAACGATATCAGTGGGAGGTTATCAGGAGAAATGTAAAATAAATATCAGATAGTGAAACGTCAAACAGTGAATGATTCTGATACCTACCATGTGGCAGGCACTATTATAAGTGCTTAATAGGTATTAATTTACTTAATATTTGGAAAAACCCTATGATATACATCTTTATTATACTAAGGAAACAGAGAATCTAAGAAAGTAATAACTTGCCTGAGGTTATATGGATAGTAACATAACTCACATTCCAACCCAGGCAGTCTGGCTTCAGAGAAAACATATTTTTTTGAAAGGTATAGACTCAAAGTTATATGAAAAGAAGAAAATATTTATTTCTAATGTAAACCAAAAAGAAGGTGGGTAGTGAGAGAATCAGGGAAGATTGTGGGAGAACTTTTGAAGGCGTAGGGAGTGTCCAAGTCAGATATAAATTCAGAAAAACCCAGGAAAAGGGAAAAATCTAGAAATCAAGCACACTGTGGCTTCACTTTTCCAAGTCAATCGCATGTTACTGTTTTGGAATAATCTCCAGCTCCTTTCATCAGGAAATTATTAAACCTTCCATTGAGATACAGACTGTATTTTTTATGGGAAGAGGCTTGGGGAATAGAAAGTTAGGCAAGATTTATACCATTAAAGGGTAGAAGCATCTTTGTCATTCTGGACCATTCTGTAACTGGTGATGAAGTGGCTGGAAGCCAACAAATTAATACCAGGATTAATCCTCCCTAGGAGATAACTTGACATACCCATTGTGGAACCAACCAAAAAAAGTCCAATTATAAAGATTAAATTTGTTCATGTAAGAAATATATACATCAAGTACTAATGTCTCTGGCTTGTTTCAAAGGTCATCATAAGCTAATACCATTTTTGAAATCCCTAATTATCACTTCAGCCCAGAATCTAAAATCTGCTCCATTTAGATCAGGCTCCTCATTCACCCTTCAACATACCCTAGTAATATCCACGTTGCTGACTTGCTTCTTTTTCTTATACTACACTCTCTCGCTCTTCCCAAATTCTATGATTTTTGAGGCCCATTTGAGATTATGAATTCTTTTACATTCACATTCACATTGACATTGTCTTCCCTTGTACCTATTCCTTTTGTCCTATTATATTTACATATCATGCCATCACATCTACAACTATAACATTTATAAGTAAAGGGACATTAATCATGAAATGCAGCATGTCTTTTGAAGTAATTTTATTTTTATACTTTGGAAATTAATAATAATAATAATAATAATAATAAAATACAGAATAAAATATAAGTGAATCAATGTATGCCTCACTAAGATTTGTCAAAGTTAATACCTAATTTTGCTTCAAAGTTTCATGAAAGAACATTATGCATGCTTTTATTTTTTATTTTTTTATGATTTTATTTATTTATTTGACAGAGAGAGAGTGAGAGAGCACACAAGCAAGGGGAGTGACACGCAGACCAAGAGGGAGAAGCAGACTCTCTGCTGAGCAAGGAGCCTGATGCAGGGCTGGATCCCAGGACCCCAAGATCATGACCTGAGCCAAAGGCAGACATTTAACGCACTGAGCCACCCAGGCACTCCCATTATGTGTGCTTTTAAAATTTATTCTTTTTCTCTCCTCATTTCGTTGCCTTTTCATTATGTTTTCCATAAGTATCTTTGTAGATTATGGGTATTATCAAAACCAGATTAGTTAATTCATATAGTATTCCACTTTATGGCTTTTCAACAAATATACATAAATGAATATATGTGTACATATGTGCGCATGCATATATATGTATATGTGTGTTTACCCAATATGTACTTCAACAAAGATAATACATACACATATATACATATATGTATATATATGAGAGCAAGGAAGAATCAAGTATATTATCTAGGAAGCTGAGAAGTACAAAGCTGAAGATGAAAAGTAGTGAGACAAGGTGTTTTCAAAGGATTTGCTTGAATACTATGCATTCAATACGAAAGCAACTGTTGAAGGCAAGATCAATGATGAGGACAAAGAGAAGATTCTTGACAAATGTAATAAAAGCATCAACTGGTTTGATAAGAATCAGACTTCAGAGAAGGAACATCAACAGCAAGAGCCGGGAAGTCTGCAACCACACCATTACCAACCCCCAGAGTGTAAGAGGCAGGCCAGGAGGAATGCATGGGGGCTTCCCGGTGGTGGAGCTCCTCCACCTGGTGGTGCCTCCTCTGGGTCCACCATTAAAAAGGCTGATTAAGTCAATCTTACCATACACTAGCATTATTCTACACACACACACACACACATTTGAAGGACCCAAATTTGTAGCAAATTTCATGGCAGTTTTAAAGTTGAGATGTTATAGTAAATACCTGGCCATTCTTGATACTTGAATATGAAATATGTACACAGGAAAAAAAAATAACACTGCACTTCATGAACACTGTATTGTAAGGGAAAAATGCAATGCCTTAATACTGTATTTAAAATTGGCATCTGGGGCGCCTGGGTGGCTCAGTCGTTAAGCAACTGCCTTAAGCTCAGGTCATGGTCCCAGGGTCCTGGGATCAAGTCCCACATCGGGCTCCCTGCATCTTTATTATACTAAACTTGCTTCCCCCTATCCCACTCCCCCCTGCTTGTGTTCCCTCTCTCACTGTGTGTCTCTGTCAAATAAATAAATAAAATCTTTAAAAAAATAAAATAACATAAAATGGGCATCCAGGCGCCTTGGTGGCTCAGATGGTAAGTGTCTGCCTTTGGCTCAGGTCATGATCTCCAGGTCCTGGGATCGAGCCCCGCATTGGGCTCCCTGCTCAGCAGGGAGCCTGCTTCTCCCTCTCCCTCTGTCTGTTTCTCCCCCTGATTGTGCTCTCTCTATCTCTCTCTTTCTCTCAAATGAATAAATAAAATCTTAAAAAAATAACATAAAAAATAAAACTGGCATAAAAATAAATAATTAATAAATAAATTGGCAACATGTGATATCTATACATATATATATATGTATTACTTATGTATACATGTGTATACTTCCAAATTTCACTCTTCCAAACAATACTTCATTCTTCGAAACAATACTTCACCTAAAATTCTTTGCAGTTCTTCTCATGCACACGTTGTTGTGTTTCCACAACATAAAAAATAAAACTGGCATAAAAATAAATAATTAATAAATAAATTGGCAACATGTAAAATCTATACATATATATGTATATATATAAAATCTATCTATATATATATATGTATTACTTATGTATACACGTGTATACTTCCAAATTTCACTCTTCCAAACAATACTTCATTCTTCGAAACAATACTTCACCTAAAATTCTTTGCAGTTCTTCTCATGCACACGTTGTTGTGTTTCCAGAAGAATGACCACCAAAATTCAACTGGTTATATGCATTGCAAATATTTATCTCAGACTATGGATTTCCTTTCAACTTTACAGGGATAATGTTGTCTATCTTGTTGTTGTTGTTTTCTCCCTCTGCATTGATGTCATAAAGAAGCTTTCACATATTTTCTTATAAATGTTGCAATGTTTTGCTTTTTACATATAGGTATTTAATTCACCTGGAATTTATTTTTGAGTGTGTATGAGGTAGGCATCTAATTTATCATTCTCCATATGGAGAGCCAGTTGTCCCAGCATAATTTGTAGGAAGAGTGCATCTTTTCTTTGCTGATGCATAACGCTGCTGCCAAAACCACCTTCCAATATATTCAGAGGTCTGTTTATGCGACATTCTCATGATGTTTTTGTGTCTTTTACTAGACTCTCTATTTATATATCATAAATATATTTGGCTAACATTACTTTGAAACCACCTAGTTTTAATTATGTGGAAATCTGATGGACAAGTTCCTGTTACTTGTTACTTTTCAAAATATCATGGCTATTTTTGTTTTCCTTTATATGCC
>NC_138371.1:69145062-69177765 GCF_054177405.1 Leptonychotes weddellii | reverse complement strand
TGGGAGGGATGGGGTGGCTGGGTGATAGACATTGGGGAGGGTATGTGCAATGGTGAGCAGTGTGAATTGTGCAAGACTGTTGAATCACAGATCTGTACCTCTGAAATAAACCATACATTATATGTTAAAAAAAAAAGAAGAAGAAGAAGATAGCAGGAGGGGAAGAATGAAAGGGGGGAATCGGAGGGGGAGATATACCATGAGAGACAATGGACTCTGAGAAACAAACTGAGGGTTCTAGAGGGAAGGGGGTGGAGGGATTGGTTATCCTGGTGATGGGTATTAAAGAGGGCATGTTCTGCATGGAGCACTGGGTGTTATACGCAAACAATGAATCATGGAACACTACATCAAAAAGTAACCATGTAATGTATGGTGATTAACATAACATAATAATAAAAAATAAGTAAATAAAAAATTTACCACTTAGAATTTTCTAATTTATTTTTTTCAGTTAACTGGTTCTTTGTTAAAAATAAAACGATAATTTTTTTATTTTCCGCATTCAGCTTTTATTATAAGATCTTTTTGTTGAACCAGGAAAAAAATAATTCTATGGTTTTGTAAGTGGGTATATGAGACTTTGGGAAAGCCCTTTACATGGAAAGGACAAGGAATGGAGAATCAGAGGAATGTGGGTCTATAGAGGAGGGGCAGGCCCACCGCAGCTTTGGCTACAGAGGGATGCAGCCACTGCGCTATGGGTACCCTGAGTGGAGATGGGGGGACCGGGCTTACCCTTCTCATGCTCTCTCTTCCTTTTCTCTGATTTCTTACCTGTGTCTCTCATTTGTGGAATCCAACTGGAGCCCCTGAAAGTAAAAAAAAAAAAAAAAAGTGAAAGCGACACAGTCCACGGAATTCAGCCTCTCAAATTAGAACGCAGGGCATGGAAGGGCAAACTTTGGATTATGAGTCTGGGGAGAAAAGACAGTAAAAGCGAATGACTGGCATATTTGCACAGCTGTTATTCTCATTTTGAGTCACCTGAAATGAACTTCAAGGTTGAGGGCAGTATGTTTGTGGCAAAGAAAACTGAGAAGTGGGAAAGACCTCTTAAACCACATGCTTTCTTTTCTGTAGGAAAAAAACAACAACAACAAAACACAGATACTCCTTATTTTCCTTAATGTTGAAATTAATTTTCTAAGCATTATGAAGGTAACAAGGAACAACATGACCGTCATAAAAGAATTGAGGAGGGCAGTGAATAAATAAACGTCCTCTTTCCCCTATACTCTTCATTTATTTATTCATTCATAAATCCATTTGTGCTTTCATTCTCTTAACATAGGTTAGAAATAATAATAGCTGACATCTATAAGTGATAGATGCCAAACAGTCTTCAAAGAGTTTTATATGTATTGAAACATCACAACATTAAAAATAGGTGCTACTATTTTTATCCCAATTTTGCTAAATGAGTGGCGTGCAAGTTAGGTAAATTGCTAAAGACCACAGAACTGCTAAATGGCAGAAGTGGAATTTGAACACAAGCAGTTTTATTCTAAAGCTTTAAATCTTAACCACTCTGCTTTGCTATGATAAGCAGTTACTTATTGAGCACCTACTGTGTGCCAGGGACTTTTCTAGGCATTGAAGATGCAGGGATAAACACAATAGACAAAGTTCCTGCCCTATGGAACATATACTCCAGTTATGGAGAACAAAGATAACAGAATAAATCAATACATTTTTTTAAAGATTTTATTTATTTATTTGAGAGAGAGAGTGAGAGAGAGCATGAGAGGGGAGAGGGTCAGAGGGAGAAGCAGACCCCCCGCCGAGCAGGGAGCCCGATGCGGGACTCGATCCAGGGACTCCAGGATCATGACCTGAGCCGAAGGCAGTCGCTTACCCAACTGAGCCACCCAGGCGCCCTAAATCAATACATTTAGAATACAATTTCAAGTTGAAATAGATACTACAATAAAAATAAAGTTGGATAAAGAGAGAGGATGTGGGGCTATATCTTAGACACCATGATTAGAGCTGCCTCACTGAAGAGATGATATTTGAACAGAACTGAATGATGTCAGAAGGGTCCCTCAACAAACCCTAAGCTTAATCTTAAACCTTTAAAGGAAAATTAAGATCACTGAAGGTATAAAGGGACACCAATTTGTAATAAACATGATATACTATTTATAACTTACCAGATTCTGTTCTTGGAGTTTTGCTAATATTAACATTTAATTTCTTACAATCATATGAGGAAGATCCAACTATTATCCCTAATTTATAAATAAAATAGCTGACTGCCCATGTCATGTAACTAGTGAGGTAAGTCTACTGGTAACTTAAGGATCAGGTTTCAAACCCAGGCAGTATGGCTGGTTCCATGGTGCCTCAGCTATCCTAACATTGTTCTTATGTATTGATCATCTAATTTGTTCATGTTTTCTTTTCAACTATCTATCACTTTGTAGAACTTTAAAAATTTTCATATTTTCTGAGTGCTGTTTTATTAGCCTTCAATTTTTAAATTTTAATTATCTATATTTTACTTTTTTTGTTTTCTGCCCCCCTTTTTTTCATAAGCATCCTTACTTTATTTTATGGATGGATTTGGAGACAGTGTAGATTTTTGAAGTTTTCTTTTGCTCTCTACATGGCCTATGCATCTTTTTTCCTTTTGTCTATGCATCTTTCTCTTTCTTTCTTTCTTTCTTTTCTTTCTCTTTCTTTCTTTCTTTTTTTCTTTCTTTCTTTCTTTCTTTCTTTCTTTCTTTCTTTCTTTCTTTCTTTCTTTCTTTCTTTCTTTCTTTCTTCTTCTTTCTTTTTCTTTTTTTCCTTCTCCTTAATTTTTGGAATCTCCCACATGGATTTCTCCAAAGTCAGGTGCAATTTGACTGTGTTCATTTTGATAGGTGGGTACCAACAATCTGATTGGAGGCTCTGGGGTGAGTAGTGGGCTTCACTCTCACCAGGTTGTGGAGGAGGTAGGCTAAATTCTTCCTTGCAAGACAGCCACATGTCAATGCATAGTATTTTTTAGTTTGGGGACATTCAATTTTTGCAGAGATGAATATTTCAATTTCCTAATTGATGGTAGTCATGAGGGAAGGATGGATATTTGGCATTCTTGAGGAAGACTGAGGGAAAGATGCTGTGGTCTTATTGTTCAGTGTGTAGATTTCCACAGCTCTTTATTTTCATTCCAGTATGACACTAATCACTGTGAATGTCCCCAAGTACAGAGAATCTTTGGTTCAACTTTCATAGTGAGAGAAAAGATTTGGGGTACAAACCGACTGAAATCAAGGTTTGTAACAAACTCATTAACTCACTTATTATTCATTGAGCACCTATTGTTTCTGAGACACTTTTCTAGATACTGGGAATTCAGCAATGAAAAAATGGATACACTGTAATTGAACACTCTCTATTGCTTATATAATTTACTTTTTAAAATATATTTTGATCAACATTCTATCTGTTGTGTTGGTTGTCATGTGAGGTATGAGATGCAGATCTAACATCTTTAAAAAAAATGTGTTGAAGATTTTGTCTTGTTTTGCTCTTTTTGGATTTTGGAATCTGGCTTTAATTTCAGAATGTGATTCCTTCTTGAATCATTCCAGGAATATCTATTTTCTTAATTTTAACACAGTCTTTTCTATATTAATTCTGTTACTGTGGAGTTACTTTTTCAGTTTATTAATATTGGTTAGTCTCTTTTATTCTTTTGTTAAGAGAGAGAGAGAGGGGTGGGTAGAGGGGCCAAAGGAGAGGGAGAGAGAGAATCTTAAGCAGGCTCCACACCCAGAGCAGAGCCTGATGTGGAACTCAATCTCATGACCCTGAGATCACGACCTGAGCTGAAATCAAGAGTTGGAGGCTTAATTGACTGAGCCACCCAGGTGCCCCTAGTCTCTTTATTCTGTTGAAACTTTTTCTCAAAAAAGGGTAATTGTTTTTGTCTGTATGTGTTGTGGAGAAGGAGGTAAATTGAGACTTCTGGACAGTGGGGTCTATTTCTTAATCTGTAATGAGTCATGTTCTTTCTCTGACAGTTTTTGATTATAATAAAGTAATTTACTGTATGAGAGAGGGTCTGGAAGTGAGACAGTGTATGGGATGCATTATCATGAGCACTGCCCTGATTCTCAAGACCTAGCACCAAAGCTCACTCTGGAAGTGTCCTGGCAAACTCACTTTAGAGAGCAGGGCTAACTCCTTTAGCTGGTTCTTTGCTCTCAAGTCTGCCGCTCGGAGAGTAGGAAGAGTTACATTTAATTATTTTTATTTTGACATCTCATGATTGCCAGGCTTCATTTCCTCTGTTCCTGGTTCTCATTAGGTACATGCTTCAACTTTTTAAAACCAGTTTCAAAGTACACAGATATTCTTTCTATAGTATAGCAATTTGAACGAAAGATGGTTTTTCTTTTTTTCTTTTTTTTTAATGAATAAGAAAAAAACTTCTCTGAGAAGCATGGGGACAGATACCCCAAGAAAAAACAATTTGGTTAGTTACTGTTGCATTGTTATTACACAAACAGTAGGGAGTTCTGAGTGGCATAAATAAATAAATACAAGGACAATCTGGTACTATGAAAAGACTGGAATGCAGATGTATGCAACTTTTCTAAGAAAAGTATGGAGTTTCTAAGTGTCGTAGAATCAAGTACAGAAAAGCTTGAGCAGAATTTGCAAATTATAATACTGATCTAAATGTGTTAATAATATCTATCATTCACATTCAATATTCTCTTTGTGTCATGAAAATCTTAAGTACAAAGTAGAGACTCAAACAAACAAAAGTATTTGTTTGAGTTTCTTTAAAATGGTTTGTAAAACATTTATATATGTTGAAAGAGTCAGTTAAGTAGCTGGAATGTAATATTTTTTCAAGGCCCACAGTGGATACAACAATCTTCATCTTACAAAAGCAAATTCCACTCAAAATCTAATATAGAGAGAGGTGGTTTTCAAATCGAATAATGTTTAAGATATTGGAAGGTTTAACAACTCAAGGCAGCATTTGAATCTATCTTTATAAACTCAAATTTATATTCTCCACTAATTCTATTTGGAAATCTGTTTTTCACAATGGACATTACCATGGTAAATGTATTTGCAATTAACTTATTTTATGTTATTCTACATATAAATTTTTAGTCACTAGGCATGCTGACTTTTCAGTGCCTGCATATAGAAAGAGAACAAACATCAGAACAAAAGGGCTGTGTGATTTCCATTAACGGTTATACTTCTCATTGTAAACTTACAAATGGGTATTTTATTTTTGCATGTCAGTGTCCATGCCTAAAACTGGTGTTCAATATACATTTCTTTATTTCATTTTTGGCCTTTGTTTAATTTGTTTACTTCTTTTTGTGTAGAATGCTCTAATTCTTTAGCTGAAGGTAGGAATCTCAAGTATCTATGTGAAGGCACACTGACATGATTCATTTTCTGAGTTGCCAAGTAAAGAGACTGATTTTAGGCAGTACTGAGTTCAAGTTAAATGCCATCTTGGGGAGATGTCTTTTGGTTGTCAGTGATCATTTCCTGGGTGATACTACCCAGTTTTCATGATGACAGAACACCTGGACACAGTAAGTAGAAGGAGCATGGTTTAAAGGTTTTATATGAATATGCCTCCATAAGAAGTTCATTACTCTTGGGCAAATGGAAGATTCACATTAATATATTTAATTATACAAATAAGAATTAAAAAAAAATAGAATACCCTTGCAACTTATTAAAAGTCATGAGAGATTGAGAGTTTTAAACTAAAAATGTGAAATTGAGCTTTTGAACAACATGAAATAAACATGACCATAATTTACTCTTTCCCATTCTGCAATGACACAAAAATGGGCAAACTATATGATACAATGGTCTCCAGAAAAAGACCATCAGAAAATGAAGGACAGTGATCTCTAGGTAATGGAAACAAACCAATGATGCCCTACAATTTTACTAGCTTACTCCCTTGAGTTGCCAGGCTGGGGAACAGGGAGAGGAGACCCTGGCAAAGGCCAGAGGACACTCTGAGTTGAGCAGATGCAGATAGAGTTGGTTCAGGATAGCAGAGATCTACCCTTAGAAAGAATTCCAGGGCATTCGGATGGCACAGTTGGTTAAGCAATGACTTTTGGTTTCAGCTCAGGTCACAATCTCAGGATTGTGAAATTGAACCATGCGTCAGGCTCTGTGCTCAGCACAGAGTCTGCTTAAGATTCTTTCTCCCTCTCCCTCTGCCCTCCCCCCCTGCTCTTCCTCTTTCTCAAATAAAAAATAAAAATCTTTAAAAAAAAAAAAAGAATTCCAGAGAAATATAGAACATTCCCTCAAGTATTCAGGTAAGTACTAATCAATAAATATATGTGAGAAAACCACCCAAAAGGATTAGAGGGAACAATAACAAGACATCCCACAGGGCTTAGAACAGTGCCTGTTCTCACCAGGAAGATTGGAAAACTCATGATTCGCAGACCAAGGGGTATAGTGCTCAGAAAGATTTTGTCTCAGTAGTAGTGAATAATTACCTCTAAACTGACTACTACTTTGTTTCTGACTAATAAACCTTAAAAGCATGACTCAAAGGTTTAAACTCTTTCCAAAAAACTTAATTTTGTCCCAAAAGAAATACCAAGAATATTTATAGAAGTACAAAAATGCTCAAAACCCATTAAGGTAAGACTAATGATTTATGACATCCACTCAAAAATTACCAAAGATGTAAAGAAATAGGAAAATACAAACCATAGTGAGGACAAAGACTGACCCTTAACTGACAGATGTTAGAATTAGCAAAAAATGACATTAAAACATTATAACTGTATTCCATTTCATCTAAAATTTGAGGATGCATAAGAAAGATATGAAGAAAAAATAAATCAAACTTCTAGAAATGAAAATGATACAATGCAAAGTGGAAAGTATACTGCATTAATAGTAGATTAGCTATTGCAGAAGAAAAGATGAGTAAAATTGGTGATATAACAATAGAAATAATCTGAACTGAAACAGAGAACAAAAAGAATAAGAACAAATAAAATGATCACAGTGCCAGTGAGCTGTGGGACAACTATAAGAAGCCTAACATATATGTGTTTGGCGTCCTTGGAGCAATAAGAAGGAAGGAGACAAGAGAGTGAAGGGAGAGGAAACAATATATTTGAGGAAGTAGGGACCAAAATCTCCCCAAATTTGACCACAACTATAAACCCATAGATCCAAAACTATCCATGAACCCCAATTACAAGAAATAGGATAGAAACCACATCAAGGTAAATCATAATAAAATTTCACATACCTGTAATAAAGAGAAAATCTAAAAGCAGTCATAGATAAATTATGTACAGAGGAACAAAGACAAGAATGACTGATTTCTTGTTGAAAACAATGCAACAAATACTGTATACACATATTCATAGAAACTTACTTACAATATCCCCAAACTGGAAAAAACCCCAGTGTCTGAAAGAAGTGGAGCATGGACAAAGAAAGCCATTCAGAGTCCCAAGGAAACTTCCTAAGGTAATGGATATCTCATTATCTTGATCGTAGTAATGGCTTCATGGATAGATAAATTTGTAAAAACGTATCAAACTATATAGTCTAAATATGTGCAGTTCATTGCATGTTAACTATAATGTGATGAAGCTGTTAAGAGGGAGATGATTGAATTTAATGGTGGAAAAAAATCACCTTATAACATTTTCCCAAGATATGTATACAACCAAAGAAATGCCAATTAAGGTTAATCCGATTATTGGTAAATATAATTATAGTTAAGAAAACAGGAGATTTTTTTAATTTTCAAAACATGTAAAATATAGATTTATGGAATAATATAATTTTATAGCTGGGAACAATCTTAGAGAGTATTTAGTTTGAAATCTCCAATTCTTGAGTCATAGGTGATAGGGTTTAAGAAAACTGGAAGGGGCCATGCAAGACAGCATATCTGCACTTATTATGATGTAGTTACAGAATTGAAGTCCATGGAAGCTTAATGATTTGTGAAAAAATGTCTCCTGACTCACAGTCTAGAGCTGTTTCCATTTTTATCATAATTCTCATTTGATTTGTATATAATTTTCTTGTGCATCTTTAGTTGTGTTTTTCTCAGAACATAATAGTATACATTGACATTGACTTTGCCTAAATTTTTTTCAATATTTTTTAAAAGTTTTATCTATTTATTTTAGAGAGAGAAAGAGCAAGAGAGAGAGAGAGAGCTCGAGCAGGGGGAGAGGGAGAAGCAGGCTCCCCACCAAGCAGGGAGCCTGATGTGGGGCTCCATCCCAGGACCCTGGGATCATGATCCTAGCCGAGGGCAGACTCCCAACCAACTGAGCCACCCAGTTGCCCCTGACTTTGCCTAAATTAATGCCAATTGTTGAATTACTATTATTTGGGGGTTGGCTGAAACTTTAATGCTTCATTTGGGGGCACATCATAATTTCAGCAAATTTACGAAATTTTATCTCGATTTTCACAAGATCTCGAGCCTCACATTTCTAATGAGAAGTTTTTTGGGAGTCCTTCTGTCTTAGACTATTTGAACAGCTACAATTCTTGGTTTAGCCATTCTTATCTGGCCCTATTACTTAACCTCTAGACTTTCTAAAAACCTCAATTCTCTGTTTCCGGTTGCTTTTCACTTTAATTTATAGCTGTGACACAAATTTCACTAAAGCTTTAATTGTGTCAATTTATTGCTCAAAACCTGGCAGGGATCCATTATTTCTTATTTTATGTGTTACATTTTCACTTGTTATTAAAGATCTTCCATATTTGGACTCAAATTACCTTTATGGCCTTCTTTATTCCTACTCTTCTTCATGTACTAAATTATATGCTTGTATATCCCTGAGGGAAGCACCAGACATTTATCTCAATTATTCAGAATATCCCTCATCTTGACATACACTTGATGAGATCTCACGAGGCTTGACATTCCAGATTAAATATCACTATCCATCATCTCTAACATGTGTCGCCTGTTCATACAAACTGCAAGGGATCTCTCCTTTTCTTGGATTTAATTATGCTTCTTCGCCTTAGAATATGCATTTAATTTTGACTAAAATATCTACATCTGCCAACATATAAATAGAAATAAAAATTTAAACTTGAGTTCCTGAATGTTCTGGGATGGATAGTGAATGTTGCCTGTGATTGTAACACCGGAAGCTACCCCCAAAAGGTGCATACTTCATTAATGCTGAGTCCCAAACCCATAAGTTATTCCCCGGTCTCCAAAAATCCAAATAGTTTATGTTATTCCTCTTATTTTCCATCTTCCTGCTACAGAATGTAAAATAGAGAAAAGTGCATTTCTGGTGCTAGCAGATAGCAGCAAGAGTTGATTGCAGAACTAAAGTGAAGTTGAGATTCCTGATCATCCATAAAACTGTATGATAATCAACAGGTAAAACAATACTCTGTGTATATTTTTTTAATGGAGACTCAGTAATAAAGCCCAAAACTTGAGAAAGTGTGGCCAGATATTGAAAATGTTCAATTTTTCATATATTTGTACAAGTATGAAATACACAATGGTGTCAATTAGTTTACCAAAGAGGATGATCCAGACAAGGTCAGAATGGAAACAAGTATGTTGTTTTAGTGAGCCTTTTCCTCACTAAAAGACATTAGAGGGAACGGAACGAGAATGTGCTTCATTTGTGTGTGAAATAGTTCAAATTAACTGGCATTTTGCTCTGGACAATGATTTTTTTTCTATCTGAGGCATGAGAGTTCAAGGTGGGGGGAAGGGGTGGCAGTGACAAGCAGTAGTGGCTACTGGTCTTGCTTTGATTCCAGGTCTCATCTCTTTCATCTTCCTACCTCTCACCACAAGAAAAGTATTCTTCATGTGATCCTGGCATTTGTCCATGATTGGACATTGTCATTTTAAGAGAAAGACCAGAATGATAAAGCATATACATTTATTGGTCCTTGTCCTCTGTGTGCTTTGTACTTCACATTGGGGGGTTGGTGGAGAACAGGTTGGAGATAACTAATACCTTAAACTTATTCCTCAAAATAAGTATAACACCTTAAATTTCTCTACTCCTGTAAGTTTGTGAATCTTTTATACATAAATAATCTTGTTTAATCATCATAACAATGTTCAATATAAATAGATGAATTATTTTTATCCCCATTTAGCCAATGTTCTGAGTCAGGCCTTGTGATTAGTGTCAGGGATACAGTGGTGAATGAAATGGATATAGTTCCTGGCCTCATGGGCATTATAGTCCCACACAAAAACTACAATTACATACCTACAAACTGTGGTGAATTGGATGAAAAAAGGGTTAGGGTTCCAGGAAAGAGAAAAATAAGAGTGAATTATTTATTTTGGTGAGTCATGGAGACCTTCCCTGAGAAGGTGATAATGAAAATGAGACATGAAGGACAAGAAGGGTCATAGGAAACATTGTGGAAACACTGGGGGGAAAAGTTTTCCAGATATAACCAATCACTTGAAGGATGTTTCAAAGTCATGCATCTAGTTAGGTAGCAGAGCTGAAATTTAGAAAAAAAAAATTCTGGAAATGGTAATTAACATTTGTGCAGCTCTTTTCAAAGTGCTTTCATGTGTATGATCTCATTTAACAATCACACCTTGAGGTGGAAAACTTGGAAAATGATTGATAGCTAAAAATTTTGCCACCCTCCGTTTGACTTAGATTCCATTATTAATTGTTAGAGAAAAAGAAATATGAGATTAGGTTAAAGGCATCCTGAGTGGCACATGAATTGTTTGTAGGTAAAATATTCAATAAGATATTTCCCATTTGAACAATGTTGAGAATGAAAGCATCATCCAAATAGTCAGAAACATGTGATTAGAAACTAATCATTTACCTTTATTGCACCTTTGCTGTGTTTGGAACTTTGTGTGAGATATTTTAAGAAGAAAAATGACTGCATGGAGAAATAAGTTTTAAAAAATTTTACTTCTCTCTTTCTCTTCAGGTACAAGGTGTTTCGGGAGCCATGGGCTTTGGTGCAGACAGAGCCAAGTCCAAGAACCATACCATACACAATCAGTCATGAAAATGGCACAGAAGCAACAACAAGAAAGATATGAAGATCTGAATCTCTTAAGGGGTTAAACCCCAATTTCTTGAGGAACGTGCACTTTGCCAAGAAGCACAAGAAAAAGGGCCTGAAGAAGATGCAGGCCAATAGTGCCAAGGCCATGAGTACACGTGCTGAGGTTATTAAAGCCCTTGTTAAGCCCAAAGATGTCAAGCCCAAATCCCAAAGGGTGGCAGCTGCAAGCTCAATTGACTTGCTTATATCGCTCACCCCAAACTCAGAAACGTGCTCGTACCTACATTGCTAAGAGTCTCTGGCTCTGCAGGCCAACAGCCAAGGCCCAGACTTCTGCTGCAGCTCAAGCTCCCACGAAGCCTCCAGGGTAGAGGCTTCTGTTTGCCGACATGAGGATGGAAGGTATGGTTTGATCCCTGGATTTCTGTCTGCATGGGGTGGCTGTCTTCCTGTGCTACTTGTACAAATAAAACTGTAGCAGGATATGTCAAAAAAATTCTAAAAATCTTTCAGTGAGGACTTAGTATACACACATGCATATTTAAATATTTATAGGCAATGTATATGTGTGTGTGTGTATACCACTGTGTATTTATACATTTTTAAACCACTCTAAGCATTGCATACTATATATGTGCAAATGTGTAGGAATATATAGTATTGCTTCCACTTACCTAAAAATGTATCTATATTCAATTAATTATAAATATGTTTTAGTTCATATATTCTGTACCAAATTTCTCTCCATCTATTAAAAATGACAATACATAGTAGTTTATCTAAAATGTTGCTAATTAAATTAACAAATTTTAGTAAAAAACTCTTGACTAAAGAAAACACCATTAAAATACATTATTATGCTGGAACAACTAGACATCCATGTGCAAGAAATGAATCTAGATGTAGACCTTACAGCCTTCACAGAAATTAAGTCAAAATGGATCATTGATCTTAATATAAAATTTGAAACTCTAAAACACTTAGATGATACCATAGGAAGAAAACCTAGATGACCTTGAATATAGTGACCTTTTTATATACAACACCAAAGATACAATCTGAAAAATAAATAATTGATAGCTGGACTTCATTAAAATGAATGAACTAAATAAAAACTTCTGCTCTGTGAAAGACAATGTCAAGAAAATAAGAAGACAAACTTCAAACTGAGAGGAAATATTTACAAAAAACATATCTGATAAGGACTGTTACCCAAAATATACAAAGAACATTTAAATTCAGTTCTAAGAAAGCAAGCATCTAGATTAAAAATGGGTCAAAGACTTTAAGCTATATCTCACGAATGGAGATATACAAATGGCAAATAAGCATATGAAAAAATGCTCTACATCATATCATGGGGAAATACAAATTAAAACAACAATGAGATACCACTACACATCTATTAGATTGGCCAAAATCTGGAACACTGACAATAGCAAACACTGACAAGGGTGTGGAGCGACAGAAACTCTCATTCATTGCTAATAGAAATGAAAAATGGTGTAACTACTTGGGAAGACAATTTGGAAATTTCTTACAAAAGTAAACATACTCAGGGCACCGGGGTGGCTCAGTTGGTTAAGCGTCCCACTCGGTTTTGGCTCAGGTCATGGTCTCCTGGTTGTGGGATCAAGCCCCACATTGGGCTCTGTGCTCATTGCAGAGTCTGCCTCAGATTCTCTCTCCCTCTCCCTCCCAGTCTCTCTCTCTCTCTCAAATAAATAAATAAAATCTTAAAAAAAAAAGTAAACATACTCTTACTTTATGATCCAGAAATCAGGATCTTTGTTATTTGCCCAAAGGAGTTGAATACTAATGTTCATACAAAAATCTTCACACAGATGTGTATAATGCCTCCTCTGATTATAATCTCTTAATAGTTGTGTATAATGAAAACTGTAAACTTTTTTAAAATAAAATGTGTGTATACCTTGAAAAAAATTTTTTTTCATAATGCCAAACTTTATTCATAATGCCAAAACTTGGAAGCAACTAATATGTCCTTCAGTAGTTAAAAGGATAAAAAGACCGTAGTACATCCAGAAAATGGAATTTTATTCAGCACTAAAAAGAAATGAGCTATCAAGCTATGCAAAGATATAGAGGAAACTTAAATGTCTACTACTAAATGAAAGAAACCAAGTCTGAAAAGGCTACACACTGTATGATTCTAACTATATGGTATTCTGGAAAAGGCAAAACTATGGAGACAATAGAAAGATCAATGGTTGCCAGGGATGTGGTGGCAAAATGAATAAGCAGAGCACAGACAACTTTTAGGTTAGTGAAAATACTCTGTATAATATTAAAATGATTGATATATTTCATTATCCATTTGTCCAAATCCATAAAATGTACAACACCAAAAATGAACTCTAAGGTGGACTATGGATGTTGGGTGATTGTGATGTGTCAATATGAGTTCATCCTTGTTAAAAAAAAAAAAAATGTACGATCCTGGTGAATAATGTTGAAAAGGAGAAGGGTATGCATGTGTGGATACAGGGAGTATATGGGAAATCTCTATGCCTTTTTCTCAACTTTCTTGTAAACCTAAAACTACTCCCAAAAAATGAAATCTCTAAAAAAATACATTACTGAATTTCAAAATCATCAAGCTGTGTATTTTTCTGAAGTTATTCATGTACTTAGGCTTTCAAAATGTTATTTTTGTGTGAACATTCTGTGTATTTTATGCTCAAATGTAGAATGCACACCTATCCATTAGATTGTATATGTTTCTCACATACCATCTGAATAATCTCCTCTTCTACAACCTTGAGCTTTTATGGTCTTTTCTCCACTCAGGAACTAGAGTGGTCTTATAAAACATACTGAGCTTACAAATCAAAATCACAATGAGATAACACTTTACAATAGTCACAATGGCTAAAATTAACAAGACACGGAACAACAAATGTTGGCGAGGATGTGGAGAAAGGGGAACCCTCTTACACTGCTGATGGGAATGCAAGCTGATATAGCCACTCTGGAAAACAGTATGGAATTCTTCAGGACATTAAAAATAGAGCTACCTTATGACCCACCAATTGCAATACTGGGTATTTACCCAAAAGATACAGATGTAGTGAAAAGAAGGAGCATATGCACCCCAATGTTTATAGCAGCAATGTCCACAAGAGCCAAACCGTAGAAGAAGTCCAGATGTCCTTCAGTGGATTAATGGATAAAGAAGATGTGGTTCATATATACAATAGACTACTACTCAGCCATCAGAAAAGATGAATACCTACCATTTACATCGAGATGGATGGAACTGGAAGGTATTATGCCAAGTGAAATAAGTCAAAAAGAGAAAGTCAATTATCTCATGGTTTCACTCATATGTGGAACATAAGGAATAGTGCAGAGGACAATAAAGGTAGGGGAGAAAGCTGAATGGGAAGAAATCAGAGAGGGAGAAAAACCATATGAGATTCTCGACTCCAGGAAACAAACTGAGGTTTGTGGAAAGGGAGGTGGGTGGGGGGATGGGGTAACGGGGTGATGGGCATTAAAGAGGGCACGTGATATGATGTGCACGGGGTGATATATTCAACTAATGAATCATTGAACATTATATCAAAAACTAATGATGTACTATACCTTGGCTGATTGAATTTAATAAATAAATAAATAAATATAAAAAAATAAAACATACTGAGCACATGTGTAAAATGAGTTAGAAGAATACCTGCATGCAGATATATAGAAATGCTAAGTATGATTGGTTACTTTAATTGTCCCTATAATATGTAATTGCAAAGTTCAAAATACTGGACTGACAGCCCATCTCCCTCAGAGCAAAAGCTGTGTTTCAGGGGCCCGTAACATTATGTTCTTTGTACTGGTATTTCATCTCTCATTACTTCCCGCTTGCACACTTGACTACAGCCAAGGATGGCAGCTTGCCATTCATAGAACACACCACAAGTACTCGTATCTCAGGGACGTTATACCTGCTCCCTCTGCCTGGCTTGAACCCTCCTTCTCTTCAGAACTCTGGTCAAATGCCATCTTAGCAGAGATTTTCTTCATACTCTTTAAAAGTTAAACTCACACTCTCCCAGTCTCTTCTCTTCTTTTATTCTGTTTTATTATACTTCATGATGTTTATCGACATCTGATAAATAATTTTATTATTGTTGTTGTTATTATTGGTTTTACTTCTACTGTAATATAAACACATGAAGGCCGGCTCTTTGTCTGTGTGTGTGTATGCATGCTATAATCCTAGTCTAGGGGAAAGTGGGTGCTCAATAAATATTTGTTGAATGGCCAAATGAATGGAACTATTACCACAATGTATTATAAAGAGAAATCCTGATAAGTTTCGATCTCATAGTTGATACCTCTTTATATAAATAGCTTTTTTTACGTAGGACTAAGACCATGCTAGCAGTTATTCTAACACTTTCCCCTGGGGTAACAGTGTTATAGTCAGCATTCATAGTGCAGAAGCAAACAGTGAAGTAAAGAGGTAAAGAGGATTTTACCTAAGGTCTTCTTTTTGGGTGATTCATCTTAATGGTGTTGAGTTTTAGAAATGTACTCAATGTTTTATAGAGAGATACTCATACTATGCCTTTTTATACATGAAAATAAAATACAGTGTATTCAAGGTAAACAGAAGAAAAAGACATGACAGATAATATTTCAAATGATAGAGAAGAAGCATAAGATACCAGCCTAGAGCAAGAATGAAACCCTCATTTGGTCAAGATGGCGATCTTTATTTAAATATCATTCATCTCCTATAACAAGGAGTTGCAAACACTAATAAATACAAGGGGAACAGCAGCCTATTTTTAGAGAAGTACCCTCATTCATTTACATTTTAATTCCCCAATAAAGGGGAAAAATGAGACTGTAAGGTTCCTAAAGGATCTGTGATGTCAGCCCCAACTCCTCACTAGCAGAACAGGATGCTGACACGTAAAGAGATGAGAAAGACACATGGCCGCTTAGTGGGAGGCCCAAGCTAGCTTACTGTTTGCTGCCGGTTATCAATCCCAGCCACACCACTGAGCCCTCGTTCTCATCAGAACGCAGAATAAAATTACAAATCAATCAAAATAAATTTGACAAGTGATAAATAAGTATGGGCAAGGGCATAGCAGTTTCTATCAGGCAACAAAAAGATAAACACAACACATCACAATAAATGGAATAATAAGAGCTGCTTAGAAGGAACGGTGATAAATTTGCACATTGAGAAGTGCCAAAAATGTTCTTGTTTGGGCAAGTATCTGTTGATCCTAATCATTTAATCATCAAAAGTGATTAATTTTTACAGTTTCAGGTGGCCCAAAAGCTATCTTCATATTTGGATAGGCCTGTGTGCTAAAAAGCTTATGGTGAACTTCATGGGATTTTTTGTTTTTGTTTTTTTTGTTTTGTTTTGTTTTGTTTTTTACTTTTATGTGTACAGTTAGTTTATAATAACTGATATAAATATTTATGCTAGAATTCACATTTATGGAAATGACTCCAATGTAATTGGAGATAAAATTAAGAATCACAAGAATGTAAAGTGCATTTTTCAACAGACCTTTTACCAGTAAATCTTGGAAGATTTACATTGAATATTTCCCTTGATTGTAACAGAAAGCCTGTGGTTGGATGATCCTTTAGGGCTAATCATCTCTTCTTTAAGCACATGAAGACAGGGGTGCCTGGGTGGCTCAGTTGTTAAGTGTCTGCCTTTGGCTCAGGTCATGATCCCGGGGTCCTGGGATAGAGCCCCACATTGGGCTCCCTGCTCAGCGGGGAGCCTGCTTCTCCCTCTCCCCCCTGCCCGCTTGTGTCTCCTCTCTCGCTGTGTCTCTCTCTCTGTCAAATAAATAAATAAAATCTTAAAAAAATAAATAAATAAAAACGTGAAGACAGACAAATCCCTGTTTCTCCCTGTGTCAGCTGTTTGACCCCAGAGAAGTTACTTTGTTAATCTCTCAGCAAATCAGTTTCCCCATGGGTAAAATGGGGGTAATGATAACATCTACCTCAAGGAGGTGTGGTGAGTAATAACTATTACCGTTACTACTTCTCTACTATTACTGTTGGACTTCTTGTTTCAGAGATTCCCAGTACCGGGGATTATGAGACTTTTGTTCAAAAGTTTTGTCCTTCTACTTTGCCTTACTCTAAACCGAGACTCTCTCTTACGTCAAAGACAGGGAGCCAGAAAAGAGAAGAAAGATGATAGTAAGGGTATAAAGAGAAGGAAGAAGAGATGACAAAGAGCGAGAGGAGGTAGAATAACTGCAAGATGAAGAACCCAGGCAAGAATTGGGAGGAGAGGAGGTGCAGATACAGAGGAGGCAGGAAAGCGAAAAACCCAGGAAACGCATTCGGCGAGTAGCCGGATCTGTCTGACTAAAGTAACAGGAGGGGTGACTCTTGGGCATCCCAGTGGGTGGAAACTCAAAGCAGCTTCTCTGGTTTAGCATGGGTTTGATCCATATGGGCGCACATTGGTATCTTTAAAAAATGGGCTGCAAAGTCCTCCAACTTTCAATCCCTGGAGGAGGTGACACTAAACTCTCACTTCCCAGGACTGCAACTGAGGCTACAAGTCCTTCCCTTCTGATGTCTTGGATGAATGTCAGTGCAGACCAGGAGGAACACAAAGGCACTATCGCGGGATTCAACTGCATGGTTAATTATTTTCCAAATTGCTATGCTAAGTGAATTGTGCTTACTTGGAAGTTTTATCAAGATTTGCAAAATCATGTGGTATATGGGGGGGAATCATAGATTGTGTTATGGCTTAATAGCTGGAGCCATAATTTCAAGAGTTACTTGCAAAATGAACCCAGATGCTAGCAGGAGGAATATCTGAAACATCATGTAATTTTTAAATAATTGCATTTAATCTGAGATAAAAAATATGTCACATAGTAACATAACAAGAAACATTCACACACCTTGGAAAGAGATGATGAAAGCAGGAAATGGAGGAGCTTATTTGCAGGCTTGTTAATTCATACAGATGAGCTACTGAAAATAATTACATAGAAATTTAGGAAAAAACATAGGCATTGTGAGAAGCTGAAATTTTGAGATAGACATACATTTTAAAAGACTGACATCTATTGCAGATTAGAAATATCTATAAATGAATTAAATTTGATTTCAACAAAATTTTGGAGGAGATGAAGAACTACAGAAATAAATACCATGTTAAATCCAGAACAAGTTTTACTTTTTTTAACTCTTTTATTTTTATTTTATTTTTATTTTTTACAGCTGAGAGTAGGAAGCAAAATTGTAGTTCACTCTTAATTATAGAGTTGCAAAAGCAATGCTGTAATTAGAGCTGTGAAAATTGTCTGGCGATAGATTTTCTTTGTAGTTTGAAGGAGTGAAAAATCCTATTGATAGTATTTGATACGAGTTTCATCAAAGTGCACTAAAGAGATACACTAACTTCTTAATACTTCTCCAACACTTTGAATGTGGCAACTGCTAATTGTCATCATTTTAGTATGTGGTTGCGACTTTTAAATATTCAGGCTTGCATTTATAAAAGATTTACCACTTTTCTTTTTTATATCTAGAATTTCACATTTAGATTAGAGAAGTGAACAGGGTATAAATAGCAACTGATCCCTAGAGTCAAAACCTATAGTCCCTAATTTTTATATCACATCAAAGTTATTTGGTGCTTGTAGTAGACATTAAATGATTTGTAACTAGTTATCATCCAATCAATTTCCTGATTTCAACAGAGTTTACCCAAACAATGCAAGATAGATAGCTACCCTGTGATCTAAAAATCTTTCAGAATGTTCATGGTAGCCTGTTCCGGTGTTGATTATTTTTGAGAGAATGGCTGATTCTCTAACTTATTATAATATTCAGTGAGTCAACTAAGTGAAACTCTAGAAATAAGAAGATGAAATTAATTTTTGTTGAAAATGAATTTAATTTTGATTTAAACATTTTGATTCCTAGTTTTATTAAACTTAAAAATATGAAGATATATTTTTTCCATATCTTCTCAACTTATGATGAGATCAGGAGGATATTAATTTAGCTCTGGTCACTCACTACAGTTTCTGAAAATGAATGGCTTGTTTTTTCACTTTCTCTTCAATGTTGTTTAAGAAGCCAGGAAGAATCAGTGAAGGCATATTTGTTTCATATTAAATAAAATTAACTTGTGTTCTATTGGAAAGGATACATACCTACGAATTTTGTCTAACTGGTCTTATCATCCTAGTCATATATATATATATAATTTTTTAATCAAAACAACCTTGTCTTATATAGAAAAAGGCAAACCAGGGGCGACTGGGTGGCTCAGTCGTTAAGCATCTGCCTTTGGCTCAGGTCATGATCCCAGGGTTCTGGGATAGAGCCCCGCATCAGGCTCCCTGCTCGGCGGGAAGCCTGCTTCTCCCTCTCCCACTCCCCATGTTTGTGTCCCCTCTCTCGCTGTCTCTCTCTGTCAAATAAATAAATAAAATCTTAAAAAGAAAAAGGCAAACCAGAGAAAACTTATCAAGTTTTTCCCTTTCAAAACTTTTTTTTTAAAGATTTTATTTATTTATTTGAGAGAGGATGAGCATGGGAAGGGGGAGGGACAAAGGGAGAGAGAGAAGCAGACTCCCACAGAGCTGGGAGCCTGATGCGGGGTTCCATCTCAGGACCTTGGGATCATGACCTGAGTCGAAGGCAGATACTTAACCTACTGAGTCACCCAGGTGCCCCTCAAATTTTCCTTTCAAAGCACACCTATTAGAATATTATTATGAGGTGACAGATATAAGTAACACCACATTAAACTATTCCAATAAAAAGATATCCCAAGATATATTTGATAATATTTATTTATTTTATTTACAGAAATATGGGCATGGAGATGTCTGTGCTGCAGGTAACATGATTTTTCTTCCCCTGTGGGGTGGTTATACAAGGATTTTTTTTTTTTTTATACAAGGATTTTTTTAAACTGTGTTAAACTTCATCAAGCTTATAGTTTGTGCATTTTTCTCTATACTTCAATAAATAGTTTTAAAATCTTAATAGTGTTCAACATCGCTGCTTCTACACATTTCTATGTAATTATAACCACAACCCCAGTTATTTTCTGGAAATAGTTTTTTTTTTTAATTTTTTTTTTAAAGATTTTATTTATTTATTTGAGAGAGAGAATGAGAGACAGAGAGCACGAGAGGGAAGAGGGCAGAGGGAGAAGCAGACCCCCTGCTGAGCAGGGAGCCTGATGCGGGACTCGATCCCGGGACTCCACGATCATGACCTGAGCCGAAGGCAGTCGCTTAACCAACTGAGCCACCCAGGCGCCCTGGAAATAGTTCTTAAGCCTGTTTTATTTCTTTGCTTATTTTGTGCCATTGCTTCTTTCTCTACCTGCTAAATGGCAGCTACCTTGAAACCATCTGAAACCATAAGATTGACTAAAGAGAGCATGCTTTTCTTATTTATTTATCTATGTATTTGTCACAAAACTGAGGGCCTTTTGTTTGCTGTTTCTTCAGGGGCTTTTATTGCTCAAAGTTCCCCCTATCTGTCTCCCCCTTTTTTTTGGTTGTTCTCTGGGGTCTTTGTTGTTCAAAGTCTTTTTCAGTTTCATATTTTGCTGTTTGGGCTTGCAGGAACAATTGGCATTTCCACCAGGGAAGAGCTTAAGTTCTGGGTTCTCTATATTGTCCTCAATTTGTTTGCAGAAGAGCTAGTTTGTTCCCCACCTCATTGCTTTCCTAAATATCGTGCTGCAATCAAGAAGAAGCCAACATACACCAAATGCTGACTCTTTTCTCCAACATCTAGGATTATACACTCAGTAGGGAGTTTGTAAGCCTTCCATTTATCTAAAACTTATCTGTTATCTTTCTGCTGTTTTTCCAAATGTTTTGCTATGGTGTAAAAAGGATTTTCAGCTTTCCTGTTGACTAAATCTATTTTCCAGTTGCCCAGTAACTGACAGCTGAGCCAAAGTCATGACTTTTATTTATTCATTTTTAGCTCTACAGCTTTAGCATGGCTTTTAGACTTAAATTTCTCATGTAAAAGAGGAATCTTTTTCCTTTTTTCCTTCTATTTATTTCCTAGTACTTACCAATAAAAGTTAAATAGAGCATAAATTCTTATAATTTTTTTAGGTAGTTATTTGAAAAAAATGACATATAGTATCTATTCAGAGATTTTTTTTTTAATCTCACGTTTTAATGCTAAATATCCTACCAGCTGTAGTTTAGGAATGTAGTAGATATATAAAGGAAACTTATTTTATTTTTAGACAATAGTGATTAAGATCTTCTTGACATTTTCTCTTAAAACTTTTAATTGTAAAAATACTCTATTTTTGTCTTTTGTGTTTAACAAAATTAAATTAGTCACGCATATTAATTTATGTAAAAGAAACTAAGAATTTATTTAGATTTATCCACTTAGGAGGCAGGGTATACTTATACTGTGTTAGAAAGAAAATCTATATGACATTTTTAGAGAAAATCCAATTAAGTCGATGAAGATGATTTTGCAAAACTTATCCCACAGAGAAGCATATCAAGCCTTTTAAAGTAAATGTCAGGATTAGTTGACAGAATGAAAGATGTCACAAAGGTGATTTATTATTTTTTTCCTTCTGTTATTGCAAATAAACCACCTACAATTACTGGGCAAATTAAGCAGGTAAGGGAAATCAAATACATTTTATAATTGAGAAACCAAGATGATTACTCTGTAATGTTACTTTAGAAATTCTCAAAATCTATTTCAGGTGCTTATTTTTTTTATGAAAATAAAAAGAAATTAAGTTAAAACTTCTAAAGCAACTTCACAAGTTTAATGAGCTTGATGCAGAGTTCTTGGAATTCAGTGACTGTTGGGGGCTCATTACTATTAACCACGGGCTTGAGGCAAAGGTAAGAAACAGAAATAATACCCAAAAAAGGGGAGGGATAAGAGAAATAAAGCTACAAGAGGAAGGAAATAAAAGAGGGAGAAGATTTTTTAGAGAAATTTAATGTTAGCCACCAAAAATTTCAAAACTATCAGCAATATTTTGAATTGAAGATGACTTTCCGAAATCTAGCCTGCTCTAAGTTCGTGGTCCCTGGGAAGCGCCTTCTTCTTCAGCGCCCAGAGCACTGCCTTTCACCCCTGTGTCTGTATCTCTGCTCTCAAGACAGCACTTTACGGAAGTCAAGTGCACCTTGTGTGAATAAGGGCAAATGTGAATGCTTAAGGAATATATGCATTCTGTCTTTTGGCACTAATTTTTGAATAAAAATCTACTCAAATAACCTTTCCAACTTGGAAAGGAAGCATAAAGAAGCTTAACAGCATTGTCTGGTGGCCAGAAATTGTGTCATTAAATTATACCACTTTGGCTACAAAGCATGTGAGGTTTTATTAAGCTAAATATCATATGGAAATCACATATCTCTTAGATATACACATGATCGTCAAAAAAAAAACCACATTCAATGGCAAGTTATAAATGAGGAGAGGCAGGGGCGCCTGGGTGGCTCAGTCGTTAAGCGTCTGCCTTCGGCTCAGGTCACGATCCCAGGGTCCTGGGAGCCCCGCATCGGGGTCCCTGCTCGTGGGAAGCCTGCTTATCCCTCTCCCACTCTCCCTGCTTGTGTTCCCTCTCTTGCTGCGTCTCTCTCTGTCAAATAAATAAATAAAATCTTTAAAAAAAAATAAATAAATGAGGAGAGGCTTCTTTAAAATATAAAGTTATTATGTATACTAAATATAGGGAAAGATATTTCTAAAAATTGAATAAGAATTGTTCAAAAAGGCATCATTAACTAGGTCTAAATAGGCGAGAAGTATAATATCCCAAACCTAAAAACCATGGTTAAAGAAAGAAATACAAAAGACGTTTTTAAAATTTTTTATTTAATTTTCTTTTTAAAATTTATTATTTTAAAAAATGTTCAATGGCTGGATTTCAAGAATGAGTCACCATTCTTATAGATGCAAGGCTGAAAGCAAAGGATTTTCCCAGTTGACAGCAATAGTATTCATTTTAATAAGGATCTTAAATACAAATAGGCATGATTTCACAAGAGGCAATTCTCACTGCCTGTCCTCTTCCCTTGGAATGCTGGGAGAGGACATGCTCGAAGCCACAGCTGATGAGCAGGCCTACTACACGACTTCGGAGGGAACTCTTGGACTGTGCGTTCCTATTCTTCAATTATAAAATTTTGGTCATTAAATTTCCCAACCTTCAATTTTTCTCAGAAAGATATTAATGACTACACTACTGGGTGTTTCTGAGAACCAAATGGACAATTTATCACTATACCTGGAACATACCAGCTGTAACCAAACTCATAAACAAGTGAGACTCATCAGATGAACAGAAAAAGATTTTATCCCCTGTCCGTATCAATACAATGTGTCCTGACCCAGGGGTGAAATCTAAGAAAGCCTTTCTGGTCATTCTCAGATAAATGAAAAAAAAAAAAAAAGTCCCCTTCAGAATTTCAAGATGCAAAACTACTCTCATTTCCACAATTAAAATGTGTTTTCCACACACAATTGCCAGAGTTCCAGAGTTTCCTTAGAGTTAAAATCATCTTCCTTCCCTAGCTCAGACTTAGTTATGGCAGGAACTTGAGATGGAAACATGGACACAGGGTGGGGGTGGACAAAGAGTGCAATAGGCATGTTCTCTCTTGAAATGGCCCCCCTCCTCCTTCACCTTCATTAGCTATTATTCCCCACTGTGTCACAGCAAAAGTGAGGAAAAAGGCCAGGATACCGAGACATAAAGGGTTTTTTATTGGCTGTGGTTAGTGGAGACACACTCTGGGCTTGGCAGGCATTTATGGGACCAGCTCCATTTTTTTTAGTGAGTGTCTCACTCTCTCTTTCTCCATCCTGCCCTTCCTCCAGATATTCAGACATCGAGCGCAACCGAAACACAAATATTCTACTTCTTGTTGTTCAGAGGATAGCTGTTTCCCTTTCACAGTCCCTTACTCTGCTGTTATAGGCTACTTCCTCAAGCTGCTTGGTCCTTAGGATTTTTGCTCATACTGAGGTAGATACCTACCTCCTTCCGATTGCCCACAGCAAACTCCTGAGAATACTTATAAAGTCCTCTCAATGGCCTCTTTGGAGACTTCTTCATTTCTTTTCTGTAAGGAGGAAGCACACTGTCAACTCTCTCTACTAAAATTCCCTCTCTTATTTCTATTTCTCTCTTCATCTTTCCAGAATCTTCTATAGGCTGGACCTATAGGAGTTAGCTGTAGGTAACACATTTAGTTGTATACATTTGAGTAATGTCTTTGGAGGCAGTGAGTATGTTCTAGTTACCTATTATAGTCTAACAAAACTTAGTGGCAATGACAATTTATAATTATTTCTTAGCATTCTGTGATTTTTTGGCTCAGCTGGAGAATTCTTGTTTGAGATCTCTCATGGGTTTGTGTCAAGTAACAGCTCAGACTAGCATTATCAGAAGGCCCCACCAGACAGGAAGCAAAAGCTGCCAGGGCTGTTAGGGACCATATCTGGAACTGAGTGATATTTTATTGGTTATAGCAATAATAAGGCCTGTTCAGGCTTGATTAAGGGAGTAGAGAGATGGATGCCACCTTTGCATGCAAAAGTAGCAAGTTGAAGAGCAAATGACATGGAAGATATTGTAGCCATATTTGGAAAATACAATCTTCCATAGAGTACTTGCTGCTTATATTCTTGAAGCATTACTTGGAACAGAAACTTTTCAGTTTAAGTTCCCGATAGGTAGGCATTCAGAGGATGTTAGTTACCTATTCGTCCACACCATCCACATTTTACTATATTATCTTTCATGATGCTAAGATGATTAGGTTATCCTCCTAGTTACAAACCTTATGAGTGTCTCAAAGTGTAGAAGTCAAATTGTTCACAATATTTGAAAATAAGTATCCCAAGAAACATTATGCAGGAGGAAATCTTTTGGAATGGGGGAGAAGAGAAATTTATTTCCCTTTATTCTCAGAGTTTAATTTATTTTCTCGACAATTAACATGCACTTGTTGGTGCAGAATGTTATGAATTTTAACATATACATAGGTTTGTGTGGTCATGACTACCACAATCAGAATTCAGAACTATTTCATGGCCTCCCCTGCAGAACTGTCTTCTACTATCCCTTTGCAGTCACACTCTCCCTCAACTCCTCAATCTTAGCAATCCTTAATTCCTTTTTTGGCCCTAAATTCTATTAATTTATTTGAGAGAGAGAGCACGATCGGGGCAGAGGGGCAGAGGGAGAGGGAGAAGCAGGTATCCCTCGGAGCAGGGAGCCCGACCTGGGGCTCAATCCCAAGACCCTGGGATCATGACCTGAGCTGAAGGCAGCCGCTTAACCGACTGAGCTACCCAGGCGCCCCATCAACCCCTAATTTCTTTTCCATCATTATAGTTTTGTCTTTTTCAGGATGTCAAATACATGGAAGTATACAATATACAACCTTTGAGACTAACATTTTTACTCAGCATAATTCCCTTGAGATCTATCCAAGTTGTGTGGATGCATAACTCTCTACTTTTTATTTCAGAGGATTAGCCCATTGTATGAATATAGCACAGTTTATCCAGTCGCTTGTGAAAGACCTTTGTCTTTTCCAGTTTTTGACAGTTGTGAATAGAGTTGTTATGAACATTAATATACAGGTTTTTGTGTAAACATTGATTTTTAATCCTTCTGAGTAAATTGCTAGGACTGAGATTGCTAGGTCATGGAGTAAGTATAGATTTAAATTCCTAAGACACTGCCAATCTCTTTTCCAGGATGGCTGTCTCATTTTGCATTCCCACCAGCAATATAAGAGAGTTCTTATTGTGAATCCTCACCAGCACTTCCTGTTATCAGCAACATGTGTATTATACTTATATATATATATAAGCAATATAAATATATTATTTTAATGAATCATGTGATGTGTAATTCTTGAATATCTAATGATGACGAATATAATTTTAGGTACTATTTTACATTCATTTATTCTTTTCAGTCAAGTGTCTATTCAAGGCTTTTGTCCATTTTTTAACTGAGCTATTTCTTTTCTTTTGTTTTTAAAGATTTTATTTATTTATTTTAGGGAGACAGAGAGAGCAGGAGGAAGAGCAGAGGGAGAGGGACAAGCAGACTCCTGGCTGAGCACAGAGCCCAAAGGATGTGGGGCCCAATCCCAGGACTCTGAGATCATGACCTGAGCCGAAATCAAGAGTCAGGCGCTTAACTGACTGAGCCACCCAGGCACCCCAAGAGCTATTTATTTTCTTAATGTGGAGTTTTCAGTATTTTTTATATATACTAGATACACATTCTTCATTAAATATGTGATTGGCAAATATCTTCTACCAGTTCCTGACATTCTTTTTATTCTATTAAGAGTACCTTTAGTGGAGCAAATTTTTTGACCTTGTCTAAGAAGTTCTTGCCTAACCCTGGGGCATGAAGTTTTCGTCAATGTATTTTTCTTTAGTTTTATATTTTAAACTAAGATTTATAACTGATTTTGAGTTAATTTTTATATAAGGTATCATGTTGAAATTGAGGTTCTTTTTTTTGCATACATTTAACTATTTTAACATCATTTGTTGAAAAGACAGTCTTTTTCTTTTCCCATTTATTTGCCTTTATACTTAAAAAAAATCACTGGCCATATTCATTTGGGTCTGTTTCTGGACTCTGTTCTGCTCTATCAACCCATGTGTTTATCCCTTTACCAGTTCTGTACTTTCATATTCACCATAGCTGTACAGTGAGACCTAAATCTAGGTAGCCTGATTCCTCCATCTTTGATCTTCCTTTATTAAAATTGTTTTGGCCAGTCTACTTCTTATACTAGTTCATTGGTCTTTCCATATAAATTTTCAAGTGACCTTGCCTATATTTACCAAAATCTTGATGAGAGAGAGTTGATTGCAATTAATCCCTAGATCAGTTTAGGGAAAATTGACTCCATTAGCATGCTGAGTCGTCTGATCAATTTCAAATTGTATCCTGCCACCTGGATCCAAAGTATAAAAATTTAAGAAAAATGACAAATAATATGCTAAGTGAAGTAACTAGGAAGAAATTAGTTAGTCCTTAACTCTACTTGGTTTAGTCCTAAATGTATATTTGGTGCATATGTCATCTATATATCTAGATAACCTGTCATGCTTTCTTCTTTTTAGGATCTTCTTTACAAGGAGGATTATAGGAGCATTGTTTTTACTATGTAAATTATAAAATTAGGTACCTATTAAATTTTTGTTAGAATTAATGTACTGTCTTCTTGTCATAGCCTGGTGATTGATATGAACCTCTGGCCTCTGCAACCATCACATCACTAATAATTGTAGCCAGTAGAGTATAGGGAGGCTTAGCTGTCTTCATTTTAATTTTACTTCTAAACTTTTATCATTATCTCTCATCATGTCAAGCAGGTGGAATGAATAATAGCTTCCATCTGCAACATTCAGTGGCTTATGAAATTCTAAGGTTGGTTTAGAGTGATGCTATTGGCCCACATCCCATATGTTATTGTGTGGTTCATAATAATAACACTGGCTTATCAATTCTCATCCCCACACAAGATTTAATCTTATAAAATCATACTGCTGCTGTGCCATATGGACAATATAATTATGCACATTTCCATTTTTTATTTCAATTTGCAACTGTGAGTATTCTAAATTGTATACTCTTCTAATCTGCATGTGTATCCCAAATATTAGTAAAGCTATGTTTAAGGTGCATTTAATAATGATAGCAGGTTTCTATCTTTAGTGATGGTTCATGTGGGAGTATTTGAATAAAGCTGGCATGATTTTGCTTCAAAGAAACTAACAGCAGTTAGTAAGTTGATTGATCAGTTTCTGGTTCCTGACATTTTGATCCATGATGTGAGCACAGGATGCTTACTTACCATCTGAATCTCCTGGGGACTTAGAACACTACTCATCAATGCATCATTCTGGTGGGAAGGGGAAATGAAGCAGAGGAATAGAAAAAAGGTCAGTTAATTGTGGGCTCATAAAAAGGTTTAAACTCTAAATTCTTGGCAGGGAATTAAAAAGAGGAAAGAGGAAAACAACAGTGGATCTGTGTTTCTGAATAATCATATTCTGCTCATCTTGATTCAAATAACACACAATTATGGATTTCCCTTTCCCTAACAAAACGTGTGCACACACATAAAAATGGATGCATCTGAAAATTTAATTCATGCAGAATTTTGGTGTACTTTCGTTATGTCTAATCACATATTGATTTAAATAAGTCATATTAGGGTGCATAGCACAAGACCAAAAGTTTCTTCTTTTCGAATTTTTAAGATGCTCTTTGATCTTTACAAGTCATAAAAACCTATGAAAATTCTTTGGGTCTCACAGAGCCTTGAGAAACTGGTTATCTTGTACTGTTCCACTAGAGTTTTCTTTGATGGCTTTCATGTCGGGGTTCACAAAATGTTTCTGTCCAATTTCTTCCTTTAAACATGAAGTTTTCAAATTTATAATGCAGTTGATTGGTATTATCCGTCAGAGAGGAAAGAAATATATATTTCAAAATTGCAGGGAAAAAGTTGTGGTTTAAAAATCTTTTAAATTCTTTTCTTCTGATAAAATTTGTATAGTTTAAAGCTTTAAAGTTTCTTAATTATCATTCTTTTTCTCTTATAAATTGATTCATATTTTTCTTACTTTTTCTTTTATTTGATTTCTGTAATGCTACTGTCCTAAAATTGTCATGTTATCCAACCATTGACTTGTTTATATCTTCTCTGTATTTGCAATTATCTACATGGAATTTAATTTTTAGTTAATGCTCCTCCTTAATATGTAAAGGGGAAATAACTTCCATTTTTCTAATTCAAAAAAATGTATCAATTCCTGCTAATGTCACTATTATCTTTTAGCCAGTGCCTTAGTTTCTTAAGTATTTGTGTGCGCACGTGTGTGTGTGTGCACACATGTGTATGGTTTACAAGTGATCCGTTTCTAAGGGGACTTTAAGTAACCCATGCTTAAAACACATTGTTGGTGGGACACCTGGGTGGCTCTGTCTGTTATGCTTTTGCCTTCAGCTCAGGTCATGATCTCAGGGTCCTGGGATTGAGTCCTGCATTGGGCTCCTTACTCCGGGTGGGGGGCTGCTTCTCCCTCTGCCTGCCCCTCCCCCTGCTTGTGCTTTCTCTCTATCTCACTCTCTGACAAATAAATAAGTAAAATCTTTTTTAAAAATTCTTAAAAAAACACATTGTTGGAAGAATAAATTAAGGGGTTAACCAAAATGAAATACATTTATAGAAAACAGAAGGAGTAAATGTTTTTAAACACTTGAAGATAAATTGATAGCTACAACATGGCACTGAAATTTATTCTTAGTTTTCTTGGAACAAAGGAAAAGAGAAAACATATTGGATTGTAACCTTTCATCTGGAAGCATATGTATACATCCACAGACAAAATATCTTTAGATCAAAATCCAAGGGAAAACAATATCCATTCAACAAGCTTGTGATAACACCTTATTTTTAAAAGTTATTTGTCACCAAAGTACAGATCTGCCTCTCAAAAATAAGACACTTGAGGTAAGGCCAATGTGAATGATAAAAATATAGACTTATTTGAAGACCCTACATTCCCCTGGGGGAAAATGAAGGGTTTTGGCAATCTTGATTAGACCTAGAATATACCAATGTTAAGATTAAAAAGAAGAATAAAAGCAAAACACTTAACAATTATAAAAATATAGATAAAAGCTATTCCAAGTCCTGAGAACTCACATCAGGATTGTAGAAAAAGTACCCAGTTGTGGTAGTAAGAACACACATTTTTTTTTAAGATTTTATTTATTTATTTGAGAGAGAGAGAGTGAGCACGAGAGGGGGGAAGCCGGAGAGGGAGAAGCAGACTCCCCGCTGAGCAGGGAGCCCGATGCGGGACTCGATCCCGGGACTCCAGGATCATGACCTGAGCTGAAGGCAGTCGCCCAACCAACTGAGCCACCCAGGCGCCCAAGAACACACATTTTAAGGACATTGAACATTACTAAGCAGTCAAAACACAATGGTACTACTTAAACAGACTTTTTGGACCAGCCCCAGTGACATTCTTTAAATTCTTCAAAAGAGAGAAATATTTTATAAGTTTGGTTGAAAAAGAGAGTACAATTAAGAATCATCTATGTACAAATCTTCTGAACCCAGTAGAAAGTGCCTGAGTTGAGTAAGGGCAGAGTAAGAACAATGGCTGCCGATGTGGGTACAGGTCATTGAACAGAGGGCCAGGATATCTGCAGAGCAGAGCCTGCCGTGGTGTTCCTAGCTATTGGCATGCTATAAAGGTGATGCTTCCAGAAGCCTATTAGAGAATATGCTGGAGTATTTCTGTCTCCTGCCTGCACTACATAAAGGAAATATGCTTCTGGTTCACACACTTGTATAATGGAAGTCCTAGGAATATAATTCAAGGTCCTCATAACCATGGAATATGGGAATGGGGAGATGGGAGGGGAATTTGAACAGTAGATTGCTATGATTTGTAGCAAGTTTTGATTATTCTCATTGCACCTGTAGTCTGTTGGATAAGGGTTCAACCAACTTTAACAGGCATTATATTTATTTTAGTTAAGAAATATTTATTGAGTAACTCACATGTACCACGTACTGTGCTAGAAAATGCACAGTCTCTACTCTTACAAGGCTTCATTTTGGAATGTGGGAAAGATAAACAGATTTAAAAAAAAACATAATTGCATGATTTAAAAATGTGATAAATATAATGAAGGCAAAACTGAGTAAGAAAACAGAGCATAATGATAGAAATAATGCAGTGGGAGATTACATATATAGGTTTGTCAGAAAGCAATGGCAAAAAGGAATCACCCTTGTATGGGAAATATGTGTTTGTGTACATGTGTATGCAGATAAGGTTTGGAACAGAGGACTGAGAAAAGAAAGACTGCAGTTTGCTAAGGTAACACATGTGTGAAGGCCTGAAAGTAGGCACTGCTCTGTGTGAGGAACTGAAAAAGGACAGTGGACAAAGAAGGACAGAGGAATGAAGTGGTGCAAAATGAACTTGGATGATGTCCGAAGGAAGGCATCACAAAGTTCATGATAGGGCATGATCATTGTCAGTTTGTTCAACTGCAAAAGATATTGAAACATTATGAAAATGATAGTAGTATAATCTGATTTTTTTTTAAATATTATGATGGGATTTTGAGAAACAACAGCTAACCCAGCATAGTTTTCTTTCTTTCTTAAAAAATTAATCAAATTCCACAATAAAAAATACAGAGCAAATAAAATAGCAAAAAAAAAAACAAAACAAAAACACATGGACAACATGGATCCAAAATTAGTTCTGTCATGTGAGTTTCTCTATACTCGACATCAAACACAGATAATGAATGAAGAGAAATGGAATAAATAATCCTAATATTTGTGTGGAACCAGAAATGACCCCCAATAGCCAGAGGAATGTTGAAAAAGAAAAGCAAAGCTGGCGGCATCACAATTCCAGACTTCCAGCTCTATTACAAAGCTGTCATCATCAAGACAGTATGGTACTGGCACAAAAACAGACACATAGATCAATGGAACAGAATAGAGAGCCCAGAAATGGACCCTCAACTCTATGGTCAACTCATCTTTGACAAAGCAGGAAAGAATGTCCAATGGGAAAAAGACAGTCTCTTCAACAAATGGTGTTGGGAAAATTGGACAGCCACATGCAGAAGAATGAAACTGGACCATTTCCTTACATCACACACAAAAATAGACTCAAAATGGTTGAAAGACCTAAATGTGAGATAGGAGTCCATCAATATCTTAAAGGAGAACACAGGCAGCAACCTCTTTGACCTCAGCTGAAGCAACTTCTTCCTAGAAACATCGCCAAAGGCAAGGGAAGCAAGGGCAAAAATGAACTATTGGAACTTCATCAAGATAAAAAGCTTTTGTACAGCAAAAGAAACAGTGAACAAAACCAAAAGACAACCGACAGAATGGGAGAAGATATTTGCAAATGACATATCAGATAAAGGGCTAGTATCCAAAATCTATAAAGAACTTGTCAAACTCAACACCCAAAGAACAAATAATCCAACCAGAAATGGGCAGAAGACATGAACAGACATTTTCCAAAGAAGACATCCAAACGGCCAATAGACACATGAAAAAGTGCTCAGCGTTGCTCGGCATCAGGGAAATCCAAATCAAAACCTCAATGGATTTCACCTCACACCAGTCAGAATGGCTAAAATTTGCAAGTCAGGAAACAACAGATGTTGGCAGGGATGCGGAGGAAGGGGAACCCTTCTACACTGTTAGGAATGCAAGCTGGTGCAGCCACTCTGGAAAACAGTATGGAGGTTCCTCAAAAAGTTGAAAATAGAGCTACCATATGATCCAGCAATGGCACTACTGGGGATTTAGCCCAAAGATACAAATGTAGTGATCCGAAGGGGTACGTGCACCCCGATGTTTATAGCAGCAATGTCCACAATAGCCAAACTGTGGAAAGAGCCAAGATGTCCATCGACAGATGAATGGATAAAGAAGAGGTGGTATATATATACAATGGCATATTATGCAGCCATCAAAAGGAATGAGATCTTGCCATTTGCAACGACGTGGATGGAACTGGAGGGTGTTATGCTGAGCGAAATAAGTCAATCAGAGAAAG
>NC_138371.1:69119331-69144562 GCF_054177405.1 Leptonychotes weddellii | reverse complement strand
TCTTTTCCCTTTTTATCTGTTATACTGTCTTCCAGATCGCTTATTCTCTCTTCTGTCTCAGTTACCCTAGCTGTTAGATTATCTAGATTGGATTGGATCTCATTGATAGCATTTTTAAGTTCTGCCAATTCCCCTTTTATTTCTGCCCTTAGAGACTCTATGTTGCCATTAATTGATTTCTCCAATCTAGCCATTGTCTTCACAATTGCTAGCCTGAATTCCATCTCCGACATCTTGGTTATGTCTGCATCCATTTGTAAATCTGCAGTGTAAGTCATAATCTCTGAGTCTTTTCTGTTTTGGGGGCTCCTCCTCCTAGTCATTCTGTTGATGGATGTTTCAGGGAATGTATGAGTCCAAATTATTGACCTGAACCCAAGCAAGATGCACCTGTTTTCTTGGGACCTTAGGGTTGCTGGCCTCTTGTTTTCCCAGCCTGTCTTCTGTGGGAGGGGCCTGCCGGGCTGTTACTCAGGCAACCCTGTTTGGACGGAGTTGCCCTGCTCCCCTGTGGTGGGGAATGGGCTCAGTGGGAATCAGTCTTTGGGGTTTTTGTTCTCTGGCGCCTTTCCCTGGTGGCTTTCCACGTCTCTTCCACGAGTCAGAGCAGAAGAGACCATTTCCAACCCTCTGCCTCAGAGCAGAGAGACCTCAGTCTGTTCTTCAGTGAGCTCTCCAGGCCCCACCATCTCTGTTTCTGTCCGTGCTGCTATAAACTGCAGCGTCCTGGGTTGTGCGCCCCTCCGCAGCGCTCCCAGTCCTGCCTCCAGGTCGGGGCACATCTCTCCCTTTGTGCTTCAAAAACCACCAGCCGTTCCCAGTTCGCGCGCGCAGCTTGGCCACTTGGGGTCCTGTCCCGGGGACTGCAGTTCACGTGTGCGCGACTCCGCCGCTCGCGGTTTCCACCCCGGGGGTTGCATTTCCCCGGGGGGACCCCGGCGCACCGGTTTCCGTCTTGGAGGCTGCAGTTCGCGTGCGCGTGACCGTCGCTCCGGGTTTGTCTGGGGGGCTGCAGTTCGCATGCACGTGACCCCGCCGGTCTGGTTTTCCACCCCAGGGGCTGCCCTAAAGTCCTTTCCCTGATGCTACCGGTCTGCGAGTCTGTGCCCGTGCCCAGCGTGCGAGGCTGTTGCTCACCGGCGGTGTAGGATCCCCACGGCCAGGCACCCTCCCGCTGCTGCCGTTTATCCTCCGATATCTGCCCGCAGAATCACGGCTCCGCTTCGTACCTCAAAACCAACCGCCTGCGATGTTCTGTTTGTAGAGATCCAGATCTTCTTACATCTCAGGCTGGTTTCATGGGTGCTCAGAGTGGTCTGGTAGATATCCAGCTCAGTTCCGGGGACCAGTTGAAATAGGGTCCCCTACTCCTCTGCCATCTTTCCCCCCACCTTGACATAATTTTTTCACAGTTTCTTTATATACAAGTTCACTTCCCCTTATATTTCATTTACTCTTTATAACTGACTCCACTCCCAGTAGCATCAGGAACAACTGGAAAATAAGGAGATCACCTTTAGATTATTGACAACCATTAAAATGTTTTACCATCATTTATATTCTCCACAATTCAGAAAATAACAACCCACAGGTTTTCGTGGATGCTTGAGTGTGACTAAAAGAGCATGAGGGTGAAGCGAGTAGGGGAAGGAGATTGAGGAATAAATCTTTTGTAAGAACCTTTGAAAAGACTAGGGGCGCCCGGGGTGGCTCAGTCTTTGGGCGTCTGCCTTCAGCTCAGGTCATGATCCCAGGGTCTTGGGATCAAGTCCCGCAATGGGCTCCCTGCTCAGCGGGAACCCTGCTTCTTCCTCTCCCACTCCCCTGCTCCTGCTCCCTTTCTTGCTGTGTCTCTGTCAAATAAATAAATAAAATCTTTTAAAAAAAAAAGAACTTTTGAAAAGACTCAAACCTTGTACTACTGATCTTTCCAGGATTCTAACTAAGCCAAATAGAGAGAGAGCCATGACCTCATTCTGTTTACTAACTTTCAATAATCTTCTATTTTTGTTAGACTCATTGCTCTATAAATCCATAGTAATAAAAAAAGAGAGAGTAAATCCCCTAAATACATTGGGAAAACTTCCTTAGATAAGCATCTTCCTTAAATACTTCACCCAAATTAAAATTTTTGTTCTCTGATTTCATTATGCAAAGTTTTTAAATGGGCTCACACAAATATATTCAGTTCCCATAAAATTATCTTATGAACCAATATGAAACACACGCACACGCGTGCACACACACCCGCATACATACATACACGTGGGTGCAATTGTTGGTATTTGGGAGAAAATTGATGCATAAGAGCCTGAAAATCCTGTTGTTGCTATTCCGGATGTTTCCTTCTGTCCCCGTGTGAGTGCCAGCTAGAATCCACTAGCAGATAATGAAGACTTGCAAGGCAGACACTCTATTTTTGTTTTGATTTTTTCAGTATACTTTTCAGTAATAATTGTGAAATATTTATAGCAGTATTTTGATTCAAGTGAGCTGAGGGGAAACATTTGTGCTAGGGACATCTCTGTAGAGTCTAGATCTCTTCTCAGCAAAACACCTACCTGGAAACTAGGTCATTTTGGGAATTGCCATGAAAAACACACTGTTTTCTCTGAAGATTGATGTGGTTATATTTCTGCCTAAGGAGTTTATATTCAATAAATAAACTTTGATATTGATGTAAAAATAATATACACAGACTCTTAAATGAACTACAGAGCTTAATGGAAATTCCAATGTACTATAGACTATGTACTTGTCACAAAAAAGAAACTGTACTGCATAATATATGTAACTAAAGCAATGTTATTCTACTACTCTAGGCATAAAAGGCACTCGATAAGTATCTATTTATCATATTAAGAGATTTAAAAATATTTTTGCCATGTCAGATTTAGATAGCATATTAAGATTTTTTTTTTTTTAAGATTTTATTTATTTATTTGACAGAGAGAGACACAGCGAGAGCAGGAACACAAGCAGGGGGAGTGGGAGAGGGAGAAGCAGGCTTCCCGCCGAGCAGGGAGCCCGATGTGGGACTCGATCCCAGGACCCTGGGATCATGACCCGAGCCGAAGGCAGACGCTTAACGACTGAGCCACCCAGGCGCCCTTAAGATGTTTTTGATGATAAATTCTTGTTAAAATTTTGCTCAGTCAAGTCAGAACGGATGGTTTCATTTTTTATAAGTGCATTTCAGCAGATTCATAGATTACAGAGATCTACCAGCTCTACCAGCACATTGATTTTAGCCCCATAGGACTCATTTTAGACTTCTGACCATCAGAACTGTAAGAGGAAAAAAATAAGTGTTGTTTTAAACCATTAATTTTGCTACGATTTGTTAAAGTAAAAGGGAAAATTAATACAGTTACTATACTGGGATTTGGCATTTGTTTATTTTTTTCATCAGTTTTCAGAATTCTTTGATTGGTTGTTCAGGGTCAACTCCATGTATGTACAACTTGGAAGTGAGTGAGAGTGCTCACACACAACTTTATGAGGTTATTTTTTTCTTCTCCATCTCAGCAATCTCCCTGATAGTTCCTGGTTCCTTGTAGTCTTTTGGTCAGAAGGTGTGTGCTTTAGTTATCTTGCTCTGCTGTGTGATTCCCAAAATGCATGCATATCTTTAGGCCAAGTAGCAGGGAGACCGAAAGAGAAAAAGGCAAATGGATGAGGGGGTTGCCCCACACTCTTGGAACTACAGTTCCACCAACTGGAGAGGAAGATTACCCTTCCCTAGATATTGCTCTGCACTTAGCTGCTGAGGCCACGGTCTCCATAGGATTGCTTGGGAAACGGGACTGGACAGAGTTGCAAAAGATAAGGAATTTCACACTCTTGAGTGTTAGGAGCTCTATTGTCCTCTTCTTGAACCACAACTAGAAGGGTATTCTTAGAACTGTCTATGTCTTTGCACTGCTGGCTACTTCTAGATTTTAGCGTCATTTGAGATCAGGTGGGGGTGGGGGGTGGGGATAGGGAAGAAGAAAATAAATCTTAAACCCATTCAGTGATACTCCAGATTCTGGTCTTCTTCCCTGATCTACCTTACCTTTTTTTTTTTTTTTTCCCAAATCCTCAAATTGCTGCTCTGTCTATTCTCTCCACATTTAGCTGCATTCAATGAGAGAGACAGAGTAGAGAGTGCTCTTTACTTTTTCTCAGTCCTAATACATATTTTTATCTATATTCCATTTTACAAGGGGCTATCTATTTTATTGGTTTTTATTAATTTCAGCTTATACCTCTACTTAATTTCTTCTCTTAATGTCTTTTATATGTTATGATTAATTTATTTTGATTAATCTCCTCCTTTTTTACAAAGTTCTTAGGCGAATGTAAACTTCCTTGTTTTCATTATTTTAATTAAAAAAGTTTCCTCTTAAATATAGATATTTTGGGAGGCGCCTGGGTGGCTCAGTCGTTAGATCCCAGGGTCCTGGGATCGAGCCCCACATTGGGCTCCCTGCTCGGCGGGAAGCCTGCTTCTCCCTCTCCCACTCCCCCTGCTTGTGTTCCCTCTCTCGTTGTCTCTCCCTCTGAAATTAAAAAAAAATATATATATATATATATAGATATTTTGATGTTCACAAACTCCATTTTATTACTTTCCGTATCTTATTTTACTTTGATTTCTTTTTTGATTAAAAGGTTATATGTGTGTTGTCTAATACCAAATAGCTAAGAAATCTTGTTTACTTTAAAAATATTTATTTATAATTCTGTTTGTTATCAGAGACAAGCTTTACTTTGTATGGAGTGTTTTCTTAAGACGCAGTGGATCTTGAGCTTGTGATCCAAACAGGTGGTTTTGAGTTGTGGGAGGTGGATGATAATCCATCTTGCTTACTGTAAAGATGTTGGATTGCCTTTAAAATTGGAATCTAAAAAAATCCCTGTTAAGTGTACATTCCATTTCCTCTTTGGAACGAGTTGAGTCCACAAAAGTCTCTAGGAAACCATCCTGCCACCACTGATATTCCTTTAATCTGTCACAAATTGCCTTAAAAATAATTCAGTTTTTTGAGAGGGTGAGGGATAGACAAGACTATAAAAAGGCTTGATTAGAACCACAAAAATACTGCATGAAGGTGCCAGACACTGTAACTATTAGGAGTTCTGTTGCCTTCTTGAGCTAAATCCATAGGAATTCTCTCCTATGTCTATTTCTGGGTTTGGAGGTCACATGAACCCTTCCGTGTTTCAGTGTACAGAATCAAATCCAAGTGAAAAGATTAAAACTTTGGAAATATCCTCCATTTCACAAAATGATTTACAAAAAGAAGCATCTATTAAATTACACTATATTAATTCAATTAACTTCCTTTAGGGTAACACATCTGTATTGTAGGATCACTGTTTATTCAAACGAATGTGACTTTAAACATGCCTGATGTTTTCCAAGTATAGACTATATATTAAATTCGCTTTTGGTCATATTTACTTTTTATAGTTTTCTCAGTTGTTAAACATTTGATTCTAATTTGATCATGTTTAAGAGCAAACAGGGAGATTTTCTCGAAGACAATGAGTTCCTTTTATGTACATTTTTTGTTTATCACATTCTATATGAGAACTGGATAAAAGCCCAATGTCAGCGTGAATGTATTTTACAATATGAATAGAAATTTCAAAATCAATAATTTTGGTTAAATGTAATCTATCAAGTGTACTGATGTTCACTTTTCTAGCAATAGGATAATATTTATTTTCAAGTCATTCTAAACCTTTTCAATGTTTGCTAATGTTAATACATAATGAGATTTTAATTTCTTCACATGTCCCCTAGGAATCACCAGGCAGGGATTAGGGCAAGTAGCGCAATGCCTGGCATATAGGGGGCACGAAATAAAGGTGAAACAAACATGAATCTGGATCAGTTAAAGGGGGATCACATTGGTATTATCAAAGAGAAGTTTGATGGTAACAGCTCACATACATATACGAAAGCATTTTCTCCTGCCCTTTGCTGTGTTACCTCAGTCTAGATGGAGACTGAGACAAATTTGAAGTTGTATTGGCTACAGCTGAGTTGTTGTAGGAATTGCTCTGCAATTTCTCTGCCACTGATTTAAAAATTAACTTTGATAAATTCAAGTCTATTTCATATAAGGACAGTTAGAATCACTTGTATCCTGTTCGGGTGGAGAACTCTTGCAAACATATTTGTAGAAGTTTTGCAAAAGCAAATATGTTGTGGTGAATTAGCAGGAAAGCATGTTAAATGTTTAATTAATTAATTAATCCATTTATTCAACAAATGTGTTAAACATTTGTTTATGTTCTCAGTCAATAAGGTACAACCTTCCTTAAAGGAGCCAAAGAGCAGACAGATGACCAAACACGTAACTACAATTAATGTGATAAATACCAAAGAGGAGTAAAAATAAACAGAGTGAGTCATTCTCATTTCAGAGGGCATGGAAATTCTTACAAACATAAACTTTTCAGCAGGGTCTTACATGAGGTGTAAAAGTTTTCTAGGATTATGGTGGGGGAAGAAAATATGGAGGACATTCCAGGTAGTATCTTGAAGAAATAGGACACATTTGAGGTATTATAAGTTGTTCACTATGTTCAAAGTATCAGTTGTAGAAAAGGAGCAGAGGGAGAAACAAACAAGGGCCAGATGGCAGAAAGCTTTGATGACAAAAATCATCCTATACCAGGGTGCCTGGGTGGCTCAGTCGTTAAGCGTCTGCCTTCGGCTCAGGTCATGATCCCAGGGTCCTGGGATCGAGCCCCACATCGGGCTCTCTGCTCAGCAGAAAGCCTGCTTCTCCCTCTCCCACTCCCCCTGCTTGTGTTCCCTCTCTCTGTATCTCTCTCTGTTAAATAAATAAATAAATAAATAAATAAATAAAATCTTAAAAAAAAAAATCCTAAATAGAATTGAATGCAACTTTATGATGTACTGTATAATTTCTATATAGTTTACTCTTAGTAATAACCTAAGATGAACTATTAGAATTTATAACTCAGTGACTTAAAACCTTTGCTATTCTAAAATACAACATGTCCAAAAATTCAATATTTGTAATTATTTACATGTATGAAACTCAACATCTCTTAGTATTTCTGATTAACTGAATAAATTTTGTAAAAATAATATAATTATTGGACACTGTCTATTACCCAACTACCACACACATTATCAGCATATTACTCCTTGAGTTATTTCCTATACGTTAATTGCTGTTTACTGTAATTGCTTTATTTGTATTCTTTGTTTTCATGAATCTTGAAAATCAAAAACTGGGGAAAAGCATTGTTAACATTGGAAAACAATCAAATAAATCTATTATTTTCATTTTGAAAATAATGGCACTTTAGGGTCATGAACTAAATATTCTATGAGAAATTGACTTTAAATAATTGACATAAGGGAAGAGGACATCTTCATTATGGCAGAATAAGAGTTTTCTATAGTCTTCCCCTCAAAGACTACCCATTTAGACAAATACCTATTGACAAGAGAACTTCTGTGGAAATCCAGGAGTCCAGCAGGGCACAATTGGATCAAATATTCCTGGATTGAATTCACTGAAGAGGGTAAGAGGGATAGTTTCACTTCACCCATGTTACTCCTTACCCATAGTGGCACATCTCGAAGACAAGGAGAGACCTTCTTGGCCTGTGATTACTCTTATAAGGGAGAGTGAGAGAGGCCCACTTTTTTCTCACCCTATTCAAAATACATCTAGATATGCTATATATCTGGGGAGTGGGTAGCAGCAAAAACAGCAGACAGAGCTTTTGACCAGCATCAAAGGGACATGGATCCTACTATGTCAAGGACTCCATTAGGAAGCATACAAGGCACCAGGGTCCCCTCACTTCCAGAGCCCCTCAACTGGCCATGGGCATCCCCAAAACACTATGTACCTCACTCACACACTCATCACCCTGTGCCAACTCCCTGTGTGCAGTCCCATGAGCAGTGAGAGTGAGCCTTTGTAGATGGCTGGTGAGCATGTGCAGAAAGCTGGCCTGACTCTGCAGGATTAGGAGAAACCACACAAATCTGAGCATTCAGCACCACCCAAGGGAAGTTGTCAGCACCAAGGATGGATTTGCAGGATTGAGAGGAGGCATACAGTCTTAAGAACTTCCCCCCCACAAGAGGGAATGAGAAAGAAGTGTGGAGCAGGAATACCCATAGAAATGGTCTGAGAAATCCTCAGTATTTCTAACAGGGCTGGTGGAAAGTGTTTCTCTCACAAAGTCAGAGATGATTACTTCTTCATAAGTAAAAACAGCAGTGAAAGATGTCAAAGAGTATGACAAATCAAAGAAGCATGACACCACCAAAGGTACACAACCATTTTCCAAAAACTGACCACAAAGTAATGGAGATCAGAGATTTTCCCAGCAAAGGATTGAAAATAGTTTTTTTAAGGAAGGTCAGTGAGCTGCAAAGCACACAGAAAGACATTCAATGAAATCAGGAAAACAACACATAAACAAAATGAGAAGTTTAACAGAGAGATAAGAATCAAAGAAACAAGCAGTCAAATACAAGGAATGAAATGAAAATGCAATAAAAAACATTAACAACAGACTGAATCAAGCTGTAAAAGGCATCTGTGAAGTAGAAGGCAGGTCCTTTGAAATTATCCATGCACAAGAGAACCAAGAGAAAAGAATGAAAAAAAGTTAAGAAAACCTATGTGAAATATGGGATACCTTTAAGAGGAAAAAAAAAATCTATGTATCATTTGAGTCACAGAAGAGAAGAAAGGGCCAGAAAACTTATTTAAAATAATGGTTGAGAACTTCCCAAATCTGGGGAGAGATTAGAACATCCAAGTTCATGAAGCTCATAGCCCACAATCAGATTCAACTCAAAGAGATATCATCTAATCTAGAATTGTCTAAAATTAAAGACAAGGAAAGAACTTTAAAAGCAGCAACAGAAAACAATGACTCACATGTAAGAGCCCCATAAGGCTGTCAGTGGATTTCTCAGCAAAACCTTGCAGGTCAGGAGAGAATGGGATGATATATTCAAATTCTGAAAGAAAAAAAATAGGAACTGTTAAATAATTTACCTGTCAAGTTGTCCTTCAGAAATGAAGGATAGATAAAAACTTTCCCAAACAAATAAAAGCTGCGGAATCTATCACCAGTAGACTTGCCTTACAAGAAATGCTGAAAGTCTTTGAGCTGAAATGAAAAGATACTAAGTAAGAACATGAAAACAGATGAAAATATACAACACACAAGCAAAGGTAAGTACATAATCAAATTCAGGATACTCTAATACTATAATATGGTGGTGTGTTAAACACTTAACCCTAGTATAAAGGTTCTAGAACTAAAGTATTAATAACTATACTTATAATAATTTGTTGATGGATACAAAATAAAAATGCAAATTGTGACATCAAAAACAGAGTATTGAAAGGGGAGTAAAAGGGTAAATTTTTTGCATGTAATTGAAATTAAGTTATCAGGGTAAAATAGACTGTTATATCTGTAAGATGTTTTAGGCTAGTCTTAGGGTATCCACAAAGCAAAAACCTACAGTAGAAGCACTAAATATAAAAAGAAGGGAATCAAAGCACATCACTGTGGAAAATTATCAATTTGCAAAGGAAGACAGCAAGAGAAGAAGAAAGAAACGAAGGAACTACAAAACAACCATAAATCAATTAATAACACGGCATTAGTAAGTCCTTACCTATTAATAATTACCTTAAATGTAAATGAATTAATTATCCAATCAATAGAATAGAAAAACAAGGTGCAAACTTATCCTACGTACAAAGGACTCACTTCAGCTTAAAGAACAAGCATAGACTTAAAATGAAGGAATAGGAAAAGATATTTTGCACAAAAGGAAACAAAAAGAGAACAGAAGTAGCCATGCTTACATTAGACAAAATAGACTATAAGTAAAAAAAAAAACTGTAACAAGAGACAAAGAAGATCATTATATAATGATAAAGGGGTTAATTCATCAAGAGGATATAACAATTGTAAATATATATGCACCCAACAGTGGAATATCCAAATATATTAAGCAAATACTAACAAATCTGAAGGGAGAAATAGACAACACTATAATAATAGTAGAGGACTTCAATACCCTGTTTTCAACAATGGATAGATCATCCAGACAGAAAATCAATAAGGAAATATTGGATATGAACTACACTTTAAACTAGATGGATCTAACAGACACATTTAAAGCATTCCATCTCACAACAGTAAAATAGACATTTTTCTTAAGCCCACATGGAACATTCTCCAGGATAGTGCATTTATTAGGTCAAAAAACACGTCTTAGCAAATTTGAGAAGATGGTATGAAATTAGAAGTCAGTAACAGGAAGTAAAACTGGAAGTTGAAATTGGAGAAGACACAAATAAATGAAGATTTACCTTATGTTCATGGATTGGAAGAATTAATATTAAGATGTTCATTATACCTTATGCTATCCATAGATTTAATGAAATCCCTATAAAAGTTCCAATGACATTTTTCACAGAAAAAGAAAGCAACATTCTTCAAATTTGTAAGGAACCACAAAAGACCTTAAACAGCAAAAGCAAGAACAATGCTGAAGACATCACAATTCCTGATATCCAACTTTATTACAAAGCTATACTAATCAAAACACTATGTATATGGCATAAAAACAAATACATAGATCAATGGAATAAAATTGAGATCCACAAAACAAACCCACACATATTCAGTCAATTAATATTTGACAAAGGAACCAAACATATTCAGTGGGGGAAAGAATGTTCTTTTCAGTATACGGTGCTGGGAAGACTGGGTAACCATATGCAAAAGAATAAAATTGGCTCCCACTTTACACCATTCACAAAAATTAACTTGGAATGAACTAAACACCTAAATGAAGACCTGAAATGGTAAAATTCCTAGAAGAAAGTATGGAGAAAAAGCTCCTTAAAGTTGGCCTTGGTAGCAATTTTTGGTATGACACCAAAAATATAAGCAACAAAAACAAAAATAACCAAGTAGAACTACATCAAAACAAACAAACAAACAAACAAACAAAACTAAAAAGCATACACATGGCAAAAGAAACAATCAATAAAATGAAAAGACAATCCATAGAATGAGAGAAAATATTTGCAAACCATCTATCTGATAAGGGTTAATATCCAAAATATATAAGGAACTCATACAGTACAGTAACAAAAAACCAAATAATCTGATTTAAAAAATGGTCAGAAGACCTGAATAGATATTTTTCCAAAGATGACATCTAAATGGCCAGTAGGTGCATGAAAAGATGTTCACCATCACTGATCATCAGGGAAATGCAAATCGAAACCACAATGAGCTATCACCTCTCACATGTTAGGATGGTTATTATCAAAATATAAAATATAGCAAGTGTTGGCAAGTTGTGGAGAAAAGGGAACCCTTGGGTAGTATTGATGGGAATGTAAACTGGTGCAGCCACTGTGAAAAAAGGTATAGAGGTTTCTAAAAAATTGAACTACTATATGATCCAGCAATTTCACTTCTGGGTATATATCTGAAGGAAATTAAATCACTATATTGAAGAGATATCTGCATTGTCATGTCCACTGCATCATTATTTACAATAGCCAAGACATGGAAGTAACTTCAGTGACCATCAACTGATGAATGGAGATAAAGAAAATGTGTGTGTGTTATATAGCGCATGTATGTATAATTGTAATTATATATAAATTACATATATAATTCACACATGTACACACACAATGGAATATTATCCAGCCATAAAAAAGAAGGAAATCCTGTCATTTGCAAGTTCGGGAGATCTAATGTACAGTATGTTGACTACATTTAAGAATACTGTATTAGATACTTGAAAGTTGTTAAAAGAGTCTTAAAATTTCTCACACCAAAACAAACAAACAAAGACAGAAGAAAAAATTGTAATTATATGAGGTGATAGAGGTGTTTAATTTGGTCATCACTTACCGTTGTATATGTATTAACTTATCACATTGTACACCATAAACTTATACAATGTTATGTGTCAATTATATATCAGGAAAACTGGGGAAAAAAGAATTATAAGGAAATATGCTATAATAAACTGACAGAAATAGTTAAAATTTATAAATTTGTCATTTAAAAAAAACAACTTTTCTAAACTTAAGTATCCATCTACATATAGAATAAGCATTTATATTCTGAGATTACCTATGTACCTGGAGATGATTTATTTTTAATCACTGGATTAAGAGTAACTTGAGAACCACTGTAAATTTTGAATCAGGTGAATTCTGTAATATTGTTAGGTTTAAATATTATTAATTCTAGACCAATTTTAAGAAATGACTTCCATGTTTGCATTTAATTGAATTTTGTAAACAGAGTTTACCAATACAAATACTTCTCTGCCTGTGACTAATATAGAAAGGCAAAAATTAATGTTATAGTTTATTTGTTTTACCAATGATGGCAGGTATAGAAAGGAATTTGACTGTGAATCTCAGCAAATTTGAGTATTGCTCAATAAAGTTAGTTAATGGATTATCAAGAAATTAGAATCTTCAATGTACATCAGTGTCCTTAAGCAAATGTTCACAAGGAAGACATTTAAAACTAGACAAGTTTATTACTTGTTGCATCAAAGGACAATACACACCATGGGAAACATGAGTATTTCAGTAAAAGGTTTATTAGATGATTTAGGAGAGGGTCTAAGGAAACAGAGTTTTGTTCTAGATTGAATGCTGTCATAAATCAGGGGGAATTCTGTAATTCAATATCTCAGTGATGAGGGAGCAGAAGGCTAGTTGAGGACAAAGTACAAGAAGGCACCTTGCAACCTCCCCTCAACCCCCACACCTGGGTGGGATATGTGTGATATTCTTCCAGGAAGCTCCCTACTATCTTAATGTTACTGCTTTACTAGAGGGAAAGACAACCTTAACTTGACAATGGCAAGGCCTCCAGTATCTTGTAGGTCCTCTTTAGCATATGAAAGTTCTTTTGAAAACCTCCCTTTTTCCTTACCTCCCCCAACCCCATAGTATATAATCAATTGCCCCTTATAACCCCAGGACAGCTCTTTTTGTCCATGGGTCCTGTCCCTGTGCTTTAATAAAACCACCTTTTTTGCACCAAAGGCTTCTCAAAAATTCTTTCTTGGTGGTCAGGACCTCACCTTGTCTGGACCTCACCCCACTGAACCTCACCTATAGTCCAAAAACCACATCATCAACACATCTCATATACAGGAAAAGGAGCTAGAATGAAGATAAATTTGTAATTGGTACTGAAGTAGCAGTCACTCATTTTAACCAAGAGAGGGGTTAACTTTGATCTTGTCTGTGCTTAGACAAAACTGTGAAGTGTCTTTGTTTGGTATCATAGTTTTAGAGTATCCTTATCTGAGTTCGGTACATTGCAAGATTGTTTATGACCAAATGGAGAACAAAATAGCTAGCTAATAATAACACTGACATTTAGCTGTGAACATCAGATCAGTTCCAGATATCAGATGCTAATTTTATTTTTCTCATTAAGAACAAGTCTTCCTTTTCTTAACGCCATGATGTGAGAGCAACTAAGAAGGGTCCTGTCACCTGCCTTCACAAGTTGGCAATGTTAGTTGGATTCGAGTCACCAACAATAGGCAATGCTATACTTTGGTTTCTATCATAGGTTGTCACTAACTTTCTGTTATTGGTAATTATTTTTCTTAAAAAAAAGTATTTTTTTCATTTTCCTGCTCTATAAGCAATACATTTTGATTGTTAAATATCTAGAAATTATAAATAATGAATAATGAAAACCATCTCTCATTACACCAGGCAGAGAATTGTAAATATTTTGGTTTGCATAGGTGACTCAAAAATTAGTGGTTTCCCAATTATGAAAGTTTCAAACTTGGTTCTGTGAAAGGTGAATGTCAATGGAGTCACTTATGTTAAGGAGTTTTAAAATGTAACTGGGAAGCCATTAAGGAAGTGAGCTTCATGAATGTTCTCACGGATTGAAACCATGAACTTTGAAAGGGGCCAAACTGCAAATATACCAAGGACACTGCCCAAACACTTGCAAATTGCTACAGTAGGACTGCTTAGTGATGTTCTTAGCACCCAATTATATTCAGATTAGATCAGTTTTCTGCCACCAACACTAACCAAAATTCTTTGTAAACAATGCATTTTGTCTTTAAAACACTTGACTTTTGTTCCCTAGGGGGACACAATTTGGGTTGCCACCCAAATCTATGCTCCCTGAATTGCAATTCTGAGACCCTAAATAAATGCTTTTGTTTTATTTAAGTTCTGTCTTATTGGTTGATATTTAAAAAGGGGATGCTCTAGAAAAAATTCTTGCTCCTGATAATCTTGTAGACTTACTGCTTTCTTCCATGTATATATGTGTGTATGCATGTACACAAATTTTCACCGAAGTATAACCTAGAGAGTTAAATGAATTTTTACCAAGTGAACATACCCATGTAATCACCATTTAGATCAAAACATAATAGAGGACAAACCCCAGGAGTCTTTCTTAGGCCCTTTCCAATTCCTCTCTCACAACCTTCTAGCTTTTTCGCCAAGATACACTGAATGTAACTTCTAATGCAATAGACATCTTTCCTGCTTTTCATTTCATATGAATGTATTATCTGTGAATAATGACTATTTTATTTCTTATGGGCCACTCATTACACTTCTTTTTTTTTTTTTTTTTTCCTGTATTTTGTACCAAATAAGACCTCTGGTATGATGTTAAATAGAAATGATGATAGCAGGCAGCCTTGTCTTGTTCTTAATTTCAAGGGAGGGAAGATGTTTTTAATTGTTCACCATTAACTACGATGTTAATTGTGTTTTCATCTGTGGGTCGTTTCCTCTCTGAATTAATAATTTCCTTCGATATTTACATTCATGTCAGTCTTCTGGTGAAAATCTCTCCCAGTCTTTGTACTTTGCCTTCCTTTTTGAAGGATGTTTTTGATGAATATAGAGCTCTAGTTTGTCAGTTATTTTATTCATCACTTTGAAGATGTCATTCACTGTCTTCTTTTAATTTATTTATTTATTTCCTTTTTTTTCATTTCTTTTGGTTGGTTCTTTTTTCCATTCTTTTCTTTTGGTTGCAGGTTTGACTTTCTTTGTGCTTACCTTGCTTAAAGTTCATAGCAATCTTGAAACTGGGGCTTGATGTCTTATTAGTTTTAGAAAATGCTAGACTATTATTACTTAATATATTTTTATGCCCCATTTTCTCTCTGCTTACCTCCTTGTCTAAGTATATGTATTTTAGATATTTATGTCTATATATCTTGTATGTTCTTTCCTATATGTTGCTATGTATTTGTTACTTCCTGAATCTACTCTGGGCATGCTCTATGAACTTAAAAAACAAAACCTGAATGACAGTACATCTGTTTACAACATGGTTTGCTGAATATTTTAAGCTCATTGTTGGGACCTATTGCTCAGAAAAAAGTATTCCTTTGAGAATATTACTGCTAATTGACAATACTCTTGGTCACCCGAGTGCTTTGATGGAGATGTACGATGAGACTAATGTTTTCATGCCTGCTAACACAACATCCATTCTGCACCCCACAGATCAGAGATCAATTTCAACTTTCAAGCTTTATTACTTAAGAAATATATTTCAAAAGATTATAGCTCCCATAGATACTGATTCCCCTGATGAATCTGGGCAAAGTAAATTGAACACCTTCTGGAAAGGATTCACCATTCTTGATGCCATCAAAAACATTTGTGATTCATAGAAAGAGGTCCACATGTTAGTGTTAACAAGAGTTGGGAATAAGTTAGTTTCAATCCGCAAGGATGAGTTTGAAAGGTTGAAAACTTCAGTGGAGCAAGTAACACAGATACAGTGAAAACTGCAAGAGAACTAGAATTGAAAGTGGAGCCTGAAGATGTGACTGAATTGCTACAATCTTATGATAAATCTTTAACAAATGAGGAGTTCCCTCTTATGGATAAAGAAAGAAAGGGGTTTCTTGAGATGGAATCTACTCCTGGTGAAGATGCTGTGGAGATTGTTGTAATGACAACAAAGGATTTAGAATATTACACAAACTTAGTTGATAAAGTAGAGGCAGATTTTAAGAGGATTGATACCAATTTTGAACTAAGTTCTACTGTAAATAAAATGCTATCAAACCGCATCTCATGGCACAGAGAAATACTTCTTGAAAGGAATTTAGGTGGTAAACTTCACTGTTGCATTATTTCTTTAAATTGCCACAGCCACCCCAACCTTCAGCATTCTGTCAGCAACCATCAGTCTTGAGGCAAGACCCTCCAGCTGCAAAAAGATTATGACTCACTGAAAGCTCAGACCATTGTTAGCATTTTTTAGCAATAAAGTGTTTTTAAATTATGGAATATACATTGTTTTTTAGACACAATGCTATTGCACACTTAATAAATTACAATATGGTGTACACATAACTTCTGCATGCACTAGGAAACCAAAATATCCATTTGACTCACTTTATTGAGACATTTACTTTATTGCAGTAGTCAGGAGCAAAGCCTACAATATGCCTGTAATAACATTTGCCAAATCTGAAAATCAGGAGAAAACAGACTATCAGGGACCTGTGGAACAACAACAACAACAACATTTCAAATTTCATATCACCAGAGTCCTAGAATCGTAAGAGAAAAACAACAGGGTTAAGAGAGTAACCAAAGAAATAATTGCTGAGTCCTTCCCCAAATTGGCGAAAGACACAAATATACTGAATAAAGAAGCTGTGAGAAGCCCAAATTTAATAAACTCTAAGAAATCCATGCTAAGACACACTATAATTAAACTTCTGAAGACTGAGGATAAAGAAAAAAAACCCTTAAAAGTAGCCAGAGATAAATGACATATTATTTTCAGTGGACTATAGAAAAGACAGAGAGAAAAATGAAATTTAAACCTTCTTTTGGTAGATCATATTACTTCTCAAAATGTTCAGTCTCCCTTTATAAAGCTCCTTGCTGCAGAAAAATTACACATTTTAAACCATGGAATTGAGACTAGGGTCATCTGAATTACTTTGCCAAATAGAATATGAGCATAAATAATGTGTAACATGTGCCACTTAATATTAAGAACCATCTTATGATCTGCTACTTCTCTCCTTTCCCACTGCTTGGACCCTGAGTCTGAGAATAAAGATGTGCAGCTGACCCATGAAAGAATTGCTTTCTGTAGAGAAATTAACCATTGTTGTTGTGTACAATTAACATTTGGGGATTTTTTTTTTAACCTAAAGTAGCCTAAGCTGACTGATATCCCTCATCTTAAGTGCTGGGTCCATGTGGTTATTTGAAAACTAGGACAGATTCAGGTTCACAAGTTTGAGCATGACTGGAAGATGTCTGTCCCCATAAATATATTTTCCTGCTATGTTGAGCCTCCAGTTTCAATAAATAGAAATGTTTGATCTGTACCTCTGAAACAAATAATGCAATATATGTTAAGAAAAAAAAAAGAAGAAGAAGAAGGTAGCGGGAGGGGAAGAATGAAGCGGAGGAAATCGGAGGGGTGGACGAACCATGAGAGACGATGGACTCTGAAAAACAAACTGAGGGTTCTAGAGGGGAGGGGGGTGGGAGAATGGGTTGGCCTGGTGGTGGGTATTGAGGAGGGCACGTTCTGCATGGAGCACTGGGTGTTATGCACAAACAATGAATCATGGAACACTTCATCTAGAACTAATGATGTAATGTATGGGGATTAACATAAGAATAAATAAATAAATAAATAAATAAAACTAAAAAAAAATAAATAGAAATGTTTTAATTTAAACTGCATGTATTATGAAAATAATTATTATATGTATATTCATGGCCACCTCTCTTTTTCTTTTTCTTATTTGTAAATTGCATCATTTTTTTGTGTGTGAACTCTTATTACATCTATAACCATTGCTATTTTAAAGTCTTGTCATTTCCAGTCAGGTATTCCCTTACTCTCAATTATTCTTTGAAAATATTTACAATCAACTGTAGTTGATTGCAAACAATGTTTCATATTCAAAGGAATTCATGAAAAAGACCCAGACAAGTATTCTAAAACACAGATTTCTGATCTTTATGATCTGAACACTGAAACGGGTAAGAATTTCTAAAAATCTAATGGAAAATTCATGGATTCATAAAGCTGTTAACCCAAGATGAAGAAAAACAAGAAATGATTACTTGAGACTGGATGAACTGATGAAGATGATTACAGTTTTTAATGACTTCATTTAAAACGCTGTTGGCTCTTTAATGTTTCGTTTTCCAGATTTTAAAAGATCTCTTTTTTTCTCCTTTCTTTTAGGCTATCTATAACTTGCAGGAATTTGGAAAAGCATAGTTTTTTTTTTTTTTAAAGATTTGTTTATTCATTTGAGAGAGCGAGAATGAGAGAGAGTACATGAGAGGGGGGAGGGTCAGAGGGAGAAGCAGGGTCCCCGCCGAGCAGGGAGCCCGATGCGGGACTCGATCCCAGGACTCCAGGATCATGACCTGAGCCGAGGGCAGTTGCTTAACCAACTGAGCCACCCAGGCGCCCTGGAAAAGCATAGTTTTGAAACATTTATATTTTTCTCCGGACCTGATCCCTCCAGAATTCAAAAACTCATATTAAATATTCTTATTTTTCATGGCACAGAGTATATTTGCATATGGTCAATAAGAATCTGTTCTCTTGGGGCCCCTGGGTGGCTCAGTTAAGCATCTGTCTTCTGCTCCAGTTGTGATCCCAGGGTCCTGGGATTGAGTCCCACATCAGGCTCCCTGCTCTGCAGGGGGCCTGCTTCTCCCTCTCCCTCTGCTCACTCTCTAAAAAAAAAAAAGAATCTGTTCTCTTTGTAGTAAGACACAATTAGGTAAATCTTTAGCTTGGCTTCTTAGCCTAAGGGACTTTGCAAGGTCTAATCTGAGATTCCTTATTACCAAACAATTTTAAAGAAATAAGGTTGATTTTATGGAGCCAATAAAGCTCCTAAATGTTAACAAAACTTTGACTGGAATGTCATATTTGAGAATATGCATTGAATCATTCTTGTTACATTTATGTAAATAATCAGGTGAAGCTTAAGACTAGACTTATTTTATAAACAATTTACTTTGACTGTAATTATCTTTGATAAAAATGAAATGATTATAGAAAATTGTGTTTCACTAGAAAACTGTAGTGTGTCCATTCTCAGATTCTAGTCCTGTTGTCTTTGAGGTCTTATTCTCCACTTGTAAACTTCAGAGAAACCACTACAATAGATCACATACAGGCAAACTTCATGTCTGTTGCTGTATAGACCACTCAAGAGAATTAAGCAGAAATCAATGACATTATCAAAGACATTCAAACTACAAACTAGGAAAAATCCATCAGGTTGAAACTGACATCCTCATTCCATCACCTAAAAGTGCTTCAAACTCAAATCTAGAAACTTTCTCAACTAGCTGTGCAAACTCAGAAACTGAGTTTATACTTTGCTTGAACAATTAACTTTAGCTTTTCTTTTGTTTCTACAGAAATGCTTCTTATTAAACTAACTGCTTGCTCACATCATATAGAGGCCTATTTTAGGTGGAAGCTCACCTGTAACACTATCTCCTGAAATCAAACTTCCTCATGTTCATCTATCTTAAGAAATCATAAAGATATGTGATTGCCGATACATCATGCAGTGCCTATGTAAATAACTCAGAAAAAATTGAAAACCAATTATACATTACTCACAAAAATGTAGATGGATTTATAAAGATAAAGCCTGAATCTGATTATAACCCATTTGTTTTATTTAATTGATTGTCTTGGCTCCTGGGGAACTCAGCTTTGGGGAATTTTTCAAACCTTGGCTATTATTTTCTTTAGAGTCATTATATTAAGCTGTCTAGTATGCTCTATCCTCTGAAGGGGTTTAAATTATGTTCAGCAGCCACTCACACATCAAATGATATCCATCAGGACTAGACAACAGGAAGAACTCAATGATCTGACTTGTGTCTACAATTACAATGCCAATATTGGTTATGGCGACTACATGACCATCTGTGTTGACACTGAACTAGCAGAAACAGCAATATATGATGCTTCAGCGTGAACACATCAACAGTGGTGACTGGGAGTGACGCTGTACTAGATGGTCATGCTTACAGCGTACTGAGGAAATGATCACATGGGGGGAATTGTTAAAATTAAATACAAAATGGAGACCAGACTTGAAGATTCCCTGAATGGACAAAACCATTTCAGCCACATAAATGAAACTTCACTTAGCTTTTTCTGCAAAACAAGCAAAACTTAACTTGGTCAGCTTTTTGTAAATGCCTCTGATAATCAAAAAGAGACCTAAGTCAGCTTCCTAAAAATGGTATAAGATAATCACTTTTAACAAATCCTCTGCATCTGGAAACCCCATTTTAATAGCTAGTCATTGAAAAGGTTAAGACAACTTTCTCATCCTGTAATGTCAGGCCCCTGTGTTTCATATCAGTCTTTGAATTTGAAATCTTCCTGTTCCCAAACTGCTCTTATATGCACATTCAACTCTAACTAAATACTATTCACTAATTCGGTGGTTTTCTTTTTGCTGTTTCTGGATTTTTGGTAGTGCCTTCAGACCAGCTGTAGACTGTGTACTGTAAGCATACCTTGGATTCCAGTGAGAAAAGACTGTTTTTTCCCCTAGATCCCATTTGTGCTAAGAAGGCTATTTCATTCAATGAAATAGTTGCACAGAACTTGTTATAACACTGTATACTCTGCCACAGTTCATGGTATCAAGCCATTGTTTTGGGAGTTTGATGTGTGCCAGTGAAAAAATTAGGCACCCTCTGGACTATAAAGACTGAGATTCAGCAAAACTTTGTCTAGGGCATTGTCGTGCCATCTTGCCTGTCCTGTCAGACCTAGATCTGCATGTGTCCAGGCAATAGCAGAGCTGCATGCCCTACTTCTTTACCTGTCAAAGACACTTGGCAGGGGTTGATGACAGTCTGTGGTTTGTGTGGAGGGAGAGGCGAGTGATCTTTGGAGGGCATTGTAGTTAGTTCTGCAGGAATAGGAGAAAGAGGAAAATGGTGAAGGACAGACAGTAGAATATGGCCAAAGCCGAAAGCCCTGGTTAGTATCTGCCAGGCTCTCATTCAGATCCTCTGCCAGCCCGACACATCTTATTCTCTAATTTCAGAATGGAGCCTTGTGTTCAGTCACTGAAGCTTCCGGATCACAGCAGAGGTTAGATCGGAGCCCCAGGGCTCTGCATCAGAAGCCTGTATCTTTGAACCCAACCAGTTGTTTTAATATTGAATATTCTTAAGGTTTTTGATAAGACAGTGCTAACTGAAACTTTATTCAGTAATATTAATTGAATGAACAGAGTTGTGTGTTTACTTTAGAGTGTTTCATTCTTTCTGTTATTGGTGGTAAATTCTTTTCCCATCACTGTGTTCCACCTCTGAGAGCATCTTCAGTTCTTTATTTTTGTTGTTGTTTCTAACTTACTATGGCCTGGGAATCCAATTAAACATGAGGTCAGTGATTGATGTCAATGATTATTTTATCGGTGGAAGCTCTAATTGTTAATTTATCTTATACTTGGGTACTTGATTATGTTCCAGAATTTTGAAATTACTCCAAATATTAACATATCTGTTATTTTCATGCAGATCATTGACATTTGGTATAAATAAAATTAGAATACATTTTCTGATTGGTAATGTTTTTTTGAATATTTGCTAGAAGTAGAAAATTCTAAATCTGTGCAATCAAGGACATAAGAAATCTTAGAATTTGAGATCAATTCCTTGAGGATTAGAATCATTTTTTCTATTTCCATGTAAAAGTATTCATGCTTAAGTATAAATTATTGATAACTTACAAATCTAATTCAATAAAGGAAATCTGATTATTTATAACATTAGTGGAGAAATTTGTCTTAGGTTAAGCAAACCTGGATCTTGTGTGAACTTTGACCCCCCCAAATTAACTGTAGACAAATAATCATAAAATCAGATCACAAAATCTGATCAGAACACTAAAAAGGTTGGCATTCTTGATTCCTTCCATATCTTTATACTTCAAGAAGTATTACATACATATCTATTTTCTTCATTTACTCTCTCTCCAATTCCTATTTTTTTCTCACTCTGACATACTGTGCACAATCCCATGTGTAGCATGTCTTCAATTCATCAACAGTATCTTCCTCCAAAGCTCTGCTGTCCAGTCATTCCTTAGTATCAACATGTGCTTTGCTTTTATGTGTATATTGTTTAGCAAAGCCAAACAGTGAATTTGGGAATGAGCATGTTAATGATGCCATCTGTAAGTGCAGATGAAATGCTGAAAATTAGTTTGAACTAGTGCCAGTTTGGAAAGAATGATGACTTTTGCAACATTTGACAATTATTAACTCAATAGCATATTAATCCTCTTAAATCTAAGTTGAACTGTAAGACCAAACATTTAGCAGAATTTTTAGGAAAAAAATGACAAGCACATTGAATCATGTATGTGAGAGTGTTCTGTAAAATATGATTGTTGCACAAATAGAAGTTATTATTGAACTCCATCTACAAATCTTTTGTCAAAAAACATAATCCCTTGAGAACGATGGAAAGAATAGAACACCATTTTAAGGCTTGCTTAATTTGTTGAATTGTTTTTATCTAACATAACGAATTTGTATTCACCACATGAACTTTCTTATGTTTCCCTCATGATTCTTCTGGTTAGGAGTCCTGTTGCAATAATCAACCAGAATTACCAATCCTTTCCTCCGAGATCTTACCAAAGTTCACTCATCTTTCAGTGTCTTCCAGATGCAGGCTAATAAAGATTTTCTTATCTATTGGAAATAGACTGAATATGTTGCATTATAAATAATAACAAAAAAAAACTTACACTGTGGCTGGGCCCATGGAAGATAGATTTTGGGATATGTGAAAGTATATCGTTATTTTCAATTCACTGAATTTTAAACTTGACACACAATTTTGGTTTGTCTCCTTTTTTTTTTTTTTTATCCTCTCTGACAGTTTTTCACTTTTTTCCAGTTTTCAATTCCTCTTTTAGGAAAATGATATTGTACTATTATTAGAACTATAATCAGCGGTGCCTGGGTGGCTCAGTCAAGCATCTGACTCTTGGTTTCAGCTCAGGTCATGATCTCATGGGTCATGGGATTGAGCCTTACATTGGGCTCTGTGATCAGCAGGGAGTCTACTTGAAGGTTCTCTCCCCCTGCCCCTCCCCCCACTTGCTCTCTCTCCCTCTCTCTCTCAAATAAATTAACAACTTTTTTAAAAGAACTTTAATCAATATCTATACTGCTGGAGCCGGAAGGTACATTTTTCCAAAACAGGAATAATACAACCTGATTTCCATTTCATTATGGATTATATTGTTCTGCCCCCTTCTTTATTCTTACCAGATCTACTTGGAATTAAAAATGGACATTCTATGTCTCTATTTTCAATGATCATCAGAGACCTGCCCTTTCAAGCTTATTACATTAAAGCCATCATGTTAGTGAAGTGGGGACAAAAAAAGAGCGTGTCATGGTGAGAACATTAATACTTGGTAAAATGTGCTTTTGTCACAGTGTAATTTTCCCAAGTATAAAGTAAGGAAAATTGCTATCTAAGTACAACCTAAAAGCTTTATTAGTGGTTTTGGTATTTCAAATATAAGATATATAGGTAGAGATGAGTTCATACTGAGCACTACGTGGAGCTTGAAAAAGAATAATCTATTCTCTTAAGCAAAAGTACAAATTCTTTATCCAAGATAATGTAAGTAATGCAAAATAATGGAAAGATCAAAATAGACAGAACTAGTTCAACCATGTTTGTAACTTATTGCTAAAAGAAGATTTTGATTCTACTTTTATATATTTCACGGATAATCAAAAGAAGTAGTGAAAAGCACTGCATGAAAATCAGTGTAAAATATCTATATTGTTCAATGAACATATATGTGTATCTGTGCTTAAATCTTTGTCTCCTGCATGTGTATACAGCCCGGAGGAAGAGAATTAGAACAGGCTATCCTGAGCTCTAAGAATAGGCATAATTAAAGTAAATGTAATGTTATTACATTTCATTGACATTCCAATTTTTCTTTTTAAAAATATGTTCCTTTAGGGCGCCTGGGTGGCTCAGTTGGTTAAGCGACTGCCTTCGGCTCAGGTCATGATCCTGGAGTCCCGGGATCGAGTCCCGCATCGGGCTCCCTGCTCGGCAGGGAGTCTGCTTCTCCCTCTGACCCTCCCCCCTCTCATGCTCTCTCTATCTCATTCTCTCTCAAATGAATAAAAAAAAAAAATATGCTCCTTTAGAGTTGATATATTTTTAAAGTCATGGTTAAAAAGATTAGTGAGATATAAAGACTAATTCATTTTTAACTTTAGGATACTCAATTGTAAAAAGAAAACTGAGACACTGATTAATTGACATTAGCTTTAAGTGGCTATTTCATCTGCATATTTCAAAATATGTATGTTTGTATCATTTATAATGATATTCTTCCTTTATCCCTTTCACATAACCTAAAAATAATACATATAATAACTAGGGGATACAGAATCATTTTTTCTCTTTTATTTAACTCATAATTTATTAATCCCTCTTATGGAATAAATCTAAAGGAAAACAGAAAAGGCAATTTCTATGTACTTCCTTAAGAAGCATAAAATTATATTTCCAATTATTTTATACTTTTTTGCAAAATGATTTATTGTAATTTAACTAAAGCAATATTTTTTGAAATGTTTATGAAAGTGTAATCTACTAATTCTCTTTAAAAATTCATAGAAAAGTTTAAAGATTTTCTTTTTAATTAATTTATTTATTTGAGAGAGAATGAGAAAGCAGGCACATGAGCAGGAGGCACAGAGGGAGAAGGAGAGACAATCTCTAGCAGGTTCCACACTGAGCACAGAGCCCAGCACAGGATATGATCTCACGACCCTGAGATCATGACCTGAGCCGAAAGCAGAAGTTGGATGCTCAACCAAATGCGCCACCCAGGCCCCCCTTTATAAATCCCATTCTTTTTTTTTAAATTTTTTTATGTTATGTTAATCCCTATACATTACATCGTGCCCTGTTTAATACCTATCACCAGGCCAACCCATCCCACATCCCCCTCCCCTCTAGAACCCTCAGTTTGTTTCTCAGAGTCCATAGCCTCTTATGGTTCATCTCTCCCTCCAATTCCTCCCTGCCTTCATTTTTCCCTTCCTACT
>NC_138371.1:69105310-69119231 GCF_054177405.1 Leptonychotes weddellii | reverse complement strand
CACTCCAGCAAACCCTCAGTTTGTTTCCTGAGATTAAGAATTCCTCATATCAGTGAGATCATATGATACATGTCTTTCTCTGTTTGACTTATTTTGCTTAGCATAATACCCTCTAGTTCCACCCACATAGTTGCAAATGGCAAGATTTCATGTTTTTTGATGGCTGCATAATATTCCATTGTATATTTATACCACATCTTCTTTATCCATTCATCTGTCGATGGACATCTGGGCTCTTTCCATAGTTTGGCTATTGTGACATTGCTGCTATAAACATCGGGGTGCATGTACCCCTTCGGATCACTACATTTGTATCTTTGGGGTAAATACCCAGTAGAGCAATTGCTGGGTCATACAGTAGCTCTATTTTCAACTTTTTGAGGAACCTCGCTACTGTTTTCCAGAGTGGCTGCACCAGCTTGCATTCCCACCAACAGTGTAGGAGGGTTCCCCTTTCTCCACATCCTCTCCAACATCTGTCGTTTCCTGACTTGTTAATTTTAGCCGTTCTGACTGGTGTGAGGTGGTATCTCATTGAGGTTTTGATTTGGATTTCCCTAGTTTAAAGATTTTCTTAAATGTCTTTTTTTAAAGTACATATATACTTTTAAAATATATATATTATATATATATATCTGGAGATAGCAAGGGTAGGAAAACTTTCTTCTCATTGTGTATCCTTGGTGCCTTTCTAATTTTGTACTAGGACATGTCCTGCATTTTAAAATTAAAAGAACCATGAGAAACCTTGGACTCTGAGAAACAAACTGAGGGTTCTAGAGGGGAGGGTGGTGGGGGGATGGGTTAGCCTGGTGATGGGTATTAAAGAGGGCACGTATTGAATGGAGCACTGGGTGTTATATGCAAACAATGAATCATGGAACACGACATCAAAAACTAATGATGTAATGTATGGTGATTAACATAATAAAATAAAAAAAATGAATGATAAAAAATTAAAAAAATAAAAATGAAATTAAAAATGATAATAATAATAATTTGGCTGACCAATCCTGTGAAAATTCTATCTCATCTGCATAATAAACTACCCAAAATGCTTAGTTTTACTAGCCAGTCAAATGAGAAGGAGGAAAGGAGTCCCTACGGAGACAGAATAGGATGAATGGTGATAGAAGAGGAAGCGCCTAGAAAAATTGTGTGAGTTGGAACGGAAGTTAAAAGATGATGTCTGAGCTATTCATAATGGTGATGAGATGATGTTTATAAACAGGACTATCTTTTTACTGTATGTTAATTTGTTCCTGGTATTCCCTTCCCCTTCCGCCTACATTGTATCAGATGGTATTTTTCAAATTACAGATGCTATGACTTCTATCCAACTTGGCTTCTGCAAAAAAAAGTATTCACTGGATCATATGAACTGAAAAATTAAGAACCGGAGGCCCCTTCAGGCGTAGGGTTCAGGCCTCAAATCGCCCCTCCAACATGCACCTCTGCCTTCTGTTACCTTTGACCTGATTGCTCTGATGTGTATCAGGCACTCAGAGAATGGAGTGTTGTTTGGCTTAGCTGAGGCCACATGACTATCACGTGGATCTAGGTATGAGTGAGCTTTACTGAAGCATATTGCGTAAATATTGAAGATGAAACATCTGGATACTATTCCCAAAAAAGGGAAATGAAATGCTGGGCAATAAAAATAGTAATGATCTACTTTATTTAATAAATTTCTATTACAAATAGCTAACTTGTATAAAATGTATTTGGGGAAACTATAGGGAACATAGGTTTGTACCACACTTGGGTTAATAGGCAGAAAAGAGAAGCGGTGTTTGTAAGACAAGAGAGACTACCAATTTAGCAACAGTAAGAAATAAGAGCAAGAAAAAAGCTAGAGCAAATCTAATTCCTTAAGAAGAAACCTGAGAGGGCGCCTGGGTGGCTCGGTTGGTTGAGCGACTGCCTTCGGCTCAGGTCATGATCCTGGAGTCCTGGCATCGAGTCCTGCATCGGGCTCCCTGCTCAGCTGGGAGTCTGCTTCTCCCTCTGGCCCTCCCCCCTCTCATGCTCTATCTCATTCTCCCTCTCAAATAAATAAATAAAATCTTGAAAAAAAATCATTAAAGAAAATAAAGAAGAAACCTGAGGATTTGGGACACTAACTTTGTTCTGTGTGCACAAAATTTTTCTATGGTATGTTAATATCACAGGACTGCATATCTATAGTAACTGAGGAAACATAATTACAAGATTCCTGAGACTCGCAACTATAATAAAATTAAGCTTAGGGATTCCACAGCGGTTTAACATTCATTGGGGGAGAATATTCGGATTTAACTCTGTTAGCTGTAGTTTGGTTTTATTGGAAAATAGGTGGATATGTGCAAATAGCCCCAGGCAAGCACATCACAGAACCTGGGGGGGAAAAAGAAGAAAGTATACATGATATTTTCCTCAAAGGCATTCTAGATAAGTGAATACCCCAATGAGAGACTTTCTTTTCATGTAAGGAGGGCAGATATTAGGCTTGGAGTCTAAGAAATTTAAATTTAGGATGATCTTCCTGTCTTTCACTATTCTTCTCAAAATGCTCTTCCACAGTTTTCCTTGCTCTTGTTTTTTGTTTGTTTGTTTTTTTTGTTTCTTGCTTTTATATAAAACTAATTTAGTGGGACTACTTCAAAGAGAAAAGGTTTTTTATCTATCAAGAAAGCTAAAGTAATGAGGAAAGTTGCAATCATTTTATTTAACAAGTAGTAAGAAAGGATAATTAGATCAGATCCATAAGTGAAATCCGAGCATTTTGTATTTGCTGTCTACAGCTGTCAGTCGTGGACTATCATTGCCTGGACCCAGTTTTGACAAATCGGCAGAGTCAGGAGGTGTGGTGGAAAGCAATCTGGCTCAGAGTGACATCTGGGTTCATAAACACCAACACATATCAGCTCTGTGAGCTTTGGCAAGTTCCTCCAATGCATTTTAAGTCTCATTCTCCTTTGCTGTCAAATGGCGAATGCAGTAATTTTAACTATATACAGGTTTTGCCGTGGTTTTTAAAATCACTCAGCCCAGCCCTCGGACATGGACTCCCAGATAGTACGCACAGGGCCTTCCCAGTGGAACCCCATTCTGTGCCTTCCTTCTCTCCGTTGTCTCTTCAGCTTTATCTTTTCTGGCTCCTCATCTCAGAGGAGATGCCATTGTCTGTTGGACTCCAGCTCACTGAATCACAGTTGGGAAATTATCCTCAGGCAGAGACATGGGGAAATTAGCAGGGAAATCATGAGTTTTTCTTTTCTCAGGACTTGCAGTCTTGAGCTGACAATACTGACTAATTGTGAAGGCCTAAAAAAAGTTGTCGTATATATTTTACCCAATTTGATAGTTGTTTTTGATGGGAAGTTTGTTCCAGTACAATATTATTGCTGAAGTCAAAGTTCTTCCAAAAAATTGCATATATGTAGTTTTTTTCACCACAGGTGTATCTTAATATCTAGGTCATTCCAGAAATATTAAAATATGTGTGTGTGTATGTGCAAACAAATATACCTTTATGTATTATATATATATGTAAAATTTGATTTTGCTTATGATCAATAGAAAAAAAAATTGGGGGGCGCCTGGGTGGCTCAGTTGGTTAAGCGACTGCCTTCGGCTCAGGTCATGATCCTGGAGTCCCGGCATCGAGTCCCGTATCGGGCTCCCTGCTCGGCAGGGAGTCTGCTTCTCCCTCTAACCCTCCCCCCTCTCATGTACTCTCTCTCTCTCATTCTCGCTCTCTCAAATAAATAAATAAATCTTTAAAAAAAAAAAAAAGAAAAAAAATTTGGTTTGCTACACTTAACGTTGGTAATAAGCATTTATGCTACTTTATAGGAGCGAGTATCCCCTTTGTGCTAGAGAAAATATTTTGCAGTACACATTTATTGAATGTAGTCACATGTATGCTCTTTATAGCGTAGAATAGCAGAGTGTTCCTGATTCTCACAACTTTATGTGAGCTGAGAGAGACACTAGGGTGACTTCAAATCTAGCCTAGGGTTGAGGTTTGATTCCCATATGAACCAAGGATGAGCAGTGTCCAAGTGCCCAAGGCAGGTAAGGGGAAATTCTACTGTACCAACTCTAGTAAAACTTAAAGTAGGTCAATAGGACCAGTTGGGAATGTTCAGAAATTAATTCAGCTAAAATATCACATATATTGGCAAACAAAATAAAACGTATCATTCTTTAATGTAGTGTGTCATATCTACATGTGGTTAAGTGGTGAAACAAAGCATGTGATATACAAAGATCTTTTTCAGGAAAAGAATTCATTAAAAGATTAGTTCTGAAAACAACCTGAGCAGGAAACTTTGTGTTAATCTAGGCCATAAATAAGCTTTGAATTTCTAATAATTGAAAGATGTTGCAACTCTTCTTCAAATAAGGAAACCAAGGCCCAAAGAAATCAGATGAAACTAAGTCTCACAAAAATTAAATAATTTGAACAAGGTCACTATGCTAATAAGTGGTAGAGTTGAATGGGGAGTCTAGTTTAGCATGTTTATGAATAACACCAGGCCATTCTATTCTAGTCCAAATTTTCCCTATTTGTGATTAAGAAGGAAATAACCTGTTCTATTTATTTGCTGACTTCCTAATTAATATAAAAAATATATTTTTTTACTTTGCTTTTAACTTACTAAGTACCTTTTTTCCCCTTATGTCTTTAGCCATTAACATTTCTTTCTGTTCTCTATTTTCTCCATTTATATCTTTCAATTATAGATAAAAAGCTATGCATATTTTTGCTATTGTTAGTTCAAGGACTCATACATAACATAGAGAATAAATTTTTCTTTAATATTGGGTCCTGTGGGCTTGAGAGAGTTTAACCAGTATCTTTAGCTGAGTCTACATTTCTGTGGGAGATCACTCTATAACTGAGTGGTTTTATAGACCCAATTTACTGTGACTTATGCACATCGTGTCTTGTATAGCTGAGACTGTCACATCTAGCTTCTTTGTCACTGGGAGAATCATGCAGACTCTTTGTAGCAAATTGACCCCAATAAAACTTATAGATCATTTTGATTCAACTACATACATATAGGCTCAGCCTGAATCTGGAAGCTTTATTTTTTAATTGGGCTTAAATCTCTTCTTGTCATGTTTATGCCAGGAGAAACACAATGGAAATTCTAGGAGTCTAGAGAGAATGTGATTCTCTAATGAAAAATGGTTTGAGAACCAAGCAAGTCTATTAATTAAGTTGCCATAGATCAGATGCAGTTGAATATCTGAAAAGGATTTTTAGATTTTTTGCATCTTGTTATTTGAGCTTTGGGATAAACTATATTCCCAAAAGATTTTAATGGAAGAATGTTTTCTTTTCTTTTTTTTAAGATTTTATTTATTTATTTGACAGAGAGAGACACAGCAAGAGAGGGAACACAAACAGGGGGAGTGGGAGAGGGAGAAGCAGGCTTCCCACTGAGCAGGGAGCCCGATGTGGGGCTCGATCCCAGGACCTGGGATCATGACCTGAGCCGAAGGCAGATGCTTAATGACTGAGCCACCCAGGCGCCCCAGAAGAATGTTTTCTTAACACCTTAATATTACTCTATTTGTGGAATAATATTTGTGGCATAGAATAATAATTTTGTGTATGTTAAGAATTGATTTCCAGTGGCTAAAAATTCTGGACAAACCCAGTTAGGTTGAATAATACATCTGTAGCAAGCCCACATAATGTGCAGATCAAAGTAGACATACAGATACCAAGAGTAGAGTAGCACAGCATAAATACCATGTAAAAGAAAGAAAAACAGTTCAAAATGAGTAAAAGTCTTTATTAACTGAAACATTAAGATAAGATTTCTTGACAGAGCTAGAGTTGGGTTTTAGGGCCAGAAGATGGAGGATACTAGCTGCCAGACTAAGGAAACTGGAGACTAGCTTTTGTAAATTTTAAGCAGAGTAGTGACATGATCAATATGATGCTTTGGAAACTCATAGGAAAATTGAGTCCTGTGGTTTTTGGTAGTGAGATTTTATCTGTGCAGTGCAGTTCTAGGGGATAATTATCTGAATTTTGTTTCAGTGATATGATGATGAAGCTGGCAGTTAATAGTTAAGTGCCATAGGTACAAGACATTTTGCTGTGGGTTAGACAACTTTAAACAAGAAATGGTGGTTTCACATCCCACACAACTTTCAAATACTTTGATGGATAATGATGTACATTACAAATCTATAAAATCTATCTTTTAAAATGTCAATCCACACAAAAATACTTTTGCTTGGCTTTAATGACATTTAATTTTTTACAGATAAATCTAATAAGTAAATTAAGGTGTGATTATGCTCTAGCTACTTTCAAATTTACCCAGTGTAAGTGAATACATTAGAAATCATATCACTAATGGCAAAACCATTTGAGGAGGTTTAGTTGCCAGTACATTTCACTATGCCAGTCTGTGTCTGCACATGACTTTATATGAATATTTGAAAATACTTATTTCTTAAGAAAAAGAAAATACTTATTTCTTAAGAAAAAGAAAATATTTATTTCTTATGGATTTACTACTTATTCCAACATATTAACTATAGATAATATATAGCAACATTTTTGGTTGTATATTTCAAATTGGGTTTTAAATATCTGCCACAAAAAATAGTTATCAATGTACCTAATCTGCTATTTTTTTAAATTTTATTTTATTATATTAGTCACCATTCATTACATCATTAGTTTTTGATGTAGTGTTCCATGATTCATTGTTTGTGTATAACACCCAGTGCTCCATTCAATACGTGCCCTCCTTAATACCCATCACCAGGCTAACCCATCCCCCCACCCCCGTCCCCTCTAAAACCCTCAGTTTGTTTCTCAGAGTCCATCATCTCTCATGGTTCGTCTCCCCCTCCAATTCCCCCTCTTCATTTTTCCCTTCCTACTACCTTCTTTTTTTTTTTTTTTAAACATATAATGTATTATTTGTTTCAGAGGTACAGGTCTGTGATTCATCAGTCTTACACAATTACAGCGCTCACCATTCTGCTATTTTTATTCTAATGAAATAATTAAATATTAAGTTGAATATATTATTTTACAATGAAACATGCTGATAAAGTTGGCAAATAGAACATACCTTCAAGATTTAGAGAAAACTTTAAAAACTCTATAACTGTCATTTTCATGTTAAAAATAGAAGAACCTTACCATTAAAGAAAAAAAAGAGAGAGAGAGAGACTATTGTTTCTTTAGGAATAGCACAAATGACCTTGGAATATGCTGAACCACACACTATTAGAAAAAATATTAAAATTAAATCAGTTTCCCCATGGCTTCTTATATGACCACTTTGTCCACCCTACCCCACTCCCCCACCCCCCATTACATCTTCTTTTCCCTGCTGCCAGTCTAAAGATACGATCTCTGAGGTGTTTTTATTTATTTTTATTTTTATTTATTATTTTTTTAAAGATTTATTTATTTATTTATTTGAGACAGAGAGAATGAAAGAGACAGAGAGCACATGAGAGGGGGGAGGGTCAGAGGGAGAAGCAGGCTCCCCGCCGAGCAGGGAGCCCGATGCAGGACTCGATCCCGGGACTCCAGGATCATGACCTGAGCCGAAGGCAGTCGCTTAACCAACTGAGCCACCCAGGCGCCCCTGAGGTGTTTTTAAATACAAAGAGACAAAGTATATTTCCATCAGATGGCGATATTTTAAGATAGGAAATGTAGGTCAGGTGACAATCTGTCACTACTTTATCCTATGTCACAATGTAAATAAGGGAAGCTTGCCTTTGAGCACATCATACTTCATTGTGTGTCACTTCGTGGCAATGATCTGTCATGTGTTTTAGAATGTTTCTCTGATTTGAATGTTAGTTCACTCTGTCTTACTGAGCACAGATTTAGTCTGCTATTTTCTATCTATTATTTTTAAAATTTTAATTCATTTTTTAAGGTTTATGTGTAGTAAAATTCCCTCTATCAGTTGAACAGTTTTATCAGTAAGCTATTATAGCAACATGATGTCGGTATCAACCATTACATTTAACAAATGCAAGCGTTTGTATAAATATCACCATAAATCAATATGCAGAACAGGTCCATCAACCCCATAAATTCCCTCTTACTGCCAACAATAACCCTTGTAAGCCACTGGCCTGTTTTCTATTCTTCCACTTTTACTATTTCCTGGATACCATATACATGGAAGGTGGAATCATATAGTTGATTAGACATTTGAGTCTGGCTCTTTCACTTAACATAACATGTTTGAGAGTCATCTGTGTTGTTATGTTATCAATCGCTCATTACCCTTTATTGCTGAGTCATATTCGATAGTATGGCTCTACCACAGTTTGTCTATCCATTCACCCAGTTGGAGGACAGTTGGGCTATTTCCAGTTTTTGGTGGTTATGAACAAAGCTACTGTAAATATTCTCACACGCTTTTTGTGATCATGAGTTTTTACTCTTCTTGGGTAAGTATTGATGGTATGGTATCGATGGGTTATATATAATAAGTATATGTTTAAACTTCAAAAGACACTGCCAAATTATTTTCCAAGTGAGTATACCATTTTGTGTTTCCACCAGCAATGTATGGGAATTCTACTTGCTCAGTATTTTCTTGTCATTTGTTTTCATATTATTGAGAATTGAAAGCTCTTTAACATTCTGGATACAAGGTTTTTTTTTTTGTTTTTTGTTTTTTTTTGTCAGATACGCAATTACCAAAGTTTTTCCTAGTCTGTGGCTTGTCTTTTCATTCTTAACAGTGTCTTTCATGGAGCAAAAATATTGTTCTGTTGAGTTCTAATTTATCAATTTGTTTGTGCTCTTGGTATCATACCTAAAATTTTTTCATAATTCAAAGTCACCAAAATTTTTCTATTAGGTTTTGTTACAGAACTTTTGTAATTTTAGATTTATATTTCAATCCCTGGCCCATTCTACGTTAATATTTGTATGAGGTGTGAGGGTGTGGGTTGAGATTAATTTGTTTGTATATAAATGTCCAGTTGTTTCAACACTATATTTTGAAAAGGCTATCCTTTCTTCAATGATTTGTCTTTGCACTTTTCTCAAAAATCAGATGACCGTATATATGTGGGTTTATTTCTAAACTCTATTCCACTGATAGATGTGTCTTTTTGTCAATTCGTCTCAATTATTTTAGTTTTAAAATAAATCCTGATGGGTGCCTGCCTGGCTCAGTTGTAGAGCATGTGACTCTTAATCTTGGTGTCGTGAGTTCAAGCCCCATGTTGGATGTACGGCTAAGTTAAAAAATAAATAAATAAAAGTAAAGTAATTTTGAAATCAATTAGAGACAGTCTTTTGACTTTGTTTTTATTCTTTGAAATTTTTTGGCTATGCTAGTTCCTATGGCCTTTTACATAATTTTTAGATTCAGCTTTTCTATATCTACTAAATAGCCTGATGACATTTTGATTTGAATTGTTGACTGTGTAAATCACTTTGAAGAGTCTTGGTGTGTTAACTATATTCGGTTGTCCAATCCATGTATGTAGTATATCTTTGAATTTAGTTAGGCATTCTTTGATTTTCTTTATTAATGTTTTCTAATGTTTAGCATATATTTTTGCTTATATATTATTTGAATCACATCTAAATATATCTGTCGTTTGTAAATTTTGACTTTCAGTTGTTTATAACTAATGTATAGTTATGGAATTGATTTTTCAAATATTGACCTTGTCTAATATTTGCTTTAATTATAGAGTCCATTCACTCATATCTCTAACTGTACATTTTCCTATTCTTCTTGTAAGGAATGGCCTCTGATCTTCATACTTAAATATTTAATCATAAAGACAGAAGAAAGCAAATCTTAAGATTGTTATATATTTTAAAACACATTTATATATTTTTATTATAAATCACTTTTAGTTTATTTCTCTTTATCACATTTATGTATTTGCAGATATTTTTCTGCCATATTGATGAGCTAGGAGGAGTCCATTTTTTTTTGTTGTTGTACTGCTTTGAATAGAATGGTTCCCTCTTGTTAATAATTAGCCTTACATTAAGAATAGTGAGTGTTTATAATGCCATTTTTTATAATGCCATTTTTTAATTTTAAGTTTTCATTTTAATTCCAGTTAGTTAACATACAGTGTTACATTAGTTTCAGGTGTATGATATGGTGATTCAACAATTCCATACATCACCCTGTGCTAATCACGACAAGTCCACTTTTAATCCCCATCACCTTTCAGCCCATCCACCCACTTACCTCTCCTCTGGTAACCTTCAGTTTATTTTCTGTAATTAAGAGTCTGTATCTTGATTTGTTCCTTTCTCTCTCTTATTTTTTGCCTTTGCTTCTTTGTTTTGCTTCTTATATTTCACCTATGAGTGAAATCATATGGTATTTGTCTTTCTCTAACTGACTTACTTCACTTAGCATTATACTCTCTAGCTCAATCCATGTTATAATGCCATTTTTATAATTTTAGTTTGTTGATTATTTTCCTAAGTAGATTCCAAGAGTCACTCAAGGCTTTCAAAAATAATAATAGAAATTAGTTATCTTAAAATATTAGTCGTGGGAAATGGAGGTACTCATTACCTGATTTTTCAATTTCAGAACAGGAAGGGATTGTTTAACTGAAATGTAAAATTCAGCATCTAAACAAATAATTAAAAATATTTATGTATACCTTAGTATGTATCTGTCAATACTAATTTCAAAGCTCCACAAAGGAAATATTCACAAAGTGAAAAGAGGATGCTAAATTGCGAAACTACCTGAGATACTCTTTTGCTTTTCCATGTACATATGGTAAGAATTAATTAAGAAGAATTAATACATATGGCAAAAATTAGGGCGCCGGGGTGGCTCAGATGGTTAAGTGTCTGCCTTCGGCTCAGGTCATGATTCCAGGGTCCTGGGATCGAGTCCTGCATCGGGCTCCCTGCTCCGTGGGAAGCCTGATTCTCCCTCTGCCTCTCTCTCTCTATCTCTCATGAATAAATAAAATCTTTAAAAAAAATACATATGGCAGAAATTAATTAAGAAGAATTAATTCAATGAGAATTGTATGAATCTAATAGTTATTAACTCATTTTCCATACATTATCAGTCCTACTCCTGGGATGTTTCTTCTTTTGAATTTATTTGCTAAAACAGTAAGGTACATACTTCCATCAGAATTTGAAATTAAATAGATATGCCAATCAAGAAATCTAAAATACTGCTGTGCTGTTTTTGAAATCTTGAAATTTGATTTGTTTTAAAAATTAGCATAGATTTTATTTCACAATCCCATTTTGATTAGTTCTCTGAAAGCACTTGATTATAACATCTCAAATAACTGAAAATGGGTTGAAGAGACTTGATTTCTGTTACTTAGAAAACAATTCTAGGACAAGAGTTTCCAAGGTTTTCATTTAGGAATACAGGAGGTGCTGATGATTTTGCTCTCTCAGTGTTCAGGAGACAAATCTGGATGGCCTTGCTCACCATTTTGGAAAGTTAAGCAGAGAGCTAGCTCAGAAGGTCTCAGTTAACTCATTAAGGAGGAGGCTTATACCAGTCCATGAGCTCCAGTGTCTCCCCTTTGTGACAAGGCCACTTTGTAGCCTAGGAGCTTCTACTTTACATGGGGTCCCATGGTTGTTTTCCTGTTCCTCCTCTTGGAAATTGCACTAGATTTGGACATGGTTCAAGCAGGCCATGAGGATGAACTAGGTTGTGGGATAACAAAAGCTCGGGAAATTGTTTGCAGAGCTATCCTTGGAATATACTCACAACTATTCCTTACACAAAAGATCTTATTGTATCCTTCTACATAAAGCAGTTATAGTTGAGGCAAAGATTTTATAAGGGTTTTGTGTGGGCAATAGATTTATGTGATTATTGTGGATTCAAATGACTATTTATAATGAAAGAAAGCAAATATTCATAGTTTGGAAGGAATTTTAAAAAAACAAAAAAAAGTAAGAATGTTCCTGCCATGGTACACTCACTACCTGTTAACATTGAAAATAAAAATAGTTAAACCCTGAATTCTAAAGTAATCTGAACCATGTTCCTCAATCTGTTTTTATAATTTTACTGAATAATTTTTCTTATATTGTTAATGTTTTCTCATTCAATAAAGAAGTTATGGGAGGGTGTCTGGCTGGCTCATTTGGTTGAGCACATAACTTTTGATTTTGGGGTCGTGAGTTCAAGCCCCACGCTGAGTGTAGAGATTACTTAAATAACTAAATAAATTTTTTATTTTTTTATTTTATTTTATTTTTTTTAAAGATTTTATTTATTTATTTAACAGAGAGAGACACAGCGAGAGAGGGAACACAAGCAGGGGAGTGGGAGAGGGAGAAGCAGGCTTCCCACTGAGCAGGGAGCCCGATGTGGGGCTCGATCCCAGGACCCTGGGATCATGACCTGAGCCGAAGGCAGACGCCTAACCATCTGAGCCACCCAGGCACCCTAAATAAATTTTTTTAAAAAATGGTTGTGAGATGTTATAAAAATGCTTATTTGACCGTATTCACCCCACTTGCCTTAGGCTTCCTTTTTTTTTTTTTTTTTGCTTAAATAATACCAAAAAGTTTCTCAATAGATCCAATAGCAACAAGAGCAAGAAAAAGAAACGATCCAACTGAATACAGCCAAACCATGTAAAGAAAGAAAAAGAAATGAAAATGAAGGAAGCTGGTAACTGTTAATATCTTGGGTAGCAAAAAAAAAAAAAAAAAAATATCTGGTATGTTTTTCACAGTGCACGAGGTACTTTTTGATGGGAGAAAAGGAATGTGTTATATGATAATTCACATGTTAAAATATCCTAGTAGTATTTTCTTTGAATTCCTCATAATAACAAACTACAGTTTAGTGAGAAATGGATATTCTTCAAAATAAATAAAATCATACCCGCATATGCTTCAGTGAGCTATTGCACTTTTCTCATTCAAACAAGTGAGTTGAAAAACCACTTAAAAGATGAAAATCCAGTCTCTGTCATTTGTATAATAAGGCAGCTTATATAGATGTCTCAGAGTGATTTACATATCAAAACAAACCAAGAGCATAACACTTCAAATGAGGCTATCAAATTTTAAGATGATATGAAATTCAGACCGTAGAGAGGATGGGTAGTTTAAACCCCAAAAAAGTGGAAGTACCACATAAAAATGTATATTCAGTGTTTCTATCTTTAATCCCTAAAGATCCAAACTGACACTGGTTTTGGGAAAAGCGCGGGATGAAAATAACACATTATTAAAAGGCAATGCAGCAAACACATTAAGGAGCTCTCTCAGTGCCTGTCCCCCTCTTCGATTCTCTTAGTTATAAATGTATAGAGCTACTCCTGTAACTGGATCGCACATGCATAGACATACAGATTATATAAAATAACTTTATTTTCACTCTCTCAACTATATTGTAAATCAGGAATCTTTAAAATGCTTTTAAACAATCAACACGAATCTTAGCTTCTAATGCTTGCATCGCACAATCTCATCAACCTTATTTTTTGCTGTTGTTATTTGCTGAAGAAAAAAAGATGTATAGACACATTTAAGTTTGATGATCTTTTGGACGTCAAACCACTGATTGCTACAAAAAGGCTTGGCAGGCATGTGTAGTTGCCCAAGATGTAGGAAAAGATGCCGCTGTCCACAGTTTCCTCTAGATAGTCTGCAGGAATCCACAAGGAGAGAGAGTTCAGTGATGATATTGATGATCCTCTACAAATCCAGGTGGAAACTTTCTATAAAAAGTACAGAGTCCATGGCACCACTTCCTAAGATTCCAATAAGCTTACAATGAGAAATCCGTTTATCTGAAATACATCCATGCTAATTCTGAATTTTGGAAAACAATGGTTTAGATTATTTGGGGACAAAATTTTTTTTAAATTTTTATTTTGGGGCACCTGGCTGGCTCAGTTGGTAGAAATGTGACTCTTTTTTTTTTTT
>NC_138371.1:69094070-69104810 GCF_054177405.1 Leptonychotes weddellii | reverse complement strand
CTCCGCCTCTGCAGCCGGCTTCCCCGCTCCGATACCTGGGAGCTCTGCCACACTCAGGCACCCCCAGTCTTTCTGTGACCGCGAGGGTCCTGAGACCACACTGTCCCGGAGGGTTCCACCCCCCGCTTAGCCACCAGAGTGACGTCCCTCGGCGGAGCAGACTTTTAAAAGTTCCGATTTTGTGCTCCGTGGTTCTATCACTTGCCAGAAGCGGCCGACGGAGGCCCCTCTCCCGCCGTCTATCCTCCCGAATATCGCCTCGGATTCACTTCCCCGCACGTCCTACCTTCCAGAAAGTGGTCGCTTTTCTGATGAGAGAGTTGTTGCTCTTCTTTTCTTCGATCTCCTGTTGAGTTTGTAGGCGTTCAGAATGGTTTGATCCTTATCCAGCTGAATTCCTGAGAGGAGACGAAATCCAGGTCTCCTACTCCTCCGCCATCTTGCTCTGCCCCCTAGAAATGTGACTCTTGATCTCAGGGTTGTGAGCTCAAGCCCCACATTGGGCATAGAGCTTACTTAAAAAAAAAGAAAATTTTTATTTCAATTTATTTCAATTTAAATTTTTATTTCAATTTTACTTCAATTTAATTTAATTAACAAATATTATACAATGGCATAAACACTTTTATTAACTCTTCTTCCAAACCCATTCCCAAATTATGAATACTTGCTTATTTTCATTACAAATAGATAATAAGATTGATCTTTTTCATTTAAGTACACTCAGAAACATTTCCTATGGAAAAAAATATAAAGAATGGAATTTATGTGTAATGAATTTATGTGACTATAATATTTATATAAACACATGTATTTTTCAGCTTGTAATAACAAATATGATGAGAAAATTCCTTAGATGCACAATGCTGACATTTTATCTGTACAATGGCTTACATATTTTTAGGGCCTTGGAGTTTTGAGATGGCAATAAATAGTTGAGAATATCACCTTTTGTGACATTAATGGAAGGCTTTCGTTAACAATTTCAGCACTAGCAGGTATTCAGTTTGATTTTTGCTCCTCAAGGGGAGGAAAAATGATGAAGGTGTTTAGTTTAAAATGCTTTATTTTATAATGTGAAGAAGGCTTTTTCTTGTATATCCATCAAATGATCTCATACAAACCCTATATGCAGCCACCCCTGGTGTGGGTCTTTATTGCATATGGTTCTTTACCAAACACTGGGGAAATAAAATTGGAAAACCCTTATTCAGTATCCAAAACTCTATAAATTTGCTTTTGAGACCTTTGCATTTAGACCACTTGATTCTTCAGGCAATTTCTTGTGTTAATTCTTAGATTAAAAAAAAAACAAAAACGACTTATTTACTCTTAAAGTCTTTTCACCCGTAATAACTCTCAATATTTTATTATAAATAAAATACTTGTTATAAAAGCATTAGAGGATATGGTTACAAAATCACAGCATGGATTAGGGGAAGTGTTTAGAGTCTGTTTAAATAGTAAAGATTCATTGTGGTTATAATGGTCAACCAAGGAGTGCTCATTCATAATAAAAATACTAAGAATTTAGAACATGCTATAAGCTCTTTTAGTTAATTTGCTATGGCCTTGAAGAATAAAGGTAAATTTTCAGCATCCTACTATTTATGTACTTTTTCTTACGATTTTCTAATTTAGAAATGTAATTTCTGTAATTAAAAAATGAATCTAGCAGGAGATTCATGCTATAGTATCTATTCTGCTGCTAACTCCCTATGGGATTTATATGTGTGACTTTACTTCTCTAAGTTACAATTTTCTCATTGTAAAAAATAGTCTGTTGGACAAGATTATGACTACTATTCCTTCCATCTTTAAGGTTTTATAATTCTGTGGCTCTATGCTGACTTGCTAGGAAAATCAGAGAATTATATAATATTTAGCAAGTAAGATGTGATAGCATCTTAATATTTTTTCTTATTTTGCAGGTATTATACTATTATGATGATTTTCATGCTTTCTGACCATAAGATTCATCTCCAGACCATTCTTAAAAACAGAACCCTTACTAAAAAACAAAATCCCCAGGGAAATAAATACTAACTGATTTTTATGATCATGCAAGTTTGAAGACACGGAATTATGATAGTGGGCACCAGAAGGAATTCTATGATATGTTAGAAAAGTTTTTACTGCAAATGACAGAAAATCGAACTTAGTTTAAGCATCCTAAAAAAAAGAGAGGGTGAGAAAGAGAGGAAGAGAGAGAGAGAAAGAGACATTTATTGGGTCATTTAACTGAAAAGCCCAGGAGTAAATATTCTTCAATCTCTAGAAAATCCAAGCTCAGATGATGTCATCAGAGTGTGATTTGTCTTTCTTTCTCTCTACCTGTGTATATTGGTGTATCACTTACCATTCTACTTTCCTCTGTGCTTTATTCACTCTCATACGACATGGCACACGAGAGCCCTAGCTGCAGTCTCCTGAATCTCCAGGCATGTTTTCATACTGCTTTAAGTGAACTGGAATAAACAATCATCTCTACTGGTCGCTCCACAAAATCCCTAGATCAGCTTTGATTGCCTTTGATTCAGACTCTTGTACGGGAACCAACCTCCCTGGGCAGAGCGGAATGCAACGCTCCCCCACCCCAGGAAAAATCAGATGTTTGAAGAATTGATCTTAGGCAGCGAGACTTTAACTGTTTACCACTGAGGGGATCCCTGTACATGTTTCTTAATTTAATTAATTTTATTGTACATTGATAACATATATCTGTTCATAGGAAATGCAGTTTCTAGCTCAAAGGGGAACCTGTGCAAACAATTGTCTAAGTGACCATAACGACGTGTTTGGGGACTTGGGGATCTGGCTGAGATGGGGCAAGCACGCTCCACCCCACCTCTCCCAGACTGCCATTGAAACCCTGGGCACACCCAGGAAGCAGATACTCAGAGGGCCCTGAAAAGAAAATAAGAGCAGGTAGATTAGGGAGGAAAATCAACTCAAGGAACGACATGTAGCTATGTTTTCCTTATGCCTCTCTGCTCAGAGGGACTGGGAAGAGGGGCTTCTGCTGTCTTAAATGTGAGAGAAAAAAAAACCCTGCCATTTATTTTCTTTCTTTCTTTTCTCTTGCCACTTTGTCTCAGAGGGAACGTGACAGTGTAGGGAGTCCTGTGCTATTCAGAGGGTTAGGAAAAGGCGCTCCTCTGTGTGGCAGAGCGGCGCTTTTAGTGAACCAGGGAGAGAAGACTGCACATGGGTTGCCAGCAGGTGGGGAAGACCTGTATGGCCCTGGTTTGCAGGTAAAGAGTAGGGCCACTGCATTCAGTGGAGAAGGTCATGATTCTGGAAATGTGCAAGGCACGAACCCTGAACTCATTCGTGCAATTCCAAGGAAGGCTACTTTTATTTTCCACCTGTCAAACCCTTCAGGAAGTTGTCATTTACATGTGGAACCTAAGAGACCTTGAACTCATAAAGGCAGAGAGTAGAATGATCGTTACCAGGAACTGGGTGTAGAGGAAATGGGGAGATATTGATCAGAGATCCGTTATATAAGGTGAATAAGTTCTGCAGATCTAATGTAGCACATGGTGAGTATAGTTAATACTACTGTGCTGTATACTTGAATGTGTTAAGAGAGTAGATTTTTTTTGAGAGTAGATTTTTTTTTAAGAGAGTAGATCTTAAGCATTGTTTTTTTTTCTTCCCACACAAAACATGATACTTATGTGACATGATGGATATGTTAATTAGCTTGATTGTGGCAATCTTTCACAAAGCATACATATATGAAAACATTACACTGTATTCCTTAAATATATACAATTTTTATTTGTCAATTATATCTCAATAAAGCTCAAAAAATAAGATGTTAAGAACTATAAAAACTCGGGGCGCCTGGGTGGCTCAGTCGGTTAAGCGGCTGCCTTTGGCTCGGGTCATGATCCCAGGGTCCTGGGATCGAGCCCCGCATCGGGCTCCCTGCTCAGCGGGGAGCCCGCTTCTCCCTCTCCCACTCCCCCTGCTTGTGTTCCCTCTCTCGCTGTGTCTCTCTCTGTCAAATAAATAAATAAAATCTTTAAAAAAAAAAAAAGAACTATAAAAACTCAACAATTAGCAAACAACCAAATTTTAAAAATAAGCAAAAGATTTGAATAAATACTAAAGAGGATATATAGATGCCAGAAATTCACATGAAAACATCTTTAGTCATAAGGAAATGTAACTTAAAACAACATGAGATTCCCACACATACGTTTTAGACTAGCTAATATGAATGGAAAAAAATGAATAAATGAGTGATAAATGGAAAGCGCAGAGGATATCAGACAGCTGGAAATTTTATAAATCACTGTGGGAATACAGACGCTTTGGAAAATGGTTTGGTACATTTATATAAAGCTATACATATATACACTTACTATATGACTCAAAAGTTCTTTTTTTTTAAAGATTTTATTTATTTATTTGACAGATAGAGACAGTGAGAGAGGGAACACAAGCAGGGGGAGTGGGAGGGGAGAAGCAGGCTTCCTGCTGAGTAGGGAGCCGGATACGGGACTCGATCCCAGGACTCTGGGATCATGACCCGAGGCGAAGGCAGACGCTTAACAACTGAGCCACCCAGGCGCCCCTCGAAAGTTCTGATCTTAGTATTTGCATTAGAGAAAATACAACCTTTTTAAAAAAGATTTTATGTATTCATTTGACAGAGAGAGCCCGCACAAGCAAGGGGAGCAACAGGTAGAGGGAGATGGAGAAAGAGAAGCCCGCTCCCTGCTGAGCAGATAGTCAGACGCGGGGCTCGATCCCAGGACCCTGTGATCAAGACCCCAGCCGAAGGCAGGCGCTTAACCCACTGAGCCACCCAGGCACCCTGAGAAAGTACAAGTTTTGTTCACTCAAAAGCATATGCACAATTGTATCTATCAGCATTATTCATAATCATCACATATTGAAAATAGCCTAATATCCTTAACAGGTGAATGGATAAACATACTAGTGCACCAGAAGAATATGATGTCTTTCATTTCTTTTTAAAAATATAGTATTTTATTTAATTATTTATTTTTTAAAAGATTTATTTATTTGAGAGTGTGCATGCACAGCGGGAGGGGCAGGGAGAGAGGGAGAGAGAGAATCTCAAACAGACTGCCTGCTGAGCCCAGAGCCCAACGTGGAGTTCGATCTCACTATGCTGAGATCATGACCTGAGTCTTGAAATCAAGAGTCCTGCACCTAATGGACTGAACCACCCAGGTGCCTCTGTAATACCTTTCAGAAATAAAATTGAATTAATGACCGAATGTCAAAAATATGGCTGAATTTAAAATGCATGATGCTAACAAAAGAAGCCAGATCTACTCACCCACCTACAGCTTCCAAAAAGAAAATTATACGACATTTTGGAAAAGGAAACTCTATAGGCACTGAGAATAGATCAATGTTTGCCAGGGGTTTGTGGTAGTAATGGTGGCAGGCACGGAGGCGGCGGGGGAGACTTGATTACAAAGAGACAGCAATAGGTGCTCGCTTCGGCAGCACATATACAAAGAGACAGCAATAGGTAATTTTTTCTGGTGAAGAAATTGTTCTGTATCCTTTTATGGTAATGGCAGTCACATGACACTATGTATTTGTCAGAATTTACAGAACTGCACACTGTAAAATTTAATATTGCATATAAATTAAAAAATAACATCAATGTATTCTTGGCAACTTTTTCCCTTGCTTATTACATCATAATCTCAGTAGATACATAGCACAGAGAAAAAAATACTATTCTATATTTGGTGGAGATTATTCATTTACTTGGGTAATATTACAAAACATCTGTTACAGCTAAATTCTTATTAAAGAAACTGCTTATCCCCTCTACCCCATCCCCACATGCAGAAAGTCTGCTTTTATCATTTTATGTGACACCTATCAATAAACTCACGATTTCAATGTTTAATACTACTCAGTACAATGTAGCAATTTTTAAAAGTCAAATTTCATTTTACAGCATTTTACAACACTTTTTAAACTTGTTATCAAGAAAGAATATTTTAGTTCAGTTGCTCTTAAAATTCGGTATGCTTAATGTGTGTTTTTGACTCACACTAGAAACAAGTTAATTTTTTTCCCATTTAGTTCCATTAATAAAGATTCTGAGTCAGCAGGGAACAGGGATGCATCTTTTATAAAGTCCACAAATGAATAATGCACATTATAGTTTGGAAGTGTTTTAGTTAAAACTTTATGCCTTAAATATGCATCAGTGTTGTCTCATATTGGTTCATTACAATATACTTTACATACAACATTTTGGGATGGGATTAAAACAATGCACTAAGCTTTAATTATCAAGCAGACAATTAACTTCCAAGAGGAAAGATGAGGCTCTATTAAGAAAACCACTCTACTATACTCATGTCTCAACCACCTTTTCCCAAAATCTCATTTACCCTTATCATTCAAGAAAATGATGCTACAATGAGCAGATAATTTGTCTCTGAATTATAATCACTGACAGCTTATGTAAATAAGGTTTTAGGAAAATATCCACAATAAATTTGGCTCATAATTCTTTACGTGTTTGTGAGCATTTATTTATTTTTTTTATTATAAACTTATTTGTCAGTCTGACCTAGATAGTCCTAAGTTAAATGGTGAGGGAATCACAGATTTCATCACGGAAAACTTAGGCCATGAAAAATCAGAAATCTGTGATGTACCTCCATGGTCTCAAAAAGAGAAATTCTTGAAAACACTGAACTGTGTGCTTTAAATTACATTTTATTTTATAAATTTAAATACCATGTGTAATCATAAACAGATAAATTTGGGAGCAATTGTGTAGAAACAGTTTAACAAGCAAGGAAAAATTAAGTTGCATTTCGAAAGTAAGCTGGGAGCAATCTCAACACTGTCATTCACACCAGCTCGCTGATCTAGCATTGTACCAAACACCAGTTCAATTTTTAGAAAAACCATGAAATGTCTAAGCAAGTGGTAAAATTCTAATTACACTTCCTCTAAATACTGCTTCCACGTATGTTACTTCATTTGAATGAGTTTCTTTTCAGCATGCATTATTGCAATGAGATTTATTAAGTTGAGAAACATTGGCAAAATACCAGATAGAAAATTCCTCTGTAGAATTAGAATTACAGTTGACCCTTGAACAACGTGACGGTTAGGGGCACCAACTCCTACGTGGTGGAAAATCTGAGTATAACTGTTAACTCCCCCAAAACTTACCTACTTGACTGGAAGCCTTACCTATAACATGAACCGTCAAAAAACACTTATTTTGTATATGTATTATATACTGTATTCTTATGATAAAGTAATCTAGAGATAAGAAAATGTTATTAAAAAAATCATGAGGAAGAGGGGTGCCTGGGTGGCTCAGTCGTTAAGCGTCTGCCTTTGGCTCAGGTCATGGTCCCAGGGTCCTGGGATTGAGTCCCACATCGGCGTCCCGGCTCAGCGGGGAGCCTGCTTCTCCCTCTCCCTCTCCCCCTGCTTGTGTTCCCTCTCTCACTGTGTCTCTCTCTGTCAAATAAATAAATAAAATCTTTAAAAAAAAATCATGAGGAAGAGAAAATATGTTTATAGGATTGTACTATATTTGTTGAAAAAAGTTTACATATAAGTAGACCCATGCAGTTCAAACCTTTGTTGTTGAGGGGTCAACTCTAACTTATTTACATAGAAAAAATGTATTTTTGGATTTCCATTTGCATTTTTATGGTTCCTTTTATCCCTTTCCCCTTTTTCCTTTGCATCTCTCTCTCTCTGTCTCTCTCCATCTCTCTCTCTCTCTCTCACACACACAGGCACACGGAGAGAGATATAAAAATACATATACAATCTCAACTGCCATTTGTTAAGTAAATATTCTTGGAACTTTATTTAACTCACATGAGACTGAATTTTCTTAGAGCAAAAATTTCACTTAAAAAGCCCACATCTACATATTTCAGAGTGTGTGACACATATTCATTTTGTTGATCAATATTTTTTATGTACTCCAAAATTGGCCTAGAGCTCTGCCTAGCTTTGCATTCATCTTTCAAACACATATGCTCTAGATTGTTTTTCCTTTTGTTTTTCAATTTCACTTATATTACAGAAGAGAAAGAAGTGGATGTATCTCTTGCCAAAGTGAGGGTTCCTCACTCCATCATCCCACTCTGAGGTGGTAGTTGATGTCCCCAAGGTATATCCAATCATATTTTTTATCTGTCTGGAAATTTGGAATCTTGAAGGATTTCTAGAGGGTTGTGTTGGTTATTTAAACAGTTTCAGGGCAACTTTCATTTTTTTCAGTGCTCATTTTATCACTCCTGTCTGTTATCAATTATGTATCCCTCCTTCTAAAAAGAGACATAAATAGGGGAGCTATATGGGTGGCTCAGTCGGTTAAGCCTTTGGTTGAACCTTCAGCTCAGGTTCAACCAAAGGGTCCTGGGATGGAGCCCTGCGTTGGGCTTCCTGCTCAGTAGGGAGTCTGCTTCTTCCTCTCCCTTTGCCCCTCCACTCGTACTCTCTCTCTCTCTCAAATAAATAAATAAAATCTTTCAAATAAGTAAATAAAATCTTTATTTATTTACTAGGTCCAATAGATCTCTCCAGCTAAACCGTGCCAAACTCAACTCCAGCTTTCTCCACAACCAGTTCCACAGGTAGCCTTCTGAATTCGGTGGCTGGCAACTGCAATCACTCAAGCCAAACCTTCGGAGTCACCCAGTTCCTTTTTTCTTTTTCTTTTTTGTCACACTGCACATCCATTCTTTCAGAAAATTTTACTGGTCCTCCTATGATGCTTTCTCTTTCATGCACAGAACAGTCAAGGTCCTTACCTGTGCCTTTGCAATAGCTACTCCCTCTGACTGAGATGTTCTTCCTCCAGATATTTGCATGGAATTAACCAAATGTTCTCTTTCAATGTTCTTTATCCTGACCACCCAGTATAAATGATCACTTCTACCCACCCCCAAGCCTGTTCCATCTTACCCTGCTTTTTTTTTCTCCTAGTACTTATCTCCTTCTAAAATATATACTTACTACATTTACTGTTTATTTTCTGTCTCCTTTTGCTACACTGTAAACTGTATAAGGGCAAAAATGTGTATCTATTTTGCTACAGATATGTTGCTGATGATCACTTTGTAGTAAGGAAGATGTCTGCGCAGTGCCCAGCACTAGAAGATGCTAAATTACTATTTGTTAATGTAGCTGTCAGAAAAATGACCTGCCAAAGATATCCATGACCTAATCCCTAGAACCTGTGAATATGTTATACTTTACGTGGCAAAAAGGAATTTGCAGGATGTAAACAAATTAAAGAGCTTGAGATGGAGAGATTATCCTGGGTTATCCAGGTGGCCAATGTAACCAGAAAGGTCCTAATAGAAGTAAAAGAGAAATACAAGAATATCATAGAAAGAAAGATTTGAAGATAATATGCAGCTGACTTTGAAGATGGAGGAAGGGGCTGTAGCCAAGAAGATAGAAATGATAAGAAAACAGATTCTTCCTTAGAGCCCCCAGAATGGAATGTGGCCTTCACACCTTAATTTTAGCCCAGTGAAAACTATTTCAGATATCTTAAGATCCTAAAAGAAAAGATAACAAGTTTGTGTTGTTTCAAGCCACCAAATTTTGGTAATTTGTTACAGTAGGAGTAGGAAACCAGTACAGTTAATATTTAATCTTAATTAAACATTAATTTAAATTTTGCCATATATCTGACCTAGCATATAAAAACATCATTGTTTTTCACATAAAAATTATACTACTTGTGTGTTATTTGATATGGTCCATTGCTTTGAAGACAATAAATTGTCAAGGCTTCTGAGCATTATAATAATTATATCCTTGCAAATCAAGATCATGATATTTGGCATATAGTAGTATATTGAGCTCGAGGTATAAAATTTGGAATTTGAAATGGAAGGAAGAATATTTCTTTAAAGGAATAAAATACAATGGTATTGAGTGTTGATCTAGGAAAAATACGTTACTACCCAAATATTTTTCAGTTAAACAATTGTTAACAAATGTCTTCATTTTAAGAGTTCTTATAACCTGTGATGTATTAATATTTATAAGTCACATTTTAATCTTTATTTCAGCATGAAATTCTATTTTATCAATCATATTATGGGATTGGTGTTTCCTAAAATATAGTCTGGGAAAGTTTATTTAGACTCAATTTTCTGTTTGTTAAATATGAACATGAAACTCAGATACAGAGAAACAATTATGGCCTCTGACTTATATGGGCCCAAAGCCACTTCTTTGGATTCACAGTTTATTTTTGTTTCATTGGGAAAGGCTTTTTTTTTTATTTTATTTTATTATGTTATGTTAGTCACTATATAATACATCATTAGTTTTTGATGTAGTGATCCACGATCCACTGTTTTCGTATAACACCCAGTGCTCCTTGCAGTACGTGCCCTCCTTAATACCCATCACCAGGCTAACCAATCCCCCCCTCCCCTCTAAAACCCTGTTTGTTTCTCAGGTCCATAGTCTCTCATGGTTCATCTCTCCCTCCAGTTCCGCCCCCCTCTTTTTTCCCTTCCTTTTCCTAGTGTCCTCCATGCTATTCCTTATGTTCCACAAATAAGTGAAACCATATGATAATTGACTTTCTCTGCTTGACTTATTTCACTTAGCATAATCTCCTCCAGTCCCATCCATGTTGATGTAAAAGTTGGGTATTCATCCTTTCTGATGGCTGAGTAATATTCCATTGTATATATGGACCACATCTTCTTTATCCAT
>NC_138371.1:69068399-69093970 GCF_054177405.1 Leptonychotes weddellii | reverse complement strand
TGCTCTTTCCACAGTTTGGCTATTGCTGACATTGCTCCTATGAATATTGGGGTGCATATGGCCCTTCTTTTCATTACATCTGAGTCTTTGGGGTAAATACCCAGTAGTGCAATTGCTGGGTCATAGGGTAGCTCTATTTTTAAATTTTTGAGGCACCTCCACACTCTTTTCCAAAGTGGCTGTACCAACTTGCATTCTCACCAACAGTGTAAGAGGGTTCCCCTTTCTCCGCAACCTCTCCAACATTTGTTGTTTTGGGAAAGGCTTCTTTACTTTGGTTAATAAGCCCCCCTCAAGGTAAGGTTCTGTGTGTTTAACTTTATTAAAATGTTCTGACAGAAATAACATTACACCTATAAACATCATTTACTCACCTTTCTATGTCCTAATTTGGTATTTATTTTTGAAATATGTTTTTGTTGAACATAGATTTTATTTTATTTTATTATTATTTTTTTTAGAGAGAGAGCTGGAGGGGGTGGGCAGATGGAGAAGGAGGGAGAGAGAGAATCTTAAGCAGGCTTCACGCCCAGCAAGGGGCCTGACATGGGGCTCCATCCCAGGACCCTGAGATCATGACCTGAACCAAAATCAAGAGTTGGACGCTTAACTGACTGAGCTACCCAGGCACCCCTAAATACAGATTTTAGATTAAGTTTTCTTTTAATCATTACAAAGATGTCATTCCATTTTATTTTGATCCACATTGTTTTGATGAAAATCTTACAGACATGCAAATAGTTTCTCTGTACATATTTTTTCCTCCAGCTCTTTTTAAAGTTTTCTGTTTATCATTGATTTTTGGAAATCTAATTATGATATGTTGCTGTTGATTTATTTATGCATGTCGAGCACATTAGGTCTGTGGGTTCAACCTTCCATTTAACTTTGGGAAGTTAACAGCCATTATTTCTTGTATTTCTGCTTCCCTCTCTTTTTCTGAGAGTATAATTATATATATTTTAGATTCCTTGACATTGTTAGGCCAGGTCATTGAAACTCTGTTCATTTAAAAATTTTTTTTTACTCTTGTTTTCTCTGTACTTCAGTTTTGATAGATTCTATTTTCCTGCCTCTAAATTCAATTATCTATTCTTCTTGCACTTTGCCTTCTTTTAAGCCCACATCACAAATTTTCATTTCATTCATTTTTTAATAGTTTCTCTCTTCTTCTTACTTATATTTTCATTAATTTTTGACAATTCTATAATAGCTATTTGTTTTTAAATCCTTGCCTGGTAATTTCATCATCTCTGTCATGACTAGTGCTCTGTTTATTTGATTGGCATGAGTTATGAATCACATTTTCCTGTTTTTTCACATGGCTAATAATTTTTCCTTGCATACTGTTCATGACGATTTACAATGTGAGTATCAGAATTTTGTTGTATTTCTTTAAAGAAAAAACTTCAAAGGAGGGTAGAAATGTTTAATATATCTTGATTGTGGTGATGACTTCACATGTGTATACATTTATCAAATTTATTGAACTGTACACTTTAAATGGATTTATTTTATTGTATGTAATTTATACCCCAGTAATGTTGATTAAAAATAACTGCAATAAATTACATGCTTAGCAATTGACTTACACCACACACAAATAAACCATATAATTTTGTGTGTTTCAGATCTCAGGAGTTATTGACGCAGGAGTGAGAAGATGAAGAGCAGTGTACGGTGACAAATAATGTTTATCATCTGCACTGAGAGCAGGGAGATGTTGAAGGGCATCAAGTAGAAAGAAGGAAAATTTCACCTCAAAAGGAGGTGAAACTCACATCCTAGTTTTAACAATTTCATTATAAATTTACTTGTTAATATTGAACAATAAATCACATCTCCATTCTTTTATCATGCCAACTTGTTGCATTATTTGAAATGAAAATGTTATAAAAAGCTGGTATAAGTAAATGAAGTCCACTCTTCCTGGGTTCTGTGATATCAACCACTTTGATATCCTTTTTTTCTCTCTATTTATGAAATGTTTTGATTTTACATAGTCTGCTCCCAAATCTCTTTTCTCTAACGTTTATCCTACCCACTACCAAGGATGATTCAATCACATTATATATTGATGGCTTTCAAATCAAACCTGTATGTCGGAGTGCTTACTAGATGACTGGCTTATTTCTAATATAGACATTGCAAAATATTCCAAATATGACTCTATTTTCCAACTTTCTTTTTTTTTTTTTATTATTTTCCAACTTTCACCACTGTTTCCTATCTCAATGAATTGCAGCATCATCTCTTTGTTTTTAAGTTAGAAACCATAGCACCTTATTCATTTTTTCTTCATCATACTATGAAGTTGAGCAATCACATTTTCTGTCTATATTTTCTTCTAAATAACTCTTAAAACCATGTATGGTATTTCCCTCTATCTCTCCTGACACTTTACTAAATTAGGCCACAATCATTGGAAACTTGCTACAACTTTTTACAATGGCTTCTGTGTCTCTATTTAGTCTATTCTCCAAGCTACAGTTATAGAAATTACCTAAGTTTAAATCTGTATTTGACTCTTTCCTGACTTGAACGAGAAATAGAGATGAGAGAGAGAGGGAGAGAGAGAGAGAGAATGTTGTGCTTGGGAAAATGCAAACACTCATTATGGTATATACATAAATATTCTTCGAAGCTAGATCATTTTCTTTTGGACCTTCACTTTGGTATGTTTATTTATTGTTTTGTGATAATTATTTTTTCTCTGAATATGGCAGCAATATATGTAAAATATTGAAATTTTGGTGAATTCATACTAGTCAAATACAACAATCGACAGTAATGTTATTGTGTAGATATTTAAACTGGAAATATTTGTATGCATTTCTTTTCTGCATGTGAATAAAACGTACTGATCAAGATACAGAATATAATCAACCTTCTCTCTCTCTCTCTCATTCCTTCTTTCTTCTGCACTTTAAAATATATACAAATATTTTTTTAAAATTTTTTTATTTATTTGGCATGACAGAGAGAGCGGGAACACAAGCAGGGGGAGTGGCCAGCAGAAGGAAGCTTCCCGCTGAGGAGGGAGTCCGATGCGGGACTCGATCCCAGGAAGCTGGGATCATGACCCGAGCTGAAGGCAGACGCCTAACCAACTGAACCACCCACCCAGGCTCCCTAAAATATATAGAAATATTTTTAAATAAATTGAGATCATACTCTGTGTTAATGAATCTTATATCTGGTTATATAAATCTTGCACCATCAGACAAGTATCAACTTTCCTATAACAATTGAGGAATTAATTTTATTCAATTGGCATTTTGTTTGCCATTTTAGATAGGTTTATCCTCGCCACTTTAGATAGACTTAAATAAGGTTATTACTTCAATAACCTTATTTTAATGCCATAGCAATTCATTTGGCAAATAAACACGGACTAGCTTGTGACATATTTCTTTTTATTTTGTCTTTAATGTGAAAATGTTTTTAAAGTGAAATGTTTTTCCCTAGATCATGAATTTGAAGGGCTTGGGAGGTATGGTTTACATCATTATATTTTTAATAATGTCAAATCCATTATTTTTACTCATTAAGTATTTGATATATTCTAATTAGCAGGAAATAATTTATTTTCACTTGTTATGATCCTTCCAATTCATTTTACAAAACATTTTCATCTCATAAAACATTGATGTGGTCACAGCAATGAATTGGGCATGATTATTGAATGTATTTCTATTTCTTAAAATAGGTGTTATTTTAATAACCTATAAAGCTGATTCTGTTCTGGTGTGGATGAAAAGATAAAAGTCATTTTTAGATACAAATATATTTTTAAATAAAAGAACTCATTTTCAATATTTAAATATGGGATAGACATAGATATTAATTCTTCTCTCTTTCTCTCTCTCCCTCACATACACACAGACACTGAGGGTAGCTCTTTAAACTCACTGCCCACACAACACCTGTCATTTCAATATGTATTCTGCAGTGCACAGAATTATTTAGTCATGGTTTCTTGAAAATGTTATACAGTGCAATCATTTATTAGAAATTGTAATTTGTCTTTGCTGCTCCATAGGCCTGCATCGAAAATGAATAAATCAAACCTAAATATAGCTTCCTTCATCTTTCAATTTGTCTAACAGTTCATTTTTCTATGGAAGTGTGTATCCATCTACAATCTGATTATTAAATGGCTTTTTCAAATTACTAACCATAGACATACTGATTTACTAAAAAAGCTTTTGAGAAATTAAAAATGTTAAAACCAAATATAGTCTTTAAAAATGTCTCTTTACTATGTAGTTCCAGGACCAGAGACTGATTTTTGGAGGGGAAAAAAAAAATGGAAGCAAAAGAAGAATTTCAGGATAAATTTTAGCAAGAAAATACTTCTGGTGTATTCATTACAAATTTGGATTTGTTTTTCATTCAAGACTTTGTGTTATAGCATTTGTGTAACATTTGTGTTATAAAATGTGATATATAACTTATCACAGTGCATATTTGTAGTTTAAAACAGAGCATTTTTTTTTTATTAAAGTATAGTTGACACACAATGTTACATTAGTTTCAGGTATACAACATAGTGATTCAACAAACAAGTCTATACGTTATGTTGTGCTTATCACAAGTGTAGCTACCATCTGTGATCATACCCTATTACCTACAGTACCGTTGACTATATTTCTTATGCTGTACCTTTTATCCCCTCGACCTATTCATTCCTTACCTGGAAGCCTGTTCTTCCCACTCTTCCTTCCCCATTTTGCCCATCACCCGCCTCCTCCCCTCTGGCAGCCATCAGTTTGTTCTCTGCCTTAATGGGTCTCTTTCTGTTTTTTAGAATAATACAAACTTATTATCTTAAAATTCTGAAGGTCAAAAGTCTGAAATGGTCCCACTGGGCTAAAAGTAAGGGGTTGGCCAGGGCTGTCTTCCTTTATATAGGTTTCTAGGTAAGCAAGTGTTCTCACCTTTTCCAGCTTATAAGGCTGACCTCATTTCTTTGTGATCCCTTGTCTTCAAACCAGCAATGTCTGTTTGCATCTTTCTCCTAGTGTATCATGTTACATTTACAGCAATAAAGTTCAAACCTTTATTGTGACTGTTGATTTTGATCACATGCTGATATGTTGGTTTGAATGTTGATAGAAATATGCTTGAATCTTTTGTTAATGCTCTATTTGGCCTATGTAGAGCATAAGCATAATCTAGAAAGCAAGACCTGTATAATTTTTTAAGTAACTCCTGAAAAATAATGCTCTGTGATGATGAATGGTAATGATACAGATAATAATGCTATGATTGCCTTGAGTCCAAGTTACCTATCAAGAATATCGGGATTTAAAATCTATTACAGTTTATTGCCTTATAGCATAATAACATTTCCATAAAAATTGTGGCAGTAAATCTTTTTTTAACAAAAAAGACTTGAACATGAACATGTGCACCAATGCACAAAATGTTGCCAGTAATTTAGTAGATTCACGAATGTCCTGAGTAAATCCATAGATGCTCTAGGAGTCTAGAAAACTCAGTTGAGAACCTTTGAGTTATGGTAAGCAATATAGCATCATGGTATACTTCAGACTGAAAAGGAAGCTGGGATATGGTTGGGAGCTATTTGGTTGGCAGGGCAATGCCCTAGGGGTCATTTAATGCCGATATGAACAAGTATTACAGATTCTCTTCAGTTTTAGGCAAGACATAGAGGTCTGAAAAGGAGTAAGACTCAGGAAAAGAGAAATAAATCAGGCAGAACCGAAGCCAATCTAAGAATTCCACTTGACAAAAGACAATAGCCAGTGAGAAAGATTCCATTATCGGGAAATAGAACTGGCAAGAATAAGCCAGGAAGAAATTAATTCTCCCTCCTGTGAGCCCATTCAATAAGCAGTGCTGCTCAAAGCAAAGACTGCAGTTCCTGTCAGTAAACCATGAGCAGTAAAGAGATTAATATCATCAGGGGTGTTTGGAAATTTTACAGCATAATAATATTATCTCTGGAGTCCAATAATTTGCTTGTGTTTGTGTGCATTTTTAAATTTTCTATTTTATTTTATAAAAGTCTCAATGCACAAAACCAATACATTGGAAATTAATAATAAAAAGAATTTTTTTTCACCGTAGATAGTTTGAGGAGCGGCCTTAAAAGGAATCAAACAATCCTAGGCACTCAGGCACCTAAAAGTCAAGGAAGTAAGGCATATTTTCTCTGTTAATATTTACCATGGGGGATTATCAGAAAGATGGGAAGAACCTAGTAACATCTACATCAGGTGCAGAACAACAATATGAATATATTTTAAAATCCTTTGCCATTCAGACCCAAGTGGCTTATTGACGCTCCATTTGATTCGTTCTGAGAACCACGGTGCCTGCCTACAATACATGGTCATTAGAAACAACTTGGAAAGAAGCGATTATGGAGCATAACTGACAGAAAATTATCTTCTCCTCTTTTTCTGCTTGGCATTTTACCCCAAGTATAAGAAGGTTCAAATTCTTCCAGTACGGTTTACAAATATTTTGCAAACAGAAGACAATTTTGCTTGACAAAATATAGATATATTTTTCCAGTCTCAATTCCTGTGAATTCACAGAACAAATGGAATGAGTTGCCAATTCATAGAAAACTGGATATTATTTCAATATGTTCAGCTTTGCTTCTCTCATTTTTGAACACTATCAAACTTGAAATTTTTAGATATTTATATTAATAAATGAGATCATCAAATTGTTTTCTCTCAACTAAACACATGATTTTAATCAGGAGCTCTATCATCAGAATTCTTTTAGGTGGCCCGTATTCTCTAAAGATACAATGAAAATTTAGTTAAAAGTTCTTAAAAGGCTGAGATCATGTGCAATGGAGTAATTGGATTAAACTATAATCCTCTTTCAGTTTTAAGTTTCAGATGGCATTGCTAACATTCCTAATTATAGCCCTTTAAACACATTATTATGTCATTATAATAATTTTGACAAATGATGCTTGAATAACTTTTTAAGCTAAAAATATAGGATGCATTTAATGTGCATATGAATGATTAACTCACAAAGTTGGCTGAAACCACATATATTGAAGACAATTTCTTTAAATGAGCACTGTTAATTTTATGCTTGAAAATCACATACACTTTAAAATAATAATATTAGGTCTTCAAAATTTTAAAACATTTTATTAGATATTAAAATTCCTTCTGGTTTTTTACCCCACCAAACATCATCTATGAATGGAATCCAGAATAATGAATAAAACTGAATGTAGGACAAAATAAAATTGAGAGACTGAATATCTAATCAAAAGAAAAATGGACATTAATTCAGAAAGTTTTCTCTTTCAGGTTCTTGCCATTAACTCTCTACATGATCTTAGGAACTTTGAGTCTTCATCCCTCCAACCTTTAAGATTTTATTTATTTATTTGACAGAGAAAGACACAGCAAGAGAGGGAACACAAGCAGGGGGAGTGGGAGAGGGAGAGGCAGGCTTCCCACTGAGCAGGGAGCCCTTTGCGGGGCTCAATCCCAGGACCCCGAGATCATGACCTGAGCTGAAGGCAGACGCTTAATGACTGAGCCTCCCAGGTGCCCCCCCTCCAACCTTTAATTGAGGGCCATTGAATCAGATAAATTTTAAAAAATAAATTTTAGTTTCTATTTCAGCTCTAAGGCTATACTCAGCCAACAGTGGCACCATATTTGTGATTTAAGATTTTCAAATGGTGCCACATTTTCAATAATTTGTTGATATCTGATTAAGTTTATAGTACTTTTTTTCTCTTCAGTATGCCAGGCAATGTTGTGAAAAGTATGGGTTTAGCAATTTAGTAACAATGAAAGACAAATATAAAAGCAAAAGAAAAATTACTCTGAAACCTCACCTTTCTGTTTTATATCAAAAATAAAGGAGTCATTACATTTATAACTTTGTATCATTGCCTGATTCAATTGTCCTCAACTAGTTTTATTGTAAATTAGTGTATTTACATGTTGTCATGCAATTTTAAAAATTTAATATTGGAAAATACCTAAACAATTTCATTCACTTATGCTTTTATATCTCTCTAGTTTACCCTAAATTTAGAGAAGCTCTGTGAGCAACTTGCTGTCTGATTGAAGAATATCTTTTCAAAGTATAGCTGATTTTCTCCTTATTTCTACATATGATTCTTTATATGAAATATATATATAAAATATATATATTTTTTTAATTCAGGGTGCTATTATTTTTTTTTAAAGATTTTATTTATTTATTTGACAAAGAGAGACACAGTGAGAGAGGGAACACAAGCAGGGGGAGCAGGGGGAGCAGGAGAGGGAGAAGCAGGCTTCCCACTGAGCAGGGAGCCCTATTCGGGGCTCGATGCAGGCCTTGATGTGGGGCTCGATCCCAGGAGTCCGGGCTCAGACCCTTAACGACTGAGCCACCCAGGCGCCCCTATGTGAAATACTCTTAAATCATTTCAATTGGATTAGTTCTACAATTATCTAAAAATTACTTTAATTTTTGATAGAAATCTTTCCATTGAAAACAACTGTACAGAAATGCATACAGACTTTAGAATTATTTGATACCATCTCTATAGGGTGCTTTTGTGGGTTATCCATTTTTTTTTCAGTTGACCCTTAACGTAGTCTCATTATTAGGACTATCCTGCTGTAGTATCAAGAAGCCTGTTACTTTTCTTTGAAATATGAGGATGTATAAAATGATATATAAAAGAGGCTAAAAGTGAGGTTAACTTGTTAATTTAGCTTACATATATAAATATAAATCAGTATATTTACACACATATTTGTAAACATAATCATATTATAATTTGAATTTTTCTTAATTCACTGTGAGCCAAGCTATTGATCTTTATATTTTAAAAATTTATAAGATGGGGAGAACTTGGAATCATTTTTGTGACTAATATCTTATATTCATTCAAGGGATTTATACTGACAAGTATTTCAGACTAGAAGAGGTAATTGTAATAAAATTCATAGCTTGAAAACATATTTAAATATATTATCTCATAGTTTCTAAAATAAACATTTAAATTCCACTTAAAGGGTAGTTATTTCCTGGTTTTTAAGAAACATAGATACTACACATAACACTTAATATGACCTTCATTTTTCTACATTCTCCACACATGTGTCTAGCCATAGGCACATAGATTCAATCAATCTGATACAAAGTATAGTTTTGCTACTCTTTGAGAAGCAACTCAATATGCTATTCCATTTGGAAGCTTTTAGCCAAGGGAGCTATTTTCTTCAATGCCTGTCATTATTTTATTTTTTTCTTCAACTCCTCCTACTTCATTTTAGTATTTTTGAGATTTTTCTCAATCTTTTAATCTTCTGCATGTCCAAAATTTTTGCATGCCCTGTTTAATGTAATATGTGAATTTTTAAAACAAGAAAGGTACAGTAGACCCTCTGAGTATGATTCTGTGTTATAATCAGATTTCTATCTTTCAAGAACTCAACTTTTTCTGGAATATTTTTCCTTATCCAACACTTACAAATGCATTTGAATATATCACGTCAAGCAACATAAGCAGCAGTCTTGGATGAATGCAATACCTCCTCTTTGTCATTGTTCTTTTTTTCTTCCAATTTATCTATTGATTGTCACTCTTTGAGATAGCTTGGAAATGATCAATAAAACAATTGCCACTATAGGAAGGAAAAAGCAACATAACGTATTCTGCAACATGAAGACTTTAAATCCAACTTAGTCCATGACCTGAAGTCACTGTCTTCTTGCAGCTGCTTTCAGATATCTCAAGAGACTTGTGTAAAAAGTTGGATGACAGAGCTGGGAACTTGAACTATAAATAATTAGAATACAACAGAAGTATGAGCAAAATTCCTCAATGTAATTATTAACTATTAAACAGAAAACAGCACCTGATGCTTGCCCTTCTCACAGCCCAATCCTCCTGACTCTGCACCATTCCCCACCCCTGACAATGCCAGATGCAACTTTAGTTCAAGTGTCTTCATGCTCTCTGTCTTGCGAATGATTTAAAGAACAATGGAAAAGACCCTAAAGTAATATCTGAAAGTAACTTGCATTGGTTTGGGATGAAGAAGTTCTAAAAAAAACTTCAAAAAAGTTTTAATCGTCATGTCTTTTTATGGTACTTACCAATATTTTTCAAATGACACTAAAAGTTACAAAGTCTCCAATAGAATATATGCTATGTAATAGAACACTGTAGCTCCATAAACTAGAATAAGTTGCCAGAATTGTGATTATGAAATGTATAAATGAACCTTTAATTGTGTAATTTGAAAATTTCTAACTTCTTTGGTTAAACTATGCAAAATAATGGTAAATAATATGACAAAACAGTTTACAAAAAGTGCTTCTCTATATTTCATCTATCCACTTTATTTAAGTGTTCATAACACTTTTCTGTGGGATTTTATTACCAGCAGTAATCTAAGGAATTAACTAATACTCCGAAATAAAAGTAAATTTTTGAAGGTCACATGACTAAGAAAAATCAGTACTAAAACACAAGTTCAAGGATTTTGGTACCAAAACCTATGGCTTCCCACTTTGCTAGAATTTCCTTCTGAACCACTGCAGTGCCTGCCATCAGGATGTACAAAAAAAATAGACCATCCCAACACCTGTTTCAGGTTCTTCTCATGCAAGGAAAAAGTGATGAAGGGAGAAAGGAAAGAAACAAGGACAACAACAAAACTTACTGCTGTTTATTCCTTTTCTCTGCTCTTTACACAGGCAACATCATTTCCAGAGCTCCTATGTGATGGGTCTACAACTATTTTGTATGATTGACAATGCTGAACCTGCTCTAGATTGGAGCAATTACAAGTTAATTAACAATCTGCCTAAATGAAGTTATAGGACACTTATAGAAGAAGAGTAAATAAACCAGAGGTCCAAAGTAAATGAATTACTATATTATGGAATTCCTGTCAAGCATTTTAGAGCAACATTGGATATAGATGGATAACAAGAGAATTAAATCTAACTTGAGAATAGTTCTCTTCATAAAATATCTATATTTTAAGATTTTATTTATTTATTTATTTGAGAAAGAGAGAGAGAGAGAGAGAAACAGCATGAGAGGGGAGAGGGTCAGAGGGAGAAGCAGGCTCCCCACCGAGCCAGGAACCTGATGTGGGACTCGATCCCAGGACTCCGGGACCATGACCTGAGCCGAAGGCAGTCGCTTAACCAACTGAGCCACCCAGGCGCCCGAATAAATATCTATATTTTAACAATAATCAGATATGAGAGGCACAGGAGATCATGGTAGTAATTATAATCACATTTCATACAATTTGTAAAATTTGGGGTATAGAGTGAGAATTACATTTTTATATAATACTTAGCTCTAGATCTTAGCTGATTACATATGCTAATTTGCCAATATGCTAATTTGATTGGGAGATATGATGACCAAAAGACTAAAAATTATAATCATTTTCCTCCTCATCCACCATAGTAGAGCCACCTGATTTTCCTTCTGTTCCTCTAATAGCCAAGGTTATTTGAGTTCAATATTTTAGGTTTACTCTGACCTCAAGAAGGCTCTTTTTACTTTTCTATTCTATTTAATCTCTCTGATAAACAAACTGGCCCATGATTTAACATATTTCAAATGCTGAGACATGTTTAATGTATCTCAAAAATCTCCATCTCCTTTTTATTGCTTTCCACCAAAGCCTCCAGTGATATTGAGAATGCCCTTACGTTTAAACTTTCTCACACTCAGAATCAGAAAAAATTAGAAGATACTTTGACATTAATAAGAATGAAGACACAATGTAGCAAAATTTATGAAATACAAGTAAAGCAATGTTTGGAGGAAAATTTAAAGTAGTAAATATCTATAATAAAAAAGAAGAAAGATCTTTAATCAGTAGCCTAAAATTCCAATTTAAGAGACTGAAAATGTAAGAGCAAATTAAACCTGAAACAAGAAAAAGGAAAAAAAATATTAGATTGAAAAACTAATAAAGAATAGAAAACAATAGAGAAACATCAATGAAGCCAAAAGTTAGTTCTTTGAAAAAATCAATAGAATATATAAATGTTTAGTTATATTGAGGAAAAAAAAGAGAAAGGGAAAAATGAAAACTGCTAGCATCAAAAGAAATAGAGGCATTGTATTACAGAAATTAAAATACACACACACACACATACATATGTATATGCATATGAATACTATGTACAATTTCATGCCAATAAGTTCACATAACCATACAGTAAAATATTGCTCAATCACAAAAAAACAAGTGAAGTACTAACACATGCCATAACATGATGAACTTTAAAAATATGGTGTCAAGAGAAAGAACTTGTCACAAAAGATCACACATAATTCCATCTATATACAAGTCTGATAGGCAAATCTATAAAGAGAGAAACTATATTAAAGATTTTTTAGGATTTGGAGATATGGGAGTGATAACTAAAGTGTATGAGCTCTCATTTCAAGGTAACAAATATGCTCTAAAATTGATTACAGTGATGGAGGCACAACTCTGTAAATAAACCAAAATAGTACAGCATGTGAATTACATCTCAATAAAGCTGTTACTTATATATATGTAAATGCAGAGATCTCTATATCTATCATCTATCATTTATCTATCATCTATCTATCTATCATCTATCTATCATCTATCTATCTATCTATCATCTATCAATCATCTATCATCTATCTATCTATCTATCTATCTATCATCTATCTATCATCATCTATCATCGTCTATCTATCATCTATCATCTATGACTTTCAGGACCAATGTAGTGGTCTAGTGGGCCCATGCATTTGACACCCATCTATTTTCAGAGCCAGGGCAGTCTAGGTGACAAATTAGCATGCTTTCACTGGCCAGAGAATAAGCAAAGTCTACCCTTGTCCAAATTCCAGCTATAGAGATTATTTGATGAGATTTGAGTCTAAGAGGGTAACAGACAAGAGTCCGATAGAAAAGAAAATTCAGAAAGGTGGCTAAGAACAGGGAAGACATGAACTATATCCTAAACCTCCAAATCAATTTTGAGCTTGCAAAGAGCAGTCACCCTCCCTCTAAAGAAAAAACAGGTGAGTACAGGGTGTTACAATGGGAAATGAAACCACCCAGGTCAGATTCTACAGGGCAAAAATAACAACAACAACGATTTCACTTCCCTAATCGACTTCAAGGTTTCAGGATAAACATGTCCCAAGTTTTTGTGGCTAGAGCTTTGACACTTGTTTGCATAACTTGTGACACTTTGGTACTACCAAAGGGAAACAAAATCTGAATTTTCCATGTTTCTCTAGCTTGTGTTTGAAAGAAGTTAACAGCGACTTACACAATTACTTTGAGAGCCCAAATTAACTACCAATACTTACTAAACTTAATCTCCAATAAGTACAGGGAATGGGGGCTGATGTGGCTTAAAATATGGGTATTATCGGAACACTTAGAGCAAATGGACTTCACTGGAAGAAAATCTCTATGAAAACAGATTAAGGATTTTTTTGCATAAATTATATAAAAGCAGGCTTTCATGATACAAAATAAATTATTAAAACATGCTGATAATAAAAGAAAAATAGAAAACAGGGTTGCCAGTAGTATGGAGGCAACAGATACCATAGTGAGTACTTTGGGGAAGCATGTTAGTTATTTAGAAAGCTTCCTGAATAAAATATTTCAGGACTAGGAACAAAAAGGGTGTGAAAAGACATAAGTTAGGAAATAAAACATAAATGACATGAGACTCTTGATATATCCAATATAAATGAAATGTGCATCCTAGACATACAGACTACAGCTCGAGTCAGATGAAAGGATATATGCAGAAACATTGGGAGAGATAAGTTTTCTGCTCCGAAGAGGGACAAGCAGTTTGCCAACACCAGTGTTGATGGCGCTTCATGGTTTACTCACGGGTTCCTTCCAGGGACCACTGTTGCTCTTGCAGGACCCTTAATGCCCTGCAGTATTTAAAGATTTATTTATTTATTTGAGGGAGACAAGCCTTCAGAGAACCTTACCTATAGGAAACAAACTGAGGGCTGCTGGAGGGGTGGAAGGTGGAGGAGGTAACTGGGTGATGGGCATTAAGGAGGACACGTGACGTAATGAGCACTGGGTGTTATATGCAACTGATGAATTCCTGAACTCTACCTCTGAAACTAACAATACACTCTATGTTAATTAATTGAATTTGAATAAAATAAAATACAATTTTTAAAAAATTAAAAAAGTAAAGATTTATTTGAGAGTGAGAGAGAGAGAGAGTGCACATGGGCAGGAGCACAGGGGGAGGGAGAGGGGAAATAGACTCCTCACTGAGTGTGGAGCCCATCACAGGGTGTGGTCCCATGACCCTGAAATCATGACCTGAGCTGAAACCAAGAGTCAGACAATTAACCAACTAAACCACCCAGGCACCCCAGACTGCAACATTTTATTTTGGCTATTTTACTTGACACTAACACTGATGCCTGGTACGAAAGCAGGGTGATATCTGTGGGAATTAGGAGGATATATTTGCGAACCTATACTACTCTATTTTAGTGATGCATTTAATGTCTTAAAACAATATTGTTTGCAGTCCAATGTTTTATAGATTTCAGTTTTTACTTATGGTTCCTCAGATAGGCTGGGTAAGAAGAAAGCATTAAAGTTTGTTTAGAATTAGTGTTCTTATCTATAATTTTATAGGTGTTATTATAGGGTTACATCTGTAGAGTCCAGGTTTTTCTCACCTTAGAATTCATTTTCTTGGGGCGCCTGGGTGGCTCAGTCGTTAAGCGTCTGCCTTCGGCTCAGGTCATGATCTCAGGGTCCTGGGATCAAGCCCCACACTGGGCTCCCTGCTCCGCGGGAATCCTGCTTCTCTCTCTCCCACTCTCCCTGCTTGTGTTCCCTCTCTCGCTGTGTCTCTGTCAAATAAATAAAAAATATTAAAAAAAAAAAAAAAGAATTCATTTTCTTTCAGAAGACCCCTCAACACCTCCTCCTACATGCAAACAGACTCTTGTCTGCTTCTCTAACTAACCCAATCGATAGTTTTTTGACATGCTTATATATGTCTAAAACTCTCCTACACCCATTCTTTTCTCAGGATGAGTCCAGAATTAAAAATATTTTGGTTCTTATAGAATAATGATGAAAACAGTAAAAGTGAAATAAGTTCTTAGTGTTCTGAATCCTAAAGAATTTCAGATAATAAATATTTATTTTTATCAAATTACTAATATATAGTCTATATTATCTTCAAAAAGAAAGAAAGAAATTCATAACACAGAGTAATTTAGGGATTATACCTAGGATTATCTTTGTTAATTAATCATTTTTCAGTTTGGAAATATGGTCAGATGTGTTTAGATCTATCTTTTCCCCCGAAAGAGACAATTGAAAGCTCTTACTCTTGATTCTGCCTCTTGTTAAATTTACTTTCTAGTCACAGGCAGGATGGGCCACATGTGGCTCTAACTATGAAAGAGATTACGGAAACAAGGATTTCTATCTAGGTTCTCCTAGACCCTCTGCTTACTGACATTGTATAAAGACCTACATAACCTGAACTCATCACCAGTTTGCCTGTCTTTGTCTTATGTCAGCAGACTCTGGATTCTTGGAATTTGCTTTTTAACACTGATAGCTCTCTGTCTCTATATATCTCTCTTCATTCACTCTTCATCTATCATCTATCTATCTATCTATCTATCATCTATCTATCTATCTATCATCTATCTATCTATCTATCTATCATCTATCATCTATCATCTATCTATCTTCTATCTATCTATCTATCTATCTATCTATCTATCTATCTATCTACTATCTATTTATCATCTATCTACCTATCTATCATCTATCTATCATTTATCTATCTATCTATCATCTATCTATCTATCATCATCTATCATCTATCTATCTTCTATCTATCTATCTATCTATCTATCTATCTATCTATCTATCTATCTATCATCTATCTATCTATATCTAGGAATTTTTCCTAAATCTTGGTTTTCAGATTCTTATTAATTCCCTAGAGCAGCTTGAAACCAAATCTGCTAGTCTCAAGGTAAGACAGTCTCTGGCTCATGCATAAACTTGGCCATTCCTTTAGAATTTTCTCAGCAGGTCAGAATTTTCATGAAGTTACTGGTTGATTTCTAGACATTGCTGATATAAATTAATGTAAACTGTAACCCTGTATATTATAGTGTTTTGTTTATTGTTCTTTGATCTGTATATCTATATTCCAATTTATTCATACATGTCACTGTTGTAGTAAAGAAAAAAAATTGCAGAGGTGAAAAAATTTGATTTATGCCTTAAGGAGCTTAGAATCTAGAGTGGAAAAAAGATATATGCAATAATATCACAATGTGAAATGTTGCACTGTAACACCTATGGTCTACCTAGGAAAAAATCCTCTATTGCCGATTACTAGCTGAATAACTTTAAACATATTAAACTCTACACAGATTTGCTGATACATGGTAAGAATTCAATCAACATCTGTGGCTACCAAAGTTGCAGAAAATCTTAATGGACAATGGAATTCCAAATTATGGGAAAATAAGGGTATATTAGCATAATTTGTTAGATTGATATTTTTTTATTATCTTTGTCACTAAAAGTTGTATTCTCAGTATGATCTATCTAGACTTTGAATTGTTTTGTTGCTCCTTATATTGAAACTGTCTTTCTGCATTGCCTCATTCTTCTCTCATAGACCAATACGAACTTCCCTCATAGTCACTCTTGTTTTTAAAGATTTTGTATTTTTTTAAGTAATCTCTACACCCAACATGGGGCTCAAACCTACAACCCTGAGATCAAGAGTCACATGCCCCACCAACTGAGCCGACCAGCTGCCCCGCACTTGCATTTACTCTTGATTTATTTTCTCTAGGAGCTCTTATAAATAGGATCAGGTATCATTTTCCAAAATAAAATTTAAAAATACCAAGGTACATGCACCCCGATGTTTATAGCAGCAAAGGTCAATTTTCAGTTTTGATTCCTTTGATTGTTCCACATTGAGGACACTGCTGATTGGTGCTACTAGAAACTGTCTTTTCTTGGTCTCTATGGTGATGTTCTATCTATCATCTGTCTATCTATCATCTATCTATCTATCTATCTATCTATCTATCTATCTATCTATCTATCTATCATTTTACTTTTATCTTTGAACATTTTTTTATCTCATTCATGAGTTAACATAGTCCAGATCTATGGAGGCCCTCATGTCTAGCAAGCTTAATTTCCACTTCTTTTCTGGCAATGTATTTATCTTTAAGCCCTATCTCAGGTAGTAGTCAAGATTTCACTACTTCCTAGCTTTATTTCCTGGAAGTCCACAGGGTTTAGAAATGTTGCTATAATAGCAATTACAATGCAGTTTTTAATGTAATGCTGTATTCCATCTTTTTATCTCTAGGACATGATATAACGTCTGTCACATGAAAAATTGTTGAAGGGTTAGTGGACCAATTGATGAATCAACTAGCTTACTTTGCTCTGTGGCCCATAGGACCTTATCCATAGGCTCTGTTAACTTTTGACTTTCAAATGGCTACTGGCAGGCCAATAGTGGGAGAAAGGCAAGTGTGATCAGGATGTTTATTCTACTAACCTCCTCCCACCCTAGTTTTCTTCTATCAGGGTTGCTATTATTTGAAGGTGACCCTTACTGAAGACCATCTGTCTGGTGGTCATTTCCATATAGCTGGGATGGGAGATTATAGGCCATTTGTATTGCTAATTGGCCTTACCCAAAGGAAAAGTAAACTTCTTATATCTGTAGAACAGCAGGTAATATTACAGTTTGGAGCCAGGCACTCACTGAAGTTAGGCTCTTACCCTCACACAGAGATTGGAGATAGAGATGCTATCTTCCTGAATGATTACATTTTGAAGGGATGGCTCTCAGGTCCTTGAGAATGATAGTTTTCAGATATAAAACTGGTAAGAAGCTTTATAAAAGATTTATACCTTAAAGGGGCAGAGAAAGAATTTGCAGTTACAATTTATTTTTTTTAAGTAAGTGCTCTAAGAAAAGGGAAGCAATAGACCTCTGTGGTTAGGCCTATAAGGTTCTGTAAAGATCTATGTGATAGAGAGGTCAGGGTTTAGAGGCAGGAATAAACCTATCGAAAGTTTGATCAAGCTGAAGGAAATTTTAAGGCCATCTTGCTGAGCATAATTTAAAAGGAAAGTATAAAAGGCTCCGTAGAGAGGATTGGCTCACACAGATGTCAAGTACAAGCAAATAAAAAAAGCTCAGTAAGTCTGAAGCATCAGAACATGAGAACGAGTATTTTGGAGATAAGTCGATAGCATTTAGAAGATGAAGAGTCATACAAGTAAACTGAAATATAACCTGGTTCAGCAAATTAAAACATGATTTAAAAACTAAGGAAGGCACAGATGCATCACAAAAAAGCAAAACCAGAAAAAAAAGTGTGAGTAAATGATTCCAGAGGTAAGGGCTCAGAACAATTTATGGAGGTAGCAAATTTGAAGTCCCTCCATGATCCTTAAGACTGAAATCTTAATAAAGTGGTGAAGAAAGGAACCAGATGTAAAGAGTTGAGGAAATAGTGAATTGCAGTTGAAAATATGAAAGCAAGGCATTCTATAGAATTTTCCAGAAGTCCAGCTAAAAAGGAAAGAAAAGTAAAACCTTGTGATTTTTCATATTGAATAAAGTTTTTAAGAGGTATTTCTTTTTTTTTTTAAGATTTTATTTATTTATTTGACAGAGAGAGACACAGCGAGAGAGGGAACACAAGCAGGGGGAGTGGGAGAGGGAGAAGCAGGCTTCCCGCCGAGCAGGGAGCCTGATGCAGGGCTCGATCCCAGGACCCTGGGATCATGACCTGAGCTGAAGGCAGACGCTTAACGACTGAGCCACCCAGGCACCCCTTAAGAAGTATTTCTGTATTGCTATATATAAGGATAACTTCACAGGCTTGGCCGTTTGGGATCTTCCCTCTTGTTCAATTTACCTGGTTGATCAAAAATTTGCTTGGTGGATAAAAACGAACTTCTCATCAGAAATATGTTCACTTCGCGTGGGTTTATTCCATGCTAATCTTCAACTGTCTGGACTAAACCCTCTCTAGACCTATTTGTTCTATGTCCTGATACTTGGTCTGTTTGATACCAGTGGCTTAACTGGTTGTATTTTCAACAGTTGTTCAGAAATTTGTGAATCGACTGGGCACTTCCCAAACAACACTGTAACTCAACCTTATCCAGAGGCAGAGTTTATTAAGATTTTTTTTGTGCAGATCCTTCTAATTTATGATGGAGTTATGTCAGGGTAAATCCATTGGAAACTGAAAATATTGTAAGTAAAAAATACATTTAACAGCCCAACCTACCAAACATCATAGCTTAGACCACTTAACTTAAACGTGTTCAGAACACTTACATTAGCCTACAGTTAGGAAAATCATCTAACACAAAAACTACTTTATAATAAGGTGTTGAATATCTCATGTGATGTATTGAATACTGGAATGTGAGACACAGAGTGGTTGTGTGGGTAGAGGATGATTGCAAGTGTATCGGTTGTTCATCCCTGTGATCACATGGCTGACTGGGAGCTGTATGCCCCCTGCCACTGCCCAGTGTCATCAGAGGGGATGACACGGATGCCTCTAGTCGGGGAAAAAAATCCAAATCCAAAACTCAAAGTACAGTGTCTACTGAATGTATATCGCTTCCGCAAATCATGATGTTGAAAAATAGTCAACTAGAACCATCATAAGTTGGGGACTGTCTTTATACTGCTCAAGGCTGCAGTGTCGATAAGGCATCTAAGCTTCAAGTTCGCCAGTAAATCTGGAAATATCATTTCCATAAAACTACACTCCCTCTAGTGCTAAGTCATTCTACCGCCTTGAATGGAATAGTGATTGATAGGTGAAAGGACCAAATTGGAGGCACAAAGATGGTGTTGAGCAGTGGGTGGAGAGTATGGGGAAATGGAATATGTGACAAGGCAGGTGTACTGGACATTTCAGGGCCTATGACATGCCGCTGCTTCAAGGGAAAATGTAAAAATGAGAAATGTGTCAGTCACAGAGTGAGTCACTAAAATAAATCATGATCTGTTTGTCTTCAGGCTGTATTCCGTATTCACTGTAGATCTATGTTTGAGAAAAACACTATAGTATACTTGTCTAAGAAGTATTGTTTTTTAAAAGTTTTATCTCAGAAAACTACTTTTTTCTGGTTTTGCATATGATTTGTAGTTTGTTTTCCAAGGAATCATCATATTATATGATGATTATATATATAACATTATATGTACAATGTTACTTTATTCCCAATCCTTTCTGTTAAAGAAATGTTTAGCTATATTAATCTGCTGTAATGTATAAAAATTGATTGTAATATAATATAACTAAAGAATTAAGATTGAGTTTTAGTCTGAAAAATATATACCTAAGAATAATAGTTACTATACTATTTATTGATAACTACATGCATGTTTTAGTGCAGCTACTTATGAGCCATTTTTTAAAGGAAATATTTCTGTGTTTCTTTTTTTTTTTAATATATATATTTTTTAAAGATTTTATTTATTTATTTGAGAGAGAGAGAGAGTGAGAGAGAGCACAAGATGGGGGAAGGTCAGAGGGAGAAGCAGACTCCCCGCCGAGCAGGGAGCCCGATGCGGGACTCGATCCAGGGACTCCAGGATCATGACCTGAGCCGAAGGCAGTCGCTTAACCAACTGAGCCACCCAGGCGCACGATTTCTGTGTTTCTATGTAGCTAATAATTAAAGCATAGCATAGGTGCTTTACAAACTTGTGAATATAATAAAATTATCTCTTAAAATCATCTGCTTATATTATCCATTATATTACATACTAGATAGTAAAGACAACAGTTCAAAGTCTTAATTATGCACTTTTTCTTGGTTGTTGATATACTGTATTTCAGTCCTTGTATTTTAAATTTCTCATCTAGAGTCTCTACTACATTAGTCTTTAAATTGTCTAGATTAATTGCCAAAAACAACAACAAACAACAACAACAAAAGAAAACTTTGCTAAGTCAAGGAAGTTAATATAGATTTCTTTTTTTTTTAGAGAGGCATGCATACTTTGTTTAAATATCAGCATAATAATAATATTAGTCAGGGTAGAGTAACTATAAGAACAAATGGCTCCCTAAATTTCTAGGGCTAACACAATAAAATTTTAGTTCTCATTTGTGTAAAGTCTAGTACATTCAGTACATTTGGTCCCTGTTAGGCTCACAGCTCCTTTCCATGCTATGACTTACCCTATCTCATATTGTATCTGCCATTTTCTAGGGTCTGGGAGAGGAGAGAGACAAGTATTGAATATTGTTTTTTGGTCAGTTCTGGGAGCAATAAACAATTCTGCCACATACATTCCAGTCAAAATTTTGTCTTATGGCCCCATTCAGAAGCAAAGAGGCTGGGAAACAAATGTATTTAAGTATCTCTAACCACCAGAGAAGAACTAAACATTGATAAATACAATCAACCTCTACCATAGTTAAAAAGTCTTTCTTTTTAATTAACATTTTATAAATGTGAATTATTTTATGTTGAGATCTATGTTTTATGTAAAAAATTTGAAGTTATTATCTCAATTACTCAGTGAAGACTTAAAGGGAAATAATTTGGCAACAGTAAGAGTTAATTTAGATTTAACATTTAAATCCAGCAGTGCTCATGCTCTACTCTAAATCACTATGTTTAAAGTCTGTTAAAAAAAAAAATGGAGTGGAGACTAAATGCAAATATAGATATTTTGGTTATATAATCTGTATTTATATGTAATTTATTATAATTTGGCATAAATAGGTCCAACATAGATAAAAGGTTTTGTTTTTTTTTAAAGGTTTATTTATTTTAGAGAGAGAGAGAGAGCACGAGCAGGAGGGGCAGAGGGAGAGAGAATCTCCAGCAGACTCCGACAAGTGTGGAGCCTAGTGTGGGGCTCAATCTCACAATCCTGAGATTGTGACCTGGGTCACAGCGGAAACCAACAGTCAAACGCTTAACTGACTGCACCACCCAGGCGTCCCTAGATAAAAGTTCCATATAATAAAAGAACAGCAAATTCAAATATTTAAAAAAAATTCTTAAAAACAAAACTGAGTCACACCACTACCCAAATTTGTCTTATTCTACTTGATTTTGATCAATTTAGAATCATGTTAAACAGTCTAAAGAAGGGTGCAGTTAGTTAAGCATATGACTTTGGCTCCTGGGATCCAGTCCCTGCTCAGCGGGGAGCCTGCTTTTCCCTCTCCCCCTTCTTGCGCTCTCACTCTCTCTATCTCTCGCTCTTTCGAATAAATAATAAAATAAAATAAAATAAAAACAGTCTATAGAATATTAAACTATACATTTCTTTTAAAAATACTTAAGAATAATGCAAAATCAAAAGAAAGAGCTTTCATATTACCTTTCCCCCAAGATAAATTTCTCTCTGATCACTGCTCATTATTTAATGAAACTTTCCATATTAGTAATCTGTTGGTCAGAATGCTTCACGTTGAGCTGTTATTTATATGTGTTGTCTTTTCTCTTGCCCACGGAACCTGTCAAAATGCAAATTGCACTCTCTGACCAAAAGTACAGCAGGAGAACAGCCTGGCTCTTTTTTTATACAAAACCACCAACAGATTTGTTAACAGCTGCTCCTGGGGTCTGTGCACGTAATGGAAACTTCAGAACCTTGCAGGACCTACAGTTTCTCTGTCTGCAGCACAGGAATCATTTAACAGTAGGTGACACTTTTGGCAGTGTATAATTAAAGGGCTTGTTTTAGCAAAATTACACACTGTGAAACACACAATAAGGCCGGGGGTGGGGAGCAACATGCATGAGTGTACGATTTAGATTGTGGCGGAGAATGAGCACAGCTGGGAGTCCAACAATTTTGTCCTGAGGTCAGGTTTTTGAAAAACAAACCACTGTATGTTCAACATTGTTCAGGTAATGAATGGATCAATAAAATGATTAAAAATATCTTTCCTCCTTCTTTTGCTAATTGAGACTGGGGAAGATTATAAGCGGGTCCATAGTATGACAATTCAGAGGTCATCATTTAATTTGGATGCCACCATCGCTTTTTGAAGGTATTGATATTTGATTTATAGGGGAATAAAATAAAGAGAATTTCAGTGAGTCTGACTCGCATTATTCTGAACACCTATGTTTCGATTCTGATTCAAGAGATGTAATAGATCTTTAAAACAGGTTAGCTTTGGATCAATGAGGCTAGCATATTGGGTCATACTTCTTTTAGAATCTACTTATTAAGTGTTCTTTATCATTTGCTACGAAAGGCAAAGGCAATCCTGTAGTTTAGAAACTCTATTTAAAAAGTATATTAGGAACTAGAGAGAAGAAATGTAATATGTTCCATTCCTGACAGTTGTACATCCCATTACTTATTAATAACTCAATATGATTAACTGTGTTTCAGTTACTGTTTCCACCATGAAAGATTACCCTCTTTGAATGTCTATCACCACTGACTACATCTGAAATGCATATAAATGAAATTATACCATATGTACATTTTGGTCTAGCTTTTTTGCTTAACATTATGTTCATGAAATTTATCAATGTTGTTATACATAATGCTAGTTCATTCATTTTCATTGACATAAAGCTCTCCATTAATATGTCAGTCTATAGCTAATAGTGATGGGCATTTTATGTATTATAAGTAATGTTGATATAAAGATTGTTTTTTCATGTATTTTTTTTTTTTAAAGATTTTATTTATTTATTTGAGAGAGAGAGAATGAGAGACAGAGAGCACGAGAGGGAAGAGGGTCAGAGGGAGAAGCAGACCCCCGCTGAGCAGGGAGCCCGATGTGGACTCGATCCCAGGACTCCAGGATCATGACCTGAGCCGAAGGCAGTCGCTTAACCAACTGAGCCACCCAGGCGCCCTTTCATGTATTTTTTTTACAAGATTTTATTTATTCATTTGAGACAGAGATACAGAGAGAGAGAGAGCATGATCGGGGGAGGGAGAAGCCGACTCCCTGCTGAGCCAGGAACCCGACGTAGGGCTCTATCTGAGGACCTGGAGATCATGACCTGAGCTGAAGAAGATGCTTAACCATCTGAGCCACCCAGGTGCCCCTGTTTTTTCATGTATTTTGATGAGCATATGTATTCATCTTGTTAGGCATATACATAGATATAAAATTACTGTTTTACAAAATATATATGTATGCTTAGCTTCAGCAAATATCGTCAAATAATTTTCCAAAGGGAGTATACAAAGTAACACTCTCACCATCAATATATGAGAGTTCCATATCCTTGGACCAATGCTTAGAAATGGAAGTATCTTGTTATATTTTAGCCATTCCAGCAAATGTAGAGTAGTAATTCATTGTTGTTTTGACTTTCATTTTCCTGATGATGAATAATGTGGGGCATCATTTCATCTTTGTGGATCACTGGATGGCTTTTATTTGAAATACTTGACCGAATCATTAGCCTATTGTTTACTGGTTTGTCTATCTTGATATTGTTGATGTGAAATACTTCTTTTTATATTCTTAATATTTGTCATTCATACATACACATGCATGATAAACATGTTTACATATAATCTTCTCCCTATGGCTTGCCTTTTCAAACTCCTACTAGTGTGTTTTGAAAAACAATTTATTAATTTTAATAAAGTCAAATTTGTCAGTTTTCCTTTTCCTTAGGTTAATTTTTTTCATGTCATAATCAGTTGGCTGTATATGTGTGGGTGTGCCTCTGTACTTTATATCCTGTTCCACTGATTAGCTTATGTATATATGCCAATAACCCACTGTTCACACACTAGAACTTTATGGAAGTTAAATATCTGCTGTTACAAGCCCTCTAGTACCACAGTTGTCTAGGTTATTATTGATAATTTGCATTTTCATGTATATTTTATAATCAGTGTGTTAATTTTCATAAAACAATCTACTGGGAATTTGCTTTAAATTAAATTAAATTTAAAGACCGATGTGCCAAAAATTAATATCTTTACAATGTTCTCTCTAAATCCATGAATATAGCATAATCTTAATTAGTCTTTAATTTCTCCCAAACATGTTTTGTAGAGTTTTTGTTCTATTTTTAAAGATGTTATATAACTTTAATTTTATTTATGTGATGTCTTTTTTTTTTTTTTAAGATTTTACTTATTTATTTGACAGGGAGAGAGAGAGTGAGAGAAGGAACACAAGCAGGGGGAGAGGGAGAGGGAGAAGCAGGCTCCCTGCTGAGCAGGGAGCGTGAGGCGGGGCTCGATCCCAGGACCCTGGGATCATGACCTGAGCCAAAGGCAGACGCTTAACGACTGAGCCACCCAGGAGCCCCTATGTGATGTCTTTATACCTTTATAATAGTAGTATTTTAATTTTAGTTTAATTTAGTTATTATTTTAATTTTAAAAAATTTGTTGCTGATACTTTTGTTCTCTTTTTGATCATTCTTATAAAATATTCATTTTATTAAGCTTTTCAAAGACTCAACTTTATAATTTCTGGATTTCTCTATTTTATATTTGTTTTCTACTTTGATTTTTCTACTCCT
>NC_138371.1:69003615-69067899 GCF_054177405.1 Leptonychotes weddellii | reverse complement strand
GGTGGGTATTGAGGAGGGCACGTTCTGCATGGAGCACTGGGTGTTATGCACGAGCAATGAATCATGGAACACTTCATCTAGAACTAATGATGTAATGTATGGGGATTAACATAAGAATAAAAAAAAATACTACTTATTTACAATTTTTCCATATGTGTAATCATTTATTGAAAATTTCATTTTTGCCTTATATGAATATATTTAAAACATAGTCCTAACTTTCCAATGATTGATTTTGGTTAAAATAAATTAGAATTATTGGAAATGTTAGACTTAACTATTAAGATAAGAATAATAATAAAAAATAGATATGAGGAATTCTTAATCTCAGGAAACAACTTAGGGTTGCTGGAGTGGTAGGGGGTGGGAGGGATGGGGTGGCTGGGTGATAGACATTGGGGAGGGTATGTGCTATGGTGAGCGCTGTGAATTGTGTGGGACTGTTGAATCGCAGACCTGTACCTCTGAAACAAATAATACATTATATGTTAAAAAAAAAAAAAAAGATAATAGGAAGAGTAAAATGAAGGTGGGGAAATCGGAGGGGGAGAAGAACCATGAGAGACTATGGACTCTGAGAAACAAACTGAGGGTTCTAGAGGGGAGGAGGTTGGGGGGGGTGGGTTAGCCTGATGATGGGTATTAAAGAGGGCATGTACTGAATGGAGCACTGGGTGTTATACGCAAGCAATGAATCATGGAACACTACATCAAAAACTAATAATGTAATGTATGGTGATTAGCATAACATAGTAAAATAAAATAAAATAATCAAAAAAAGATTAATAATAAATTTCAATTACTGAAAGTGGCTCAAATAAACAATTAACAGTTGGTGAACTGTTAATCTACTATATAAACTCTGTACTCCGTACTTTCATATGAAATTTTACTTCAATCCTGTAAGTATCATATGAGATGGATACTTTATCATTCTCCTTTAAGAAAGTTGATTTTCTGATCTGCTTAGAGATTCTCACAAGATCATAGAGCAAATAGAGCAGTTGGGAATTTAACACAGTTTTAGATGTCCTGGGACTACAGGATCTAACAACTCAAGTAATTTTTTTCTTAAGAACAAGAATACTCTTTATTCTTCTTAGAATACAAGCACATAGTTTCCTATAATTTTCACCGTGCTCTTTTTAGAATTCTTATCAGTTTATAGACAATAGTAATATGTTTCCAAATATAGAATCTGAAGTTGTTTTCAGATCATAGAGGAGTCTGAGCCTAGGAGGCTGCAAATTATTAGATCACACTCTCAAGTTTCTCTGAGTTTAGCCATGAGTTAAGAGCTGAATCTGAATCTTGATCTCCAAGATTTTGTTTCCATGTTAAGGCTTGGCACTAAGTCCATCCTCCATCAGGGCTGTTTTTCTCTTTGTTTAAGTTACAGGGTTTATTATTATTTTTTTTCTTCAGGTAAACATGCAGGCTTAACCCTCACCTCTTTGAGGAATAGAATCTATCTGACTGATATGCAGTGAACATCCCTTTATTATCCTTGTCATTCTCTGTGTTTTCTTCTTCCAGTTGGCTGCCCAGGAACCAAATGCAATTCTTTCTCCACTATTAAAGCCTACCCCTACTTTTCATTATCAAGAGTATTATTTTCAATCTAATTGATACTTAACAAGGGCTTTCAATTTAATCAGTACTTACAAATCATTGGTATTGATTTTTAGATAGATTCTTAATCCGTATTACCTCCTGCCAATAAACTAATGAAAACATTTGTACTACATTGTTTGCTGTGCTGTAATGCACACTACAAAGAATGATTTTGTGTGTGATTTCCCGGGATTGGACAGATAACAGGGAATGGAATGCCTTCATATATCATTTTCACCTGAATAAATATCAAAGGATTTAGTTGACTGCACTTATTGACATTTGAAAATTGTGAGGGATATTAGAGCTCTCAGATACATTTTCCCATAAGAAATTGATTACACGGTTATTCTCAATTATTTCCACCATAGATCCTCTATCTTTATTGGTATAGCTTTTTCTACCTCATAATTTTTTTTTTTTTAACACAGGTTTTGGAGTACAATGGGATTGGAGGAAGATATGAGTTCTTTGAGTTGTAACTAAATCATTTGTCACAACTTCCTTCAGGATTTCTGTTGGTTGATTTCCCTAGGGAAACAGACTGAAAATCAGGTTTGCAACCAGGAGGTTTAATGGGGGTTCTGTGGGGGAGAAAATGCCCATGTGAGGCAGGGGAGCAGGACTAAACAACAGCAACAGAGCTTCAGTCACTCATTCAGAGAGCTCCAGAGCTGCAGTGCCTCTCAGAGCTGTTTTTGACACGGGGGGGAACAGGCCTTTCGAAATCTCCCTGTGAACAGTCCTAGGATGCTGGCTGCCCTGGAGAGGGCATGCCAGTGTGGATGAAGTATCTTCCTTTGGATGCAAGGAAATTCTGGTGAGGGACTGGGCTGTGAGCTGTCAGATGATGCCTGGGTTCTGAAGGAGGACTTGAGCAACACACTCCAGTATCAGACAGTCTTGAAAGGGCCTGTTTGGAATCATTATACTGACATATGTCTATATGTGTATTTTATGTTCTGAATAGGGATTTCCATTTTTTTAAACTCAAACTTTTCTCAGTTTTCTCTAAGTTTTGGTATTCATTATTTATCTCAAAATACGTGAAAAGGATTCTCTTGTTTCTTTCTTTTTTCCTTCTCTTCTTTCTTTCTTTCTTTCTTTCTTTCTTTCTTCCTTCCTTCTTTCTTTCTTTCTTTCTTTCTTTCTTTCTTTCTTTCTTTCTTTCTTTCTTTCTTTCTTCTTTCTTTCTTTCTTCTTTCTTTCTTCTTTCTTTTTTTCTTTCTTTCTTTCTTCTTTCTTTCTTTCTTCTTTCTTCTTTCTTTTTCTTTCTTTCTGTCTTCTTTCTTTCTTTCTTTCTTTCCTTCTTTCTCTCTTTCTTCTTTCTTCTCCCTTTCTTTCTTTATTTCCTTTCTCTACAGTATTTATTTGCCTTTCCTGTGCCAAACGCGGAGCCAACCACTTTCCCCAGGCTGCCTGGGGAGGTATAGGAAAAGGAATATACAGGGCAGATGAAACACTGAAGAAAGACCCGTGGGAGGCCTGGAGAGGAGGATGAGGGGGCCACCAACAAACAGGTCAAAGAGCTTCACGGCCTCCCAGAGAGCAAGGCTCAGAATGGCGTAGGAGAAGAGCTGTTGCCTCCGAGACGGTTCCTGGCATAACCAATGATGACGCTTCCCAATACAGTCCTGATTCCAGCCCCAGAGCCAGCCACCCCTACCATAGCAGCCCCAGCCACAGCGAACTTGGCTGCTGTCTGGATGTCCCTTGAAATGGCGCTGGTTTGGAAGCTGCAGCTAGGAACAAGCGAGGTCAGGGGACGTGGGGCTGCCAAGCTGCCGAGGCTCCCATCCGTCAGTGTCTCCGGTGTTTTCAGCGCCACTGCAGACAGCGATCGGCTCGACTGAAGGGTGCTCCTGCCCAAGAAGGGGGAGGACATGAACTGTGCAGAGGCGTACAATTTTAGGGGATGAGGGGCTGTGGCAGGAGAGCTGCTTGCTCTCCAGTGCAGAGAAAACAGAGAGGGGCAGCTTCTCTTGTTTCTAATATGTTACATGGTTTTAATCAATTAGGAGGCTAGATGAATGTGAAGGGAAACAGTACTGTACCAAATGTAAGATCAAATATATTCAAAATTAATAAAAGAATAATTGCAATTTTAAAACAATAATTTTTCATATATAACCCAAAATAACAAAATCATATAAATAAATAAACTGGAAGTTTAAGTGCTGTTTCTCCCAAGTGTTTTTTGGTCTTTTGACTCATATCTAGATAAAAAGGAATGTTGAGGGGCGCCTGGGTGGCTCAGTCGTTAAGCCTCTGTCTTCAGCTCAGGTCATGATCCCAGGGTCCTGGGATCGAGCCCCGCATCGGGCTCCCTGCTCTGCGGGAAGCCTGCTTCTCCCTCTCCCACTCCCCCTGCTTGTGTTCCCTCTCTCGCTGTGTCTCTCTGTCAAATAAATAAATAAATCTTTTAAAAAAAAAAAAGGAATGTTGATATGCTTTTATCAACAAGAATTATATTCACTAACATTTTCTGAAATAGGCATTTTTTAAAATTGTTAACTGAATTTTTACTAGGCATTTAGGTAAAATCTGCTTTACACAAAATAACTTAAAAATGTTCATTTTCTCTCATATAGAACAAGTCTGGATCCATGATTTTAAATTTTAGGATGTGCTAAGAAATAATTTAAAATGAATACAGAGCAATAACTTTCAGAAAATATTCAGAAACAGTTCTCAGCAACTGCTAACATTTATGGAATACTATATCCGGGAACTGTGCTGTCTCCTTAATGTATCTTATCTCATTTAATTCTCTGCAGGACAAAAAGGTAACTCTTAATGCTGTTTTCCAGAGGAGAAATTTGAGACCCAGAAAGTTTAATGAAGTTGCCCAAGGCTACAAAGATAGTAAGTAGAGAAATCAAGAAATAGATCTATCTTCATTTAGGTCCAAAACACAGGCTCTTCCTACTATTATCAAACGATGGAGTTTAACAAAATCGGTAGTCACTCAGTTGGAGTGACTTCAAACATAGTTCTCAGAGCCCATTTCCACCCACTTTTGGAATGAGCGATAAAAATAAATATAGATCTAGTGATGATTGCTCTGAAGTGTATTATGTAGACTGGTTTATTAACTATTATGCATTCCTACAAAAAGAGGACAATAGTGTGGTTCCTTTCCAAAGTCTTTCAAATAAGAATAAGAGAAAACGGCTTATTAATATGTATTAATAAATTAATATATATGTTTTAAACTGCAGGACCTTGATGTAATAAAGTGCACTGTAAACATCCTCAAAAAAGTCTCTGGTATGATCCATAACTCCAAATGTTTTTGGCCAAATAATCTCTTTTTGTTTTAATTGGCCATCTCTCAGGACTCATTTCTTTAAGATACCTTTTAGATGATTCTGTGTTATAATGTTAAATATAAATATTCACTCTAGAAAAACAAGTATACTAAAACTATAGCTATAAGATGACTGTATTGTCATTATTTAGCACTATATAAACTGAAAGAACAATATAAAATAAAAACTGTACAACAGAATTAGGAAGTTTATTTGGATTTAATTTAGAAAAAAACAATATACAGTCAATCCAGTCTTTTTTTTTCTTTCTAAGATTTATTTATTTGAGAGAGAGAGAGAACATGAGCAGGGGAAGGGGCAGAGGGAGAGAAGCCTCAAGCAGACTCCCTGCTGAGTGCAGAGCCCAATGCAGGGCTTGATTCCACAACCCTGGAGATCAAGACCTGAGCCGAAACCGATTTGAAACAGAATCGGCCGCTCCACCTACTGAGCCACCCAGGTGCCCCTAGTCAATCCAGTCTTAACTGAACTACTCTGTTTGGACAGATCCAAACATCCTAAAGTCTTTTTCATCACAAGCCACCGAAAAATTTAAATAAATACTCTTCACTAAAACAATCTACAGATTTTGTCAGTCTGGGGCTTGGGAGGCATCAGGACAGGGCTGATGGAGATTTGAGGTGCAGAGGAAGGGAGGGACCAAAACATAAATCCAGCAACATAAAAGTGGGCAGAATTATTTGAGGTAAGGGAAGCAAGTAAATGGGCCGTGTAAAGATGAAGGAAGGGGAGGGAAAACAGAAAAGAACCCAGGCTCAGTGCAGATTATTTGAGGTCAGGACCCAGGCATAGGGCACTAGAAACAACTGGATATGATTCAATGACTTTCTGAGAGTGGAGGTTTTCCTCATTTCTTTCTGTCCAGAATCACTTCTTCTGAACTGCCTACCCAAATGGAGAACATTAAGTACACATGGCTGAAGAGAGAGATGAAGGAATACACCTGAAACTAATGTAATTGTATGTCAACTATACTCAAATTAAAAAAAAAAAATTAATGGCAAAAAAAAAAGTGAATGCTTTTTCTCTTTGTACTTTTTGTACAGTTCCTTTGCACTTCGAGGGATATCTTATGGTATGGGGGGAAAAGACACCTAAGATGAAGGACCAAGTGGAAGAAGGGAGCACACGTTATTCAATCCAATATAGTCACTGCTGCTTCATGCACAAAGTCAAATTCCTTTATCCTTTTCTGTTAATTCCTGAAAACCGTTCCCAGATTATTTCACATTTTCCCATTTCTGAAAGAACCACTGTCAAATTTACATGAAGGATAATTTCGCTGGAAGCTTGTACTGTCTCTTCTCAATGATAAACTGGGAAAGTTAGTTATTTCCCCATTATTCCCCATTATTCCCCATTATTCTAATGACTTTTCACCTAAGATCAGTGTAATATGAACACTGGGTATGAACAGAAATTAAAGAAAATATAATTCATTAAATATTCCTGGGGAACAAAACTACTCCAGTTAATTCTACATTTGATTGCCAATTTTTAGCCTAATGTTTTGTTACTGAGTGATGTTTTTTGAGCATTTGTAAAGTAAAAAAAAATATTTTATCTGTATATTGAAATAGCTCCAACATAGGCAATTGGTAAATCACAATACCTCTTCAAATGATAGTCAATAATACAATTTAATGTGAGAAAATTTTAAGCTAATATAATATTGAAATACCTAAAAGTGATACTTTATCATTTGTAGGATCTCACTAAAATTTCTCTTAGATTTCCAGGCTTCTTTGTATTAAGTTGGTATTTTCAGAAAATTTTACAGGTAATATATGACACTAATTATTTCAATTGCTTATCTGTAATTATTTAAATGAACACACAAGTTTGAGGTTTAAAAAATGTGAACAGGTCATAATATCTTTTCTAAACTAGATTCTTATTATTTCATTCCAATTTGTCAACTTCCAAACATTTTAGGTTTATTTCTTAGTTAGTTGAGAACTTAAGAGTCAGAAACATTTTTATCTCAATTGAAAATGTTTATTAACATTACATCATAAATCTCTCCAACATTTGGAATTCTCCTTAAGTGCTTTGATCCCTGTTTATATTGTTTTTTTCTTATGTTGAAAAACTTCCAATTTTATTTGAATGAAAAATCAGAGGTAAAATTTGAATTATAAGCAACGATCTTCTTCCACTAACCCCCCACACTTAAATTCTTACTATATTTGTCTTTTTGTGGTTCTTAAGTGACAGCCCTCAGCCATCTTTATCAAATCTGATTTTATTAAATGTTCAGCTCATTGCTTTGTTCTCTTTTACACCTATTACATGGGAGTTATTTACTTTTATAAGAATTGAATTTGAAATAACAATGGAATTTCATACATGGCTTTCATTTTTCATTATAAACAGGACAAAATGTGTTTATATTTGTGTATGTATAATGTCATCCAAATAAAAGTCTGTATTTTCTTTTTTCGCTGAAATTGACTAGATGATTTTAAAATTTATGTAGAAATGCACAGAACCAAGAATAGACAAGGCAATCTTAAAAAAGAGAAAAACAAAACAAAATTTATCAGATAATTGAAACAATATGGCATTAGCTCTATTGTAGATAAAATGACCAAAAGAACAAAAGAGTGAGTTTAGAAAAAGACCCACATAAATGATCATTTGACTTATGATACAGTGACAGTACAGAGTGATAGGGCAAAAACAACCTCTTTACTAAAATGTGCTGGAGCATTTGTATGCACAGGAAACAAAACATATCTTGACTCTTACTTCACATTATACACAAAATTTAATTTCTGAGAAATTGCTGATCTAAATGGCAATTACCTTATAAAACAATAGACCTTAGAGAAGACAATAGAGAAAATTAACTGAGTTAATTTGGAATACACTAAGACGAAGAGAGCTAATTATCCAGGGGGAGAGTTGATAATTAAATTATGCTAAAAATTTAAAATTTCCATTAAAACAATTTTAAGAAAATGAAAAAGCCTCTCAGAGAATTGGAGAAGATATTTGCTTTCAGATATTCAAAAACAAAACAAAAAAACCCCTCATAACCAAAATGTACAAGGAACTACTATAATTCATTATACCCCCCCCACCCTCCCTCCCCCCACACACAATCTGCAATAGTGAAACCTAGGAAGGTCTACCTGTGGTGGAAAAGTCAGCACAGAGCCATGCTACAAAAAGGTAGGTCGCTGCACAGAGATAAAAATATTATGTAAAAGCAAAGAACTTCTCCTCAGAGCTGATTTATTGTTAGATAATGCTCATAGCAACATGACAAAGTTGTAATCAATTGTAATTACACTCTTCAATTGTAATCAATGGCATGCTTGCTAGTGAAAAATTCCACATGTGGCTTTTGTGCTGTCCCCATGAAACTGTGCTTGGATACTTATTGACATTTATTTTGGTTCCAGGGAAGACTAGAGTAGCAACACTGACTAGAGACCCTCCAGCATCCTCCAAATTCTGATTCTCCTATTCTTTATATATGTATTTCTACACCAAAAAAACTGTATTTCACAAAGATCTTGGGAATTGCATAATGTGAATGTGACACAACTGAAGTGAAAATGGGAAAAAGATTTGAACAAACTCATCAGAGAAAAGAATAGATAAGACATAAGAGAAGATGCTTGACATTAGCTGTCAAAGAAATTCAAATTAAGAACACAATGTACTACTACTACTACACACATTAGAAATGCTAAAGTTTTTAAAAATCTGGTAATACTAAGTGTTGGCAAGGATGTGAAGTAACAGGAATCCTCATGTGTTGCTGATGGGAGCCAAATGTGATAAAATCAGTTTGAAAAAAAAACACACAACAGTATCTAGGAAAGCTGAATACACACATCCTCTCTATGCCAACAATTCTACTTCTAGGTATATACCCAACAGGACATGTATTTATATTCCCCAAAAGACGGATTTCAAAATAACCACTTTAGCATTATTTGGATCCACCAAACACTGGAACTATATAATGATAAAACTATTTAACAGTAACTATAAATGATATAACCATTTAACTACTTAACTATAACTATATAACTAAACTATTTAAATGATATAACTATTTAACTCTATTTAAATGATCACTAGATGAATGAAAAGTAAATGTGGGCAGAATCACACAATAAAACAATTGTATAATTTCATTTCTGTAGAATAGAAAATATGTGAAACTAACGTATGTTTTTAGAAGTCAACACAGTGGTCACACTTGTATTGTGTGTGGTGGCTAGTGACTGGAAGAAGACATGAAGGGGGACTCTGGGCTTCTAGTAATGTGTTTCCTAATCAGGGTGTTAATTATACAGGTGTATTCTGTTTATGAAAATTCATCAAACTGTAGAGTTAGGATAGGCACACTTTTGTGTATATATTCAAACCTCAAAAAAGACTAAAAATAAAAGACATCATCTATTACATACTTCTTAATTTGTTTTCTGTAAGTTTGGTCTCAGAAAGAATACAATCCATGCCAATTTTCTTTTATTTTGCAAAATATAAGCAATTTAGAATTAATTATGAAGTTTTAGAGTTTAGCTTGGCCTTTTATTTATCTTTCACTAATTTAGAAAAAATCAAATTACATATATCTCCTCTAAATCATGTAGCAAGGGGCCAGACTTCTCATGATTTTTTTAAGTTAAAACTGCTGCATCAGTATCATTTCAAAATTTGCTAACATCTTTGAACTAATTAAAAAAAGCAATTTCAAGCCAAATTAAGTTATTAAGGTAGACTTGGAAAGGAAAAGAAATGCTTGTAAGCTTCTACTTCCTTCTTTTTAAGTTGAGGTTCTTGCCCCTCCTCTGCACCTTTTTGAGATGAAGGAAGTGAAATAGGAGTGACTGATTCAAATTTATTTTGTTAGTAAATGATACAAGTAAAACTTGAACCCAGTTTCATTTTATACCATATAAAAAGAGTCCGTCAAAAAAAAAAAAAAAAAGAAGAAGAAGAAGGTAGCAGGAGGGGAAGAATGAAGCAGGGGAAATCGGAAGGGTAGACGAACCATGAGAGACGATGGACTCTGAAAAACAAACTGAGGGTTCTAGAGGGGAGGAGGGTGGGAGGATGGGTTAGCCTGGTGGTGGGTATTGAGGAGGGCACATTCTGCATGGAGCACAGGGTGTTATGCACAAACAATGAATCATGGAACACTACATCTAAAACTAATGATGTAATGTATGGGGATTAACATAAGAATAAAAAAAAAAAAAGTCCGTCTTCTCAATCATAGTTACATGCCCTTTTTTGTTTTTTTTTTTAGGATTTATTTATTTATTTGAGAGAGAGAGCGAGAACACGCAGGGGAGGGGCAGAGGGAGAGAGAGAGAGGATTTTTTAAAAAATTTTTTTAAGGTTTTATTTATTTATTTGAGAGAGAGTGCACAAGTGGGGTGAAGGGCAGAGGGAGAAAAGACTCGCTGCTGAGCAGGGAGCCCAATGTGGGACTTGATCCTGGGACTCCAGGATCATGACCTAAGCTGAAGGCAGACACTTAACTGATGAGCCACCCAGGCAACCTGAGAGAGAGAAACTTTAGCAGACTCCACGCTTAGTGGGGAGCATGACACACAGTTCAGATCCAGGGGCCCCAGAGATCGCGACCTGAGCCCAAACCAAGAGCTGGGTGTTTAACCAACTGTTGTACCCAGGCATCACACAGTTACATGCTTTTACCATAATACCTGGATACCTTTTCCCTTAACTATGTAGTTCATCAAAATAAAGAACAATTAATATTAGATTATATTATGTATTACATTCTTCAAGCTCAGGTTCTTTGTCATTTCAGCAACATAGAAACAAATTTAAGTATTCTGGATTACTCAAGGCCATACAAATGTTGGAGTATGCATTTATTCAGTAAAGAAGTAAAGATGGCACACAATTCCTAGAACCAAGAAGAAATCAGAAAAAACTGAAGAGTAAATTTGACTAGGTTTGTTGACAAGTAGGAAATAGAGTAAAAACATTCTTTTTTTTTTTATGAATTTATTTATTTACTTGACTGAGAGAGAGAACACAAGCAGGGGGAGTGGGAGAGGGAGAAGCAAGCTCCCCGGTGAACAGGGAGCCCAATGCGGGGCTCAATCCTACGATCCTGGGATCCTGGGAACCTGGGATCATGACCTGAGCAAAGGCAGATGCTTAACTGACTGAGCCACCAGGTGCCTCGTTATTAGGATAATTCTTCCAAAGATTGGAAGATACACCCCGTGCTTACACACATTAAATGCTAATCTGATGCAATAGTTTAGATACATAAGGTTACACAAACCAAGAAAAAAAATGTTGCCTAAACTAAATAGAAGAAATTGTTTGTGAGATTGTGGACATAGAATTATATTTACTAAGATATTACCTAAAATATTAATCAATCTCATTTTGTTCGATGGTTGTAACTCTACGTATTTGTTGAGGAGATTATACCTAGTGATGAGAGCAATAACCTCAGTGACATTGGGATATTTGCTTATGATAGATTTTATGTGGTAGATGCAAGTTTCATGGAGTACTTACTTTTCAAAATACTTTCAAGGTTTTTTTTTTGCTGTTACACACAATTAGTTAAGAATTTGAGCCAACACACTGCCCTTGTGTATATAGCATATGTTGTAAATGGCTCTTGGCTGACTTTGCTGAACAAGTTTATAAAGTTGTTGCAGTATATTTTCTGTGCCAAAGAGAAAATAAATAATACTTCTGGAGTGTTATTTTAAGAACATTATTTTACAGTCAGTACCATTTCTAATGGAAAAACCTTTTGCAATGCAACTGTGGCAACCTTGAGATAAGGCTAAAAATATCAAGTGAAAAGAATAAAGATGACTTTGTGAAACATTTAAAAACATGAAAAATGTATTTTGGGAAATAGCTTTATAAAAGTTTACTCTGTGGGAAAATGACCAGATGGTAAGAAGATGAAGGGATATGATTAACGAATGTCATGAATTATTATGTCATATAGAAGTTAGATGCTCTTCGCATAAATCAAGGATATATCACCTTCTAACTCAAGCCAGACTTCAAAATTATAACTTACCACAAGTTAAAACTAGATTATTATTACAAATGCATTGAAAAGAGTAAAGAAAGCAAGGTATTTTTTTTTCTTTTTCTATTAGCTGTCACAAAGAAACCTTTTTTAAAAGAGATATATTTACTTATTTGAGAGAAAGACTGTGTGCACAAGTCAGGGGAGAGGCAGAGGGAGGAGGGAGAGAATCTCAAGCAGACTCCATGCGGAGTTCAGATCCCGACGTGGGGCTGGAACCCATGACCCTGAGCTCATGACCTGAGCTCATGACCAAGAGTCGGATGCCCAACCAACTGAGCCACCCAGGCACCCCATAAAGAAACTTTTTTAAACTTTGTTCTCTGTTAGCAAATATAGGTGAATTGTGTATTGCATTGGTAGATACAATGGCTTTGAGCTGAGAAGGGAAGCCAAGTCCAGGAAAGTCAATCATGTTTCAAAATATGCAAAAGCTTGCAAAATAGGGTACTAATATCTGCCTTATTTAATTTATAGAAGCTGTATGTAGAGTAGTTATAAAATCAATTGAGAATATCATGAAAATATTTTCAGTAAAGTACTATAAAAGATCAGAGTAGCAGGATAGGAACTGAATGACTCAGACCTTGGGAAGCAATGTTCCCCAGGTCCTACAAAAAACCACATTTATTGAGGAGTAATTGACCTACGATAAAATTTACAGATTAAGTGACGCCACCCCAATCAAAATACAGAACATTTCTATCTTTGCAGTTATGCCCCTTCTTCCACTCTCCAACCTCAAGCCACCATTGTTCAGATTTTTGTCACCATGAGTTCATTTTGCCTGTTCAAGAATTTCACATAAATAGAATCATATAGTGCACATTCTTTTGTGTCTAGCTTCTTTTGTTCAACATAATGCTAGAGGGATTCACCCATGTTTTTGCAATATCAAAAGTTTGTCCTTTTTTATTTCTCAGCTGATTTCTACTGTACGAATGTACCACATTTTAAAAATCCATTTCATTTTTTTAAAAGATTTTATTTATTTATTTGACAGAGAGAGACACAGCTAGAGAAGGAACACAAGCAGGGTGAGTGGGAGAGGGAGAAGCAGGCCCCCTGCCGAGCAGGGAGCCCGATGCGGGGCTCGATCCCAGCACTCTGAGATCATGACCTGAGCCGAAGGCAGACGCTTAACGACTGAGCCACCCAGGCACCCCAAAATCCATTTCATTTTAAATTTGATACCCATTTTAAATTCATTTGGTTGAGGGATATTTGTGTCATTTCTAGTTATTTTTTACTATGATGAATAAAACTCCCATGAACATTTATATAGAGGTTTCTCTGCAAACATATGTTTACATCTCTCTTGGGTAAATACCTAGGAATAAAATTACTGGGTCACCTACCTAGTATTTACTCATGAGAAATGAAAACATATGTCCACAGACACCAAAATAAAGATCTCCATGCTAATGCTCATAGCAGCTACTTTGTTTGTTTATCTATTTATATTTTGAGAATGTCCTTTGGGCGAGAGGATGAGATTGGCTATTATGGGTGAAGCAGATATTCTCTTTCCCTTGTTAAGAGGATTGAGGATTCCATCGTCAAATATTCCGTGAACTAGTGAAATCTGGGTAGAGCATACTAAAACTAATATCTGACCAATATGATAGAGGAAGAGATTTCTTCTGTCTCTGAACTCTTGAAGTACTACCCTAGGCTCTGAGACATGAACACCTGAAACGCATCGGCAGTGGGGGGTGGTAGGAGAAACAGTAAGCTACTAGTATTGTACTGATGTGGAGATAGACTGAGTATAAACAGCAGCGCTAGCAGTCCCCACTTTTCATAGAGCAGCAGTGGCAAAGGACTGCAGCGGCTCAGGGATCAGCTTGGAGTCCTGAGGCAAAAGTGGAGCCACGCTTGTGTTGAGCAGCTGAGGATGCAACTGTCCAGGAGAGGGGTCCTGCCGTGAGGGTTGGCATTGGCACAAACAGCCCAGCAGGCCAGAGTAAAGGAATCTCTTCAGAGCACTGCACCTTGAGAACACCCCAGAAATACAACTCAAAAGATGACTTTTTTGCCGGAGATTAATATCTGGCTAGCAGGCTTTGCAGGTTTATAATCGAATAATGTGGATATACAAATTTCAAATGTTCTCATTTTGTTGTCACTGATTCAGGACGGCAGTGGAAATGGGGTTTGCTTTTGTTAATGTGAATAAGTCATACGTTCAGGACTTATAATACTCAACCTTACAGACGTTAACCTAAAACTAATCAACCCAAGACATATTCTTACTGATTAACTCTACTAAGTCCATTCAGCTTTGGAAACCCTTAGAAAATTAGTGGTAAAACTCTGTTGGAATATTTCTACCATGCAGGCTTGGATAATTATATGAATCTGTACCCCACTAATTTCAATCATTATTTCCTTTTCCCTAGGTACTACATTACATTAATAAAAATATTAAGATAGTCCGTTGGTCACTGGAGTTAATGTTTTTTTCTGGAAAAGTCCAGAATTTTTTTCCCCCATTTTTCTTTGTCCCAGGGAATCTTCCCACATTTCTCAATTAAAAATTCCAGCTATCATGATTACTTCTTATTTTAGTAGAATTAAAGTCAAAGTGTTGCAAGACCGATTTTACAGTAATAACTTCTGAGTAGGTCTTAACCATGCTATTACACCCACAAGGTAACTGAGAATAGGAAACCCATTGCCAGGCATATCTGAACTGGCATATTAAATTATAGACGTAGAATGTAAAAGAACAAGGTTCTATCCTTTTTTTAAAACAGGTATAATTTAATTTTAATTTTGGCTCTTCCCCTGTCATATAAAGATCTCCATGCCTTAAAATGGTACCATCTCCCTGTAATTATAACTGGTACACTTGAAATCACAAAGCTATAACAAAGAGCATCCTTCTGAAAGCCTGCATGGAGTATAGGTTATCACTGGCCATGCAGGCTTACCTCCCACTCTCGTCACAAAACCATGAATAACTAAAAATGATCTGCTAATATATGGCTGCTTCAACAATTTGTAGATGCAGGTATTTTTGACTTCCTTGGTTTGAGAACCAGCCAGAAATCTTTACTCAAAACAAAGCACCTTCTTTCCAACGGCGGCTTACCAGCAGCAACTGTCTGCAAGGTCCCTCGGTGTTATATTTGATATATGTTCAAAACTTTATCCATACATGTTCTTTTCATTTCATGCTATAGAAGTTCCTTGAGTATCAATCCTTCACACGGTAATAAGAAAAGAAAGTATTATGCCATGATCTTTAACTCCTTGTAAGGCATCATTAAATCTCCTATATTTAATACAAATTATTGGCTACTTGACATTCTAAGTAAGGAAGATTTCATTTTATATCCTGCTTACTACCGAGAGTAGATGCCATGTCAATCCTACAGATTTTATTCATTCATTATCTTTCTTAGATGGTACTTGTTCCTTATTGTCCTAATCTCAGTTTTATGAGGGAATATGAAGTCTCTAATAATATGTTGAAACTGAAGGGAAAAAAAATCTGAACAGTTCTAGATGTTGCATGTGGGTCATACAAAGGGTTTCTCGGGCATCTGGAAACTGAGGGCAATATTCAGTATCAATGTCAGAGATATAGTCAGATCCTCGGAGGAGAGAAAGACGTGAGGAATATGTAATACTCCTAGGATGTAATCCTATAGAAAGAAGCTGTGATGTTTGTAACACGAAAAAAAAAAAAATAGCCAAAACAGAGTTAAGAACCACCTTGACAAGAATGAAGAAGGCTAGGCATCTTACTTACAATAAATTATTTAACATTAGAAATAAAATTACGAATGTTAATATACTTTTGAAAGTTTGAGGAAAAGAAAAGGCCTTGTTAACCTTAGCATGGTGTGGGAGAGTCTCCATCAGTCCAGTCCAGTTTCCCTGTTCTGCTTCCTCTACACCATCACTGGAGAAGAAAACAACGCCCAACAGGTAGGTCCCTCTTAGGCCTCCACAGTTTGACAGATGCAATGATCTTTCCAGGCCCAACTACCTCACCTATTCTCAGTCCTAAAATCTTTTTTCTGAAGTTCCCTTTACAGAAGGCAGAGTCAGTGTGCTCCTTGGCTCCATTTTTTTTCCTTTTATAAATTCCAAAGCAATAGTCTACCACAGAACTTCTCACAGTGTAGGGTAACTTTCATTGGGCTGTCCTTTTCATCAGGCTGAAAGAACCTTTGATGAAAAGCTGGATCTTATTTGCATATTAATCTGCCATACTTCACATATTCTTAACACACGACAGATAATCAGTAATTATTTGTTGAATAAATAGCATCATACTACCAATGTTGCACAGGCTCTGGACATAGAAACATACAACTCTCTCTCTATATATATATATATTAAAGATTTTATTTATTTATTTGAGACAGAGAGAATGAGAGAGACAGAGAGCACATGAGAGGGGGGAGGGTCAGAGGGAGAAGCAGACTCCCCGCCGAGCAGGGAGCCCAATGCGGGACTCGATCCCGGGACTCCAGGATTATGACCTGAGCCGAAGGCAGTCGCTTAACCAACGGAGCCACCCAGGCGCCCACAACTCTATATTTTTAATTGAGGCTGTATTCAGAGCTAGCTGTTCAAATTTACATTACGCTAACCTTGGTTCAATCTGAAGAACTCTCTGGTATTAGTATGATTCAAAATGTTACTAAGCTATGAGCTATTTATTTAATACTGCATAGAAAGGGGATGCTATGATCTGATTTGTGACCAAGAAACATTACTTACCAACTCTGTAAGGGCAAGAGGTAAGGGGAGAGATTAGATTCTTTACAATGCTCTTGAACTATCACAAATGTACATATCAAAGAATTTGTGACCCTTGATGGTCTTCCTTTTTCTGATAACACAAGATAGAACTTGGTGATATTTCCATAATATTCGTTCCTTTAGGAACCGGATGAAATGCCCCGACTTTTTTGTTTATTTTAATGGATCATCAAACATGAATCATAGTGGAATCTCTGAAAATCTACCTTTTAAGAAGATGAATTCCAAATATAAGGTTTCAAATAAATCTAGCATGTTTTACAAGTACTAGAGAAGAAATAATATCAAATGGAATCAATATTTTTAAACTCACTATCTTTTACCCAGGAAAGCAGTAGACTCATATAGCTAAAACTTTACTTGAAGTGTTTTGGCATAATTTGATCAACTAGTATAAAACCAAAAAAAGTATGATTTCCAGATTAAATATAAGAAAACTTTCATGAGGGGGCGCCTGGGTGGCTCAGTCGTTAAGCGTCTGCCTTCGGCTTAGGTCATGATCCCAGGGTCCTGGGATCAAGCCCCACATCGGGCTCCCTGCTCCGCGGGAAGCCTGCTTCTCCCTCTCCCACTCCCCCTGCTCATGTTCCCTCTCTAGCTGTCTCTCTCTCTGTCAAATAAATAAATAAAATCTTAAAAAAAAAAAAAAGAAAACTTTCATGAGTCAGTGTTTATTCACTTATAAAATACTCACAGAAAAATAAAAACATACCTTTGAGTGTGGCTGAGAAATTAATACCCTGCTCAGGATATAACTAGAAAACAGATAAATGTTTATACTTTTAAAGCAATGGTTTATAAAAGGAAGACTGTAATATAAAATTTGAAAATGCTCTCATTTTCTTCAAAATTAATGTATTTGTATTTGTTTTTCAATAAGGACATATTTATTTTGCAGAAATACTGATAGAAAAATAGAGCAAGTAGGATATTTAAGTAAACCAATATGGTTTTCTGTTGCTGAAAATTGGAAATAACATATGGAATACTTATATGATTAAAAGCAATCACTGAATAATTAAATGAGACTCACCGCAAATCATTTGCCCCTATTTTCAATAGAAAGAACAGCCTTATAAATGAAGGCGACACTGATAGTGAAAGAATTGTGTTGTGTCAAATTTAGAAGAGCCAGCTGAATGAAATGATGCAGTCATACATGATGCATGAGTGAGCCTCAATCTGAAATCAGAAACAAAAGAAGTCCCAATGGTATTCAGGCATTCAGAGTATAGGCATGATATGTTATAAGGAATATCTTAGACCTAAGATCAAAGATAAAGTATTAAAAAAAAAAGCACAAAGGAAATTTGCATTACCAAAATAGGCATACCACTGTATTTCCTGACTCAGCCAGGAGAAATGAGGAAAAGAAGGCACATGGAAGCAGCAGAAGTCCTGGTGACTGCAAGTTCTATGCCACTGGGACTTTCATTTTCAACCCTGCATACACCATAAGAAGAAATCTTGTCTGCAATAGATTCTGCAGGGAGCTGAGGAACTCTGAAAAAGTTTGTGCTTCGACTCTTCAAGGTGTTGTTACAGCAGGGAGAAGTGAGAAACATACACAGACACAGCGATAACTATAACTCACTCCTGGAAATTGGGTGAGAACCCCCACCAGGTGCTACTGTGGTCAAGTAGTGCTGACTCCTCATCCATACAGGGGACCTGCTTTTAGAATGCCATTCAGAAGTTCTACACTTCCCTTAGAGCTGGGTGTCACTGAAGTGTTTCAGCAAAACCAAAGCACTTGGAAAAAAAGTGAGAGTCAAGAAAGGGAGGGAGGCAGGAACAGTTAAGTAGAGGAAAGATGAATAGACATTTCTTACTTTTCCAGTTCAGAGCTATTTATTTATTTTTTATTTTTTATTTTTTGTAGAAAGTGATAATAACAACAAAATGAACAAAATTACATTTAAAGGCTGATCGGTGATTTTTTTTTTAACCAAGATTTGAAATGCTGATGTGGGACTGCAGAGGGTGGACAAGGAGGGAGAAATGTCAAAGTTGCAGCCCTCCTGATTCCTCACTGGACGCCTGGGCTCATCTGCTCTGATCTAATCACTGGATGTGCTGGGCTAATCTCTACATTGGCAGCCTGTCACTCTCCTCTTTCCAAACTCTCCTCATTGCCTAAAACAACCTCTCAACCCTTTCCATTTCATTATTTTCCTAAATCCCACTGCACTACCAACTCCCTGAAAACATGAGATACAGCTTGGCTTTGAATCCATGGGGTCTAACTAATGCAGTTACATGTTAAATAATGTAATACAAATTACATTTTAAATAGATAACTTGATGTACCCTCACTGAATGGATGATATATCTGATATAGACGTAAGAATATTTAGACAGACCTAAGGTATTTTGCACAAATATCTTGCAATTTCAGGCTTCATTTGTTTCCTTGAGTTTCTGTTCTGATCTGGGATGACTTTACTACCCCTACTTTTACATCTTCCCTCCACCACTGTGTTCAATATGAAAATTCTACTCATTTTTAAGGTCAAGCTTAAGTAATAATAAATAGCACTTATCGAGTGGGCTGCATACCAATCATCTGGCATAATTATATGTAATTCTAATTGGAAACATGCTACAACAATGGAGTTTTATTAGTACAATCATAGTAATGTATCTTCTACAGCAATAGAGCTCAATTTACCTGGAATTATAGACTCCTTTTTCTTAAACAGAATTAGATTCCCCTAATCAAACAAATTTTAAAGCAGAATTTTTGCCCACAAATTGGAGAATAAACTCATTTTACCCGCAGAGAAACAATTAAAATGTTACCATTTGAAGTAAGTACACTTTGAATATTTTTCACATGGGTAGCTACAATACCAGGAATGTGTTGAAATGAAATATGCACAATTTTCCCTTGTCACCCACTTAAAATTCTCTAAATGAAAACAAACAGCTATTTCCTTGTTTTTGTGGGTTTACTTCCTTCTATTTCACTTATTTGTGGGCAGTTAACTTCAATGCCATTCTAATACTTATTTTGCCTATGAATTTTGTGGAAAAAACACATCACATGCCCACTTTCTAGATCCCAAAGTTGTGTAATATTTCCGAAACAGCTTTCCAAATCTCAGTTTTGGTCCATTGCTTCTCTGGAACTACGTTAGCCAAGGTTACTTGGAACATCTTTGTTACTAAGGACAAAGGACACATTATATTTTTCCCATACTTGAACTTTTTCAGACATATTGGTAGGTCTGCTTTCCTGACTGTACAGGTTTTAGCTTATGGGGAACAGATACCCTAGATTTTCTCCTACATTTTTTTTTAACTTGCTGTCTAGTCTCTTATGCTTGTTCATCGGTATTTCATGATAGTACTTCTCTCTCTTTACATGCTCACCATGGTCGGCTTCATCTAGACCAAGTTTTCTGATTATTTCAATGCTTATGACTCTATCTGGCACTTATTTCAGAATGGAAATTCAGCATCAATGTCAACATCTAAGTTTATGGAACACAATTCTTCATACTTGGTAGCACTTTTTAAATCATTAGAGTTTGTATATAATAAAAATGGTAATTTAAATGTGTGGAAAATGGATTGTTCAGTATATAGGACAGTTAGCAATCTATTAAAATAACCATAGATTTCTATCTCAGGCCATATGTAAAAAATGTTCCATATGGATTGAACATTAAAAATATTATGTTATAAAACTATTATGAGCTATGTGAGTCATATACAAAAGATAAAGCTAAGGTCAGGTTTCTTTTATGGAGAGTGAAAGAAGGACGTTTATTTTTTAAAACCTCATTAATAACATTATTTACTTTTAGATTAATTGGTTTTATTTATTTATTTATTTTTAAAGATTTTATTTATTTATTTGACAGAGAGAAAGAGAAACCGTGAGAGAGGGAACACAAGCAGGCGGAGTGAGAGAGGGAGAAGCAGGCTTCCTGCCGAGCAGGGAACCCAATGTGGGGCTCAATCCCAGGACCCTGGGATCATGACCTGAGCCGAAGGCAGACGCTTAATGACTGAGTCACCCAGGCCCCCCTAGATTAATTGGTTTTAATTGGTAATTTTAAAGCTCTGACACAAATTTAAAGAGATACAGTTTACAGTACTGAAAATACTTATAATTTTGAACATATTAAGAGGATTCATTTATAAGACATTCTTTTTTAAACAGAATCATAAGTTGTTTTATTTTGGTAATATAAGTATCAATTACATGTTACTTTTAAGAGTTTGAAGAAATATGTGATCACAACATATATAGTAAATACACCTAATAAGTGCTTTAATGTCATATATGAATCACAGTAAACCTTCTTTAAATTATTGGTCTCCTATAACTAAGAAGGTGACTTAATAACTAATCATGCTCAGTAATGATGTGCACTGCATGCCTTCCCATGGGACACATTAATGGAAAGAAAATACTCAATATTCTACAGCAATAAAATATTTTCAAATATTTTTGACCTTGAGAAACCTTTCTAACAATAAAATCTTAAAGATCAATAAAAAGGACAGATAAAAGGGGAATTGTTTTGGTTTGAGTGGGCTTATGGCATAAAGAGTTCAAAATAGCAATAATATGCAAAGCAAGTCTGAGGAACCTCTGAGCTCTGTGGAGTGTGGTTCTATCATTTAATACCCCAAATTAATCATTGTCCAACATTATTCTAACAGACCATTACTTTTACATATCACAGTAATAGTTTAAATGCCTAACCTCTTTGTATTTATATTTCCATTCATTAATATTAAATAAATCTTACTCATCACGGACAAGAATATATACCATTTTAAGTAAGGGAACACTGATAATTTTATTATTGCAAAATATATACATGTAATAGGCAAATAAAAAATGGATATTTATTAGGGCATATGGGATGTAAGTAAATGAATTTAGAAATTTATTTCAACCTTTCACCTCTATGGTATATAAGAAGTAGAGCTATGTTTTAATTTTCTAAGCAGTGATTTGTAAAGAAAATTAGGAAATTGCATGAAAACCACAAACAGAGCAAAAATCAGCTGTAATTCAATCTTATTTTTGATATGGAGATATTTTTGATATTTTGATATTAATGTCAAATATTTTTTATATTTTGATATGGATATATAGTTAAAAAGTGAGTCTATTCTGAAAAACCGTTGATAACAATTTCTTCGTAAACACAAAGCACAAAACTAGATAACAACAGCCGACATAGTCTGGAGATCCACATTGATTAGATTTTGCCTCTTGGGGCTTTTTTTTTTTTGCTCAGTTGAAAGTTGGTAAATAGAAAAACTTGAGTGTACAAAGATATAGAAATCCATTCTTTTCATCACCAATCTCACTATTTTAAGATAGTGTATGATTGTTATAGTCATCAAAACTTTGTTATATATTTATAGTTTACATACACAAATATATGTTTATATGTACATGTGAATATATAAATTTCCACATTTTTATAATGGAAGCATTTAAAAAATTTTTCAGAAAGGGATTTAGTGATCCAGCAGTACAAATTAGATTAGATGCTGTTTAACTATTGATGTGGGAAACAAAGGCAGAAGAAAAATTATTACATTTCCTTACTACATACAGCCCATTGACAAAGTCCTTGAAACAGGCAGAGTGACATTCCTCTAGGGACTCAACTGCCTCAATGTTAATACTTGCTAAGGGCAAAAGGCAATCCTAGCCCGAACCTCTCCCAGCCCCCACCAGGATCCTGTAAGTCTACCTTAACATATAAAAATTCCTTCGGAAACTTCCTTTATCTCTATACCCCCAAGATACACGTTGGCAATCAACCCGCAAGCAGATGGCCCACCAATACCCATCTGAAGGGTCTCATGACTAAGGTTTTATTAGATGGTAATAAATGACCTTTTCCCAACAACAGCTAGCCCCCTCAAGGTCCTGGAAACCTTGCTTCCAAAATTCCTTAGAGACTTACGCTACCCCTAACCCCCTCCCAACTTGAAAGTATATAACAGGCCACTCCTCATGACCCCATTGCAGCTCTTCCTGCCCAGGGGTCCTGTCCCCGGGCTTTAATAAAGCCACCTTTTTGCACCAAAGTTGTCTCAAGAATTCTTTCTTGGCCGTCAGTTTCGAACCCTAATAACATCTTTCCTACATCAACTATAATAATTTTTACCCTACTCAATTATCTGTAGCTCTTACCTATAATGAGGAAGCATTCCCATACTAATTGTAAAGCCTTTTTTTCCCCAGTGGTATAAATTACAGCTATTACCTTTAAAACTTGGACAAGAAAATGATGCATAAAAATCAATGTCTATTAAACTTGTGTAAATTAATTATTATAAAAAAATTAAACGAGACCTTCAGAAATTCCATAATCTACATCTAGCCTCGCTACTCTAAAGACACAAAGAAATCATTCCTCTGGCCATGTCCTCTATTTTTAAGGCCACATTCTTTTTGTATCTTAAAAGACTCTACCTCAGTCTGTTCCTCCTTTTCCCTAACTCCTCCTGGTTAAGGAATGTGGGATGCTACTTCTTTTAGCACTTTTCACTTCTGAACCTAGAGGATATTCAATGAGTCTTGCTGACTATGTCATTATTCAGTCAGCATGTTATCTAAGTAAGAAGTAGAAATTATTAAATGTCCACATATCCTAGTTTGCCCACATGAGAAAAAGTACATTTTACTTAATATGCATTAAAACTGCATCCAGATAAGCTGTAGTATAAAATTGTTTTTCACTTTTGGAGGTATGGACCATAGGTCAGTGACTTACCTCTTTTAAACCTAAGTTTGCAGAGTTAACAATATCTACCCATCAGAATTATTGCAAAGTTTAAAGATATCTATGTGAAACTTTGTCAATATCTAAGTGCTATATGAAAATAAAAATTATTAAAATATAAATAAGATGAAATCAGACATCTGTGTCCTAATTTAAAGAAATTCAGTGCATGAAAATCGAAGCATATAAAACATAAACTAGCAACCAAAATTTTATAGGCATAACACATTTTATTTTTAAAGGCAATTCAAATTATGAGAAAGATAGGACAAGAATTTTTGTTTTGTTTAAATTTTCATTTTGCAGTTGCAAAAGTGACAACTCAAGGAGATGAAGTTGCTCATCAAAAGTCACAGCCTAGCAAGTACAGGGGCTAAGGCTACCCCGTAGGTGTTACTAGCATATCAGAACTTGCTTTTATTTCACAAGGAGGATTTACATTAATATCTGTGTACAGGGTAACATTTAAATGAGTCAAAATAAGGGTGGAGTCTATGTAAAAATATTATTACTTTATTTTCTTCTTTTAACCCCATCCTATCTAAAAAAAAAAAAAGGTAAAGAAATTTCTATATCCAAGGAAAAAGGAAAATAAATCATAACTTCAAAGCATTAACAATGAAGGATATCTACAATATGCTGTGAAATCTTACACACAGGAGGAAAGAAAGTTAAAGGTAATTCATAGCTCCGCCATCTCTGAAACTCAAAGTCACATTTCTGATGCTGTCTTTAGAATGATGGGACTTAGGGGCGTGGGGAACACCATGGGGGGAGTTAGAATGGCCCCGAAGTCCCCCATTTCATAATGCAGGAGAAGATAAAAGAAGACAGAGTTGAAAAAGGAAACAGGTGATGTTCTGGAATGAACGCTCCTCATCTAGAGTGTGGTGAAAACCAAGGGAAGATGAAGGAGGGGCGGTGGGGATGCCGCAGGAGGAAAAGGAAGGATCTGGCAAAGGGTAGATGCGCTGAATACAGTAGCAAAGAAAAGACACAAACTGAAGAATCAAGTTAAAAATGTTAGGGCAATACACTGAGGCTGGCTGAAAGTAAAGAAGCAATAAGACAAAGAGGAAATACCAGAGGCACTTCCAACTGTTACTTCTTGGTGTTGTGGCAGAAGAAATATTTGTGCTGCCATTGAAGAAGCACAAATTATTCAAAGCCTATAAAATTTAAAACTGAGGCAAGGCACAGGGTTTCTGAAGCAGGCACTACAGAAATGTTTTTCCTTGCTTGTGCCCTAGGCGCACAGGCTTCGGAGGCACGAAGGGCGGCCTCCTTCAAGCATCTGTTCAGAATGATTATCTGGTTGAGACCAATGCAGGGACACGGCAGAAAACAAGAGACGGAGTCCACACTCCAGGCAGCCCAGAATGTTCAGAGCACAGATCTAAGAGGAAAATGCACCTACTGAATGTGTGACACAGAGATGAAAGTCTGCCTCAAGTATGCCCGGTAATGTTGCCTGACACCGTATCAGAATTTAAAACCTTCATGCAGAAAGCATGGCCAATTCCCTTTGCTGAGTAGGGATGCTGACTGCGTAAGTGCATTCTTTTTTCCTTCCAGAAATGGAAATTTTAGTGGCATCATTAACCCTAAAGATGTCACATTTCCAAAAGAACTGAATCTAAGATTTCTGGGTTTTTTAATTTTTTTATTGTTTTTTTCAGACCATCTCTGCTTTGTGTTTTAAGATGGCTTTGAGTTTCTGCTTTGATTTTGGAAAAGAATAGCCAGCCCTGGGCTCTGCAGGCATAATTTTGCTTTTAATAACTGCTTTAGGTACTCAAGTATGTTTGTATTTTCTTAATTTCTGCATTTAATGCTGTGTTAATGGTATGCGGATGACACTGGAGAAATTTGGGGTTGATTTGAGTCAACCTCAAAGGACCTGAGAAATTACACTTGTTTTGGTGGAACAAAACTTATGTCACAGTTGCCAGAAGCACCTGGATTCTCCCTCGGCATCAGGGCAAAACCTCGCTTGTTGGAGATGGACAAGAATAACAAAACGGCCTGGAAAGTATTCTGTAATAAAATGGCCAGGAAAGTATTTGGTTTATGCTTCCTCTGAACTAAATCTTAATGAATTTGAATTTTGAGGTGTTTTTTTAGTTATAAAATTCAAGGTAAATACATTATCCTATCAGCCTTGATTACCCTTTGAGATTTGGATCATCAAAAAGGATTCATACTACTCCTATATGAAGCATGTTACATGGCTGATTTATGGCATGAAGTGCATTTAGGTTGTCCTTTGAGCTCACTGCATCGCTTTCAGTGAGTTGTATTGGATGTGGCTTGTATATTTCGAATGGCAAATAGAAGAGAGAGGAAACTTTTGACTGAGGAGCTGCACAGTACTGGGGTGGGCTATTCAGACCATTTCAGAGCCTTCTTGTGGTAAAAGCTGAACTACTTACTGGGATTCAGGAAACTGAGAGACGCGATGGATAGTTTGGAGAGAACCTCCTGAAGATGATGTAGCACTACCCTTTCTTTTCCCCTGAAGAGATTGACTATTGGATTAATGGTTAACACGAATAAGAGAAGAAAAAGCGGGAAAATGCTAGACACATCTCTCACTTATGTTTGTGTGTCAACGGAGAAACTTCCATTCCATTCTAATTAGAAGGAAATCGTAATAAGGAAGTTATTTCTGTTCTTTCAAACTTCTTTCCTCACTCCAATATCCGCTGAGTAGGAATGATTTCCTAGTGGTCAACATCAGGAAAGAACTGAGCATGGATAATTGGATAGGTAGGTCTCCTCTTTCATTCTTTGAGCTCTAATAACCCACAGTAGGCGTGCACCTGCTGTTACTCTATATCCCCCTACACACATATATATGTACAGCCTACGGGGTCTTCCTCTCCTGGGGGGAGACTTCAATTTAGGGTGCGAAAGTTTAATAAAGCTGATACATTATTCTACATTGGCCAGATTATTTGGTAATTTCGCAGGACCCACATAAGAAAATTGATGTGATGAATTTTTGCTTTCACACCTCAGTGGCAAGGCAGTTCCTCCATTTTCAATGCCCAACACCCTTTATTCAACTTACAGTTATAATTAGCTACTAAGACCAATTCATATGGCCTCAGTTCTGAGGAAATGTTTTTGGAATGTCTGGCACAGCTGTTTGCTCCAATTTCACTGATGACAAAACCCTCTGTTTTGAATCTTTCAGATTCCCCTACTTGATCTATTTGCATATCTGTCTCGCAAGAATATACGAGAAACAGCTCCAAGTAGTACTTATCTATTTTTATAGCCCTTCCACAGAGCATTTAACAAATATTTATTCAACAGACTGATCATATATCACGTTCACTTTTGATGTCATACCTATCCTTTTCAAATACACAGATTTATAGGAAACTTTTAATCAAATCATAAGAACAAAGCTTTGGAGCAAAAAAATTCTGGTTTGATATCCTTGTTGTGCTTCCTTGTCTATGTAGAGGAAGATTCCAAAATTACTGAGCCTGATTTTCTTCATCTCTACAAAAAGGATAATCCTCACTCAATTAGTTATTTTTAAAAACAAAAGGGACCACGTATAAATGTACCTACCCATAAACTGCCTGGCATATGGTAGACATCACTAGAAATTTGCCATTATAAACCAGGATAAAAAGAGATTATTGCTGGCGTGCCTGAGTGGCTCAGTCGGTTAAGTGTCCGACTTCAGCTCAGGTTATGATCTCAGGGTCCTGGGATCAAGCCCTGCATGGAGCTCCTCATGGTGCCCTGCATAGAGCCCTGTATCGAGCCCTGGGTCAAGCCCCATGTGGGGCCCCAACCCGGGCTCGGTGTTCAGCAGGGAGTCTGCTTGTCCCTCTCCTCTGTCCCTCCCCTTGCTTGTGCTCTCTCTCTCTCTCTCTCAAATAAATAAATAAAATCTTAAAAAAAAGACTATTGCTTTTAAAGAGGGAGATATTTCCACCTCTTAAGATCAAATTGCTGATTCTTTGTTTAAAGATACATATTTCTTTTTTTAAAGATTTTATTTGTTTATTTGAGAGAGAGAGAATGAGAGACAGAGAGCATGAGAGGGAGGAGCAGACTCCCTGCCGAGCAGGGAGCCTGATGCGGGACTTGATCCCAGGACTCCAGGATCATGACCTGAGCCGAAGGCAGTCGCTTAACCAACTGAGCCACCCAGGCACCCTAAAGATACATATTTCTAATAAATGGACAGTCTAGCTAAACTGTCCCATCTGAAGAATACCTTCTCACCCTCCCCCATTTACATCTGGGTGGTTTCACATATTAGGATATGATGCCTAGAAGTTGTCAGCTCTACTCAGGAAGAAAAATGCATTCTTATTTAGTTACATGAAATTAACAGAAAATTTTAAAGAAATATTAGTATTGTTTTTCCCAAAACCACACATTTAAAACTACAGGATGATTTTCTAAGGAGTGAAGGAGAAAGGTAATTTTACAGTCTCTAACTTGTTGTCATGAATGTATTTGGTACATAAAAACATATTCAATGCTTTAAAAAATAATATAGAAAAAATCAAATTTATGCTCCAGGCAATTTAAGTAAAATCTGAATATTTAGTTTTACATACGTCATGTTCTTTTTATTGATTACTTTGACACTGAATACAAAATATTTCTGCTTTTATCATTCTACCTGTGAAGAATTCATCTCTTTTACTGAAGAGTTAAACCAAAATTAAGCAACCATAATTTCTCTCTCTCTCTTTTTTAAAAAATTTTATTTATTTATTTGAGAGAGAGAGAGAAAAAGAGAGAGAAGGGTGAAGGGCAGAGAGAGAAGCAGACTCCCCGCTGAGTAGGGAGCCCAATGCGGGACTTGATCCTGGGACTCCAGGATCATGACTGAAGCTGAAGGCCATTGCCCAACCAACTGAGCCACCCAGGCGCCTAACCATATTTCTCTTGTGTTACTAAATTTATTATGTGCCTCTGTTTTTTTAGGTCTTTAAACTGTCTTATGTGCTTTAACTGAAAACTTTGTGGTATATTTGTGAGTGACTACCATGAATTTTGAATAGATATGTATTCAATTTCTAGAACCACTACAATATCTATTTTATGAATGATCCATCTCAGAAAACAAGGCTTTTCTCTGTACAAATGGCAATCTCAGGCAAATATTTGCATACAGCTCTTCACACTGTGCAAGCTGTGAGAGCTGAAAGCAGAACCCTCATATGAAACTGGGGAGAAAGAAGGATATTTAAGACAGCTGACAGTCCCCTACCTCATTTCCAAGGTGCGGATAATAGATTTAATGACCTACAGTGTTACAGGCTAAGCATGTTGCCCTCTTTCACATTTTATTTATTATTCATCAATTCAACAAATATTTTCTAACTGCCTACCATGGGAAGACACTGTGAGAGGAGCCATAAACACATTAGTAGGGAAAACTAGCCAGAGTCCCCCCCGGCTCTCATAGGGTTTAAGTCTTGGGGTGACGATGAATATAGCAGACTTAGTTTTTATACCCAAGGATCATACAGTCTTGTGATTCATAGAGATGCACTCAGTCATTAAAACTCTTGTAATTACTAGTTGTGAAAACGATATTGAAGTAGTATAGAGGCATACAAACACATGACTGAGATGTCTCTTCCAGAATGAGCTTCTTTGAGAAAGTGATCTGTGAATTAAGATCTGAAAGATGATAGCCATTTTTAATTGGAATTGGAAGGCAGTCAGCCTTGAAGAGGAAAAAAACAGCTTGAATAAAAGCACAGGGGGGAAAAAAAAGCATAATGTTTGCTTGAAATTGTAATCAGAAGGTGTGGAGAAGACAAGAGTTTGATCCTGCAGCTCCTTACAGAAGTTAACTTCATTAAGAAAGCACTGGAGAGTTTTAAGGAGAGGAACTATATGATGTCTTTTAATTGTTTTAAATAAAAGATTACTCTGCCCACACTGTGGAAAAAAAATCGGGCTGCTGTAAGTTTAATAGTTGTAATGGAAGGACCTGAAGTAAGGGACTCAGGTAATATACAAGTGAGAGATGACAGTGCCTTAGAATCAAACGGTAGTAATGGAGACAAAAATCATGAATTGAAAGATATTTAGGGGGCTCCTGGGTGGCTCAGTCAGTTAAGTAACTGACTCTTGGTTTCAGCTCATGTCATGGTCTCAGGATCCTGGGATTGAGCCCCATGTCGGGCTCTGTGCTCAGAGTGAAATCTGCTGGAGATTCTCTCTCTCTCCCTCTGCTTCCCACCCTCTTCCCCCCCACCCCCAAATAAAGAAAATCTCTCCAAAAAAAAAAAAGGTATTTAGGAAAAGTAGCTTGAGGTTGCTGATTGATACAGCATGGCAAGACCTGAAGTCTGAAATCATCTGTATTTTTCCAAATTCTAAAACAAGAGATTAACCAATGCTCAGCTTTCTCTAACCTTTCACTTCTCATCTTCTGAACACTTTTGCATTGTTTGGAGAACTAGCTTAAAGAGTTTCATAAAATATAGAGTATGAATAGACTGACTTTCTTCATGGGCTAATCTCACAAAACTAGGATTTATCACTTCAGGAGTGGCTTTTCCTACACACAGGTAGAGGACGATAGATACAGTGGTGGGTCATCAGTTAACCTCTCTCACAAGCCCAAAGCCTCATTCTTGCAGAGAAACCTCCTTGCAATAAGCACAGAGTTCAGAACTGCACCCCAGCAAAATGGTAGATGACCACATGTTGTGGATGCAAAGAGTTACTCATGAATCATTGTCCTTGCCATGACTTACAAAGCTCTACTTTTTCTGATTTCAACCTACCTCAGTGAGCTCTGCCCCAGCTCTGCTCAGCCTGCTCTTTGTGCTGATTCTTTGTACCTGTCAAGTTTGTGCCTGATTCAGGACCCCTGTGCTGGCTGCTCCCTCTGCGGAAAGCGCTTCTGCCACATGCTCTATTGCTTCTCTCCCTTGCTTTGTTCAAGTTTCTGCTCAATATCTGCTCTTCATGTCCCTGTTCATGATCTTTAGTGGCTGCTATGACTCAATATTCCCTTAACTTGCTTACTTTTTATGCATAGCATTAATTAGTACCTGATATTATTTTATATTTCAAAAATGTTACTTGCTTTGTAGTAGACTGAAAATGTCATATTCCCACACTCTACAAAATGTCCATGTCTTAATATCCAGAACCTCTTACCTTACACCCATAAAGGCGACTTTGAAATATGATTATATTAAGGATTTTGAGATGCCTAGATATCGAGGCATACCTAATCACAAGGGTCCTTATAATATAGAGGCAAGAGAAGACTAGAAGACATGATAATGGAAGCAAGAGGTTGGAGTATCATGAGGAAGAGGTCATAAACTAAGGAATGCAAAGAAGTTCTGGAAGCTTAGAAAGGCAAGGAAGTAGATTCTTCTCTAAAGCCTCCAGAAAGCATACAGTTCTATCTTGATTATAGACAACTGACCTCCAAAATTATAAAAGAATACATGTGGATTTTTTTTATGTCTGTGGTTTTAAGCCACTAAATCTGTGATAACTATTACAGACGTCATAGAAAACTAACAGTTACTTTCTACCTCCACTACCAGATTATAAACTTGAGGATATTAAGGATGTAATCTTGTTCACCACTACATATTTATATGTGGACACTGTGTGTTCCAGGTAGGAAATCAATAACCATTTCCAAAACAAATAAATTATACTAGGAATTAATATTTATTAATTAATGTACACACACAAATGCACACACATACATGCACACCACAGACACTCATATATCTGGAAAATACTACACTACTCTTGGTTAATTAAATATAATCTATACATACACTTCAAAAACAATTGATGAAACCTCTTTAGTTCTCACATGTACAAAGAATGCAAGCGAGGTAAGAAATGCTAATTTAAGTACAATAACCATACCCTAGTGCACTGGATGGACCATGTTAATCAAGGAGACGAACTTCTGTACCAACATCTGGTGTCTCCTGTTGCAATGCACTTGAAATGAAGGTCACGTGTCTATTATAGCTTAGAGTGAATATTCTTTCCTGACATAAAAAAAGAAAGAAAAACCCTCTTTGCAACTCAGCTAGATTTTCAGCGCTAGGTTTTTCAACAATGGCAAGGGATTGACTTTTAGGGAGAAACAGTGAATAAACATAACTCAGCACTGAACAAGAAAACACATTATCTCACTCTTCCTGAATTTAAAGGCTGATTTTTCAGCCCTTTGGGTGAGCAGGATTACCGCTGGAGCGAGCAAGGAGCTCAACACACTACTGCGGACTGGCCTGGCAGCCACCTACAGTGGTATCCTGGCAACCCTGGATGTCTCATTGAAGCCAGAAGCCTATAATAGTCCCACTTTGGACTTAAGAGTGATATTGTGATGCACAATTTGTTTAAAATTAAAATAAAAAGCCCATAATCAAATGTAATTCAGCTGCTTATATCAGTAAGTGTTTTTATCTTACTGGTTACACATTGCAGCTCCCTTTGTGCACTTGTTATATAAAGAGGACAATCTTCAGCTACTTCCTTCGCCAAACAAATTCCTTACCTACACAGATGATGTGATTTCCTTGTCCTCCAATGTATTCTGCTATTAAAATAGAATAGCAAATGTTGGAAATTTACATAGAAGCGATCAGCAGTGTTCATTTTTAGAATAGCTAGGATTCCAAATAGAGATGCTGGGGAGCTGCAATCTGCCATTTTTATGTTTGAAAGAAAAGCCTATTCATTCAATGAGTAGAAATGAGAAATCACAGAGCAATCATTTTCTTTAAATGTCCTGGTCAATATAAAACTATTATGTGCTTTATTTTATGGAAACATGCTCATGTACAATTAAAATCCTTTTGCTTGTGTATTTAGTTATAATATTTTAAGCAAAGCTGGTGCAGATAGAACTCAGAATATTTAATTTAAACAATGAAGATATATTAAACTACAATCTATCCTGACAGAATTACGAAGAAGCCTGAATCATAGTATAGTTAATAAGTATTTGGGGAAAAATAACAGAACAATTGGGTCTTGAGCCTGATTTAGCATTTGGCTAAACAAAATTACTTATAATTCTAGTAACATTTGTATATTCAGTTCTACTTATCTCTTTAAAATTAAATATTGGATTTAAACTCCCATGTAGTAAATACTTTTCCAAGATCAATTTAAACATACTTAAGATACCAAGTCATTTTGATTTTGTGTTTTTCTCTTTTATTTCTCAGAAAGAACTAGTGGTTACTAAATTGACTAATTAAACATTTACTTTTTAATACATTCATTTTAAGACATTTAACATAATTTATTAATTTAGGCATAGGTTATGGCCATTCCATGGTATAGCTTATAGACAATAGTTTCTTAAATATAATACCAAAAGCAAAAGGAAGAAAAGTAAAAAAATATATAGAGTTTAGTTGTTTCTTAATAAATTAAACATAGAATTGCCATATAATTCAGCCAAATCTACTCATTAGGGATATACCTAAGAGAGTTGAAAACATAGGTCCACACAGAAAAAATAAATAAATAAAATTAATTAAAAAAATCTGTATATCTATATATATTCGAACATTCATAGCACCATTTATCACAATAGCCAAAAAATGGGAAGAACCCAAATGTCCTTCAACTGCAGAATGGGAAAACAAAAGGTGGCATATCCATACAATGGGATATTATTTAGCCATAAAAAGGAATGGACTACTAACTCATGGTAGAACATGAATGAGCCTTGGAAACTTTATGCCTATTGAAAGAAGCCAGACAGAAAGACCATATATTATATGATTCTGTTTATAAAATGTTCAGAATGAGCAAATCCATAGAGAGAGAGAGAGTAGATTACTGGTAGTAAAGGGAGGGGAAAAAGTGGAATTTGTACTGACTGCTGTGGGTACCAGATTTTTTTTGGATTTATGAAAATATTCTGTAATTACATATGATGATAGCTGCACAAATTTGTGAATATACTAAAAAACACTGAATTTTACACTTTGAAGGCTAAATTTTATGTGAATTCTATTTAAATGTAAAATACAGGAAAATGAGAAATTTTTGGCTTATTGAATCTTAAAAGAATCAATTTATTATTTTACATTAAATTTTATTTTTCTAAATTGAGTAAGAGAATTTGAGCTCCATATCATGTCTATTAACACAAAGAAGATAAAGTCAATGGGATGCAACACTGATCAAGTGTTTATTTTCTTTGGGAGATGCCATATTACATTATTAGAAAGAGAAAATTTTAGAACCAAATAAAATTTGTTTGGAATTATGGAATTAGGGTTTGACACCTGGACAAGTCTCTAAGACTACTATTTCTCAATTTCCTCACCTGTAAAATTGGAATCTATATTACTTTCACAGTTATTTTTAGATATGGGAAAAATACATTTAATGATCTTAACATAATGTGCAATACAGAGAAGGTTTAAAAATTAGTTGTTTTTATCATTATTATTACTTATTGTTTTAGTTTTATTATTTTAATATTTTATGAATGCATTTGACTGATTCTTTCCTTGGCGGATTAAAGTTCTATTATTTGATTGTAACCACTTATGCTGGATTAGTTATAGCACAATTGGTTGATACTTAAGTTCAAGGAGGGATATGCCCTGTTTCCAGCTTCAGTCTCACAAAATAAAAAGGAGTGAAATGAGAAGCAGTAAAAAGTGTTGTACTTTGTATTTTAATAGAGATACTTCATACTAGGGAACAAAAGTGGTTTGGTGCTCAAGAGATTCTCTTAAAATACCCTATTAAAATCTCATAACACTGTGTCACATTTTTATCCATGAGTTTGCAGAAGTACAAAATTATGACAGGTATGCAGTTTCCCACATTAAGAGTGGGCATTTGGTACTCTGAAACAGCCACTATAATGCTTATCAAAATGGCAATATCTACACTGTAGCTTCAATTTCTTTGAGTAAGCATATGTTTTCTCATATATCAATAATATTTCCCCCAAAAGAGTTTAGTCAAGAGAGAACTTAAAGATTGTGGTAATGACTCCTTCTAATTAAATAGACTTCTTTGTACTGAGATTACATGCAAGCTTATGTAAGTTATCACTGATATTCTGTAGACTGACGATATGGTGATAGGAGATAGTTTGTGCATATATGCAGTATCTTAACAAGATTGTAGGAACTAAAAGGTCCCTGTAGAGACTGCAGACAGTTGATGAATGTACAAAACCGTGTGCAAAAATGTGGGCTTGGACATTTTTTAGAGAGACAGTTTGTACTTTTAATCAAGCTATTAAAAAACTTGATACAATCAGTTTAATACCCATGTTAATGGCATGTACTTCCTGAGTCTGCAACACATATTTATTTATTTATTTATTTATTTATTTATTTTTAAGGATTTTATTTATTTATTTGACAGCGAGAGACACAGTGAGAGGGAACACAAGCAGGGCGAGTGGGAGAGGGAGAAGCAGGTTTCCCGCTGAGCAGGGAGCCCGACGCAGGGCTCGATCCCAGGACCCTGGGATCATGACCTGAGCTGAAGGCAGAAGCTTAACGACTGAGCTACCCAGGCGCCCTGCAACACATATTTATGACTGTCTCTATATCAGAAGCTCACGGCAAACATTTGACAAAAATTTAAGAATAGATTGAAAATTTTCCTGGGGCACCTGGGTGGCTCAGTCGGTTAAGCGTTTGCCTTCATGATCCCAGGGTCCTGGGATAGAGCTCCAGTCAGGCTCCCTGCTCAGTGGGGAGTCTGTTTCTCCCTCTCCCTCTGTCCTCCCACCCCCCGGCTTGTGCCCCTCTCTTTCTGTCTCTCTCAAGTAAATAAAATCTTAAAAAAAAAAAGAAAATTTTCCTTATGTAACCTGCATTTTAATTTTTAAGATAAATTAGATTCCATAATTATTCATATTTAATCAAAATGTGTAAAGTATATTAATATTGGTCCTTAAAGTGTCCATTTGGCAATTCAGTTCTATTCATAAGTAATATTGGTTTATTTGGTAAATAAATTCCTATATTCATAATAAATGCACCCATAGCACTAAACAAATATTTATAACTTTTTATAAAGTTATGGATTTTCAAATTTATACTCTACTAAATGCAGTGTAATGTACATTCCCAGAGGGTTTGCTTTAAATGAAGCTGGGTTTCTAGAAAGTTAAGCTTATTAACATCATCCATTTTTATTTCAAATTAAGCTACACTGACTGCAGTAATTGAAGGATTAACTCATTGCAACTCTGGCAGTACCCTCTGTCTAATGGGAAAACACTGTAATCCAGAACTGATTAAAGGTCTGAAGACCTGGAGAATCCCGTTCTAATAGAGACGCCTCAGTCTAACTTCCCTCAAAGATGTTGCACTGTTAATGAGGCCATGGAAGGAGAGGAAACCCAAAATATTACAGAGAGCAGCAGATACCCCCACTTGGGTGCCAAGGGCAAATGCAGGCTGCTCTGTGTTGCAGGGAATATCTGTCTCCAATAGACATCAAAGGCAAGTCAGATGAAAGCTAAAACGACACTCTGAGGCATGTTTGACACATAACGCTGTATGAATGTGAAAAACAAGAGAACTGGAATGACGTCAACAAGTGGTCCAAATAAGGCATATGAACAAGCATACACACCCTCCAAACCCCCAAACAACAATTTGGCATCATGCACAGACAAACATGCCTTTGTGGCAGCTATGGGATCCATGTAAGAGATTATGAAACTGTAGGGCCATCCAAAAATGAGGAGGGCCATTTTGAGAAGATAAGCCTGAACTCTGGTAGCTGACTCATCCACTGATGTCCCAGCAATAGATGCAGAAACAACTCCATAACCCAGAGAACTTTACTGGAGCCCTGTTTGATTCTGTCATCATCAGCACCATACACAAAGGGACCCGGGAACTCTTACTCACTGATGGGCAGGAATAGGTATACAGATCTTGGTTATGGCTCTAGACCCTGAAACGCCTATGAACTGGTTCCAGCCCCACTTGGCCACAGTGTGGGTGCTCCTGGAGAACACTGACTTAGGCAATCACCCATGGGTGGGAGAGCCTTTTTGGAAGTCCAGGATTCCAATGAAGAAGTTCTACCATACTGTTGGAGCAAAAAAATCAAGATTAGACATATTGGAGAGGGTAAGTGAAACAGTTTGACTTTACCTGCAGTATCCTACCCCCAAGGTGGCACATCTTAGCACCAGGGAGCCCTTCTCAGCCGGTGACTTCTCCTGCAGGGGAAAGTGAGAGTGAGTGAGTGAGTGAATGAGTGTGTGAGAGCGTGTTGTTTCACCACCATGTGTGACATGGCCAAAGAGACCCAATTTGCTTTAACCTCATTCAGAATACTGATTCATGAGCACAACAGCCAAGGCTCAAAGCAGATCATATCAGAGAAAAGCAGATCCTACTAACTGCGTCAAGGACCCCAGTCAGGAGCCTGTCCGCGATCCATTGTGGATCCCCCCAGATGGCCCATAGGCATCCCCCCAGCACTCCATGCACTTAACTTACTTCCCCTACAGCCATCCTATGAGCAATTTTCTGTGCGCACTCCCAATGGTGGCAAGAGCAAGATTTTGCAGACAGCTAGTGAGCATATGCAGAAAGCTGGCCTGAATCCGTGGGCCTGGAGGAGAATGCCATTGTGAAAGTAAAAGAGGTTGTCAGCCCATGGCCTGGCTGTGCTTAAAATAGACAGTTATATCTATAAGATGTTTTAAGCAAGCCTCATAAAAACTGCAAAGCAAACCTCTAAAGTGGATACACAAAAGATAAAGAGAGGGGAATCAAAGCTGCTTCTTCAGCCAGATTTGTTTACCAGAAATGATTTATGCACTTTCATGCTCTAAGACATTCTTTATAAGCCAATTATTTCTGTTTTCCACTTCTTTGATTAATCTGTTCACTTACACAATAACTGGTTCTTGACCTCTCTTATTAAATTCACTATTAATAATTGCAGTTCTCTTTTGGAAAAAGAAAATAGTTGCTGTTAAAATTATGTTTGGAATTTACCATTTATGATTTCTATCAAAATTGGTCCTTTAGAAACAATTATATTAACATAAGCATAAAGTGACATATATATACAAATACTGTTTGAAACTATAAAATGTTAGCAAATGAAGTCATGTGTTCACAGAGCTCACCATAAATTTAAAAAAAATCAATATATATACTCAGAAACCATAGAGTACCTCCCCCAGGTACACTATGAAACCCTTAGCTTTACGTACTCACTAACTAAAATGTATTGGTGTCATTTATTTCTCAGAGATTATTGCCCAGAATCTGCAGCCGTAGTATCTTTTGTTCCCCAGTCTAAGGAGCTGATATTCCTCCTTCATTCACTGATTTATCCACTCAATACACACTAATTGATCATTTACTCCAAATCAGGCATTATGTTTGGCCAAAGATAACCATTTGATTAAGACTGGTACTCCATACTTGTGAAGTTCAAAAATTTTCTAGGATGACAGAGAAGTGAACATATGGCTTTATAAAACACTGTTTAAGTGCTCTTATGGAAGGGAGCTCGGGAGGAATGGCTCACCAGGAAGTATATAAATTGTAGTATACAATGTACTGTCATAGACGTCTATTGTCATGGAGAGATGCTTGTGGCTGTTTGTTTAGTGGAAAAATGTTGGAAAATAGCAGTAGAGAGGAGAGGAATGCAGGGGAATGATTGCTTACTGGCTACAGAATTTCGGTTTGTAACTTTCTGGTGAATGTTTTCAGATGAAAGCATTCTGGAGATGGATGGTGGTGATGGTCGTACAATAATATGAATCTACCTGATGCCCTGGAATTATACACGTAAAAGTGATTAAAAGGGTAAATTTTATGTTGCATGCATTTTACCAAAATAAAAAATGACAAATAATAATAATTAGGTTTTTTTTAAGAGAAGAGGAGGTAGATATACGTGTTCTGCAATATTGTAAGAACTTTCCTACAAAATTTCACACTTTTGAAAAACTAAGAATTGGAAGAACCAGGCAAGGAGCTGGATACTGAGGAGCTAAAGGGTATCAGAAAATAGGAAAAATAACTGGTCATTCTCACAAAATTATAAACTTTGAAAATTAAATAAAATGTTTTCATTACATACTTCAAGTTGCTGCATCCTCAAGTGTAAAACTACCGTCCATATCAAGGAACATTTTTCAACGATATATCACGAAGTCCCTGGGGAGATTAAAGTTTCTTCAAGCTCAGATACCTGAAAGACATACATAATCACAACCTAGGATTCAGCAGTTATAAAACTTGTAAAATTTAACATTAACAGTTTTAATCCATATGTTAGAAAATATGAAGCTAGATATTGTGGAGAGCATATGTGAAATGAGATGTCAGGTAATAACAATGAAATCGTTACTGCTGTTGTCAATCACCAATAGAATTTTGACCCTGCTTTCTCCTCTATGAAGTATACTCTGAATCATTTAAATAGGGAAATGTTCTAGCCATCCATCACACATAAGTAGTTCTTTTGTAATGGAAGTTGTTAACAATTGAAAAAGAAATTATTGTAACATGGTTTTATCATTTAACTTTGGTTAATTTTTATTCTGACCAAGTCAGTTTTCATATCTTGGTAGATATCTTTTGCACTCTTAGTTTGGAGGCCTATAAACTATATCATAGAAAAATATTAAAAATTCAACATCTTTTAAACATTTCTTTCAAAAATTAATTTAAAAGATCATGGTGATTTTTGAGATTTGTTGATTATAAATAATTTATTCAATCTCTGGTTGGCTATGATTTCTTGGTAATTAGTGTACATCTTTGGAAAAATCTAATTCCAGGGCAGGAGAGAACCCAAGAAAGAAGAAACTTGGAAGTGGAATCCCCTCCCCTTGGTTGGAGTTCAGATCTAACTGGAGAGGGTTGGTTGCAGTCACTGTGTGGTTACCAGGGTCAGAGTTGGTGCGCTGTCACTAGGAAAACAGAAAGCAACCCTCCAGGAAATAGTGCTTGCTCAAAGGGAGGTGATCATTAGACCAGCCAGAAACCTGCCGCCTGGGGGCCTAGCATTCTAGTTTTGTGACTGCGGCAAAGTTCTAGCAAATGTTTTCGCATTTGCATTGCTGACCAACAGCCCTGTGTCCAGAACTAAGAGAAGCCCCTCATGCAACATCCCTCCAGACCCTCTCCTGAGAAAGCTTAACATCGTGCTCACTGTAAAAGAGAAATGCTTTACAGAATTCTGTCATTATTACAAAGCAGGTATTGAAGAGTGAATTTGGAGCAGAAAAGCAACACACTGGTAACTGTCACAATTTTTTTTTCTTTAAGTATTTTGGGAGCAATCTTATTTCATCACATCTCAGGTTAAGTTTTGTAGGAAATTTAAAGGCTCTAAGTCTAGGGTTAATAATTACTATTAGGTAGGGGTGCCTGGGTGGCTCATTTGGTTAAGTGTCCGACTCTTGATTTCGGCTCAGGTCATGATCTCAGAGTCCTAAGACTGAGCCTCATACAAGGCTACTGGCTCAGTGGGGAGTCTTCTTGAGATTCTCTCTCCCTCTGCCCCTCCTCCTCAGCTCTCTCTCTCTTTCTCTCAAATAAATAAGGGGTACCTGGGTGGCACAGTTGGTTAAGCATCCGACTCTTAATTTCAGCTCAGGTCATGATCTCAGGCTTATGAGATTGAGCCCTGTGTCAGGCTCTGTGCTCAGCTGGGAGTCTGCTTGAGATTTTCTCTCTCCCTCTGCCCCTCCCCCCGTGCTCTCTCTCTTTCTCTCTCTCTCCAAAATAAAAAAATAAATCTTTAAAAATAGCAATTACTGTTAGGTAAAATGGCCCTGGCTCTGTATCTCTCCAAAAGGGAGTTTGAATTTCAAATGGAGAGTTCTCAACTGCTTTTTTTCTTTTTAGTCCTTATTAATTTTTAGCTTTTCCTTATTATGATACAAAAGAAAAATAATGACATAAAAAGCAAACAGCTCTTCCCCCAAAGCTGGGTCTCTTCAATTTCAGTTGATTTCTTTTCACTCATTCATTCGTGAATGGTGATGTTTACCATGTGGTTTTGCTGGGTCTGGCAGTGAACTGGGTAATGGGGAAGAATGATGGGAAAAATAGGCATGAATTCTGCCCTCAAGGAGTTTATCGCTGTGGCAAAAACTTTCTCTTGCAGTTTGGGGGAGAAGATTCTTTCTTTAGGTTTCTTGGTTGCTGTACCCTGCTATATAGGTCAGGGTAGTAGTTGGAAAATAAATATTTCAAAAAGCTAATTTTTTGTTTCTTTGTGAAGAGAGGAGGGTAATACAGAAGAAAGATGGTGATTGTGAAACAGAGAGGGTCACCTGTGTGCCTCAGTCAGTTAAGCATCCAAGTCTTGGTTTCAGCTCAGGTTGAGATCTCAGGGTCGTGAGATCAAACCCTGTGGTGGGCTCTGCACTCAGTGCGGAATCTGCTTGAATTTCAATCTCTCTCTCCCTCTACCCCTCCCCGCTGCGCATTCTCTCTCTCTCTCAAATAATAAATAAATCTTTACAAACCAAAAAAAAAAAAAAAAAGAGGGAGAGAGAGAGAGGCAATTCCAATGTGCTATTTTAAGACTGACCAAGACCAAGAAACAGCTTTAACAATTGTCAATGAGAAGTTGAAATTATTTTGAGAGGAATTAAGTAATTTTAGGAAATTTTATTCTGTGTGTGTTTTCTTCTGAAAGTTAAAAAATTTTTTTTTTATTTTGTTAACTGTCAAGATTAATCTAAAGGTAAATGCAGCTAGCTCAAGGTCACTCAGGTTTACTCTGGTAGCCCAATGTGAAGGAGGGTGTAGACAGACTGACACAAATAAAGATACAAGCAGAAGTATGATTGTTATGATGAAGAAGTCTATGTGATATTACGAGAGTAAAATGTGAGCCCGGACCCAGTTTGTATGATGAGAAAAATATTTCCTGGGAGTTTTCTTTAACTGCAATGAGTTTGGGAATAAGATAGGCAAAGCCATGGATGGGTCAGCTAGTGGTGGAGTCAGGTAGAGAATTCTAAGTATAAGAAATAGCTAGTTGGAGGTAAAAATATTTTCTGGATAGAAATGTTAACTTGTAAATTTCTTTTCGTCATTAATTTGCATTCTTCCATCATAAAAGCACAATCTCCACAGAGGATAATCACACAATTAGTATACAGTTAGTGTAATAAGGCAGAGTCTCTGAGCTGTACAGCATTACTATTTTTCATCTTAATCCTCCTTTACATACAATTTAGTTTCCTTAAAATATATGTGTGATTTAAGTCTGAAAAATTTAAAGCTGAATTTCTCCCATAACAAATTAGATTTAAAATGCAGTAATAGTCTGTTTTCCTCACACTATGCATATGTTATTTCTAATTCTTTCACCATATTCTGTTTTCTATATTACATGCCAAATGGAGACTCAATTAAAGGAGTTTCAATTTTTATTTTTGAAATGAAAAACTATTTTTCTACAAGTTACTCTCTGTTCCATTAACTTGTTTTATTTTCTTCAGACTATTATTATTAGACAAATATATTTGGTGTACTAATTTTTGTTTGTCACCTGTCTCTTGACACTAGAACATAAGGTCTACTAAAGCAGGTATTCTCCAATCTGGTTGACCATTGATGCCCATCAATGAAGTCCTGGTTCAATAAACATCTGTTATAGAATAAATGAACAAATGAGTGATATGTTGGTATGAAATTTCATGAATGCTGCATGAAAGATCTAGGTGTTATTATCATCCTGGTTATAAGGAGAGGTAATCATTTCTTATATATGAACAAATAGGATTTTTTTGGCCCTCATGCAAATATATAAATATATAATTATATTTCAAAATCTTATCTTTGCATTTAAAAACCTGCTTAGTTCTTTAAAGTGTTATTTGCAAACATTTAAAAAGACAGAAGCAGAAGAGGATAAAAGTTGTAAAAGACACTGGGGCGAAAATGCTGATCATATGATTATAAAAGTAAAATACAGCAGATGTCTCTTTCCAGTTGAAGGTAGAAAATAAAGCCTGTTAAATGAAGTGGCTGGTAAATTCATTTGTCCATTCCAATCTATTTCTTCAGAGAAGCAGAGAACACTTTAATCTGATGTCACAGGGAAGTCATTATAGTAAGAGATTCATGTTCAAAATTCAAAAATGAGTAATTTCAAGTGTTGTTAGAAAATGACTTTTATTGACTTGACATGTTCCACTTATTTTTATGGTTTAAAAATGGCATGAACTCAAATATAAAGCAAATCCCATGAAACAATTATGGAAGAATTTTACTAGAAGTAATGGGAAATGTAAAATTCTGTGAAGCCCTTAAATCAAACACCAATTATTATACATAGTGGGATAACAACCTTGAACATCATTTAAATTGAAAACTCTTATATGCATTCTTTTTGTATTTGTCTGTATATCTTTGAGGTCAAATAATATGACATAAACATTTGAGCAATAGCTTCTTTTTGCCCTAATCTAATCAAGAATGTAAATATATGGGAGTTCTTACCTTAGTAAAGATGAATGGAAAAGGTACTAAATTCAGAGAGTTTCTGGATCTTTTGTGTTTATCCTTCTGGAAATACCTTGTATATTTATTTTTTTCATTTTTTCCTTCTTTTGAGAATTTCCCAGAAAATAAATTGGTAAGATAAATTTGTGTCTGAGAAAGTGCAACCTAAATACAGTTCTATTCATTCATATATTATTTTAAAAATATAGATAAAGTCTTGATATTTGCAAAACCTTCCAAATACCAAACAAAAATAATGTAACAAAAATATTTCCCACTTCAAGCAACCTAAGTGCCCATCGATTGATGATGGATAAAGAAGATGTGCTATTGCTAACCAACTGGAATTTCAATAAAAACTTAAAAACAAAAAAGATGTGGTTCATATATACAATGCAATATTACTTAGCCATCAAAAAGAACGAAATCTTGCCATTTGCAACAACATGGATGGAGCTGGAGAGTATAATGCTAAGTGAAATAAGTCAGAGAAAGATAAATACTATATGATTTCACTCCTATGTGGAATTTAAGGAACAAAACAAACAAGCAAAGAGAAAAAGAGAGAGACACAAACCAAGAAACAGACTCTTAATTAGAGAGAACAAACTGATGGTTCCCAGAGGAGTGGGGGATGGGGGGATGGGGGAAAGAGGTGATGGGGAGTAAGGAGTGTATGTGTGGTGATGTATGGAATTGTTGAATCACTATACTGTACACTTGAAACTAATAAAACACTGTATGTTAACTAACTGGAATTAAAATAAAAACTTGAAAAAATGTTTCCCACTTTATTTCATAATTAAACCTAAACAAAAATTGAAATTATATTTACCAAAATACCGTATCATTTTATTATGTTTAATAAATAATTGGTTTAACTTTTTGACTCAACTATTTTTTTAGGAAAAATGATTAAATTTCCAAACATATTTCATATCATAAAGATTTATGAAAAAATAATTTCCATAACAATGAATACTAACAAGTTATAGTATTTACTTTGCCTTGTATTTTACTGTTGACAAACTCTGAATTAAGGCTAAAATTTATAATAAAAATCAAATAAACTATTATATTTAGTAATATTTGAAAATACACCTGGAATATATATACCTTGGAATTCTAGCTCTACTTCTGGACTACTCTATTGCAATTTAATGCATGAATATACAAGTATTTTAGTCATGTATATGACTTCCCTACAAATGCATATTTGACCCTTGTTTCACATGTAGTTCCTTCCTTCTCCCCATTAATGGGAGATCGAATTTATAAAAACAATGTTATCTAAACTGAGTTTATTCCTTAAGATGGATATCTGTACTCTGACTCATCAGCTAAGTACATATATGTAAGTATTACATAAATTACATATTATATATAAATTACAAATATATTACATATAAGTAAATATATGATTGTCTTCGGACAACATGACTAGTAGTCATACATTCTACCCCCAAATAAAGTTAATGGTCTGTATCATGCGTTTTGTTAAGTAGAGAGGCGTCCTTCTAACATCGATTTACTTTCTTAAACCTGGACCAAGATTAACAGTCAAGAAATTTTTTGATGTCACCAAATTGGTAAATTAAAATGGTGACTTCTGGTAAAATATCTGAGTAACTCTTTTCCTGAAATAGTGCATAAGGAATAGCAAAGAAGAGAACTGAAAGGAACATGCTTTCTATGCTCTCTGAGAAAGCATAGCTGAAGAGAAATAAATTTCCATAATTACACCATTGTACCAGGCAATAGCATCTCAACAACTTGGAGTGTCTGAGGCACACAGTACAGACTGAACCAAATTGAAGTAAGACATCAGATGTTAATAGAAAATGCCTTCCCAGGGGCGCCTGGGTGGCTCAGTTGGTTAAGCGACTGCCTTCGGCTCAGGTCATGATCCTGGAGTCCCTGGATCGAGTCCTGCATCGGGCTCCCTGCTCAACAGGGAGTCTGCTTCTCCCTCTCCTGCTCCCCCTTCTTGTGCTCTCTCTCTCTCTCACTCTCTCTCTCAAATAAATAAATAAAACCTTAAAAAAAAAAATGAAACTCTTTAAAAAAAAAAAAAAGAAAAGAAAAGAAAAGAAAATGCCTTCCCAGAGGCCAGAAGAGAGGTACTGGACATATCTTGTCGAAAATCAAGGAAATCAGGGCGCCTGGGTGGCTCAGTCGTTAAGCGTCTGCCTTCGGCTCAGGTCATGATCCCAGGGTCCTGGTATCGGGTCCCACATCGGGCTCTCCCTGCTCAGCGGGAAGCCTGCTTCTCCCTCTCCCACCTCCCCTGCTTGTGTTCCTGTTCTCGCTGTCTCTCTCTGTCATATAAATAAATAAAATCTAAAAAAAAAAAAAAAAAAAAGAAAATCAAGGAAATCATAACAGTATTTCCTATTCTAGGTTAAGGCTGGAGAGCCAGAGCCAGAGGGTGTGCGTATTCAGTATTCTAGTTTATCCATCATCCAACCCAACCTCCTTCCCATGTAATTTCCTGTACTGCAGAGATTAGAAAGCGGAGAACTATATCCCGTGAATTTATAGCAGCTGAATTCTCCCACAGCTACGTGTGATTTAGATTTCGATCAGCAGATGTATTCGTATGAGATCTGAATTGAAAACTGAATTAAAATAAGGAAGAGAGAAGAAAGATCAGAGAAAAACAGAGACAGACAGAGATATAGATAAAGAAGAGGATACAAGAGGCAAGGCATCCACCTGGCAAGCAAGTGCACAGGGGCTTTAGAGCCAAGAGTTCTGGTGGTTACTTCTTGATCTTTAGATGCAAAGCACAGTTAATGTGATGGGAAACTGTGGTTGCCATTTGGTGCGACAGCTTTCTCATCTCAATTTCTGGTGTTGGCCAAGTGAAGTGTATGAAGATTAATGTACTATGTGCATTAATGTACTATTAATGTACTAATGTGTTATCATGGTGTTATGTAAATAGACAAAATATGGAAACAACCCAAATGTTCCACAAGGATGGGTTACTTAGATAAATAATTGTACATCAATAGAATTTATTTAAATTCACTTATTAAAATAATGCAGATCTGTGTTCATCCTCAGATGTGATGATGCCAATATTCAGGCATTCATTTCCTTAATAAATATTTATGGAACACCTACTATATACTTGGTAGTGTAATAGATACAAATGATGACAAAATAGAAACATTTCTATCAATTAAATAAATGAATATTTTGAAGTTCATGATCTACTTTAAATGAAAAATGTTATGAAACAGTATGAATGACAATTTTCTATCATTAAAATCATATGTGTATTGCATATTCATAAAAAAAAACCCTAGGAGGTCATTCAGCAAATGTAAACAATGAACATTTCTCAACTATATGGATAAAAGCTACTAACTTATTTCTTTATATACTGCCTAATTTGTATAGTAGAGGAAATAAATTATTTCCATTTTTAAAGTGTAACAATTTAGATATTTGTTACATACTTAACAAATTTCCTTTATCTATAATACACTATTTCTTCTCAATTATGACTTGTCTGATTATATATATATATATATTTACATATATATGCATGCATATATATCTGTTTCCTTATATGTGTGTTATATTTCATGTATTTATAAATGATAAAATTAATATAGTATTCCTTCTTAAGTTGTAATGGAAATGAAAAGAATCAGTCAAATACAATTCTAGACATGTAAAAATGCCATTATTTATTTTTGGCAAATGGCATGATTTATTGAAAATTTTTAATGTGCAAGACACAGTGCCAAGTACTTTACATGAATTCCCTTAATCAGTCCTCACCACGCTGAAACCTAGCATCCCTTAACACAATAAGAAACTATTGCCCAGAGGAGCTAAGTACTTTACACACTGTATGTTTTAAATACTACACCTTTTTAACTATTATTTTATTGAAGTTCAAAATTATCTCCAAAAGATTGTCCTTTCATCCTACAAAAAATATAAGCATACTAAGTTCTTTATAGCATTTTCAATGCTGATTATCTTATTGTGATTTCAATTTCAAGCTTTGTGATTGGTGTAGCATAAGCCCTGACAGTTGGCTTTTCTTTTCTTTTTTTTTAAGATTTAAAACAAATTTTTTTAAGTAATCCCTACGCCCAATGTGGGGCTCGAACTCAAAACCCTGAGATGAAGAGTTGTATGCTCCACCCGCTAAGCCGAGCAGATGCCTGCCTTCTTTTTTTGTAATGAAAGTGCCTGACTTAAGTTTTGATTGCCAGGCATTCACTTCGAAGATGGCTATCTCAATAAACACATCACCAGATGTGTGACTAAGTAAAGAGCAGGTCACCCTGAGTCTCCTTTGTTTTAGAGATCATAGTTGCTTTCAATAACTGACCATGTGGGCTCCTTCTTTTCTCTCTTTCCAAACTTTAAATTCCCAATCTTATATTTTATTTTATTTTATTTTATTTTTAAAGATTTTATTTATTTATCTGACAGAGAGAGAGACACAGTGAGGGAGGGAACACAAGCAGGGGGAGTGAGAGAGGGAGAAGCAGGCTTCCCGCATAGCAGGGAGCCCGATGTGAGGCTCGATGTGAGGCTCAATCCCAGGACCCTGGGATCATGACCTGAGCCGAAGGCAGACGCTTAACGACTGAGCCACCCAGGCGCCCCGATCTTGTATTTTAAATTCACCAATTGTGAACCTTTAGAAAACTTAAGCCCCACCCTCAGTCCCAATAAAGCCCAAATCCCATGCACTCTCTCTATATAACCTGGCGGTGTGGCTCTAGGCATGCCATGTAATTTCCAGGACTTACTTGTAAGTAATAAAACTATCTTTTCTCCCCCCAAGCTGATGGCTATTGCTGAGGAGGTCTTGCAGTTAAAATAAGAACTAGTCAAGCCACAACATTGGTTACCCGTAAGGCTGAGACAGGCACAAAACAGGCTATGTGAATTTAGTCTTCTTACAGCATGGTGAAGAGGCATAAGCTTACTGTGTACATCTTCACATGTGTCAAGTTTAATGCCTGAATTTAGCAGATTCAATTTATGATAACCCCATGATTGGTAGTGAAATTCTGCTGCTTGCTATTCACAGAGCTACGCAAACATATGTTTTGTCTCTCATCATTTCCTTCTGCCATAAAAGAAATCTTGTTTTAGAACCTCTATTTTTTCCACTTTGGAGGTAAAAATGTAGAAATAAATAAAGGAGCATAACACAATCACCTCGGAAGATTATTATGTAACTTTATAGCAGTATCTTGCTGTCCTTCAAAAGAACTCTTGCTAAGAATGATAGGCTGCGTGAATCTGAGGAAGAAATTAACATACTTTCTGAATTTCTGCAGTATAGATTTGTCTGTCCTTGCTCTACAACAGCTAAGTAGGCTTCTTATTTCTGTCTTTGCAGTTCTTATAAAGTCATATCCTTTGAAAGAAAGTTAATGACTGAAAGTTACCTTCCTATTAGCCAAGTGATTGATGTTAGATAATTGCATTGTGAAAGAAAGCAGCTACAAATAAGAGCCTTCCTATTTTCACCAGCTTAGCACTCTTTCTTAATAAAGCACCAGAATATTACTTCTCGAATGTTATTATTCACACTTTATTTTATAACCAAAGCACCGTATAAGAAAAGGACAAAAGTGGCAGTGAGATATGAAGAATGCTAGTGTTAAATGTGAATGTGGTTTATATTTTTCCTAAATTTGCAATAATGCTAAATATATTAGTGCAGATCTAAGACCAATGCAACCAAACGAACCCCAAGCATAATATGCAGAAAATAAATCATGAATCCTGCAACCAAACAGAATATGCTTACTAATACAATTAATGAAATAAGGAATTATCTGATCTATAGGACTGTGCAATTCAAATAATTTAAATAATCACATGTTAAACTACATATTGTACTAAGTACTTGGAATTCAAAATTGAGAATATGAAACCTCTGCCCTCAAAGTACAAATGTGCCACCTAACAGATAGGATAGAGTCAATGCAATGGAATGTAACCCTGTGTGCAAATACGTGATGCAAACTAAGAGTAAAAGAATACGATATGAGGGGCTATATGGACAAAAATTTACGGATTGATAGGATTTTGTCAAACTAGGAAGGACAAAAGAAGATAATATCAGGCAGAAGAAATGGCATAAAAGAAGCAGAAGTGGTGAAACAACATGGGGCATTCACATAATGGATTGCAATCCAGTGCAGCTAGCATGGAGTGGCCATGGCATGAGGGGTGAGAGATCAAACTACAAGGTGGATTAGAGATACATTATACCTAATTTAAATTACCATCTCTGTTTTAGAAAAATAACCCTTGTGGTAATTAGGGGTGGGGTGGAGGATGAGAACAAAGACCAAGGATCATTTTTGAGTCTACTGCAGGATGCTAAGTAAGACATGAAGACAGAGACTGAGCAAGTAGGTTGGAGGCTGAATGGGGGCCAGAGGAAGACCTGGAGCCGTATGGAGGTAAAGTCAACATCAAGGTGTTCAACTTCATGGGAAAATTTGAGAAGGAGACAGGAAAATTCAACTTTAAAAGTGTGTGATGCTTTGAGAACTTTCATTCATTTCATTTTACATCTCTATAAAATAGCACCATGCCTGACTTGTAGATAAAACAACAGAAGCCCTGGCATCAGGTAGTTGGTCTAGTACAAAAAAGATTAAAATCTAGAAACATTAGCTATCCTATCATTCTCATATGTTTTTCAGAGAAGAACTTAAGTTTATATACAACCATGAAAAATTCTAGGACATACTAATTGTCCATTTGAAAATTTATCTGTATCTATATCTAGGTCTTTATTTCCACATTGACATCTATAAATCTATATAAGCATACCTCATTTTATTACACTTTGCTTTATTGTGCTTTACAATATTGTTTTTCTTTTCTTTTCTTCTTCTTCTTCTTTTTTTCAAATTGAAGGTTATGGCAACTCCACATCGAACAAGTCTATCAGCACCATTTTTCCAACAGCATTTGCTCACTTCATGTCTCTCTGTCACATTTTGGTAATTCTTACAGTATTTCAAACTTTTTCATTATTATTATATTAGTTATAGTGATCTGTGATCAATGATTATGACTTGCTATAAGCTCAGATGATGATTAAGATTTTTTAGCAACAAAGTTATTTTTTCATTAAGGTATTTGCATTATATTTTTAGACATAATGATACTGCACACTTAATAGACTACTGTATAGCATAAACGTAACTTGTAAATGCACTGGAAAACCAAATATTCATTTGACTAGTTTTATTGTGACATTCACTTTATTGCAGTGGTCTGGAACTAAACTCGCAATATCTCTGAGATAGGCCTGTATCTATCTACATCCACATCTATATTTGTATCTATAATATTCATCCATCATCTTTCTTCAGCATAATCCTCAAGAGTAGGAGAAATTATGGTCTTAAATTTTGAAAAGAATTTTTTCAAAGTAACAGTTTTATTATTTTTATATACGATATATTCACAGTGGGACTTCTGATTTCTTATTTTTCCAATTCGGTTTCTATGAGGTCTTTATGACATCCTGCTCAGTCTGGACACCTGTGTTCAGAAACTTCTGGAATGTCCTGACAAACATTCTACGTGTCCTAGTTGCAGCATTAAATACTAAAATTACCAGGGGTAGAGGCACCTGGCTGGTTTAGTCAGCAGAGCATGTGACTCAATCTCAGGGTTGTGAGTTTGAACCCCACGTTGGGCATGGAGCCTGCTTTAAGTTAAAACATAAATAAATTAAATACAATTACCAAAAGTCATTTGGTAATTTCTCATGTTGCATGGAGTTGTTGTCAAGAAACAAAGGAGAGTTTAGACCTAGCCCACTAAAAACTCATAATATTTCATTTTAATCAGATTTTGTTATGGTTTGGAAAAATTTATAGTCATCAATCTCATGACCTAAAATACTTTTTTTTTTTAAAGATTTTATTTATTTATTTGAAAGAGAGAGAATGAGAGACAGAGAGCATGAGCGGGAGGAGGGTCAGAGAGAGAAACAGACTCCCTGCCGAGCAGGGAGCCCGATGCGGGACTCGATCCCGCGACTCCAGAATCATGACCTGAGCCGAAGGCAGTCGCTTAACCAACTGAGCCACCCAGGCGCCCTGACCTAAAATACTTTTAAACTGAGAATGTAAAAAGTGTTTAAGTTACTATATTAATATTGTTAATATTAATAATAATGAACTAGAATTTATTGAGTGTTTACTGGTGTCAGTGTTCTAAATGCTTTGCATGCATTATCCCATTTAATACTCACAATGGATGATGTTGATGATGACTGGGCATTGGTAGCCACAGAGGTTTAGGAACAACAAACAAATATTTCAAGGAAACACAACTAGTAGCTGTCAATACTAGAACTCAAATTCAGTTCCATTTGGACCTAAAGTTATTATATGACATTGTACTATTATTGTATATCAAAGTTCTTCATGCAGAGTCTCTACCACAGTGCACAGTAAAAATCTGGCACTAAAACTGGCTTCAGTTTATATAAATTAATTTATATAAATAAATATAAACAAATATATCAAAATAAACACAAAGATACTGAAGACAACATGCAAAAGGATTAAGAAAAGTATTATTGACTGGGGATGCATACAAGCCAACAGCATAATTGCCCCCTCTCTCCTGATTTTTACCCAAAAAGTCCTTGAAATGATATAATAGATTCTACACATTTTTAAAGAGTAAACTCATAATCATGATGGAAAATCAGACAATAAGCAAGCAGTAGATCCTATATATCAAAAAATTCTTGGGGCGCCTGGGTGGCTCAGTTGGTTGAGCGTCTGCCTTTGGCTCAGGTTATCATCCCAGGGTCCTGAGTTCGAGCCCCACATCGGGCTCCCTGCTCAGCAGAGTACACTTCTCTCTCTTCCTCTGCTGCTCCCCCTGCTTGTGTGCTCTTGCTCTCTTCCTCTCTCTGTGTCAAATAAATAAAATAAAATCTTAAAAAAAAGAAATTCTTGGAAAATAGGAGTTAGATGGGGTACAATTCATCAACAGGAAGAGCAGAGGAAATGGCAAGCAAAGCCACGTTGTGGAAGATTCTGAGACAATCTCAAATGATGGTGAGTAATCAAAAGCAAGAGGGGATCTCCACGGACATTCTTTAACATTTTGAAGATCTTTATTCTGAGAAGTTGGCACCATGGGTTGCAGTCTTCACTCTCAATCTCCCTCATTTTCTAAACACAGTGAACTATCTGCTAAGGCAGAGCAACGACTGCAATAACCAAGACTGGAGATTTTCAGGAGATGATGTAACTCCGGACCACCACAATGACCTCTGAGGCAGAAACAAAAACAGAAGAAACACTTCTGACTCAGGCCCCCATGCAGAAGCAGTGACTCTCCCAGAGGCAAGACCTCTGCCATGGCAGGCTCTGGCTGCAGGGAGAAAGCAGAGGAGCCCCCAAACTCTTGAACCTGAGCAGGACACAGAATTGTCATGGCTAGAAGACAATTAACTGCTCACTCTCCCTTCTTCATAATCAGGCAGAGTGTTTAGCTATAGTAAGAATTGAATATTCAATATCTTCAATATAAATGTGCAGCTAACACAAAGAAAGAGTATTTTAAAAAGTTAAAAGAACATACTTTCAAAGAAATAAAATAAACACAACTGAACATTGACTTAGTAAACTGGAAGGTCTAATTGAAAATTTCTACCTAAATGCTGTGGCAAGGGCAAAGTGGTAGAATATATTAGAGAAAACATAGACAAAATGAAAAGAACCATATGTTCTAAGATTCCTCTAAGAGAAGTAAATTTAAAAAGTACAGAAAGAATGAACAGAGAAAAATTGAGACATGGATGTATAAATTTCTCAGAGTTGTGGAAATACACTCTTCTTAAAATTGAAAGGACCAGCAGGGCTCTAAGTAGAAAAAAAATGCAAAAAACCACTTAATATATTTTAATGAAATAAATTTAGACATATCCTCAACTTTCAAAACTCCAAACATAAATAGGAAAAAACAACAACAACAGAAAATCCTTGGCATAGGTGTTTTTGTGTATGTGATTTGTCTTTCCTTTCTTTCTTTCTTTCTTTCTTTCTTTCTTTCTTTCTTTCTTTCTTTCTTTCTTTTCTTTCTTTCTTTCTTTCCTTCCTTCCTTTTCTTTCTTTCTTTCCTTCTTTCTTTCTTTTCTTTCTTTCTTTCTCTTTCTTTCCTTCCTTCCTTTTCTTTCTTTCTTTCTTTCTTTCTTTCTTTCTTTCTTTCTTTCTTTCTTTCTTTCTTTCTTTCTTCTTTCTTTCTTTTCTTTCTTTCTCTCCACTAAAAGACAATGACAGCCTGAGAGGAAATTATTTTAAACATATCCTCCTGGGGCGCCTGGGTGGCTCAGTAGGTCTGCCTCTGGCTCAGGTCATGATCCCTGGGTCCTGGCATTGAGCCCCACACAGGCTCCTTGCTCAGCAGAGAGCCTACTTTTCCCTCTCCCTTGGTTGTTCCCCCTGCTTATGTTCTCTCTATGTGTCAAATAAATAAATAAAATCTTTAAAAAAAATTAAGACATAATATTTTAAACGGAAACAAGAGTAATACTTTACAATAATGAAAGTTGAAATCCACCCAGGAGACAGAACAATAATGAAAGGATAGATAGATAGATAGATAGATAGATAGATAGATAGATAATAGATTTTTTTAAGTAGTATAGTTATGAAATGTGTAAAGCATAAAAATATTGGACACAAGACAAAATTTTTAAATTTGTATTTATCCTAGTAAGTTTCAGTAAGTCTCTCTCACGGAATGACAAGTCATGTATTCAATAAATGAGTAAAAGATAATAGCATATGGGGTGCCTGGGTTAAGCATCAGTCAGTTAAGCATCCAACTCTTGGTTTTAGATCAGGTCATGATATCAGGGTCGTGAAATCCAGCCCCGCGTGGGGCTCTGTGCTCAGTGCAGAGTCAGCTTGATCAAGATTCTCTTCCTCTCCCTCTGCCCCTCCCCTGGGCTCTCTCTCTCTCCTCTCTCTCTCTCTCCCTCTCTCTAAAAAATAATTAAATCTTGGTGGCGCCTGGGTGGCTCAGTCGTTAAGCGTCTGCCTTCAGCTCAGGTCATGGTCCCAGGGTCCTGGAATCGAGCCCCGCATCGGGCTCCCTGCTCTGCGGGAAGTCTGCTTCTCCCTCTCCCACTCCCCCTGCTTGTGTTCCCTCTCTCGCTGTGTCTCTCCCTGTCAAATAAATAAATAAAATCTTTAAAAAAAAAATTAAAAAAATAAAAAATAATTAAATCTTTAAAAAAAAAGAGAAAAATAGCATATGATTAATAAATACCCCATTGAAGCATCATTTTCAAACTTTCTATATTAGGAAACATAAGAAATCCCAATTAGTTTAAAAAACTTTAGAATCCTGGGGCACGTGAGGGGCTCAGTCATTAAGCTTCTGCCTTTGGCTTAGGTCATGATCCCAGGGTCCCGGAATCGAGTCTCACATCGGGCTCCCTGCTCTGCAGGAAGCCTGCTTCTCCCTCTCCCACTCCCCCTGCTTGTGTTCCCTCTCTCACTGTGTCTCTCTCTGTCAAATAAATAAATAAAAAATCTTAAAAAAAACTTTAGAATCCTGCATACCCACATTATTTAACCTGAATGCAATAAATCCAAAATAAAACAAAAGCATAGTCTTAAAAGTATGTTCACTTATAAATTCATATATAATTAACACTAAAAATAAAATTTAAACTGCTGTCTAATTCAGAAGTCAAAGACAAAGCTATCAAAGATAATAAAATTTAGTAGAAATATAAATTATCAGGAAGATAAATAAATTGATGATAGATGATAGATAAAAATTAGTGATCATAATTTAACTTTATAAAAATACATTTTAAAATCAGATATAGCAGGTTAATTCCTAGAAATATGTAAAGAACCAAAACTGACCAAAAAAAAAGGCAGAAACTTAACTAGACTAATAACTACAGAAGAAATAGAATTGGTAGTCAAAGTTAAAGCCAAGACTTTTTATAAATGTCTTAAAGAAAGAATAAAGAATTTACCTAAGATTAAAAAATCACTATTAGGGGCACCTGGGTGGCTCAGTCGGTTAAGCGTCTCCCTTTGGCTCAGGTCATGATCCCAGGGTCCGGGGACCGAGTCCCACATCGGGCTCCCTGCTCAGCGGGAAGCCTTCTTCTCCCTCTCCCTCTGCCCCTCCCCCTGCTTGTGCTCTCTCTCACTCTCTCTCTTAAATAAATAAAATCTTTAAAAAAATAAAAACAAAAAGTCACTATTAAACATGCGAACCAAATCCTGATTTACCAGACTAAAAATTAATTTTCTTAAGCCTCATACTAAAATAATGTAATAGTAATAATAGTAATAATTGTGTAAAAACACAAAATACCCTCAAAATATATTTAAACTAATATGAATTAACATGGCTTGATATAATAAATTTATAATTATTCCATTTATTAGCAAAATTGCTATTAGAAAATATAATTAAAAGAAAACATTCTGCTGAACATAGTTATAAGTGTAAAAATATTAATATTATCCATTGTTAATAATGGTATGATGAAGTATATATCCTCACACATTTTTGGTGGGAATGTGAAGCATCCCACCCTTTTTGGGAAGGAATCAGAATTGTCTGTGCAAAAAAAAAAATGTGTAAATTTAGTTCTGGCAATTTAACTTCTAGTTCTTTCTCTGTCTCTCTCTTTGTTTCTCTTTCCCTCTCTCTACCTCTTTCTCTTTTTGTGCGTGCATAAGCATGTGTTCACAAAGTGAGAGAAAGAAATATTAACAACAGCATGGATTATAATGAAAAATATGGAAACAAAAAAATGTGTTCAATAAATTATGATAGCCCATAGCCCATATCTTGATGTACAGATATGGAAAGTTCTCCAAGCCACTTTATTAAGTAAAAAAACAGCAAGCTTCTTAATAATAGATATAATGTGATCCTTTTATTTAAACATACATTGAGATAAAGTGGGCCCTTGAGTATATGCTTTCTATATCTATTTTTATAGAAAGATTATAATTGTTATTTTAATAAATACATCTGAAATACACACTGCCATTCATAATTTTCATATATAAGAGACTGAAGAATTCCATATTCCAAGCTTTTATTTTTAACATATGTGCAGAGGCTATTATAAAATTATATTTACTTGACATTAACAAATTTGGCCCAAATAGTCAGGAGTTTGTCACTAGAGTTATTCAACACGTAATATTTATCAAATATCTATTATATGCGTAATAACATGCTAACCTCACATTTTGTGCCAAAACCTATGATAGACTTTCCTTTGATTGTAATTACACATTGAAACAATCACTTCACTAATTTTAACATGAACTAATGAATATCTAGGTTGCTTTGCCTCATGATCTCTTTTTCTCAGTTTTATTGAGAAATAATTGACATACAGCACTGTATAAGTTTAGGGCATATAGCATGATGGTGTGATACTGTGAAATGATTACTACAACAGGTCCAGCTAATATCCATGTTCTTACATATACAATTAAAAAAAAGACGAAAAAGAAGAAAAGAAATAAATCCTCCTCGTGATGAGAACTCAGGATTTACTCTTTTTATAACTTTCTCATATATCATACAGTAGTGTTAGCTATAGTCATCATATTGTACATTACATCCCTAGTACTTATTTATTGCATAACTGGAAATGTGTATCTTTTGAGAATCTTCCATCAATTACCCTTCCTCATCCTCTGTCTCTGGTGACCACAATTTGATCTCTTTCTTTATAAATTAAGGCAACATTTTTTGAGATTCCTCATATAATTGATATCATACAATATGTATCTTCCTCTTTCTGACTTAGTTCACTTGGCATTATGCCTTCAAGATTCATCCATGTTGCTGAAAATGGCAGAATTTCTTCATTTTTTTTGTGGTTGAATAGTTCTTTATTGAGTATGTATACTACAACTTCTTTATTCATTCATCCACTGATGGCCATTTACACAATTTCAATGTCTTGGCTATTGTAAATAATGCTGCTAATGAACAGGGGGGTGCACATATCTTTTTGAGTTAGTGTTTTCATTTCCTTTGGGTATATTCCCAGAAGTGGAATTACTGGATCATTATGGTAGTTCTATTTTTAATATTTTGAGGATCCTCTATACTGTTTTCCATAGTGTCTGCACCAATTTATATTCCCACCAACAGTGCACCAGGACTCCTTTTTCTCCATGTCCAGGCCAGCATTTGTTATCTCTTGTCTTTCTGATGATGGCTATTCTAAAATGTATAAGGTGTTATTTCATTGTGGTTTTAATTTGTGTTTTCTTAATGACTAGTGATGTTGAGCATCTTTTCATGTACCTGTTGGACTTTCATATATCTTCTTTGGAGAAATATCTACTCAGGTCATTTGCACATTTTAAATTGGGTTATTTGTGTTTTTGCTATTGAGTTGTATGAGTAATTTATGTTTTGGATATTAACTCCTTATCAGATATATGGCTTACAAATATGTTTTCTCATTCTGTAGGTTGTCTTTTTGCTTTGTAGATAGTTTTGTTTTGTTTTGTTTTGTTTTGTTTTTGCTGTGCAGAAACTTTTTAGTTTGATGTAGTCCCACTTGCTTATTTTTTATTTTGTTGCTTGTGCTTTAGGTATCCTATTCAAAAATATCATTAGTAAGATTTATATCAAGGGACTTTGTTCCTATGTTTTCATCTGTAAGTTTCATTGTTTCATGTCACTCATTTAAGTCTAATCCATTTCAAGTTGTTTTCACCACCCCTCGGTCAAATGAGGCTGAAAGATACTCTCACATTGGGGGCGGGGGGTGGGGAGTGGCAAAGTCTCAGCTACCTTTCCTGGATGGGAGGGAGAGGGACTACTCCAGGCTACACTCACTTTCCTGGTCTCTCTAGTTGGAAAGGTCCAGGAGCTACCCTCAGACTAGTGTATGAATGCATCCCCTTGCCTTACGTAGCATGGGAAGACTGCATGCTCTGGGGGCAATCGGCTTTGTCTGCACTTCTGTTGGCTCTAGCACCACTGGATTCACACCTTCCAGGAGTTGTCACAGGCCCTACAGGTCAGATGTGACTGGAAGGCACTCTCCACAGCAGGTGGGACTGTGACTCAGCACCTTACCTGGACATGAGCAAACTGGGTTCTAGGCCCAGCAAAACTCTTCATTTGCAAAACCCCAAAGCATTCAGGTTTGTACCCGACTAAGTACCCTACTCAGGGTGTGCCCCTCAGTTCTGCAGATGAGTAAAACCACTGGTTGGGCTTACTGCTTAGGCACTGCAGGTGTGAACTCATGCTGCCAAGATCTGTGTGCTGGTTGTTGTAAGCACCCTTCCCTTTCACCATCACAGTCAGATTCCCAGTGGTTGAGCCCCTCAGATTCCTCTGCAATCTCTGTGGTATGAGGTCAGAGTAGTGGCCCCTACAAAATGACCCACAGCATCAAGGATCCCGGGGCATGTTTTTGCCCTGTGGGCTCTTTTTTCCCACTTGAGGAACTGGAGGCTCAGGAGAGACCTTTCCACATGATGGCACACTCTCCTGGGGAAGGGGCAATGTCATCCCCATGTAGCCCCTTCACTTATCCTTCTAATTCAGTCTGTCTTGGTCTCTGAGGTGCAGAAATTTGCTTCCGCCTCACCCCTGATTCTCTCAGCGGTGTCTTGTTCTTGTATAGATCTTAGTTGTTTTTCTTGTAAGGGGGAGTGAAGTTAGGAACTTCTGTCACCATCTTGGTGACATCACTGTCTCATGATCACTCAGTAAACTGTTAAAGTAGCAGCCAGATATTTTGACTGTTTTCTAATACAAAAGAGAAAACAAATAAATGATGAAAATTTTGCTTAAATTTTTCCCTGCCAGGGCAGGGAAGCTATTTCATAACCTCATTAACTATTAAATATAAAACCCAGTCTCAACCATCTATTAAGCCTAACCAGGCTATTCAGGGAAGTGTGGAACCCACCCTACATCCTCAGTTAGGTATAGAACCGAGCCAGCAGTCCTATACAACTCTTCACAGCCCGTGGCACAGCCGCCCCATACCCATCCTCAGGGCTTAAACAGTTGGTCTCTTCAATAAATGGTGCTTGGATAACTGGATATTGATATGTAAAAGAATAAAACTGGACCCCTATCTACATCACTCAGAAAAATTAACTTGAAATAGATTAAACACTTAAACATATGACCTGAAACAATGAAACTCACAGATGAAAAGATAGGAACAAAGCTCCTTGATATGAGTCTTGTTTATGTCTTTTTGGATAGGATACCTAAAGCACAAGCAAAAAATTTGCTTATTATTCTTCCTCCAGTCTATTGAAAGACACATTTTCTTGAGAATAAAATTCTACAGAAAATATTTCCTTTTATATATATATATATGATAATTTCAAAAATATACTTTATAACCATTAAAGAAAGAAATCATCAGTCTATTTGATACTATTATATTTTAAAAATAGATTCTATATAATGTATTTTATTTATTTAAATTCTTGTGCCATTTATGGATTTTGGATAACGATGAATAGTTCAGAGGAAAGAGAACAATACATGAGCCCTGGATTTGAAAAAAGAAATCTAAGAAAGTTATTGATAACAGAATAAAGGTTCAATAGCTTTTTCCTCTGGTTATTTTTGCAAGACAAAAATTAATATCAAGAAACATCAAGCAAACAATTCTATCAAGAATATGGCTATCTTATATTTTATCTGTGCTTATCATCTAGGACATTTCACAGAAATGTAAAATGTGTTTAAATAAATGAATAAATAAATGTTTGCCTAAATGAATTTATAAATAAATTGATGACCACAAATCCAGGAGATAAAATAGCTTAACTTTGATTCCATATGTGTGTAATCAAAGAATTATTTAGAAAAGATTTATTACATTTCATACACCTAAACATTGGGACACAACATTGAATAAGCCAGAAATCACCCCTGCCTTCGAGATGGAATCATCTTAGGAAAGAATGAAACTTAAAAAATAATTTAAAAAATAAGCTAAATACTAGCATAAGTGAAGGCTAGTTTGGATGCACAGAGGGAGTAGGAACCTAGAAAAATCTGAAGGATAAATAAGAGTGAACAATGGCAAGAAAGATGGAGAATGAGTAGTGGGTAAGCAGAACAGGTTAGAGAACCATTTCCTTTAAAGTCATCTCAATCTTCTCAGATGCACAGCGAGGTTTCTGGATTCTTTTTTTCTTAATACCTCAACTAAAAAGTTAGCAAGGGAGTCTGTAATATGTGTCTCTATGATGTGAATTGTATGTAACCAATTTTAAAAAACTTTCTTCTGACAGCGCCTTAATTTTGACACCTCTCACTCTGTCTTGGGTTATTCTAATAGTTGCTGATCTCGCCAGCCTACTCAAACAGAACCTTTTCAGTGCCTTCCTATTAATGATTAGTGTTTCTTTCCTAGAAAACCATGCCAATCTTATACCACCTGTCTTTCAGATAGTGTCACGGCTCCACACATTAACATCCTTACCATGGCAACCACAACAGCTATTATGTGACATTAAGTGCCCTTTCTACTGTCTTTTTTAACAAATCTCTCCATGAAAACTCTATTACAGTTACCATGGAAAGAGAACCCACTGTGTCACTTTACTTATATATTTTTTCAATCTTATATTATTTTCCAATATTCTCTGTAATTTACTCATCCATTCAAGAATGTGGTGAGTGTCTAAACTATTCCAGGCTCTATATTTGGTATTAAGGACGTTAAGTATTAAGATGGGTCACTACCATAAAAGAAACACAGTCACATGAGAAACATAGACAAATAAACCAAAAATTATAATGTAATACAGTAAGTATTTCAACATTTTTTTTCATCTTTGAAAACTTAAAATTTCTTACACAATGAAACCTTTCTTGAAGTCTTGGGTTAAATAAAATTTTCTTTCCCTTTTTCTGCTGTAACACTTTGTTTATATCTCCATGAGGATACTTAATTCTTTTTTGCATTAAAATTAGTTTATTCAATTATTCAGTAAATATTTTACTATCTAGTGTGTGCTAGATGTTTCCTGTGTGCCCCCTACTGGCTTACAAATTCACTTAGCAAAAAAATCATAATTTTATTATTTCATTAATATCTAGAAAGGTATTTTGTGAGGGATAAATGTATTATTCTGTTTTCTGATTAGCAAATAAATACATCATTTAAGTACAGCACTGGGAGATGACTTTCTGACTGTAAAAAGAACATTAAACAATAAAGTCATGTGTTTCTTAAAAGAACTAATCCTATGTTATGTCGTCTTGTTAAAAATATGTTCAGAAACAGGAGCATCTGGGTGCCTCAGTTGGTTAAGCATCTGCCTTCGGCTCCCAGGATCCCCTGGTCCTGGGATCGAGTCCCGAGTTGGGCTCCCTGCTTTGATGGGAGCCTGCTTTTCCCTCTCCCTCTGCCTGCCACTCCCCTTGCTTGTGCTCACTCTTTCTCTCTGTCAAATAAATAAAATAAAATCTTAAAAAAATATATGTCCAGAAACAGACAGCAATGTTCTTACACTACTCTTTCTTCATGAGAATGCATCTGATACATTATGTTTACTTTAGGGTTTGGCAATTTAAGAATTATATTTTAAAAATGAAGTGCAAAGCATGATACATAACTGTATGATCTTAATTACATTAAAATGCTTACTTGTGTAGATACACACATGGGACATAGAAGTCAAACTATAAACTGCTTGTGATTATGGATGACTTTGTTCTTTGCTTCTTGTGTTTTTCAGTTTCATTTTATGCACATGTTAACTTTAAAAATAAATTTTTAAAACCTTAAAAAAATAAAAATGAAGTGCATGCAAAAACATAAACAGAATGATGATGCTTTGGGATATTAGGTTATCGGAAAAGAGTTGAAAAGTTAGAGAAATGGAAAATGTTTATGTGTGGAAAAACAAGCATGGTAGAGCAAACGGAAGAAGAGGATTATTATCATTAAATTGTATGTCCCCATCCAACAGAAAATCTAGAATTAATGAAGATTATATAATTGAGAGATAGAGTCAGATTTTGATTTAAACATGGTAGAAGTCACCTACTAAGAGAGAATTGTTCAGGAGTGTTCACTCAGAAGCTCAATAAATGCTGAAATAGAAATCCTTACCTTGAACATTGTAGTAGATTATTTCTAAGTCTACTTTTCTTTTTTTTTTTTTTAAGATTTTATTTATTTATTTGACAGAGAGACACAGCGAGAGAGGGAACATAAGCTGGGGGAGTGGGGGAGGGAGAAGCAGGCTTCCCGCCGAGCAGGGAGCCCGATGTGGGACTCGATCCCAGGACTCTTGGATCATGACCTGAGCCGAAGGCAGACGCTTAACGACTGAGCCACCCAGGCGCCCTCTAAGTCTACTTTTCAAGTTATGAGCCTAAGATACTTCACATATCTAGCCATATTCCAATTTCCATTGTTTCTTTATTTTAGGATTATATTGTTTTCACTTTAGTTGAAAGAATAGTACATAAGTGACAATATTTAAGTAAAGCAATCATTTCCTAGTGTGTATAAATGAACAAGTCATAAATTATTCATAAATTGTCTAATCAGTCATAACTGAAGGGGCTTCACATATAAATTTCTTTCTGTAAGTACACGTAAGTCTGTTTGTGTCGATTGGGCGTATTTAACGTCAATAACAAAACTATGCATGGGCTCAATATTTTATATATTTCATGGCTTTTCTTTTCCACTCTTAGCTGTAATATTTACAACATGTAATATTAAGACAAGTACTATATAAAAAACAGGATTATAAAACTATAAAATTTAATACGACGTGTGACATTAATATATTTGGTGGAGAGAATGAAGAGAGGGCCTCAAAGAGCAAAGAAAAATCACAAGGTGTGAGGGAAGAAGCATGACAAAGATGTGTAAGAGAAGGGTTCCTAAACCCAGGGGAGGAGCCATCCACTAAGTGACCCCGAATAGCCTGGATTATAATAGGGCCACCAAGTCACCTGCGGTCTCAATGTTTTCATCTCTGTGCTGAGGCGATGGGCGCAGATCATCTGAAAAACCCCTTTGAACTTAAACATACGATTTTATAAAATCCCCTCTGTATTTCTAATCAAATTAAATGCATCTCAAATTGCTTGCGGAAGCAGGCAGTGTTTCTTTTTCTGAAAAGGAAGATATTGTTGTTATGGCTTTGGGAATATCTGTCAACTTTCAATTATATAATTTGGGATAATCCATTTTCTTTATTTATCTCATCTTTTCATTGCCCACTTTATAGTCCTTTTACTGCTTATTAACACCAGAAGGCTTGTGAGGAATAGACCGTGTGGGAGATTTAAATCAACAAATGCTTGTACTATATGATCCTTTTTAAAATCATGAGAGTATGAAATGGATTAAAATGAGACCTTTGAATTCATCATGGACTGAAGGATTCTTCTCATTACCTCAGATCATCAAGACTTGACCATTAAGATTACAGAGCATCTTGGTAAGAATTTCCTTCTCAACAACTAATGATAACGTCAACAAAAACACTGCAATATAACAATAACTATGTATTCAGTGATTAGAATCTTACAAATAGGAATATTAGTATTGATCTCTAAAGAAGACCATACATTTCAAGATTGATCATAATTAAATCCCTGAGGCTGGAAAAATGTAATCAAATTACAAAAGAATTCATTTTTTTTTTTTAAAGATTTTATTTATTTGACAGAGAGAGACACAGCGAGAGAAGGAACACAAGCAGGGGGAGTGGGAAAGGGAGAAGCAGGCTTCTTGCTGAGCAAGGAGCCCAATGCGGGGCTCGATCCCAGGGCCCTGGGACCATGACCTGAGCAGAAGGCAGATGCTTAACGACTGAGCCACCCAGGCGCCCCAAAAGAATTCATTTTGAGACAGCTTGATTTCATCAGAATGTAAAATATTATAAAATATGTTACCTGAATATGCAGACATATTAATTGGTGTTGAATGTATTCATGAATTCATTTAGTATATATAACAATATTTGAGTACTGTAGAAATGAAACAACAAACAAATAAAATATGATAATCTGATTTACAGGCTTGTACTAGTTCATTGCAATCAAATAATTATAAAAATATTACTGATTTTACAAATGAATAGTCAAGAAGTTGTTTAATAATCTTTGTACGGCACCATAAGCATCTAAAATGATTGTTCATTTAGAAGACACTTCTA
>NC_138371.1:68931086-69003115 GCF_054177405.1 Leptonychotes weddellii | reverse complement strand
TCTCTCTCTCTCTCTAAAATAAATAAATAAATAAATCTTCAAAGAAATTACAAAATAAAGAACAAACTTACAGAGTTGTTAATATTCACCATGGGCTTTTTTTCTAATTCATTGATTTCTACTTTGATTTTTATTATTTCTCTTTTTCTACATATCATAGACTTATTTTTCTATTTTTTTTTAAGTTTTTAAGGAAGAGACTTAGGCCACTGTTTTGAAGCCTTCATTTTTTTAATAATTATTTAATGCTATATAGGTTTCCTGAGTTCTTTCATTTATTACACAAAGTTTAATATGCTTGTTTTCATTATTATTTGGTTTAAAATGTATCTATTATACATATTGTGGAATTCTTATTTAAGTCATGAGTTATATAGAAGTGCTTCTTTAAAAGATGTCAATACTTAGATATTTTGTTGATATTGATTTCTAATATAATTACTTCATTATCAGAGAAAATTCCCTGTCAGATTTCAATCTTTTAAAATTTATTGAGGGTTATTTTATGTCGAGGTATATTGTTTCTCTTGGTGAACAAGTCCTGGAAAATAATATTTTAGCGTTATTTGTTGTAATGGTCCATCCTACATGTCACCTAGGTCAGGTTGCTAGATTGTATTGTCTAAATCCTTAATTACTTTAGCTTTTTTTTTTTTTCACCTACTTGTCCTATCAGTTACTGGAGGAAGAGTGTTAAAATCCTTAATAATTACAGACTTGTCTATTTCTTCCCTTAGTTTGATTTTTATTAGTCTCATGTTATAGGTGCATACATATCCAGGGTTGTCAGGTCCTCTTGGAAAATTGTTCTTTTTATTGTTATGTAGAGTCCCTCCTTCTCCTGTAGGACTCTTTGTCTTTATGTCCATTTTTTCTGATATTGATATAGCCATGCTAGCTTTTTTTGTTTACTGTTTGCAGGATATATCTCTTTTTATAATATATGTTAAATGTATATCACATAAATAACATATAGTGTTTCTTACTTTTTTTTTTAATAGAGTCTATAAATCTCTGCCTTTGAATGGGTTTGAGTTTACCATCCTGCTATTTGTTTTACATTTGTCCCTTCTGATTTTTCATCCTTTATTGCTTCTTCGCTGTCTCTGTTGGGTTAATTGAATATTTTTATCACTTCCTTTTATTTCATTGATTGGTTTATTAGATATCACCTGTTTTTCTATCATTTATTTTAGTGGTCACTCTAAGGTTAACTATGTATCCTTATCTGACCAAAATACATTAACAGTCAATATTGTTCCTTTGAATTCTTTTTGCTTCATACTTCACACCTGACACTTTATACAGTCTATTTCACTCTTGGTCCTTGTGAATTCCCACTTTGCATTTCTCTCTGCCCACTTTTCATTTTCTGCTTTACAAATGTGTTAACCTTCCAACAATATAATTCAATTTAACCACAAATTCCATTACCATTCCATCATAATTACAAGATCTATAATTCCATTAACTGTTGTAATATCTCTTATTTCTGCATACAGCAAACTCACATCTCACAGTGTTATTATTTACTTTAATCATTCAGTTGTTCTTTAAGTAAAGTAAGAGAGAAAGAAAGTGTAATCTTTTGTATTTATCCACTTGCTTACCTTCCCTGGTGCTCTTTATTACTTATTATAGATGCACCTTTCCTTCTGGCATCATTTCCCTTCAACAAGGCTATCCTTTGGTAGTTCTTGTACAGCAGGTATTCTAGCATCAAATTCTTTCAGTTATTCATCTGAAAATATATTTATTTTGCCATATTTTTGAAGAGCTTTTTTTTTTTTGGCTGACTACTTAGATTTTTTTTTTTAGATTTTATTTATTTATTTGACAGAGAGAGACACAGCGAGAGAGGGAACACAAGCAGGGGGAGTGGCAGTGGGAGAAGCAGCTGTTCCCTGCTGAGCAAGGAGCCCAATGCGGGGCTCGATCCCAGGACCCTGGGATCACGACTTGAGCCAAAGGCAGACACTTAACCCACTGAGCCAGCCAGGCACCCCCTAAATCTTATTGTTGATTGATTTTTTTATTATATATTGTTTTACTGCCTTCTAGTCTTTATTAGTACTGAAAATAAATCAGAGATCATTTTTATCAATACACCTCTATATGCAATATGTCTTTTTTCTTTGGTTGTTTTCAAGATTTTCCTTGTATCTTTTACTTCAAAAATTTGACTCTGATATTGCTAGGTGTGGTTTTTCTTTACACTTATCTTTTTTGTGTGTGGTTTACCGAACTTATTGGATCAGTAAGTAGGTGTCTTTCATTACATATGTGACTTTTGGGCCATTATTTTCTCAAATGTGTTTTTATTCCCCCATCATACTCTTTTCGTTGTAAGACTCTGCTTGTCTTCAATCTTTTTTTTTCTTTGTGTTTTTCAGATTAGATAATTTATATTTATTTATATTTGGGTTCAATGATCCTTTCTTCTATCATTTCCAATTTTATTTTGTGTTTCTCTAGTGAAATTTTTTTTCAGTTATTTTGTTTTACAGTACTAGAATTTTTATTTTACATTTATATTTTCACCCCTTTGTTGAAATTTGCTGTCAACTCAGTAGGGATGTTGTCCTTTAATTCAATAAACATATTTCCTTTAATTTTGTACCTATTTATAATTGCTGTCATAAAACCTTTGTCTTTTACATTTAACATCTGCCTCGTCTTGTTTTCACAATTTTTTATTGATTGAATTTTTAAAAACTTTTTATGGATCACAGTTTTCTTTCTTTCTCTCTCTCTCTCTCTCTCTCTATGTGTGTGTGTTTCTAATAGTTTTTGATAGGATTCTAGACATGGCAAATAATATGCCATAGATTCTTTGGAAACTGAGAAGTTTTAATTTGTATTTTGTCAAGAAGTTCAGTTACTGGATTATCACCATAAAAGCTTGTTAAGGATTGGTTTTATGCTTTGTTAGTGCTGATCTGTGAAAAATCAAAGATTGAAAGCACTCAACCTTCACATTCTCTCCTGTCCAGAAATCTTAACCATCTGAGCCACCCAGGCGCCCTCCTGTCCAGAAATCTTACCAAAGCTCGCTTTTACATTTTGTTAGGGCAGAATGTGATATTTTGGGGCCAGGTGCTTATTCCTAAGACATTTACTTTCTGGGGTCTCAGTTAGAAGCCATAATTATTCCTAGACCTTAATAAGATATCTCTAGTCTGGCTGGGCCAGAATTACAACATTCCCCAGCATTTATTTTCCCCCCACACTGATCTATACCTGGTATCTCTATTCCACTCTCAATGCCTAGCAGCAGGGAATCCTGGAGTTGTGCCATCCTGTGCATGTACAACTAAGGCCCCAACCACAGAGTCATGAGTAATTCCAAACAGACACTGGGGCCCCAACTCTGTGCAGCTCCCTGTTCTCCCTAGACATCCCAGACACCTGACCTTTCCTTTATTCTAATTTTAGTTTCTTCAGTTTAGCAGGACAATGTTGGTCTCCTCTAACTCCAGGCTTCTGTGGTGTTGTCAGGAAATTGTCCTCAAGTAGAGAGTTCATGTATCCAGTGATTCTCTCTCAGTCATCTCTATCAGGGATCATAGCTTGCCCTGTTTATTCTTCACTGCCTGGAAACCACTGTCTTTTATATTTTGTCCTAGTTTTATACATGTCTGTGTTGGAAAGTAATTTAATACAAATTTCTTTACCATGGACAGAAGAAGGCCATTTATCCTTTTATTCAACAACTTAAGATGGAATCTGCTATTGGCTCAAATTTATGTGCCAAAAATATTTCACATGGTACTATAGGATATTTAGCATTTAAATTAAAGAAAACGTTGTTAAAGAGGACCAGAGTCAGACAGTAGTTAGAGCTGCAAAACAAATTTTGTTCAGGAACTACTGCAATAGGGGTAAAAGACCTCAGTATAGAACTAGGCTCAATTCTAAATACAAGGAAAAGTAGGGATTTTTAGCCAAAGAACAGGAAGAAAGGGTTGGTGGGTAGAAAATGACTAAGAGGCGACATTAAGAGTAGGGGATCCTTGCTCAAGGAACGCCAGGTGATAAGATAGCAAGGCTGAGGGATGAAACGTTTGATCAGAGCTATCAAGAGTGATCAGACAGTAGGGTGGAGGATTGTCCCCAAACTGACTTAGCAGAATTCTTGCTGCAACTGAGCTATGCAGGCTCAGCAAGGACAGGGGTCAAGGTCGAGGGCTAGTTGAGAAGAGAGTTCAAAGGAGCCTGACTGAAGTGTGGTCAAGGGGAGAGTCTTCACGTCTACTCTAGACTTTAGAGCCTGATTAAAGTGTGGTCAAGGGGAGAGTCGTTGTCTGGGTCCAGACTTTAGAAACATTGATCATTACTCTATTAGTTTTATTTTATTATGTACAGTATTATGTTGCTGCTGATTTAACATTTTTGAAACAGAGTTGTAGCTAAACAATGAAGAGTATATTTAATGTTACAGACTTCCTTTTCCTGAAAAACATGTTAACATCACAATACATTAGAAAATCAATATATTCTTAGAATTAAAGTAATATGATACTTATCCAGTATCATAAACTTTTTAAAATGTAAAGCAACCCTAATTAGAAAGCTTCTTGTCACTTCATGTAATAAATATTTACCTATTCAACAAAAAAATTTTTTATAGATCCAAGGTTGGATTCTTTCTTCAAGTGAGAATGGTAAACATAGTAAGTAGTTAAAGTTAAAAATTAACCTGTAATTCAGTTAACATGTCTTTAGAGTCATAGAGACCAAGTTTGAAATCCTTCATCTGACTTCTAAAGTGCTTCTAAAAACATATAAATAACCATCTGAGAAAGCTTCCTCAAATGTTCTAAGTATCATATGTAAGATAATAACATGTACTTTCTAGGATTGTGGTAAAAATCATACATTTTTTTTGAACTGGCATAGTACGTACTTGATACTAAAAATTCAATATATGTTCAATTATTAAGATTAAGCTCTGATGGCATTATTTGACAATGTTAAATTATATATACTTTAAACTTCTAAAGAAATCATTGTAATATAGAGTCTTATTGCTGCTTCATGTCTGTGTCTGTGGAGACAATACAGTCTGAATCCAGATATAGTAGAGTTTATTTACAAAATGATTAAACATTGAAAGACTAACTTGTCATCAAGTCTTCCTCCAGAAACTATTTACATTAAAAGATATCCTTCTGTCTGGAAAGATTTATGTCTACATTTTTAGCTAGATGCCTGGATCAGTACTTTGAATGTTCTTTCTGCTAAGTGTGCAATTTATCTAGTATCCTCTCTGAGTGAGGATGAGTAGGGGTGTGGAGGAGGATGGATCTGGGCTGTGTGCTGTACTGTAGAGACAGAAGTTGGCTAGAAAATAAAGGAGCATACCAAAAATAATTAAGCCCAAAGGAGTAAAAACAAGTTTAGAAACTAGCAACTGAAAATAAGTTCTAAGGAAAATGAGGGCTGGAAAAATCCCCGGAGGCAATGTTACAAGGTCTACATTTGGAGCAGAGAACCTTTTATAAAATGCCAGTGGAAGAGCCCTTGGTCAGGTGGATGGTTGTTAAGGGCCTTGATCTAGTCAGACAGGCTAAACATGTGTTAGTGTTAGGAAAAGGGTATAAGAATTAGAATGACAGGGTATTGAGAAATGTTTCACTCATCACAACGAGAGAGACTTTAAAGAACAAGGAAGAGTTGTAAAGTTAAACTTTGTGGATCTAGAAAGAAACATGAAAAGAAATGCATTAAGGGGATGTATTTGTATCTGAATCAAAAAGTAAAAAAAAAACGTGTCTGTTATTAACAGATAAGACTGAAATCAAGAAGAAAGCATTGACCTTGATTAAGGATTAAGTGTCTTTACAGTTTATAATAATTTATAGTGAGCTTTTGGTTTAAAAGAAGATAGGTTAGTTTTGTTTTGGTTTTAAAATTTCAAATATGTACGTAAATATCCCCATGCTTGTACTTATTCTCTGTTCCTAAATTAGAGAGTTAATAAATGGGCTTCTCATTTGAATTCCATCCCTACTGCTCATGTTAATGCAGACTTCTAATTTGCCACTTATATTAATTTAACTTAATTTAATTTTAAACAGCTTTGTTAACATGTAATTCATAAACACACAAAAACTGAACATTTTAATGCACACAATTTGATGAGTTTGGACATATGAAACTATCACCGCAACATATCTCTCACCTCCAAAAGTATCCTCCTTCCTCTTTGGACTTTTTGTTTGTTTTTTGTTGTTTTTGTTATTGTGCGGTAAGAATACTTAACATGAGATCTTCCCTTTTAATATATTTTTAAGTATACAGTACTGAATTGTTACCTATAAGCTTGTAGTCTAACAGATCTCTAGAGTTTCTTCATCTTGTAAAACTGAAACTTCACACCTGCTAGGCAACTCCTTATTTCTCTTTACCCCCAGGCCTTCACAGCCATCACTCTACTCTTTGTTTCTATGAGTTTGAGAGTTTTTAGATACCTCATATAGTGAATCATTTAGTATTTGTCCTTTTGTGACTGACTTATTTCACTTATCATAATGTCTTCCAGCTTTATCCATGTTTTTGCAGGAATTCCTCCTTTTTATGGCTGAATAATATTCAATTGTACATAAATACCACACTTATCCTTTCATTAGTCAGTGGAAACTTAGATTGCTTCCATATCTTGGCTATTGTGAATAATCCTGCAATGAACATGGAAGTACAAATATTTCTTCCAGATTCTGAGATCGATTTTTTTCACATAAATACCCAGAAGTAGAATTGCTGGATTATATGGTCATTCTATTTTTAATTTTTGGAGAAGCCTCCATCCTGTTTTCCACAGTGGCTGCACTATTTTATATTCCCACCAACATATATGATAGTTCTAATTTCTCTATATCCCTGACAACATGTGTTATCCTTTGTTTTTTGTTTGTTTGTTTGTTTTTTGATAATAACTATCCTGACAGGTGTGAAGTTTTACACGTTGGGGTTTTGATTTGCATTTCCCTGATGATTAATAATGTTGAGCATCTTTTCACATACCTGTTGTCCATTTGGGTATCTTTTCAAGTTCTTTGCCAATTTTTAAAAAAGATTTTATTTATTTATTTGAGAGAGAGACAGCACAAGCCGGAGAGAGAGGCAGAGAGTGAGGGAGAAGCAGACTCACTGCTGAGCGGGGAATCCATCAAGGGGCTCGATCGCAGGACCCCGGGATCATGACCTGAGCTAAAGGCAGATGCTTAACTGACTGAGCCACCCAGGCACCTCTCTTTGCCCATTTTTTAATCAAGTTATTTGATTTTTTTACTATTGAGTTGTAGGAGTTCCTTACATATTTTAGAAATTAACCCCCATCAGCTGTATTAATAGCTACATATATCTCATATGTCCCACTACTCTCGCTAACACCTCCACTTTTTCATCCACCCCTCGCAAGCACTTGCCTCTCTTATTTCCTCCTATAGAATCCCTGAACACTATCAATTATGTTTTTCTCAATTATGTTTTTAGCGAGGTTTATTTATGTTTTTCTTGTTTGTTGTGTTTTGCTTATTTTTCTTTTTCTCCCCCAGACAATTTCTGCTTTAGTCTAGCCTGAGGCAAAGAAAGAAACCATTGTGATAAAAAAGAGAAAAAAAATGCACAAAAATGGAATATAAATCAGTATCTCAGTATTATCCTGGACCTCATATTTGTTTTGGTTTTCTTTAAAGCAGGAAGACAATTTTGACTTAAAGTAGCGCTAAGGCTTTTCTTAATACCTCATAGACCCTGTTGATCTAAGAACCTAGATCTGTCTTTACTTTTCATTGGATTGTTGAATTTCTTCTCTAGGTCCCTACATTTGTTTTATGAATATATAAGACCAGTGATGAATTACCTCCACATTCCTTGCTCTCATTTGTTTGTGACAAAATCTTACTGGCCTTTTTCTTTTAGTTTTTACAGGATTCTTCAAGCTGTTTTTTTTTTTTTTTAAGATTTTATTTATTTATTTGACAGAGAGAAAGACAGTGAGAGAAGGAACACAAGCAGGGGGAGTGGGAGAGGGAGAAGCAGGCTTCCGCTGAGCAGGGAGCCCAACACGGGGCTCGATCCCAGGACCCTGCGGTCATGACCCGAGCTGAAGGCAGACGCCTAACGACTGAGCCACCCAGGCGCTCCTCAAGCTGGGTTTTTACTTCACTGATTCAATTTTACTCTTCTCTGCTATTTACTACTTCCTGCTAGGTGATTTTTTAAAAAATTTATAATGATAATTTTCAAAAAATTACCATTTTCTCTCAACATTTTAATAAATTCATTGACATCTTAAATCTTGTTAAGATTATAAAAAGAGTATTTTGAAAACATTTCTCCTGCTTATCAGAGTGTTTCTCTAAGAGGTAAACATTTATTCATCTTTATGTAAATTTCCTTCTTTAGAATATTTATATATATACTTGATATTTTTCACTTCACTTATTCTTTCAGGAATAAGTGTGTTTTTCAGGAAAGTATGTGTTTCCTTCTTATTATGATTAAGATTGTCCTATTAGATTTTTTTTGGGTGCAGTTTAAAAATTTAGTCTTAAACAAAGAAGGAAGAGAAAGGATTATTTTATTTGTATTGTTGTATTGTTAATGGAGAACTGATTTTCACAGAAAGCAGAGGGAGAGAGTTCTGCAGAGAAGAGTGTGGTATGGAAGGAAAAGTTACGACCATGGGGATTAATTATGATAGCTGGGTATCAGCTTGGGGCAATGTGCTCTTCTCTACATGGAGTTAAATAACAAAAATTCAGCTGAGCTGAGCAGGGAGCCTGATGCGGGGCTCGATCCCAGGACCCTGGGATCATGACCTGAGCTGAAGGCAGATGCTTAACGACTGAGCCACCCAGGTGCCCCAAGAGCTAGTATCGCTTTTTAAAGAACTAATACCCTTAGTATATAAAGAACTCTTAAAATTGTAGTGGAAAAACACAGGAATCTGATTGAAAAATGGGCAAAGGAAATGATGAGACTGTTGTAAATAAAACATAATAATGGGATCTTGAACATGTGTAAAGATGTCCAACTTCACACATTATAAGAGAAATGCAGAACAAAACAAAATACTATGCCTACATATTAAGTTGGCAAAAATTTCAAGTCTGACAGCAAATTCTGCTAATAAGGCTAAGAGAAGCAGCACATTTTTTTTACTTTGCAGGGCAGGGGGAATGTAAAATGGAACACTTGTGAAGAACAATTTGAAAACATCACTTCTAGGAATTTACCCTACAATTAAACCATCATATATATATATATGTATATATATATATATATACACACACACACACACACAGTCTTATCATTCCTTATAGCAGTAGTTATTAATAAAAAATTGAAATAACTTAAAAAAACAATAGTTTGATTCAGTAATGGTCAGATGCACAGAAAATACTATGCAATTGTGTAAAAGATTGAAAGAGAATTCTACAAACTGATATGGAGCAATTTTCAGGATGTATTTTTAGCAAAAAAAAAAAAAAAGCAAAATGCAAAGTGTATTTGTATAAAACAGAGGACATCTGAATTAAAATTTATTTTAACTAATTAGTATATTTACTTGCAGTATGGACTGATACCTTCATGCAATGGATATACTTACTTTATGCAATGGATCAATGGATATATTTATATATTGGCACCTCTTCTGTCCCTCCCGTTATAACCTACCCATTTCCAATAAATAAGTAATTTCATTTATTCTGGGTAATTCCTCTGTTTTTCCTGCAAAATAGAATGCCAGCTAAAGAATATATGAAGAATGATAGAATGAAAACATTACCATTAGGCAATCATCATAATATTAAGTATTTCAGGCAAAACTAAAGAGCAAAATTTTGATCAGGAATAGCATATGTAGGTAGTCGTAAAGTATCTTTCCATAAATCGGTTATTAATTATAATGAGAAAAATAGTAACTTTAATTATGATGAGAAAAATAATAACTTTATAGGGCACGAGTTATCCAAATGGTCAAAGTTCACACCATCATCATTGGAACAAACGTACTTACCATGTCTCACCTGATGTGGTCTACTCATGACACAACATCACTTCTGTGGTATTCCTCTCCAAAAGGCACAGCCTGAATCTAGTCACGAGAAAACACCAGACAAATACAAACTACAATCGCTTCTTGTTGTTGCTATAAACAATGACTACATACATAGTAGTTCAAAACAACATGAGTTCATTTTCTTGTGGTTTTAGAGATCAAAAGTCTGAAATGGGTTTATGGAGCTAAAATCAAGGTACAGCAGAGTTGTGCTCCTTCAGAAGCCTATAGAGGAAAATCTGTTTTCTTGTCTTTTCCAGCTTCTAGAGGTTGCCTGTATTTCTTGACTTAGGGCCCATTCTTCTGTCATCAAAGCCAGTGATGTAGCATCTTCAAATCTCTCTCTCTCCCTCCCTCCCTCCGTCCTCCTCTCCTCCTCTCGTCTCCCTTTTCTCTTCCCTCTCTCTTTTTCTCATTCATTTCTATCCCATTGACAAATATCCTACTCTGATTTTAACCTTTTTGTAAGTACCCTTATGGTTACTGTGCTGTTCACCTGGATTATACAAGATAATCCTTCCATCTTGGGATGGTCAAATTAATCATATCTGTCAAGTCCCTTTTGCCATGAAAGATATCATAATCACAAGTTTCAGAAATTTAGCAAGTGGACATCCTTAAGAGACCATTATTCAGTCTGCCACAGAGACATTTTACAAAATACCAGGTTCTATCCTAAACAAATGTCACACAAATTTTATGTGTCATGAAACACATAAAATTTGATGAATCATTCCAGTTAAAGGAGACTAAAGATAGATAAAAACTAAATGCAACTCCTGACATGGGATTGGAAGCTGCATCAAAAAAATTGCTATAAAATATTATTAGGCTAATAGACATAATTTGAATAACTGAACAATGATTATGTAAGTGAATGTCCTTAATTTGAGGAAAAACACATTGAGATATTTAGGAGCAAAAGAGCATATTGCTGTAATATAATCTTAAATGGATTAATCATAGTAATAGGAGAATGATAAAGCAGACGTGGCAAAATATCAACAACTGATTAATCTGTTAAAGGGATCCAGGAGTTCTTTGCAAGATTCTTGCTGGTTTGTCCTGTAAATTTGAAGTTACTTAAAATAAACCAGTATTAACATATACCCCCAGAAGATCTCTTATAATACAATCTTATCAGGTAAGCTCTTCATTATCAGCACTTACACTACAGTTACCCAGAAATGGTCTTCATGATGCCAATGAAGAATAATAGAAAAAAAAATAATCGAGGCTCAGGTGAAAAGGTGCTAGAGGCAAATGTTCAATGTTGATCCCTGAAATGAGCCTGCATTCAAGTACAATGGGATGGTAATACATCAGACATTACAGTCAGTGGTAAATTAATTTTTTTTTGAGCTACAGAGCATTTCAGAGAATTTTTTAGTCATGGGATACACGATGCAAGCAATAATTAAGGCAGAAGTGTACATGATAGCTTGGAAGAAAATCACTTTGGAATTTGGCAGCTAAAGGAATTTACAACAGATTATATGACTTTCCTAGCATACTAATTTTGAGATGACAGGGGTTAAAACTGGGATGTTAGCAGGTGGCCTGGAGAGGAAGAGGTAGAGTTATTGCAAAAAAAAAAAAAAGGAATCAATAGAATGTGACATGCAAGATATGGTGAGACTAAAAGAAAGATAAAACTATGAAAAGGATATTTTTACTTGATTTTTTTTATCTTATTAGTTTGGATAACTAAGCAATTAATGGAAACTTTGACAGGAAAATTGCTATGTGAGAATAAATAATTCAATATTTGGCATAATAAGTCTGATCAAATAGTAAGACAAACATTAAGAAATAACCTATAAGAAATTGTATATTTAAGACCAAATCTCAGTAGACACAAAAAGAAGTTCAGTTGTAAAACTTAGTTATGGAAAGATGCCTACTGATTCTGATATTTTACATTAACATTGGACCTAGTTATTTAATGTTATGGAAACATGGAAAATCTAATATGATGAGAAAGAGAAATCTATTTCCATACTTACACAGCAATAAGCTGTCAGTTTATGCACTTGCACATTTCCATTTTCTTTCAAGATAAAATGGATTTTGTATGTGCAATTTGTCTCTAATTTTATCACATAATGTTATTTTAAGGCAATGCAGCAGATCTATTTTTGTCAAGATAGCATCATAATTTTAGAACCTGTGTGAAAAGTAACTTCAAAATCTATAAAAAAATATATATAAAATCACATATAAATTGTTATGATTAATTCTGCTTGGTACTTTTCAGGAAAAAAAAAGTCATTCACTTCCTCTTTAAATTATGCAGTATAAACTTTGCTATGTTAATGGGTTTTGCAACCCATTAGCCATGATGATTATTACTCAGTACTTACTTAAATACTCTATAGATTGTGTTTTATATCTTTTTTACACTTCCTGTTGCTCTAATCTTCTGAAGAATTCTCAATTGAAAACATTTTTCTCTTTCCACTGGTCCCTCTTTACTTCTAGCTAATGCCAGTGGGCTGCATTCCATTGGATCTCATATTTGTGTATCATCCTTTAAAAAAATAATCTCCATTATCATACACCACATTCATTGAGCACTTGCAATGCATTAAATATTACATGAAGTAAGTGATATTTAAGTATGGTGTATTAGTTCCCTATTACTTCTGTAACAAATTACCACATACTTAGAGCCTTGGAAAAAAATGCAAAATTATTTTCTTACATTTCTGGAAGTTAGAAGTCTTAAAAACAAACAAACAAAGGTGTTGGTAGGGCTGTATTCCTTCTAGAGGCTTCATGAGAGAATCTGTTCCCTTGTCTTTTCCAGCTTCTAAAGGCCAGCTACATTTCCTGCCCCCTTCCTCCACCTTCAAAGTGAATTATTTCAATCTCTGCTTTCAGTTGCCCCAGCTCTTTCTTCTCCCCTTGATCTTCTTACCTCCTTCTACAATAGCTTTTTGATTACATTGGCCCATCCAGATAATCTGGGATAATGTTCCTTTCTCAAAATTCTTAATCTTATTACATCTTCAAAGACACTTTTCCAGAGAATATTCTAGGGATTAGGAGATGGACATCTTTGGGAAACCATTATTTTGTCTACTCCTCATGAGTCAGAGTGATAAATATCTTTCCAATGTCACTCAGCTCGTTAATTAGCAGAGGTCAGAATAAACCCAGAATTTTATGACTCTGAAAGCAGTCCCCACACATTGTGGCCTTCCTGGATCGCTCTTACAGCCTCCATCCTTTGGAAGCCTTCTAACTACTTTTACTCCCAACAGGAGTACCGAAAACCACACATGCTTCACATATTGATGACCGTGGAAATGAAATAGCCATGGAATATCTGCTTTACTCCTTCAGAAGTAGTATGGGCATATATTACTTCACTGCAAGCTTTGGTAAGCTTTTTATAGTTCTTATTTTTCACTGCTAGACAAAGGATATAGAATTGGGTTGTTTGATTTTGATCCTAAAAAAAATCTCTTCTGACCTTGCTGCTTTCCTGCATATACAGAAAACATATCAACAATATGATGTATGGTTTGCTCACATCCTCCACAGTTGTTGAGTTTTCAGATCATATGTTCTAGATATAGATAAGCCTGTTGATTATTATGCTAGAGTCTGAAACAGGAAAACCAAAACAATTGTCATGCCTCCATTAAGGAATATTCCCGGGCTATTTGAAAAGGCATATTATTCATTATATTTTTATTTTCTAGAAGGAGTTTGGAATAAGATAACTACCAAGAATAGTATATTTAAACATATAGTATATTTTATACTATACTATTTAAACATATATGTTTAAATATACTACAATTACTTATTAATCCATTTCATACTCTATTTTTAAGGGAAAATATATTAATTTTTAGCAGAAGTTCTTACATTGCATCTAAGAGCACTATCCAGACTAAGTAAATTGTACCATATAGAGATGTGTTACCAAAAAAACAAAAAAGAAAACAAAAACAAAAATACAATTTTCTAGCACAGAATTTTCCCATATATGGCATTTATTTATAAATCTCTTGTTTGTATTTAAATAATTTGAGTGTGATCAAGCTACTGTGCAATAGTTCTTGCAGAAGATCCATTGATAATTAACTGAGGGAATATATTATAAAGGTGTTTTATAAAAACTATATGCTTAAAAATAACACAGACTGTTATTTTTTGAGCAATTTCTATGTACCCAGTATTGTAATAGATGATGATATTTACAATAACCTTTCAAAGTAATGGTTTCTCCATCTTAAAGATTCTTAAATCTCAAATCTCTCAAATCTCTTAAATCTCTTAAATCTCAAAGAGTTTAACCTGACTGGTCAGACTATAGAGGTTATTTTATTGTGTCCAGCTTTTTGAGTAACATTAAAGAATCTAGCATTTCCAAGAGTGGTAACCATAATGAAGAAATGACTCAAATCTTCATAATATAAAGTTAAAGGCTTCGTAATATCTAGGGTGTATTATGTCTGTCTTTTGGAAGGTCTAGATTTGTTCTGTGTATTCCTAGAAGATATTTACACTTTGAACTTATATTCACTGAATATTTTGTTGGTCAGTCTGCTAGATCCTGAGAAATAGTGCAGTTAACCATAAAGATATGTGGCCTTTCATGATCATTTCTACAGCTCTGTTGGGAGAGAAAGACATTAAAGAGATGGAGTTCCTAGAGATAGTCCAAGATGGCAGAGGAGCAGGAGACCTTAGTTTTATCTGGTCCTAGGAATTTAGTTAGGTAGCTATCAAATCATTCTGAACACCTGTGAACTCACCCAGAGATATAAGAAGAGAATAGCTGTAACTCTACACATAGAAAAATGACAATTTTCTGCAAGGTAGGAGGTGCTGAGAAATGAATCCATGGCAATAAATGGAATGATAGACCTCATGGGGAGGAAGCCTCTATCAGCTGACACCAGAAAGTGATATAGCAGCTGAGAGTAAAATCAGAACTTTTTTAAAAGTCTGCTCCAGTGAGGGACTTCTGGGCTTGAAAGGCAGGTGGCAAAGTGGGGCAGAATCCCAGGTGGGAGAGTGTGGTCTCAGGATCCCTGGGGTCACAGGAAGACCAGGGATGCCTAAGTGCCCCAGAGTTCCTAGGCATCAGACCAGGGGAGCTGGCTGCAATCAGTGAGCCCAGGTGTGGACTCTCAGCTTGGGGTTGTCATATACCATGATCTGAGGCATGGTCGGCTGACCGCTCTCTGAGCAGAGGCCCTGCAAGTGGCAGAATTGCTGGGAGACACCCCCCCCCTCCCGGGGGGAAGAGCAGAGCAGGTGTGCACCTCAGGAGTTTGCAGGTTTGGAGACTCAAAACTGGGTCATGTGCCTGAGAGAAAAATGCTCAGTCACAGGCTGGGTGAGCACAGAGAGCAGACGGAGACCAGGGAGACAGGAGTGATTGACTGCTTTTCCCTGAGGGTGCACAGAAGAGTGAGGCCCTGAGCTTTCTTCTCTAGGGCTGAAGATTAGGAGGCCATCATTTTCATTCTCATCCTCTAAAGTGGCATGGAAAGCCTTCAAGGAACAAAAGCCACAGAGAGAAAACCAGAGCAGATTACTTAGCCTGGCCCCCTGGCAAGGGCAGTGCAATTCTGCCCAGGACAGACACTTGAGAATCAGCGCAACAGACCCCTCCCCAGAAGATAAGCAAGAACATCCAGCCAAGATCAAGTTTACAGATCACTGAGAACTGCAAAACTCCAGTGCTAGGGGAAAATAGTATATAGAATTCATGGGTTTTTCCCCCCACAATTCTTTAGTCTTTCAATTTTAATTTTTTTCTCTTTCCTTTTTCAACCAATTTATTTTATCAACTCTTTTTAAAAAATCTTTTCTAAATTTTCATCTTTACAATTACATTCTCTCCTTTCATTGTATTTAAATTTATTTTTGTATATTTCTTTCTTTACAATTTTGGGATGCATTTTCTTCTAACAAACACACCAAAATACACCCAGAATCTAGTATATTGCTCTGTTCTCTTCACCTGATAATATTTTCTCTTTTTTTTTCCCTTTTTCTTGTTTTTTTGTTAGTCTTTTTAAGTTTTTATTTTTACAGTTACATTCTATCCTTTCATTGTATTCAATTTTATTTTTGTATATATATATAAGGTTTTCTTTCCTTACAATTTTGGGTTGCAGTTTCTTCTGAAAAACAGAACAAAATACACTCAGGATATAGTATATTGCCCTGTTATGCTCTCCTGTCTGATTATATTCTTTCTCTCCCTCTCTTTTTAATATAAATTTAATTTATTTTTCAGTTTCAGGTCTCTTCTGATTTTTTAGTATATATTTCTCTGGGGTTGTTGTTGCCATTTTAGTATTTTGTTCTCTTGTTCATCTGTCCTTCTCTGGACAGAATAACAAGACAGAAAAACTCACCTTGAAAAAGAGAACAAGAGGCAGTACTGACTGCCAGAGACCTAATCAGTATGGATATAAGTAAGATATTAGAACTAGAGTTCAGAATAACAATTATAAAGATACTAGCTGGGCTTGAAAAAGCATGGAATACACTAGAGAATCTCTTTCTGGAGAAAAAAAAGAACTAAAATCTAATGAAGTCAAAATCAAAAAGGCTATTAATGAGATGCAATAAAAAATGGAGGCTCTAACTACTAGGATAAATGAGGCAGAAGAGAGAATTAGTGATACAGAAGACATAATGATGGAGAATAAAGAAGCTGATAAAGAGAGAGACAAACAACTACTGGATCATGAGGGGAGAATTTGAGAGATAATTGATACTATGAAGCAAAACAATTTAAAATAATTATATCTCAGAAGAAGGGGGAGGGGTGGCAGAAAGTATATTGGAGCAAATTATAGTGGAGAACTTCCCTAATCTGGGGAAGGAAGCAAGCATTTCAGTCCAGGAGGCACAGAGACACCCCCATCTCCGCAAAATCAATAAATAGGTTAACAAGTCAACATATAATAGTGAAACTTGCAAATCTCAGAGACAAAGAGAAAATCCTGAAAGGGGTCCATAACCTACAAGGATAGAAACAGTAAACCGGCAGAAGATCTATCCACAGAAACCTGCAGGCCAGAAAGGATTGGCATGACATATTCAGGGTGCTACATGAGAGAAATATGCAACCAAGAATACCTTATCCAGCAAGGATGTCATTCAAAATAGAAGAGATAAAAAGCTTCCAGGACAAACAGAAACTAAAAGAATTTGTGATCACTAAACCAGCCCTACAAGAAATATTAAAGGGGATCCTTTAAGTGAAGAGAGAACCCAAAAGTAACATAGACCAGAAAAAGAACAGAGACAATATACAGAAGCAGTGACTTTACAGGTAATACAATGGCACTAAACTCATATTTTTCAATAGTTACTCTGAATGTAAATGGGCTAAATGCCCTAATCAAAAGACACAGGGTATCAGATTGGATAAAAAAGCAAGACCCATCAACATGCTGTCTGCAAAAGACTAATTTTAGACCCAAAGACACTTCCAGATTGAAAGTGAAGGGGTGGAAAACCATTTATCGTCCAAATGGACATAAAAAAAAAAAAAAGCTTGGGAGCAATCCTTATATCAGACTAATTAGATTTTAAACCAAAGACTGTAATAAAAGATGAGGAAGGACACTATATCATAATTAAAGGTTCTATCCAACAAGAAGATCTAATAATTGTAAATATTTATGCTGCTAGCATGGGAGCAGCCAATTATATAAGCCTATTAATAACAAAATAAAAGAAACACTTTGATAATAATACAATAATGGTTGGGGATTTTAACACCCCACTCACAGCAATGGACAGATCATCTAAGCAGAAGATCAACAAGGAAACAATGGCTTTGAATGACACACTGGATCAGAGGGCCTTCACAGATATAGTCAGAGCATTTCATCCTACAGCAGCAGAATACACATTTTTCTCAGGTGCCCATGGAACATTCTCTAGAACAGATCACATACTGGGTCACAAATCAGGTCTCAACTGGTACCAAAAGATTGGGATCATATCCTAAATATTTTCAGACCACAATGCTTTGCAAGTTGAACTCAGTCACAAGAGGAAATTTGGAAAGAACTTAAATACATGGAAGCTAAAGAGCATCCTACTAAAGAATGAATGGGTCAACCAGAAAATTAAAAATTAATTAAAAAAATATGGAAACAAATGAGAATGTAAACACAACTGTTCAAAACCTTTGGGATGCAGCAAAGGCAGTCTTAAGAGGGAAGTATATAGCAAATACAAGCCTTTCCCAAGAAACAAGAAAAGTCTCAAATACACAACCTAACCTTACACCTAAAGGAGCTGGACAAAGTACAACAAATAAAGCCTAAACCCAGCAGGAGAAGAGAATTAATAAAGATCAGAGCACAAATCAATGAAATAGAAACCAAAAGAACAGTAGAACAGATCAACAAAACTAAGGGCTGGTTCTTTGAAAGAATTAATAAGGGATGCCAGGGTGGCTCAGCTGATTAAGTGTCTGCCTTTGGCTCAGGTCATGATCCCAGGGTCCAGGGTTGAGTCCCGCTTTGGGGTCCTTGCTCAGTGGGGAGCCTGCTTCTCTCTCTGCCTGCCACTTCCCCTGCTTGTTCTCTCTTTCTCTCCTCCCACCCCTGACAAATAAATTAAAAAAAAAAAATCTTTAAAAAAACTGAAAGAATAAGATTGATAAACCCTTGGCCAGACTTATCAAAAAGAAAAGAGAAAAGACCCAAATAAATAAAATCATGAATGAAAGAGGAGACATCACAACCAACACCAAAGAAATACAAACAATTATAACAACTTATCACATTATGAGCAACTATATGCCAAATAACTAGGCAATCTGGAAGAAATGGATGCATTCCTAGAGATGTATAAACTACCAAAACTGAACCAGGAAGAAATAGAAAACCTGAACAGACCCATAACCAGCAAGGAAATTGAAGCAGTAATCAAAAACCTCCCAACAAACAAGAGCCTAGGGCCAGATGGCTTCCCAAGGGATGCTACCAAATGTTTAAAGAAGAATTAGTATATATTCTTCTGGAGCTTTTTCAAAAAAATTGAGATGGAAGGAAAACTTCCAAACTCTTTCTATGAGGCCAGGATTACTTTGATCCCAAAGCCAGAAAAAGACCCCACCAAAAAGGAGAATTACAGACCAATACCCCTGATGAACATGGATGCAAAAATTCTCACCAAAACACTAGCCAATAGGATCCAATAGTACATTAAAGGGATTATTCACCATGACCAAGTGGGATTTATTCTTGTACTGAAAGGTTGGTTCAACATCCACAAATCAATCAATGTGATACACTACATAAATAAAAGAAAGGGCAAGAACCATATGATCCTCTCAATAGATGCAGAAAAAGCATTTGACAAAGTACATCATCATTTCTTGATTAAAACTCTTCAGAGTGTAGGGACAGAGGGTATATACCTCAATATCATAAAAGCCATCTATGAAAAACCTACAGCAAATATCATTCTCAATGGGGAAAAACTGAGAGCTTTTCACCTAAAGTCAGGAACAGGGCAGGGATGTCCACTCTCACCACTGCTATTCAACATAGTACTAGAAGTCCTAGCCCCAGCAGTCAGACAACAAAAATAAATAAAAGGCATCCTAATCAGCAAAGCAGTCAAACTCTCACTCTTTGCAGATGACATGATATTCTATGTTGAAAACCCAAAAGACTCCACCCAAAAATTGCTAGAACTCATATGGGAATTCAGTAAAGTGGTGATAAATAAAAAGATAGAAACACTAAAGCTGCATACAAACTTGTGTGCCCTTCCCAGTCCCAACCCACCCTGAGAATCTGTGGAAAGCAAAGGCAAAACAAGAAAACCTGAGGGCAAGACAAAGAGGGAAATTAACGACTGTGTGTGTTTGTCTGAGACTACTACCAAGAAGACTACATCTATCCTAAGTCTAAAATTACTAAAAGGCAACAATAACAACAACACCACAGTTGTGGCCAGAAAATAGCATGGGCTGCAGGGAAGGTATTCCAGTATGCATGTGATTTAAAGAGGCAGGCAGGGTTTAAATGGGCAATCCTGGAACCAGATGCACAACTCTGGGAAAGTAAAAAGTGAAAAAAAAGAAACACCAAAAACCCAAAAAACAAAACAAAACAAAAGCAAGAGGAAGAGGAGAAAAGAAGAGAAAAGGAAAAGGAAAAGAAAGGAAAGGAAAGGAAAAGAAAAAAAAAAAGAGAGAAAAAAAAGAAGCAGCCTTTGGCAACTGGGTGATAAAAGAAAAAAAAGGGCACTGTTACGGACTGAATGTTTGTGTCTCACAAATTCAATATGCTCAAATCCTAACCCTCCACTGAGATGATCTTGGAAGGTGGAGTCTTTTGGAAGAAATTAGGTCATGAGCATGAAGTGCTCATGAGTGGGATTAGTGGCCTTATGAAAGAGACCCCAGAGAGCTCTTTTCCTGCCATGTGAGGTCAGAAGGAGCTGTTGGCTGTTTGTAACTTGGAAAAGAATCCTCACCAGAACCTGACATGCTGGCACACTGGTCTTGTACTTCCAGCCTCCAGAGCTGTGAGAAACAAATATTTGTTGTTTAAGCCACTTGCCAGCCAGGTAAAGCCCTTGGAATTGCCTACGGATGGGCCTGAAAGATCACACATAGGATTTTGGCCAGGAGCCAGACTCTTCATATATAAGGACTGTGTTATTAAGCAAAAATCTATAAGAGGTGCAAAGAGACATAAATATAAACATAATAATAGAAGACTTTAAAGCATCTTTTTGAACAGTTGTCCAAAACCCAGTAGCAAAAAAAAGACATGAACACATAATTCTATGTATATCATATATTAATATACATCATATAAATCATATGATATTATCATATATCAAATATTATATTAATATATGGAACTAAAATATGAAAGAATGTTTAAATTCCCTCACAATTAGAGAAATGTAAATTAAAGCAATATTTAAATAACGTTTCTCATCTATCAGACTGGCAAAAATTAAAAAGTATGAGTACACATTCTGTTGGCAAAGTTGTAGGGAAACAGACACGCTTCCATATTGTTCATTGAAATGCAAACTTGTACAATCCTTCCAAGAGGAATCCGGCAATATGTAACAAAATTACAGTGTATTTACCTTTTGACCCAGTAACCCTACTGCTAAGAAACTACTGGAAAATGTACCTGCAACCATAGATATGCACCAGGTTACTCATTGCAGTATTATTTGTAATTGACACATATTAGAAACACAGTGCCCAGACCTAGAAGAATGGTTGGAAACACTTGGTATATCCACACACACACAAAATACTATCTGGCTGTAAAAAGACTGAGGACATCTCTATAAACTGATTTGGAATCATTTCCAGGATCTGCAAAAAGCAAGATGCAAAAGAGTACAGATACATGCTATCCTTCATATAAGAAAGGGTATCTAAGGGGAAAATACATCTATAGTTTTATATCTTAATCTATTAGGGCTGCTATAACAAAATACAGCAGACTGGATGGCTTATAAATAACATACATTTCTCACAGTTCTGGAGACCAGAAGTCCAAGATCAGGGTGCCTGATCATGGTTGGGTGAGGGTGCTCTTTCCAGGTTGTGGATTTATCGTGTCCTCACATAAGTGGAGGGGGCTATGGAGCTGGAGCTCCCTAGTATCTCTTTTCAGGAAATGCCCCGATCCCATTCATGAGGGCTCCATCCTCATGACCTAATTACTCTCAAAAACTCTACCTCCTAGGGGTGCCTGGCAGGCTCATTTGGAGTCTGCTTCTCCCTCTCCCTTGACCCCTCCCTCCTGCTTGTGCTCTGTTTCTCTCTTAAATAAATAAAATCTTAAAAAAAACAAAAAACAAAAGCAAAACAAAACTACCTCCTAATACTATCATATTGGGTATTAAGATTTCAACATATGAACATATGAATTTGGGGTAACACATTCAGACCATTCAGACACACATACACACACACACATTTGTGCAAAAGAAAATTAAGATCGTTAACCCAGAAACTAAAGAGATTGATTACTTTAATGGGATTGGATGGGACTGGATGGGAAAAGGGTGAAAAGAAAGAAGAACTGAGTAATAGGAACGGGAAGGAAGGGACATTACAATGAGTGTACTCCGTATAGCTTTTACTCTTAGAATTGTATTCATGTTCACATGCCCCCGAATAAGTATTTAAAATTACTTAATGGTTTTGGATGTGGTGGGATCCCAAATTGGAATACACACAGTGAAAAAAACAAAGCTCACTATATTACCAATGAAAAATATAACCACACTAAAGGAGGTAAGCAAGGTTAAAAAGTTAGGATAAATCTTTGACCCCGAGGATTTATAGGTTCATCAAATTAGGCTTTTCAGACACCGACATTTAACAAAAGCAGTGATTATGTCTCTAATTTTCTTTCTTTCTTTTTTTTTTTTATATGTCTCTAATTTTCAAAATAGCATTGGGCCACGTTTGCTACATAGTCTAAGCTCAACAAATGGATGAATGATGAATTTTAAATGTAAACGGTTATTCAGTCTTCATTTAGGTGTGGTTTTCAACTGGTTTTGACTTTACACCATAGGGGACATTTAGCATTGTCTCAAGGAACGGTTTTTGGTGTCAAAACTGTAGAGAGGGAAGTTGCTACTGCCATCTAGTGGGTTGTTAGTGGCATCTAATGGGAGAGTTCAGACTATCGCTAAGCATTACACAAGGCACAGAATATTCCGTCTACAAAAAAATGATCTAATCCAGAATGTCAAAACTGCCAAAACTGTTGAGAAACCCTGCTTTAGACTAATGCAGCTGTGATAACTAGTAATAGGTTAACGAAGATCTGTACTTTCCAATATGTAAATGAAACAAAATCAGTGTTCAAGATCCTCCATATGAATTAATATAAGCAGATGCAAGTGTTATCCAAAAAGTATTTATATAAAATTTTTAGAAAGCAATGATAATTACATTGATTTTTAATAAAGTGGAAAAACAATCCCTTTTCTGTTGTTTCAGTGTTGTGGTGAAAATCACAGATATTAATTCAGGTTTGTCCAACATCTGATCAGAGAACTATATGTTCTCTTTTGGGAAGTGAAAATATCTTTTAAAAAACTCATCAAACACTCTAATTACTCTATTCTTTGTTCTGCACAAAAATTAGCCACAGATTCCTGCAGAAAACAAGGATGCAGATGTTGCTTCTACGCTCAGCTGGATGATTTCATTAAAGCCAAATTACAAACTCAAATATATGTTTCAGTCTCTTCTCTCCCTTATGGCTGTAGCATTTTAAGGCCTAGTTTATCAACTTTATATAAAATACAGACTAAGAAATATGCTTGAGATATCACTTTTGAGATATCAAAATCACTTCAACGAAAACATAATTTTCATGCATTTTTAAATCGATTTTTCCACACGTTCTACTATTAAGTGTATTTCTCAAGTGGAATTTCTGGAAGTTCTGAGGACATCATTGAATTCAGAGAGTTCAGCATGCCACCACTTTTAAAATCTCTTTCTATACCAAGAATGTTCAATTATTTTCCTAGCAGAAATATTTGCTCTCACCAACCACTTGATCATGTTAGTCAACCAGATGTATTATGTGAATCACTGAGTCTTTCACACTTAATAGTTAAGACATAGTCTCATTGCATGTGGTCTAGTACATTACATTACTGTGTCCTTTTATAAGTGATATAAAAGTAGTTTATTGTTATACTTCATTTTTAAACACAAAATAATATGAAATAATTTATAAATTTTCCGTAATTTTCAAGTAACTTAGGTACAAGTGAAATAGTGTGAGAAACATTTAACTAGGCAATGCATATGATTTGGGCTCAAGTGGATTATTTAATTACTGACATATTCCTGTGAGACAAAAAAAGTGGCTTTCCAAAAATAAATATTCAAAGAAACTTTTTGCCTAATATAATTTTTAAAAGTCTGCCCTGAAAAAAAAAAAGTTTTCCCTGAGATCAGTATATTTAAGCTAAAATTATACCTCACAACATTTTAATTCTAAATAGGATTTTTAAAAGCAGTGAAAAAAATGATAATTTTTTTTTGCTTTTTAAAAGAAGTTTTTATTTTAATTCCAGTCAGTTAACACTAATGTTAACACAGTGTTATATTAGTTTCAGGTGTACATTATAGTGATTCAACACTTCCATATATCACCCAATGCTCATCATGAAAAGTGTGCTCCTTAATCCCCATCACCTATTTCACTCATCCCCTCACCCACCTCCCCTCTGGTAACCATTATTTTCTTTATAGTTAAGAGTCTGTTTCTTGGTTTGTCTCTCTCTCTCTTGCTTATTTTTTTCCTTTTGCTTGTTTTTTGTGTGTGTCTTAAATTCCACATGAGTAAAATCCTATGGTATTTGCCTTTCTCTTACTGACTTAAAAATGATAATTTTAACAGGAAGCTAACAATCATAAAAACAGCAATAGATTTCCTTCCTTTTAAAAGCTAAATAGCGTTCCATCTTATATATACACCACATTTTCTTCACCCATTGTTCCGGAGGTGGACATTTAGGTTTGTTTCTCTATCTTAGCTATTGTAAATAACTCTGCAATAAACATGGAATTGCAAATATTTCTTCACAATTCCAATTTCATTTTTCTTTTTTTGGATATATACCCAGAAGGGCATTGCTGGATCATATTGTAGCTCTATTTTCAATTTTTTGCAGAACCTCCATACTTTTTTCCATAATGACTACACCATTTTACTTTCCCACCAAGAGTTCTAATTTCTCCACATCCTCACTAACATTTGTTGTCTTCTGTTTTTATGATAATAACCTTCTTACCAGATGTGAGGTTGTATCTTATTGAGCTTTTCCTTTACATTTCCCTGATGATGAGTGATGTTGAGCCTCTTTTCATACATCTGTCCGCCATATGTATTGGAAAAATGTCTACTCAAGTCCTTTGCCCATTTATTGATTGGATTATTTGTTTTTAGTGGTTTTGCTTTTGTATTTTATTTGCTACTGAGTTAATGGAGGTCCTTACACATTTTGGTTATTAACCCCTTATCAGATACATGGTTTGCAAATCTTTTCTCATAGCCCATAGGCTGCCTTTTCACTTTGTTAAGTGCTTCCTTTGCCTTGCAGGAGCTTTTTAGCTTGATGCAGTCCCACTTGTATACTTTTGCTTTTGTTACCTGTGTTTTTAGTGTCATATCTAAGAAATCATTGCCAAAACCAAGGTCAGGAATATTTCCCCTATGTTTTGGTTTTCTTCTAGGAATTTTATAGTTTCGAGTCTTATTCTGTTTCAGGTCTTTAATATCTTTTGAGTCGATTTTTGTATAATAATGTAAGATAAGTGTCCAATTTCATTTGTTTTTAATGTGAATATCCAGTTTATATGGAATTATTAAGGCTTAAAAAAGAAAATCCTGTGAGAACATGAATGAACCTTGAGGAAATTATGCTAAGTGAAATAAGCTAGTCACGAAGGACTATTACTGCATGATACCACTTTTATTAGCTATATAAAATAACTAAATACACAGAATCAGTCAGTGGAATGGTGGTGGCCAGGGGCTGTGAAGGGGAGGCAAAAGGGAGTTGCTATTTGTCAGGTATAAGGTTTCAGTTACGCATGATGATTAAGTTCTAGACATCTGCTGTATGACCTTGTGCCTATAGTTAACAATATGGTGTTATATACATACAATTTTGTTAAAAGTGTAGATCTCATGGTAAGTGTTCTTACCAAAAAAAACCCCCAAAAAACAAAAAACAAGAAGCTACTATTTACTGCCCATCTGCTGTGGCTATTATCTCATTAATAGTGATAATAGTTGTATAAGGAAGATTTGAGTTGCTCCATTTTACCTCTGAGAAAATTAAGAGCCTAAGATGGTCGGGGAATTTATTTCCTAAAGTTATAGAGCATTTAAAAGGCAATAGTAAGATTATGAACACAGGTCAGTAAAATTTTGATTCCATATAATTGCCAACAGACTATCTTCCAAATTTGCATTCTCTGTCTTTAAACCATCCAACAAGGCTTAAAGGAACGTGGGATTGTCTCTTTGGTTGTACTTGTGAACAATCTAAGTTAGGATAATTCAGGAAACCATGTTATTTCATTTCAAAATCAGTTTTACCCAAAATATAAATTGCTCTTTTTCTAAAGGCTGTATTTGAGATGGAGACTTGAAATCATATTCTCTAGCTTCAGATCTCTACTATGTCACTTACTCTCTTTGTGACAATCAGAAAGTTATTTAACTTCTTTGTTCCTCAAAATCCTTCATTACCATGTTTGTAAAATTATTAAAGCTATTAAATAAGATAACATGTGTAAAATGCCTAACATAACACTTTAAACTTGCACAATGTCATATGCCAATTATATCTCAATGAAGTTGGAAAAAAAATAAAAGTTACAACCTCACTTTCTTGACCACCTTATTCTACAGAATGCATAGTAATTTCACAATCTGTGCTATTTTTCCATGTATCTATGTACTTGTTTATTGTCTGTTTCCAATATAAAATTTTAAAAAATTCTCAAAGCAAAAGAAATCTAACCTATAAGATGTATGCAGTTAATGGCAGCTACTGTTGTTACTGCTGTTTTATTGTTGATATTATCAATATTACTGCAGGATAGCAGATGGAACCTAGATGACCATATAAGAACCTATGATTCCATCTAACTTGCCTCATACACATCATTAAATATGATGCCAGAGTGATCTATTTAATGGCATCTGTCTCTTTAGCTCTCACATCTTTTCATTCTTCTCAGAAAATCGTGTTTCTTGTTTCTAATATACCCCATAGGTTATGAATTCTAAAGCTATTAGAAGGATTATACTTTTCTAAGAACTTTACCCTTTGTTTAACTAGGTGAGCAAGAAAAATATCAAAAAATACCAAGTGGAATCAATTTTTGGAGTAAACATTTGACTTCCCTTTCATAAAATCACAATTCTGTCTATGATAAAGTTTTCAAGATTATCCGGAATGTCAGAATTGTGTGCACACAAACTAAGTTACTTTCATGCACCTTTTACTTCCTACTCTTTTGGAGACTAAGGAATATTTTTCTGATCAGGAATCAATACATATCTTAAATCTTAGGCAGTAATTTTTAAGTTTTAAATTTAATTTTAAATTAGTTTATTGTTATTGTAAAACAATTTAACCTTGGGTATGGCCACCAAAAATTCTATTCTCTACTAAATAAGGGAAAATAAAAATGACTTTTTTATTTTATTAGTTTTTATAAATAATTTTAAAAGTAAAATTATTAATAACCTCTATATAATAACAAACATATCTATTGTGCATATCCATAATTATTATTTAGAATTCATACACAAAGGAAATTTTATATCAAAATATATTCTCAGTTTTATTAACTTGAAGAACTTATAGAAACTGTTAATGTTATTTGCCTTATCTTGTTGACAAATTTGTATAATTGTTAACCTTTAAACAACAATAATAAAAATGTAATAGCATAGGGGCGTCTGGGTGGCTCAGATGGTTAAGCGTCTGCCTTCGGCTCAGGTCATGATCCCAGGGTCCTGGGATCGAGTCCCGCATCGGGCTCCCGGCTCAGCGGGGAGCCTGCTTCTCCCTCTGCCTCTCTCTCTCTCTTTGACTCTAGTGAATAAACAAATAAAACATTTAAAAAAAATGTAATAGCATAAAACGTTTTTAGAATACCTCAAAATTTACACACCATACTCATCTATTTAAACTTAAAGCTGAATTAATAGCATTTACCCAAAATGTACATATTAACTTCTTTATTCAGCCTTTTCAGAATTCATGATCTGTCTCAGCAAATAATGGTACACCTCAGTCCCAGTTATATCAGCCCATAGCTCTTCAGTGTCAATCCATAAACCAAGATATGTTGTTTTCCATATATCTCTGCTATCTAGAATAAAAAAATATACTGTCATATATTGAATTTCTTATATTTTGGTAATGCTTTTCTCTTTGTGTCATAATCTATCTATATAAAAATTTTCATAGGTTCATAGTAATTTAGAATAGTCCAGGAGAGCAACCTAATATTTTAAAAATATAATGTAGGTCTTAGGAAAGAAAGGAAGCTCAAGAAATTTTGGACTGCTGGTGCCTGGCTGTCTCAGTCAGTGGAGCACGTGACTCTTGATCTTGTGGTTGTGAGCTTAAGCCCCAAACTGAGTGTAAAGATTACTTGAAAATAATAAAAAAAAATCTTCAAAAGAAAAAGAAAAAGAAACCTTAGACTAAGCCCGGTAATTTCTTTTTTTTTTTTTAAAGATTTTATTTATTCTTTTGAGACACAGAGATACAGAGAGAGAGAGCATGAGCAGGGAGAGAGGCAGAGGGAGGAGAAGCAGGCTCCCCGCTGAGCCAGGAGCCCGATGCGGGGCTCGATCCCAGGACGACGGGATCATGACCTGAGCCGAAGGCAGATGCTCAACCATCGGAGCTACCCAGGCACCCCTAAGCCCAGTAATTTCAAGGAAGTAAAGTATTAATAATAATGAAACATTTGTAGAGTGCTTACTACCTCTCAGGCATTGTCCTGTCACCATACATTCATTAGGTCTCTTAATCTTCATAACCACTGTATGAGGAAGCACTTTGTTATTATTCTCATTTTCCAGAAGAGAGACTTAAGACACCAAAAGGAGAAATAACTTGACCAAAGTCACACAGCCAATAAATGTTTAAGGCAGAACTTGAACCCAGATTCTTCCCACTAAGCTCTATGTTATACTTCCTCATAAATCATGTGTTTTTAGAGTGTACTTCAGTTTACTAAATCTTTTCATGTGCTTTACCTTATTTAAAAATATCATTTTATTATTATTTGAAATAAATATTGTGCATATTCATTTGAGTTAACTGTGGATGAGAAGTTTATTACATTGACTAAGAGAAACAGCAAGTAAGAGAAAAAACTAGAGACATGTATTGAACTGCCTGGTTTCTAAATATTCAGTATTTGTGTTTGCACAAAATCCATATGTTGAAATTCTAAGTCCAAGGTGATGGGTTTAGGAGGTGAGGCATTTGGCAGATGATTAGGTCAGAAGGGCAGTACCCATGTAAAAGAGGCTTCAGAGAGATCCCTCACTCCTTCTACCATGTGAGAGATGAGAAGTCACCATCTATGAACCAGAAAGCAGACCCTCAACAAACAATAGATCACATGTACCATGATCTTGGAATTCCCAACCTTCAGAACTGTGAGAAATAAATTTGTGTTAACCCACAGCTAACATCATCCTTAATGAGGACAAACTGAGACAGGGATATCCATGTTATATTCAACATACCATGTATATTCAGCAGAATACTGGAAGTACTGGCCACAACAGACAACAAAAAGAAATAAAAGACATCCAAATTGGTAAGGAAGAAATAAAACTTTCACTATTTGCAGAGGACAGGATACTATATATGAAAAACCCTAAAAACTCCACCAAAAAACTGCTAGAATTGCTAAACAAATTCAGTGAAGTTGAAGAATACAAAATCAATGTACAGAAATCTGGGGCATTTGTATACACCAATAATGAAGCAGCAGAAAGAAAAATTAAGAAAACAATCCCATGTACAACTGCACCAAAAATAATAAGATACCTAAGAATAAGCCTAACCAAAGAGGTGAAAGACCTGTACACTCAAAACTAAAAACCACTGCTGAAAGAAACTGAAGACAACACAAAGAAATGGAAAGACATTCTATGCTCATGGATTGGAAGAACAAATATTATTAAAATGTCTATGCGAAACAATGAATTATGGAACACTACATCAAAAACTAATGATGTAATGTATGGTGATTAACATAACATAATAAAATTAAATTAAAAAAAAAAGTCTATGTGACCCAGAGCATTTAATGCAATCCCTATCAAAATACCAACAGCATTTTACACTGAGCTAGAACAAACAATCCTACAATTTGTATGGAACCACAGAAGACCCTGAATAGCCAAAGCAATCTCGAAAAAGAAAATCAAAGCTAGAGGCATCACAATTCCAGACTTCAGGTTATAATACAAAGCTGTAGTAATCTAAACGGTATGATACTGGCACAAAAACAGAAACATAGATCAATAGAACAGAATAGAAAACCTAGAAATAAATCCACAATTATATGGTCAATTAATCTTTGACAAAGCAGGAAAGAATATCCAATGGGAAAAGGACAGTCTCTTCAACAAAAGGTGTTGGGAAAACTGGACAGCAACACACAAAAGAATGAAACCGAACCACTTTCTCACACCATACACACAAATAAATTCAAAATGGATTAAAGACCTAAATGTGAGACCTGAAGCCATAAAAATAGAAGAGAACACGTGAAGAAAATGCTCTGACATCAGCCATAGCAACTTTTTTTTCTAGATAGGTCTCCTGAGGCAAGGGAAACGAAAGGAGAAATAAACTACGGGGACTACATCAAAATAAAAAGCGTCTGCACAGTGAAGGAAATAATCAACAAAACTAAAAGGCAATCTATGGAATGGGAGAAGATATTGTCAAATGACATATCCAATAAAAGGTTAGTATCCAAAATATATAAAGAAGTGATACAATTCAACATCCAAAAAAACAATCTGATTAAAAAATGGGCAGAAGACATGAATAGACGTTTCTCCAAAGAAGACACCTTGATGGCCAACAGACACATGAAAAGATGCTCAACATCACTTATCATTAAGGAAATATAAATCAAAACTACAGTTAGCTATCACCTCACACTTGTCAAAATGGATAAAATGAGAAACACAAGAAATAACTATTGGCAAGGATGTGGAGAAAAAGGAACACTTGTGCACTGTTTGTGGGAATGCAAACTGGTGTAACCACTCTGGAGAACAGTATGGGGGTTCCTCAAAAAGTTAAAAATAGAACTACCAGATAGATCCAGCAATCGTACCACTGGGTATTTACTCAAGAATACAAAAACATTAATTCAAAGAGATACATGTACTGCAATGTTTCTAGCAGCATTATTTACAATAGCCAAGGTACGGAAAGAGTTCAAGTGTCCATGGATTGATGGATGGATAAAGAAGATGTGGTGTATATATACAATGGAATATTATTCAGCCATAGAAATGAATGAAATCCTGTCATTTGCAAAGACATGGCTGGAGCTAGAATAATGCTAAGCAAAATAAGTCAGTCAGATAAAGACAATACCATATGATTTCACTCATATGTGGAATTAAAGAAACAAAACAGGGGCACCTGGGTGGCTCAGTTGGTTAAGCGTCTGCCTTCAGCTCAGGTCAGGATCCCAGGGTCTTAGGATAGAGCCCTGCATCAGGCTCCTTCCTCAGCATGGAACCTGCTTCTCCCTCTCCCTCTGCCTGCCTGTCCCCCTGCTTGTGCTTTCTCTCTCTGTCAAATAAATAAATAAAATCTTAAAAAAAAGAAACAAAACAAATGAGCAAAGGGAAAAGAGAGAGAGAGAGAAACCAAGAAACAGACTCTTAACCATAGAGAACAAACTAATGGTTTGCAGGAGGAAGGTGGGTGGGGGAATGGGTGAAATAGGTGATGGGGATTAAGGAGGGCACTTGTGATGAGTACTAAGTAATGTATGGGAATGTTGAATCACTATATTATATACCTGAAACTAATATATTACTGTATGTTAACTAACTGGAATTAAAATTAAAAATGTAAAAAAAAATAAATAAATAAAATAAATAAATAAATAAATAAATAAATAAATAAATAAATTTGTGTTCAAAATACAGTATGGTATTTTGTTATAGAAGTTCAGACAGACTAAGACACTGGACTATGAGGGAATGAAAACACAGGGCATAAACTTATAATAACCAGGCTTAAAAATTTTTATATTTTTAAGGTCATGATATATTTTAAAATAAATTATGTTTTAATTTACAAATCATAGTATTTACAAGCATGCCATAGCTTTTTAAAGTGGCACTTTTTATAGAAGCATGAAGTGGCAAGGGTAAAATGATAAGACCAAAGTTAGTAAAGATTCAACATTTAGACTCTCGTTAATCTTCTGAAAATTACGTTGCATTCTTTTAAGATTTTGCATAAAATTTTCTGAGTCAAGCTCAACTAAGTAAAAAAGAATGTTTATATTTCTTTTAAATCTTTTATGAATAAAAGATATAATGTCCTGTGTTGCTACATTACTGACATAAATACTGTCACTAACAGCAAAGTCTATTTTTTTTAAAGATTTATTTATTTATTTGAGAGGGAGAGTGAGAGAGTAGGGGGAGGGGCAGAGGGAGAGACTCTTCAAGCATACCGCATGCTGAGCGGGGAGCCCGACATTAAGGCTCGATCCCAGGACCCTGAGATCATGACCTAAGCTGAAACCAAGAGCCGGATGCTCAACTGACTGAACTACCCACGTGCCTCAGCAAGGTCTATTAAACTCTAGACAAGAACAAGAGTTCACATGAAGCCATATGAGTAAATATACTAGTGTAATGGGACAGAAATTTTACACTGAATTCACAATGGTCTTTTTTAAAGCTTTCTTTGGGAAAAACAAAAACAAAAACATGATTTTTAAAAATTTAAATTCAATTAGCCAACTTATAGGACATCATTAGTTTCAGATGTAGTGTTCAATAATTCATCAGTTGTGTATAACACCCAGTTCTCATCACATCACATGCCCTCCTTAATGCCCATCACCCAATTACCCTATCTCCTCACCCTCCTCCCCTCCAGCAACCCTCAGTTTGTTTCCTACAGTTAAGAGTCTCTCATGGTTTTTCTCCATCTCTGATGATTTCCCATTCTGTTTTCTCTCCCTTCCTCTATGATCCTCTGTGCTGTTTCTTATATTCCACATATGGGTGAAACCATATGATAATTGTCTTTCTCTGATTGATTTATTTCACTCAGCATAATACCCTCCAGTTCCATCCATGTTGATGTAAATGGTAAGTGTTCATCCTTTCTGATGGCTGAGTAATATTCCATTGTGTGTGTGTGTAGATAGATAGATAGATAGATAGATAGATAGATAGATAGATAACATCTTCTTTATCCATTCTTCTGCCAATGGACATCTTGGCTCTTTCCACAGATTGGCTATTATGGACATTGCTGCATCCTCTCTTGATTAAAACCTTCACAGTGTAGGGATAGAGGTAACATACCTCAATATCATAAAAGCCATCTAAGAAAGGCCCACAGGGAATATCATTCTCAATGCAGAAAAACTGAGAGCTTTTCCCCTGTGGTCAGGAAGACGGCAGGGATGTCCACTATCACCACTGCTATTGAACATAGTATTAGAAGTCCTAGCCTCAGCAATCAGACAACAAAAAGAAGTAAAAGGCATTCAAATTGGCAAAGAACAAGTCAAACTCTCACTCTTCACAGATGACATGATAGTCTATGAAGAAAACCCAAAGATTCCACCCTAAAATTGCTAGAACTCATATAGAAATTCAGCAATGTGTCAAGATATAAAATCAATGCACAGAAATCAGTTGCATAACTATACACTAAGACAGAAGATAGAGAAATTAAGGAGTCAATCACATTTACATTTGCACCAAAAACCATAAGATACCTAAGAATAAACCCAACCAAAGAGGTAAAAGATCTGTGCTCTAAAAATTACAGAACACTTATAAAAATATGATTTATATTTGGCCTCGTGTCTTGTGTTGTTCCCATAGTTATCTGATTCTTCAACAATTCCCTCTTTTAGAACATTTTCTAAAAGTTCTGTCAAACCAATCAATGTAATTTTATTCAGAAATTCTAATTTGGTTAAGTGAAGTTTTGAATATTTATTTTTAAAAAATAAATTCATTTGTTTTATAATAGTCCTCTTTTTAGCATTTTTAACTTTATTTTCATTTTTAATCTATGTGCACAGTCTGAATGGCATCTAAGATGTCTGATTTTATTCTGCTATATTTGTAACCACAACATTCCCCAAAATATCTTAGTTTTATAAAATTTGTGACTAAGAACTTCTGAAAAACACAGAGGTTAAGCTTCTGATTAAGATGCAAGATAGTTTGAGGCAACTCCTTTCTTTGATACACACAGAGATAAACAAAGAGAACATTGGAAACCTTTAACTTCATTCACATAAAAAGCAAAATATCAACATGCACCTGAAACTGAATGAATTGTTTCACACAAAGCTGATACTGCAGACCAGCTTGGCTCTGTGTCCAAGGAGAAACCGAGGTGCTCAGAGGTTCAGCTCCTGAGGGAAAAGATAGACAAAAAATTTGTTCTTTTTAAGGTGGAAGACCAAAGTTAGGCGGAAAGGAAAACATATCTCCTCAAAAGAAAGTCTGGGAAGAAAGTGTGGCGCTCATGAAAGGAATTAGAAGAAAAGCAGTGACCAGCCATTTTGGGGGGTTCTGGCCTCTAAGAAGGCATGGCATCAGAAGAAAAGGCATACATGCAAATATGCAACCACACACTAAACACGGTTTTAATGCGTCTGGTTGCTATTTCAAAATTCCCAAATTCACAGAGATGAAGAAGGCTCAAATCATCAATACAAAATGTAGATCTGTGCAGCAGTCCCCCCGCAAAAGTGTTAGAGACAACACAACCCACTGGAAAAGTTAGGGGTAAAAATGGTTGGGGTGAATAACCTTGGGGAACCATCCTCAAAAATAGCTGGCAAGCCAAAATCCCAAATAACAAAAAGAAACAACAAAGAAAACAGTTTAATCTAAATGAATTTAAATCATTAAAGCATCTGAAAAAATACCTTACACAAATGTGTTTAGAATGCTTACAGAATAAGTAGATATTATGCATAAAAATGAAAAAGACAATAAATGAGTATTATGAACAACTATATGCTTTCAGACTTGGTGACTTAGGTGAAAGAGACTACTCTTTTAAAGTCACAAACTACCATTGATCTCTCAGAGAAAATAGATGGAATCAAGCATATGTCCATGCAAAAATGTATGTATGCAAATGCTTACAGTGACTCTATTTGTAATCACCAAAACCTAGAACAACATTTGTCCTTCACCTGGTTAATGAATTCATTAACTGTGGCATATTCAAGGGTGCCTAAGTGGCTCAGTAGGTTAAGCGTCTGCCTTCAGCTCTGATCATGGTCCCTGGGGGATCCAGCCCTGCATGGGGCTCCCTGCTCAGTGGGAAGTCTACTTCCTCTCCCTCTGCCTCTGCCACTGCTCCTGCTTGCTCTCTTCCAAAAAAATAAATAAAATCTTAAAAAAATTAATTGTGCCATATTTATACAATAGAACACTATTTTTGCATAAAGAAATAAAACACTGATATAGGTAGCAAAGTGGATGAATCTCAAATACATCATGCCAAGTGATAAAGCCAAACTCAAAGACTACCTCGTATATGATTCGACTTACATGACAGTCTAGAAAAGCAAAATTAAAGGACACAAAATACATGAATGGTTGTCAGGAAATGGTTGGGATGTCAGTGGATTGATTGCAAAAGGACATTTTTGGGGTGATGGGAATATTCTATATCTTGATTGCAATGGTGTTTACACAATTGCATAACTGTTCTGGCTGGGACTTCTGGATTGCAGGGGTGAGAGCAACCATTCTTATTTTGTTTCTGATCTTAAGGGAAAAGCTTTCAATCTTTCACCATTGAGTTATGATGTTAGCTGTGGGTTTCAGTAAATGTGCTTCCTTGCTTTAAGTAAATTGTCTTCTGTTTCTAGTTTGCTGAGGTTTTTATCATAAAAGAGTGCTGAATATTGTCAAATGCTTTTTACAACTATTGAAACGATCCTGTGGGATCTTCCTTTCTTTCATTCTATTAATGTGATGTATAACATCGATTTCTTATGTTGAACCAACCTTGCACGCCTGAATTAGTGCCACTTGCTCATGATGTATTATCATTTCAGTGTGCTGCTTGATTCAACTTGTTAGTGTTCTGTTGAGTATTTCTGCATCTATAAAGTATATCGTCTGTAGTTTTTGTTTCTTGTGCTCTCTTTGGCTTTGCTATCAGGGTAATGTTTGATGTCAAAGTAATGTTGCCTCATTGATTCTGTGAGAAAGTGCATCTTCTATTTTTTGGAAGGGTATGAGTAGGATTGATTTCAATTCTTCTTTAAATGTTTTGTAGAATTTACCAGAGAAGCCATCTGGCCCTGGGCTTTCTTTGTTTTTCATTCAACAGTTTAATTATAATGTTTCTTGGAATGGATCTCCTTGAGTATATTCAGCGTGTTCATTGTGGTTCTTGGATATATGGATTCATGTCTTCATCAAATTTAGGATGTTTTCAGTCATTATTTCCACTAATTTTTTTTCTACCAATTCCTCAATTTCCTCTCCTTGTAGGACTTACACTCTGTGTGTTTTTGTATTGTTGATGATGTCCTTTAGGTCCCTTAGGTTCTGGTCATTTTTCTTCATTCTTTTTTCTCTTCAGTCCCCAGACTGGATCATTTCAAATGCACTATCTTGAATTTTTTTTTTTTTTTTAAAGATTTTATTTATTTATTTGACAGAGAAAGACACAGCGAGAGAGGGAACACAAATGGGGAGTGGGAGAGGGAGAAGCAGGCTTCCTGCTGAGCAGGGAGCCCGATGTGGGACTCGATCCCGGGACTCCAGGATCATGACCTGAGCCGAAGGCAGTCGCCTAACCAACTGAGCCACCCAGGCGCCCCACTATCTTGAATTTTACTGATATTTTTCTTCTGCCTGCTAAAATCTGCTATTGAGTTTTTATAATGAATATTTCATTTCAGTATTTGAGTAAAAGAAGACAGACACAAAAGGATATATACTTCATGATTCTTTTTAACTAAAGCTTTAAGATGGGCAAAACTAAAGACAGGGGTTCCCCTAAAATAATAAAACACAACAACAAACAACAGCAAGGCAAGATTTCCTTTTCTTTAAAATAAAATTCAGGAGGGTGGTAATTTTTATGGGGCAGGAATGAGGTTATTATAAGGAAGTCATAAAAAATAGGGCACAGCATTCTGAAGTGCCAGCAATATTGTATTTCTTGGCTTTGTTGGTAATTATATGGCCATTCACTTTATATTAAGAAATTAGGTTGCTCATTTCTATTTCAATGGTCTTTTAACATATGTGTCACACTTCAAAACTCAAAAAATATATTAGAAATTTTATCACTGAAAAATGTGGGTGATTTCTCTCATATACATAGTTGAAGGACAAACAAATATATTAGCTCAAACGTGAAAAGTGGAAAAATGTTATTCAGTGTGAATAAGGAAAGTGATAGTAAATGAGGTGCTTGACTCCTCTCAAAATGTGTTAAATAAATTCATATTTAGCTTAAGAAATCACTGTCCTCTCAGTCTCACTGAGCTGATTTTTAAAGACAGATGAGCTATGAACAGCTGGTCCATTTTCCTTTTTATAGATTTTTCACTAGAAAGATCTTCATTTCCATTACATCAGTTAATAGACTACCATATCAGACACTGATGCTTACTTTCCTCTCTTGATAACATTTCTGTGACTTACATTTCCTTTTATTGAAGTTTATTATTCATGAACCGTGGTTTCTTCCAAAGCTGATTCTCATCAAACATGACCTTTCATGTTTTTCTGTTGTAATGTAATGCAACTTACTTGGTAGATGATTAAAGTTCATGTCAATCACAAATCTACTCACCATATCTATTTTGTTCAGTCATCAATGAGGAGACTCACATATTTCATTTTAACTATAAAATAATCTGTCTGTCTCATGTATTCCAGGAAAGATATCAGTCTCTTTTTTGCAATGCCTTTCTTTTTTCAGTTTTTTAAAGTTAAGACTACAGATGGTACAATTTTAGATGGGTGGTGGTTTTTGAGCCAATTATGCTACAAGCAGGAAGAGTATAAGGAGCCCTATGTCCATTAGGCTTGGCCTAAGTTTTCCAGACACATAACTTGGTAGCAATCATGACTGTTTTTCTTTAACTTCAGGGATGATCCATGAATTGTAGCACTTGTTGAGAATGGACCATTCAAGTTTCAACAATTCATATTCCTATCAGTCTTAAATCTTTACAGCGTGACAAGTGATTCCGCCTGGTCCCATTCAGAAACTGGTCACTGACTCATGTTCCCTGATTAGGATCATGGAGTCTGCCTTGCTCCTGTCAATACAACCCCCCTTTAAAAAGGCTGAGTCATACTGCCCCTATATCCCATTCACTTCTGGAAGTCCTGCTGTTTTTATCTATCTCTTAGGAATGACCACCTTTTACTTAACTCTAAACAATCATTGGCTACTTGAATGTCCCACCATTCTGTTCCATCTCTGATGTTGTACCAGTCACCCCTGATAATTGCCAGAGTTATGCTTATGCTTACCAAATTTTTTGGACACTGCCTCAACCTGTGCAACTCCTCTACTTTAGGATATTAACTAAAATCCAGACAGTTTTTCTTGTCTTCTCATTCTGCCCTAGTGAGTACATCTCTGAACTATTTTGTATTACTTCAATTAAATGGAAGCCAAAAACAATAAGGTCCTCCAAAATGTCAAATAACTATAGCAAGTGTTGAAAATTGAGGAAAATAATTTAACAATTACATGAGAAGACATTCTGGGACAACTATAAATTCAGGTGTATGGGTTCATGTAACTAAAGATATAAACTGGATTGGTTTGTATATATAATTTCTCCATGAAATCCCTTATGGCCAAATTGGCAAATCCTTGCAGATAAACCAATACTGAATATGGATTTTTCACATCTATACACACATTTTTTTTGAAAAAAACTATACACGTATTTCTTTTCTTTGATGCAAATTTTTTCTTAGGTTGCCTTTTCAATTTTTTAAATATTGAAGGTCTAATCTTAAAAGTAAGATTAAAAAATCTATTAAATCTAAGTGGTATTAAAATTCAAAGTGAAGTAATATTGTATCATAGAATCCATATAATTATAGTAGACATTCTCATAGATGAAATATAAGAAATTCAATGGATGGATTCCCATAATAGTTCTATGACTTGCTGCCCATATTCATATTTACTAATTGGATTGTATACCTTTATTTTATCTATAAATTATAATTGATGTCTGCCATTTAAAGGTCACCTTTAAACGAAAACAATCTGTAATAGGGTTTATCAGGTGAAGAAAAATGTAAGTGAAAAGACAGGATTCTAGTCCACAGTAAAGCTTAAGGTTAAGGATAAAATTCAGTGGTTAAGCTCACAGAGCTAACACCTAGCATATTAGCTATCAGTTTAGGACAGCAAAATAATTCCAAATTCAAATGTACATTGACATAGTTTTTGCCCTTTTAGGATCGTCTTACCTTATCAAGAAATGACAGTGTGCCAGCAATATGTTTTAAACTCACAAACATAAATAAGTAAGCAAGTAAGTATGTATGTAAATAAAGAATAGATAAGACTTTCTATTAACATATGAAAGGGTTGCTGAATCATTTGTTTTAAGAAGAAAACGGAGGCCAACAATAAGATTGTTCTCAGAGTCCTCATCCTATTTGATGTTATTTGGACACTGCCTTTACAATATGCATAGAGATTGGCATTACATTATCTTTAAACTTTTTATATACAGGTTATATATGGAGACAGTTTTAAAGCAGCAGATTACAGATTCCTTCTTGAAGGCACCTAGTGGAAATTTCCCAAGAAAAATCTCGACAGGAGAATGAATCTAGAGAGTGGTTAGTATGTGATGGAACCCTGAAAACTATACCTATGAGCCCAAAGGACAAATGGCTGCTGAATAAGGGTGCACTTTGCCCAAACAGTAAGAATCAAATACAAAAGGTCACATGCTAATGTGAGTAATGTGCAGAATTACATGGACGCTATTTATTTATTTATTTATAAAATTTATTCATTTATTTTAGAGAGGAGGAGAGGCAGAGGGAGAAGGAGAGAGAATCAAGTACGGAGCTTGATCTCAGGACCCTGAGATCACGACCTGAGCTGAAACCAAGAGTCCAACACTTAGCCAACTGTGCCACCCACGCACCCCTATGGAAACAATTTAAATGTCTTGAGGGCCTGGAATTTTCCATTACTTGTGACAATAAATGCTCACTCTCTTATATATGCTCACTAATTAGTTGTAAAATTTGCTGGGAACAAATCTGTCATGCAACCAGTTCTGTCTGTGGGTTATTTTCCTTTGATATGTTTTTCTTCTGAACATTTTCACACAGAATCTTGTCTTTATCATAAAATTTAATCGGTTAAAATCAAAGGGTTATTTCTACCCTAAAATAGCAAAACTCTAACTCCTTAATTTGGTTTTCTACCCATTCAGTCTCAATTTCTTGGAGTCATTTAGTTTTACCTCTTTTTCATACTCTCTGTGGAAATAGTCCTCAGCATCTTTTATTTTTCCTACCCATTTCTCTTAATAACTTTCTCTTCCATTTCTAACTTGTTCAGATGTATATTGCTTAATTGCTGGATCTACCACAAAATCCTCCACCTGCTGTGGCGTAATCTAAGCTCTGCACTCTCCAATTCTGACTCCCCTTTCTGGTGTCATTTCTCCCCTAGAAAATCTGTTTTAACTTTCCAACTGTGTTCATCTAGCAATGTTCTAGGATCTTTCAGGTACCAGGTAAATACCACCCTTGGGTTACCACAATCTGAAGTGATCTTTTGATCCCCTAAAATTACAGGGCACATACCAGTGAAACTCTCATCCACACTACCTTTTATGCTTACTTATGAACATGTCTCAACTTGCTTACCGATAAAGTTCCAGGATAGCTGAGACTACGACATATATTTCCATATCCATCCTTAGTTCTTTGCGCTGTATCTTTGAATATATTGAGTACTTTTTGAATAATTTAACAAATTATGAAAGATACACATTATTGACTCCAGGATAATAACAGGTACATTGGTGTTATAAGAAGGTGATACTATCAATTTTATATAATGGATTATATGGTTAGCTAGTAAACTTTACAACTGCAGGCAAAAAAAAAAAAAAAAAAGAAATAATAAAACTTTAAGTGAAACTCCTCACCTCCCCTTCCTTTCCCTTTCCTTCCTTACCATAAATCAGGGAACCTAGTCCATATAATTCAGAAAAATGTGATTCCATCTCTACGACACTCTTCTTTGGTGAGTGTGTCATATAAAGAAAGCCTTTCAGCAAGAGTAGAGACATTATTACATTTCTTGACTAATGAGCAATCATTAACCAACCTGGACTTGAATGTTTTAAGTGCTCCATTCTTTTATCTGTGGTGTTGATGATTAATTGAATTTTCGCCAGCTTTTAGTGTTCAATGTAAAGACAATTAAATTAAAGCACTCTATAGGAAGCATTGTACTAGTTTCTATTTTCCTTTAGCCCCTATACATATATGCACCACTATTTTATATAGCCATAGTAGGATGGCCCCGATCTCTCTCTTCTCCTCTACTTATTTCTCCAACCACTGAAACCTGACTTCTACCATAGTTTCATTGAAATCACTCTTGTTCAAGTCATCCATAATCTCCTAATTATTAATTACAATGGTCATTGCTAATCCCTATCTAATTTGTGTCCCAATTTGATGCTGGTGGTTTAATGTCAACTTTTTCTAGTACCATCTACTTTTCTGACCACTGAATGACCATGAGCTATTCCTTCTTTGTTCAATTTTAAACGTGACACTCTCTTGCTTTCTTAGTTATACACCTGTGGTTTCAATGATATAATAGAAGCTGATGGCTCCCAAATACACATCAATTTACAAGAGTATTCTTTTATTTTCAGTCCTGTTTTCTGATCTTCTCTTGAACATTTCCATCTAGATGTCTCCAAAATCCATAACAGTCGATAATTCCAAAAATAATTCCATCAGTTTTTACCAGGAAGCACGAGAAATCGTGTAATGTTCATGGAAAGATGGACATTCTTGGTGGCTTGGGACATGTGGCTATGTAAATATTATTTCCTTCTTTAAATGCCAATGCTTGAAGCCTGAACACTATCCTAAACCTAACTTTCCTCAATCTCTATATCTATATGGACAATAATGTTTGTCAACTATACTTCTAAACACCTCTCAAATCAATACCAACTGCTTAGTTCTGGGCTATATGATTTCTGGCCTCAGTTATTTCACTGTTCATCCCCTTCCGTGCCCTATCCTTTTCCCCTTTTCCAGTTCTTCACTCTGCAACTAGAGTGATAGTTCTAAATTGAACTCTTGTTAGTCCTTTGCTTAAAATTTATTAAGGGCTCCTCACCTTCTTCAATATAAACTCTTAACTGACCAATAAAGGAGTTCTTGATTTATATCCCCAACTAATCTTTCTGTTTCTCCCCTCTGCCTTGGACACTATATAATAGCCAGACTGAATACTGTACAATCCCTAAGGAGTCCCTTACGTTTTTGTTCTGTTCTTTGCTGATTAAGTTCCTCTTGGCCTCTTTTCATACTGCCTCCACCTGAAAAGTTTCTACTCATCTGTTGAGTATCAGCTCAAGAATAGTTTTTTTAAAAGTTTTCCTGAAATCCTGATATTTCCATTATAATTAGATCTTATTTCTACCTCAATGAGATCTTATATTATGTTGCAATGCAGTTTGTTGCTTTAAAATTTATTTCTCATCACTCTCCTACACGCTTCCAGGAATAGTGGCCATTTCAGGAAAATTAGTAAAGTTCAGTTTCTGTTGAATGATACGACTGCCTAAATACAGGTTTGTTTCATTGAGCTGTGAGCTTACTGTTACAGAAAATTGGTGAATATAATTTGTCTTTGGGCAGAGACATGCAATGTTTATCCAACCTTTTTATTTTCCTTCCATTTTCCAGCTTCCTTGCATCTAAGTGGTGTCTTTAATTTAAGTTTGTCCAATAAATTGTGGGCACCAGCAATGTGACAGGACACCTAAAATCCCCCGTTAGGTCTGCAGCTTACTCTCTCTTTTCCATTATCAGCTTCATGCAGGTTGTTAAATCAGGAATTCCAAGATCCTAGAGATGGCACTGGGTGCCTACAGAACCATAAAGTGAAAATAAAACAAAACAAATAGTTATCAGTACATCTAGAACAGTCATTAATTCAGATAGAATGTGTTGCTTGAGGACTATTGGTTTTTGGAGAGTTCAGTATTCCTTTGATTTCCTTTACCCCATGAGCAGGGATGAAGTAATTCAGTCAAATCCACGTATATTCATTCTACAACCATATTGCTTTAAGTGGAGCTTTATGCTCAAAGAGGATGGATTTCAATGCATCTGGTTCTGCAGGCTTGGTTACTCTGTTTTATGTGTTTGATTTATTTCTTTTTCTTTGGAATCCGTTTCTGGTGATAAGCCTTCTTGGAATATATATTGGATTCATAGCCAGTAGTGAAAGAAACTTGGAAATCTGCTCTCTAATCTCACCCCCACTCTCCTAAAAAACTGAACAGAAGACAGAGGGGACTTAGAAGAAAGAAAGAGTAGAGTGGATAGTTTAAAAAATCTATTATAGAGGGCGCCTGGGTGGCTCAGTTGGTTGAGCGACTGCCTTCGGCTCAGGTCATGATCCTGGAGTCCCGGAATCGAGTCCCGCATCGGGCTCCCTGCTCAGCGGGGGGTCTGCTTCTCCCTCTGACCCTCTTCCCGCTCGTGCTCTCTGTCTCTCATTCTCTCTCTCTCAAATAAATAAATAAAATCTTTAAAAAAAATAAATAAAAAATAAAAATAAATAAAAAATCTATTATAGAGATAATGGCTTTCCACAATATGTTCACTTCTTCATGCCAATAAGGTGATAAAGTATTCTGGAGAACTCCCAAAGTAATTTCTCCATTTGTTGTTAGTATAGACCTTAGACCTCTGGTGGCCTTTGCAAAATAAGTCAGTGGTGGGCCCAAGTGTGCTTGCTGTTACTTCAGAAGGCTAGTTTGTGATATGAGTGGGGGGTCTTATAATAACGTAATTTGACATGAAGAATCTGTTCTGCATTTTTCCCTTATGAATATGTGAAAGTGACATATAGCTGGTCAGAGTCAGGAATCCTGAGTTCTCTTAGAACATGATTAATCAGGACCTCAAAACAAATTTGAATTTATTCATGAGTTTTGTATTTTTTCATGCATTTAAATGTAAAGCTAAAATTTTTTAACAAGTCTAATTAGAAATAAGAAAGAAAATGAATGCAAGCAACTCAAAACTATATATTCACACTGAAATGGGAGAATTGACAACACTGTATTTTATTGTTTTTTTCCCTTCAAGTCACCACTGTCATAAGAAGTACAGATTAGGAATCAATACTGGGATTTGGGAAAATATGAAAAAGAAAACTGGTGTGTTTTACATTAAAGAGTATCGAATATATACTTTAGTTAAAATTTTGTACGCTAAAACCTATGAATTATGTTTGTATTTATGAGAAAAAAAAAACAGAAGCTGTAAAATGAAGGTTTATCATTCACAAGGAAAATTCCTATTCTTGCCTACCCTCCAAAAATCAGGTGTTGCAAAAGCATCCTTTAGAAAATCAGGTGTTGCAAAAGCATCCTGTAGAAAATTGTGCCTATATAAGCTACTTTGTGCTGCATTGCTGAGCTTTCACTTTCTGGTTAAGTCTACATGTTTTCTCATGTCCTCTTGGAAACATGTGCCTCATCTCCTTGTTCACACTCAGTTTTCCTCACCTGTGTGCTGCTACTCAAGGGCACTTTTTCACTTGGCTTGGCTTTTCCTCTAGTATAGCTATAACAAATTGTCCCATGTGTCCATTTCTCTCACTTAGGCTCCTGATGATTACAATTATGATAACCCACAAGGAATTCCTACCCCCTTTATAGGCAGTCAAGATATACACATCTAATTTCTTTAAAATCATTTTTCTCTAGAATGGCATTTCTTCCTACCTTTCCACTTTAACAATTACTGGCTCATATTTATGGTAGAGGGAAATAATAAATTCTGGATATGATGAAAAAATCAGCAAACCCATGATTGAAAATAAAAATATTTCAGGTTTCTTATTTCTTGTATTATATCATTTGCATTCAACAGGTATGTATTTAGTAACTATCATTTGCCTGGTTTTAGGGGTAGGGGAATAGAAAAAGAGAATAAGGCACAGTTATCTGAGCTAAATTTATGCAAAAATAAGTACATTGTAATGTGATCTTCACAGCAGTAAAAGTATGTATGTGTCACAGAAATAACACAGAATTTATTTTGATATGTTGATATTTTTGTGTTTTTTTAGAGAGAGTGTGTGTGAGTGGGAGCAGGGCGGGCGGCGCTACAGCAGGTGAGGGAGTGAAAGAATCTTAAGCAGGCTTCACTCTCAGTATAGAGCCCAGTGTGGAGCTCAGTTTCATGACCTGAGATCATGACCTGAACCAAAATCAAGAGTCAGTCGCTTAACCAACTGAGCCACCCAGGAGCCCCAATAACACAGAATTTAAACTAATGCTCTCAGGAAGCTGTAATCATCAGGGAAGTATCATGAAAATACAGATTCTTGAACAGAATTGTGACAGGACAGTAGGAGTGTCCAGATTTACATAAATTAGGAATTCCAGGAATAGTAATAACATACGTCAGTATCAGCATGTAGGTGACTCTTTGGTCTTCGTTTTATTTGACATGCACTGGGTCAAATGGACTTATGAAATATTTTGTTCTTTACAGCTCACATATTCTATCACCAAATCCATTTTACTTGGACATAAGATTATTGTATTCCCAATAATCATCAATATCATCTCTTTTGCCCAAATTCAGGAGCCATATCTTGCTGTGTGACTACATCTTAATACAGAGTTTTGTCTATATTAGAAGCAGAAATCATCTCCTCTTTTCTCTTCTCCATAGGCTCATTTTAGGACCCTACATAAGATATTAGAACCATATGGCAAGATTAAAATCCCAAGATGATAGATCAAAAATCTTCCTCCCAGTAGGCTTGGCAAACACCTGCTCTGATAGGATATAACAAAGTGACCACATCTCTGAACATCTTATCTGCTTCTTACTCTATACTAAAGAATGTGGCTGAAATAAATATTGTCAATGACCTTTACATGTTTCTCTTTATTAGCCATCCAGATATTTGATAGCTGTTTAGAATCAATTAAGACAAGGCACCACGCAAGAGAAAAACTATTTTTGTAGACATTTTTCTAACTAAAGACAGAAGCTTCAAAAGTATAATCCTATTTAAAGACTCCCAGAATGCATGCTGAATAACACAATTTCCCCAGCCTTCCATGTCCCAGGGTACAATTCATCTATAATACTAAAACCAATATAAAACAGTATGTAGAAAAACCCAAAGGATTCATAGTTCCTCTAATATTTCAAATAGAAAACAATGAGCTAGACAATCTCCATAAAAGTGACAAATTATAAATCAAGTTTTCCAGGAGCAAAAAGCCACTTGGAAACTCCCTCTCTAAAATATATCATCTCTCATTAAAAAAAAGCAAAATAATAATTACTCAGTAAAGAACTATAAATTCAAAAAAAAAGAACTATAAATTCTTCATTGCTTAATAGGGAGTTCCATCCTTGGTAGAAGATTTGGACAGGATTTATGCAAGTCCCTTTTATTTACATTTTTGAGTATCATTTGATGTTAAAAATAGATAAAAATAAAATAATGTAATTGTTCTTTTATGGACATTTCTTTTATGGATATGAACTATATCACCAGATTGTGTCCTCGGAAATCATATTCAGCTATTACTCCTTGAAAAATAGAGAGAGAATGTAAGAAGAAAAGGAAAACATTTATATAGCATAGATGCTCAAAGTAACCATCCAAGATTAATTTTGAGTAGGAAAGTTCCAAAATAAATATTGGTGAGGACACAAACAAATCTTCAAAGCTGTCTTGGTTCAAAGCATATTTTCATTAAACTATAAATTGTTTTACATAAAAGTGATTTTTGAAATTAATATAACAGATCCATTCATGATTGAAAGGAAATAGGTGACCAAGAAAGCTTTAAGAACAGCTTACTGTGTTCATTTTAGATTCATAACATTGAATAGTTACCACATTATTTATAATCATAAAATAGCTAATTTATTAAAATCATACAATACAATAAAAATCAATTTGATTGGATAATAAAACTAATGGAATAAAAGTCCTAAAACATAACCTTAATTTAGAATATAAGGGAAACAGGAAAGGTGGAGAATACAAAACACAAATACCCAAATGATCATTTGGATTATTTTTCAGAAAATACTCAACATTCTTTCCCTGTGACTGTGAATAAAGCATAATTCTTACTTGCATTAATGTTGGGCTTGGCTCTGTAACTTACTGTGACTAATGGAATATAATAATGTTACTACAAGCAAAGACTTGGCTTGGATCTTACGCTTTGATGGTCTGTCATGAGAGAAATATGCTCCAGATGGGGCCTCAAAATGGGGCGCATAGAACAGACTGCCATCCCTGCAGAGGCTGGTTTTAGGAAGATGAGATAAATATGCAACTAACCTGAATCTATATGTGCAACCTGGAGGCTGCAGCCCTGAATCTGGAGCCTTCAGTCTAATCTAACCCAGCTGATTTGCAGTCAACCCTCACACCCATGAGCATGAGAATAAAGTGATTGCTCCTTCAACTTAAAATAATGTGTCTCTTAAAAGCGAGGAAGAAAAAGAACAAAGTGAGAAAGAAAATAAAGAATTGGGATCTCAAGCACAAAATCATTCTTGTTACAATTTATTTTATATATGTTTGCTCACCTTGACTGTTCTGCACTTGGTAGGTAAAAAAATCATATCTAAGTAGGATTGTTCATCAATGTGCTCTTTCAAGGAAACTTGATTTTACATGAAGATAAAAAGAATAGCTATCGAGGCAAAGGGTTATGCATAACGACCTGCTATTCTTCACTGATAGGCTTTAAGTTCACATAGACCAAATCATCCTGATATTTTAAAGATCTTCAGGCTTGGTACTAATATTTACCAATACTGAATTAAAAAAAAATATCCTTTTGAGAATGAGTGACATTAAAAGCACATCAGAAATGAAAGTGTTAGTGGCTGATCTAGAGATGCGCAATTGAGTATAAAAATCTACCATTGGTTCGTGGTTCTACGGCAATTCTGTCAATTGTTTTTTTTCTTTTGTTTTTTGTTTTTTTTTCAGGCAGAGTTCTGTCATATAAGACTATTGAATGTGATGGTCAGTGAGGTACCATATAAATCCACTTTGTCAGTCTAAATTAATGAAAGATTTCCAGGTAAAATATGAAGAGGAGAAATGTTGTATGGCTATCTGGTAAAAAAATCCAAAGAGATTTTCCTGTCTTCTACACACGTTGCCTTATATTTTGTTATATCCTATAATTAAATCTAGGGGGAATTAATTGTAATTCTGTGTGATAACCCATCTTTCAATGTTTCAACATAAATTTGGGGAATGTATTGGTATTTGCTAATTGGTCTCTGTGGGAAATATAAAAGTGCATTTTGAAGCGGTTTGCTTTCATTTTACTGAGTTTTGTTTGGCGTGTTATTAAGATGTGAAATAAGAAGAGGCTATCTAAGCACATTTAAAATCATGCCCATAATCCATATAATAGATTGCGTTGCATGAGGACTGGTTTGAGTCAGTTCTTTGGAACACAGATTAAACTATTTTAGGAAAATAACAGTATCTCCAAAGATTAGAATTCCAGACAAGATAGAAAAATAACTATCTCAGCTCTAAAACTAATTTAAATCCTCTTTGAAACAAGGCAGAGTACATTAAATAAATAAGAAAACAAATAAATCTGAATGTAATTGATTTATAGACTATGGATTAACAGTATCAGCAAGGAAAAATAATTTCAAGTTGTTTTCCAGGAATTTAATTACTATTCTTTACTCCAGGCATAAAGAAAATGGACTATAGTTTGAGAAGAGGAAAATAACATGAAGATGGTAGTGAATTGTATACATTTCAAGTATATTAGAGAAAATAGAAAGTTGCACAGAGTGAAGTTGCATGTGCTGAGAAACAGCAGTGATATTCATGTTTGGGGTGGTCTTGCTCTATGGCAGAATGTTATAAGTCAGAGTGGCTGATAGTGGTAGTAAAAAAAAAAATATATATATAATTTATATATTTACACATAAATATATACTTATAAACATAAAATAATAAATATATCTTAAATTATACATAATTTTAAATTATACATAATATATAATATTAAATTATACATAATTTAATATATATTTAATTTTTTACATATATTAATTTTTTTCAGTGAAGTTAAATAAAAATAAGGTTAATGGCAAATGGATATGATTTGGGATATGCTCTTTAGTGGTAGGATATGCTGACTACCAGAACTAACAGTGAAATTGGTCTGTGTGTAGTAGTTGCAAATTAGAGTTCAAGAGTAATTCTGAGCAAAGAAGAAAGCTATTGGGAGCCATGAAGTAGGCAGTAATTTAAGAGGCTGCAAGAGTCAGGAAAAATGACAAATCCTCAGAAATATAAGCTGGAGAAGGAACATTAGCAGAGACTTTCTCTCTATGATGCCCTCCAATAAAGTCAGAATTATTCTGGATTTTTTTTTTTTTATGTGTAGGTTAATGGCTTACTGTTTATAGTTAAACATAGGTAATTCTTTTTGTAAAATCAGCACAATATATTTTTACAATGTAAATATATCTTAAATTCTACTGAATTCAAGTTCAGGTGAGTGAGTTGACCAGAACTATTTCCAATGCTTTGTGCAATGGATTGCACAAATCCAGTATGCCAAAAAGATTGTATGGATCATCAATAAGTATAAGATGAAAATTTAAGCTAATCAATATTCCAGGATAAAAATAAACAGATTAAACAATAAGGCAGTGTTCACCAGAGAATAAAATCAACAGATATTTATTGAGCTTGAGCTATGTACAAGTAACTGTAAGTGTTGAACCTACAACTCTGCTCTGCTACTTCGGTAAACCCATCGAGCCAACTATGATATACTCTCTTCCCTTTCTAGGGGTGTTTGAAGTAGGTCAGCTTAAATACACACCAGATAGAGAGAACAAAGGTCTCAGAGTCTGGTAGTTGGCCCCAAAGAATTTTCAACTGAAGACAGGGGCATGGGAAAACTCAGGGCTGAGAAAACACTGAATCATGAGGAGATGTTAACTGCCTATGTGGGAAAACTTGATTTCACTTCTCACATCTAGTGTACAAACCAAGGCCCTTGGTGACAATATCTAGAGTCACAATGTAGTAAGCAATCTAAGCAGGACTTTATTAATCTATCTTACTCAACACCATAGATCAAGGGACTGACACACAGCAGGTTCCCCAGAAGTTTATGTTGATTGAATCTTTGAATGATATGGGGACAGTGGGATGGATTCAAGAAGAAGTACACGGGTAAAAGCAAATGAAGGTGAGATGTTCTTTGAACTATAATTGAGTGCCTGCCTGTAGCTACTTTAATTGGTAGTTCGCTCTCTGTTGCTTTGTTAAGAGCCTTCTATTTAAAGGCAAAGTATTCAACTGGGCAACAGTATTTCTCCAGTGTCAGGTACAGTCCTGGTACTACCTGGTATGGAGGGGGAAGGAGACACTGACTTTTACTTGCCCTAGGCCTCCAAGTCACTGTCTTGACCTGCTGCAAACCTAAATGCATGCTTGTATAACCCTGGGAAAAACAGATTCATTTGAGAATAAACTTAATTTTACGGGATTATCATTGAAGCAGTGATATATCTTTCAGTATTTATAATTTAGTGCTTTAGACACCACTTACCATATTTAAATATAGTTAACTTGATTATAATATGATACATTTGGGCTCAATTTTTAAAAATATTTTATTTATTTACTTGAGAGAGAGAGAGGAGGGAGAGGATCAGAGGGAGAGGGACAAGTAGATTCCATGTTGAACATGGAGCCTGATGTGGGTTCAATTTCATGACACTGAGATCATGAGCTGAGCCAAAATCAAGAGTCAGATACTCATCTGACTGAGCCACCCAGGTGTCCCTGGCCTCAATTTTTAAAGACCCTTTGCAATTTTACTCTCTGGTAAATTTTGAATCTAAAAGATATCTAACTCCATCTCAAATCATCTAAAGGATGGTATTTATTTAAGTGGAAAGAGAGGAGTAAATATTTAGAATGCTGTTGTATTAGTTTCCTGAGGCTGCCATAACAAAGGGACACAAATTGGATGGCTTAAAATAACAGAAATGTATTGCTTTCCCGTTCTGCAGGCCAAAAGTCTGAAATCTAGGTTCTGGTGGTTTGCTGGCAATCTTTGGCGTTCCTTGGCTTGAAGCTTCCTGACTTCAGTTTCTGCTTTTGCCATCACATGCCTTTCTCTCTGTGAGTCTCTGTCTTTACAAGGCTTTTTCTTATAAGGACACCAGTCATATTGGGTTAGGGACTCACCTTCATCCACTGTGACCTCATTTCAATTAATTACATCTGCAATGACTCTACTTCCAAATAATGTTACATTCTGAGGTGCTGGGAGTCAGAACTTTAACATATCTCTCTGGGGAGATGCAGGAACACAATTCAGCCCATAGCAACTTAGTGAGACCTCCATATTCTGTCACTGTGGCCAGTTGAAAGATAGTAACAAGGAATATTCCGTACACACAGGATTTTTATGAATCATCTGGTAATAAAACTATAAATCCTCTGATGTTTCAAGAAGACAAGAAGTTACAAATTCCTGATTAATCATTTTCACACTTTTAAGTGCCCAGTGTGGTAGATTTTGTATACTGGTACTTCACCTTTAAAGTTTTACATTGACACAATTTAGTGGATGGGTCGCTGGACTGGACTGGGAATTAAGAGACATGAGGACATGAGTTTTTTTGCTTGTTCTCTAATTAATTTACTGATTTATTATCAGTAATCCTGAGTAGTATTTACTCCATGTATTAGGAGGGTGCTTCATGAGGTATTATTCCTTTTATTTGGTGATTGTTAAGATCTAAGGCCTAAAAAAATAAATAACTAAAAATAAAAGGTTTCCCCTAAATGGGGAACCATCTTCTACCAGCTCTTCTCTACTCAAGATATTGTGAGGTCAGTTTTCCAAAAATGTTGATAAAGACTGAAAAAAATCAAGTTTGTAGATATTTCCAAATTTTATTTCATCCACAGTACAACACACATATGACTATGTTTCTTTTGAGGAGTAGACTTTAGTAATTTTCATGTTGTTATAATAAATGATGTAATGATCTGCAATTTTTTTTAAAGATTTTATTTATTTATTTGACAGAAAGAGACACAACGAGAGAGGGAACACAAGCAGGGGGAGTGGGTAAGGGAGAAGCAGGCTTCCCGCCAAGCAGGGAGCCCGATGCGGGGCTCAATCCCAGAACCCTGGGATCATGACCTGAGCCGAAGGCAGACGCTTAACGACTGAGCCACCCAGGTGCCCTTGCAATTCTTTTTTTTTAAGATTGTTTATTTATTTATTTATTTATTTATTTATTTTTTAAGATTTAATTTATTTGAGAGAGGGAGAACGAGTGATGGGGAGGGGCAGAAAGAGAGAGAGAAGCAGACTCCCTGCTGAGCAAGAAGCCGGACTCGGGGCTCGATCCCAGGACCCAGAGATCATGACCTGAGCCGAAGGCAGACATTTCACTGACTGAGCCACTCAGGCGCCCCTATTTATTTTAGAGAGAGAGAGAGAAAGAGAGCAGGGGGAGGAGCAGAGGGAGAGAGAGAAAGAATCTCAAGCAGACTCCCCGCTGAGCAAGGAGGCTGACACAGGGCACAATCTCAAGACCCTGAGATCATGTCCTGAGCTGAAACCAAGAGTGGGATGCTCAACGACTGAACCACCCAGGTGCCTCGACCTGCAATTCTTAAAGAAAAAAGATAAGATATTTTACTTATTGAAGATTTTATGTATGAAAATGAATATAAGCCCCAAGTAATTTTAGAATAGGATCAGGGACATTTTAATCTTTCATTGTCTTTAGGCCCTGTTACTTGGAAATGCTATTCCACATCATAAAACAATATTAAAATGAATATATATCCCACATTAAATGCAATTTTTTTCTACGATAATTTTGAAAATGTTTTAAGAATGATGTCTTTTAAATTATTTAATGATCTGAATAATTCATTTATTTGATAATTGGGCATTATTTTTCAACATTTGATATGTACTTGGAAATTCTTGCAAAATGAGAAATCCATTTACACCTTATTTTCAAATGCAATTGCTTCTAATAAAGTTCCTATAACATTAACTTAAAAATTAATAACAACCACCTGATACTATGTCTATACATTAGTTCATTTCCCAACAGTAATTTTTTTTTCTTTTAGGTCAAACACATTTTTTTGCTTCAGAGTTACTGTGAGTCCTCAAAAAACAATGACCATAAGCACTGAGTCTTTAATGACTGCAGAAAAACATCCCTAGACATGGTCACACGGACAGCGTCACTCTTATTCAGCTAGCCTGCTAGAGTCAACTCAGAAAAGTTGTGCAGTCCACTCATGTTACCTAGAGTTGTAATATTCAAATATATTGCTTCAACAATGGTATCAAAGTGGTTCCATTCACATCTCTAGGTCTAATGTTTTCTTTATCACTATCCAATTTGAACCCACAAGGCCCAGTGGGGGGTTATATATATAATGTTCAGTGTCGAGTTTACATCATGGGTAGTGATAGGTGACATTTGCTGAGTGAGTGCCAAACACTTTCTCAGACCTTTACATGGCTTATCATACAACCCTATGAGGTGCACAATATTGTTAGCTCTCATATATAGATGAAGAAACTGAGGAACAGAGTATAATTTGATCAAGGCTGCACAGCTAGTAGAAAGGTTGTAGAAAGAGACTCAGACTCAGAATGTCTCCAGAGCCTGCTCTCTTAGACACTGTGCTATATGGTTTTTGAAAAATACAGCAGACAGATGGTAACTAGACTTACTGTGATGACTATTCCATAATGTATATAAATATTGAATCACTATTTTGCACACCTGAAACTAACACAATATTTTATGCCAATTATTATTCAACAACAACAACAAAAATCTTTTTTAAAAAAAGGAAGAAAAATACAGCATGGCCCAATTTTGAATCTTAATCAGGTTCCAGACCTACCTTAAATGATAGGTGTTTGGGGTATCAGTTTTTATGAAGAAGAGAATGAGAAGGTAGATTAGCAAAGGGAATTGCTGAAATCGCAATATAGGAAAAGTGTCTGCCAAATATCCTCGCCAAGTACTAATGTACTCATACCTGAGAGGGTCTTCAGGATAAAGCTGTATTATTTGCATCATGCAGGACTCTGGAAAACAGAACTGCAAACACCACACTTTGGTTCTGCCATCTGTTGTTTCTCAGAAAATAGACTATAAAATGGAGTTTGGGGCATATGTGTTGTACTCAGGTATGCAGCTGGGAGAGAGGGGACTGAGGAGGGGAGTTGGAATACTTCTAAGGGACCGAGGAAAGCAGGACTGGGGAAAGGAAGGGTTAAACTTTGCAATCTAACCCCACCCACCATTCATTTGGGGTGGTCTGCTCCTGAGAATGGGCATAGCCTTGGGCCTGAATCTTTCTTCCAGTGAAGAATTCAGCTCTGGGTTATCAGTGTCAGCCCTTCAAAATGGAAGTTATCAGTGACGCCATCCTGAAAGGGGAAAACTGCAACAGTACAAGTGAACCCAGAACAGGGGGAATGGGCTCTCTCCTTACAGCTGTGAGGAGTATAATGTGGCCTCCACATTATGAATTTGTAGGAAAAGCAGAAGGGCTTGCACACTCTGCATATCATCTGCCACAGTTGTAGGCAGAAACAGTCTTCATAATTCTCTGATTCCCAGAGTTCACAATTCAAGATTGCTAGACTCCTTGAACTAAGGAAAAGGAGGTTATTGCCTTTCAAAGAGATAGACCAGAAGCAGCTTCAGAATGTGATTTCATAAACTCTTTCATCAGAAGAAAGTAGTCTTATTCTTCAAACCTCAAGATGGACCAGAGTCTACCTAGAAGGAATAATTCCTCCTTAGAGGATTCAACCACAGGGCATTTGCAGATAACTGCTTAATTTTTTTTCCCCATTAGTTCTGGTTTGGTAGGTATGGCCAATACATAGATCCTAGATGCATACTAAATCACATGCCAAATTTTATGTTTTTTATTTTTTTTAAAGATTTTATTTATTTATTTGACAGAGAGAGAGACACAGAGAGAGAGGGAACACAAGCAGGGGGAGTAGGAGAGGGAGAAGCAGACTTCCCGCGGAGCAGGGAGCCCGATGCGGGGATCGATCCCTGGACCCTGGGATCATGACCTGAGCTGAAGGCAGACACTTAACAACTGAGCCACCCAGGTGCCCCTCACATGCCAAATTTTAGAGATGTTTTCTCACATTCATTAGCAGGCAAGAAAAAAACATCTGTTTAAGAAACTCCAAACATTACCAGTATAAGTATTACCCTATCGGGCATGTATATGAAGAAACAGAAAAGCTCTAGAATTGTAAAGCTTCATTAAGTAAGAAATCCAAGTGAATCAGTTGGTTTAGTAGAAATCTATCCAAATTATATCTTCAAACATTTGCTTCTAGGCAATCTCCACCACTTTCATTTGTTATTTTGCTTTGTTTTTCCTTTTTTTTTTTTTTTTTTGTATTAAATACGCTCAGGGCTCTCCAGACTTGTCATTGTGCAATTATCTGTTTTTTTTCTTGTAAATGACTGTCAGTATTGAAAACTGACAATACAATCACTATTGTACCATAACTAAAAAAAAAAAATCATTTAAAAATGAGAAGTTTATAAATAGGAAAAAAGAAGCATTAGGGGTGATTGCCTTTGGCATAGACATAAGCATTCTAATAAAGGCTCTGAAAGTAAGGGAAGGGACCAGGCATTACGTTCACATAGATTCACGGGCAGACTTCATGTAGTTACTGAACTGGAGCACCAGAAACGAGTTCTGATTGTTTATGCTTGTTAGATGTGAACTCCCCTTGGAATTTCAAGAATATTAGAGTGAGAATATGTAACAAAATACACAAGGAAAAAAATCATATTTATTTTGTGGATTTCTCTGTCACTGAATTTCTGTGTTCTGGCAAGTGTCTGTCAAATATTATATTTTAATACACATTTATTTAATAACTTAATATTCTTGATAACTGGGGGGTTGCTTCTTAATAGATTTAATACTGGTTTCATTTTGTAATATGACAAGTAGCAAGCTAATATGAGGAGAAGGGGTCAGCTCTGGCATTTTTTGGCATTTATTTTTCTTACATTTTTGAAATTATTTATTTATATATATATATATTTAAAGATTTTATTTATCCATTTGACAAGAGAGATAGAAAGAGAGAGACAGAGCACAAGCAGGGGGAGCAGCAGGCAGAGGGAGAGGGAGAAGCAGGCTCCCCACCGAGCAGGGAGCCCAACGTGGGGCTCGATCCCAGGACCTGAGATCATGACCTTAGCCGAAGGCAGACGCTTAACTGACTGAGCCACCAAGGCACCCCTGAAATTATTTAAAATCACAAGGTAATTGTTAGAAATCATTTTGAATAACACTGCAATATTTTATATATTCTATTACTCCCCATCCCCAAAATAACACAAATCTTAAAACACACACATATGTATTCAAGAATTCTTGTATTTTACTTGGAATGCAGTCATCTGACAAAATGATTAAATGCCCTAGGGCTTAGGATCATATCGAATATTAACATATTAAAAATTTTACTTAGATTTTAAATGTTAAAATAAAAAGCAAATAAAAAATACATTGTTCCTGGAAATAAGACAGAAGAGCTACCTTCATAAACCTTCCCAGCTAAAAATGCTTGACAAATTATGGAGTGGGTGGAACTCCTAAACTCATGGATGAGCTAGCAGGAAAGATAGGCAAGCCAAGCATTGAAACTACTATTTAGCATGTAAAATTTTTCTCTAGCTACTTTTTTAATGGCCTTTCAATAAAAAGAAGGCAAGAGAGAAGAGAAAAGAAAAAAAAAAGACTAAACTCTGGTGCAATTGTGTAATGGGATAAAATGAAGCTGCTTAAAAAAGAACATAGAGGTCTTTCCATACTTATATGGAAAACCTACAGGACATACAGTGTCTGGAAAATTTACAGAGAATTCTACCTTTTACCTCAGAAAGGGAGGAAATGGTAATGTATTTTCCTGTTGGCTTTTATTAACACTGGAATGATAAATAATTAGAAGGCATTACATATGTAAAGAGGGGAGAGACAGGGAGACACATATATATATAAAGGTAGCAGTAATACATCTTAATTTATAGTTTTTAATTTGTTTTAATTCAGAGTGTGAATTTATAAACAATTCATTAATTTAATATATTTTTAAAGGACAAAGGGAAATTAAAATGGTAAAAAATAAATGTAAATATATCAGTAATTGCAATAAATGTAAATGAACTAAATGTTCCATTTAAAAGACTAATATATTACTAAAGTTTATAAAAGTTAAATACAGTTATATCCAATTTATTAGAAATAGAGGTTGAACATAAGTGTCCTTACTTTGAAGTCAAAAAAGCTGGATCAGGTATATCTGGAAAGTGCTAACAGTAAGAAAGCATATTCATATTGGACAAATAGACTTTAGGGGAAAAATATTGGTGGAGGTAAAGGTCTCTGCACAATGATTAAAGGATTAATTCCCTAATTACATATGCTAATTCTAAGTATTTTAGAGTGAATATGTTTTACCTATGTAAAACAAACATAAAAGAACTACAAACAATAGACATATCCACCATCTCTCACAGTGAGAGATTTAGCACTCATTTATTATTTATAAAAACAGACAATTTTTTTTTAATTTAAAGAAAATTGATAAGAATGTGACTCTATTAATACTTTAACTTAATAAGCATTGCACTTGACAACTGCAGAGTACACATATTAACCACATGTTAGGACATAAAACAAATGTCAATTTCAAGTTTGACATACACAGCATATTTTCTGATAACAATAAGTCAATTAAGATAAAAATTATTATAAAAAATAAAAATACATATTTTAAGTAAGAGATGCACTTTGAAATTACTTATAATTAAAGAAAAATTACAATAAAAATTAAAGAACATTTTTATCTACACTACTGATCTGAACCAACTATTTTAAAACTCAATATATAATTGTGTAGGATACAGATAAAGCAGTTCTTAGAATTTTATTTCTATAAATGCTTAAAATGTACAAAAAGGCTGAAATTAATGTTAGGAAGAAAATTTAAGAACTTAAATAAGAATAAAGTAAAGAAAAAAGAAAAAAGTATATATTGAAACTAAGAGTAGAACACCTCAAAAAGTCAATATCAAGAACCTTGGAAAAAAATGAACAAAAGTGATAATCGTTAGGCAATTTTGATCAAAACAGAGGAAAAACACACACATCCAAAAGCTGTGATAGGGTTAGAAATGCTGCTGTAACTACAGAGCCCACACATAAACAAGCTTAAAGATCATTATGTACAGAACTCTAAAAATGTGAAAGAAATAGGTAAACCTAGATAACTGAGATTGACTAATACTGAAGAGAAAATCTGAGGCTTAGAAAGGCTCAGAAATCTAAAGACTTAGAAAAAGAAATAAATAAAATTATCATTACTACCAGATAGTATTTTTTTAATGTAGAAAACTAAAAAAAAAATAGATATAAATAACTAGAATTCAAAAGGTAATTTGGCGGGGCACTGGGTGGCTCAGTCCTTAAGCGTCTGCCTTCGGCTCAGGTCATGATCCCAGGGTCCTGGGATCGAGCCCCACATCGGGCTTCCTGCTCGGCGGGAAGTCTGCTTCTCCCTCTCCCACTCCCCCTGCTTGTGTTCCCTCTCTCACTGTGTCTCTCTCTGTCAAATAAATAAATAAAATCTTAAAAAAAAAAAAGTAATTTGGCAAGTGTACTACTAGATTTAACAAATCAAGGTATAGATTTCAACTGCTAAAATTTCACTGAACTGCTACACACTTATTTGTGCACTTTAATGTAAGAGTACTCTAGCTCAATGAAAAGTTTGATTTAAAAAAGTATATTTTGAAACACCAGCAAACAAATACAATTTTTAGAAATTTAAGCTATCAATAATATCATTAAAAATATAAAATTTCTAGGATGAAATCAAAGAAATCTTAACAGATGATGTTTGAGACATTTTTGAAAATTTTATAAGATTTTATTGAAGAATTTCAAGAAGATCCAATAAAGAAGATTCAAATTAATACACTATATTCATTGATTGGAAAACCAAATATTTAAATATCGTAGTTCTTTCCTAATTGGTGCATAGATTCCATACAATTAAAAAACAGTTGTTTTTTGTAGAAATTGATAAACTGGATCTTCATATTTACATTGAAAAGTAAAGAACCAAGAAGAGCTGAAACACTCCTGAAAGAAAGAAACAATATGAGTGAACTTGCCTCACCAGATATTAAGTATCATTAAAAATAAATGATTAGCATAGTATAATTTTGGTCCAAGGTAAGAAAAATAGATTTATGGATGCAGAGTAGAGATCAGTAATAAATACTTGGAAATACACAAATAGAAACTTGATTAGAATAGAACTGATATTGCAGCTCACTATACATGGACAGGCTCTTTAATAACTACTGCTGAAACAATTGTTTGTATATGCGAGTGTGTGTGTGTGTGTGTATTATTAGAGCACATATCATCTATTATATATTATAAAAAAAGAACTTCTGTATATACCAACAAGAAAAATTTAAGCAACCCAATAGAAAAATTGGCAAAAGTCTTGCCTATTACATGTGGGGGAGCAACTGATAAATACAAGAAAACTTGCCTAATCTCACTGTAAGTCAGAGGATTGCAAAATAAAATCACAATAATATATCACCCATATACTAGACAGGCAAAAATTTTAACATCTGAAAATGTCAAGTATTAGAAAAGATGTAGAACAGCCAAAGGCTAGTAAACTACTTGTGACAATGTAATATGGTATAACAAACATAGAAAAAAAAATTGGCATTATCTAATACATTTGAAGATAGGCAAAACACTTGTAAGTTCTAATCCTGGGAATTTGCCCTAAAGATGTTCTTGCTGTTAATAAGCTCCAGGGGCCTACTTCAAGAATATAACAACCATACATTAACAGACACCTGGGAAGAACATTATTATCCACTAAAAGATGAATGGATTATGTCCTTCCTGTATTCATAAACTAGAGTATGATACAAAATTGAAAATGAGTACATTACAGCTCCACAAAACATGAACGGATCTTAAAAACTTAGTTATTATTGAGAAATACAAGTCACAGGAGTGTACAGACAGCATAATTTCTTCACAAACATAAAATGTAACTATAGATTAAGAATAAGAACATGTAAAATTATGATAAAAACAAGAAAATTATAAACACTAAATTCACGATAGTAGTTTTTAATCTAACTGGGGGGAAAAAAGGGTATGGACCAGGCAAGGAACACAGGGGACTTGAAAGTTATGACATTATTTTATTTCTTAACTTGATATTAATTAAATCATTATTCTTTATACTATTTTTATATGAGAATCTTTTATACCTACAAATATTTTTAAAAAATAATAAAAGTTCGAACACTTTCATTTCACACCTCAATGGGTTGCCTGTCACACTCTCAGTTAAAGGCTTTCTACTCTGGACTAAAGGGGCAGGTGAGTACCAATCTTCACCAGAATTCCTTATAGCTCCTTAAATGTTGCATAGGGTTGCATAACACTATGCCTTTTCTTTCTCTCCTTTCTATACTAGAGAGCTTATAATTCCCCCCCCCTCTTTAAATGTTGTTTGTAAGAAATATGTGATCAAAAGCAATTCAGTAGAGGATAGCCTTTCAACACAGGGTACTGGAGCAATTGACATTCATAGGGGAAAAAAAAATAACTTTGACTTATCAAACTTATATCAAAACTTATACAAATTAAGTCTCACAACTCATACCACACAACTTATACCAAAATTAATTCAAAATGTATAATGGACTTAAATATAAATCAGTCACAAAACTACAAAGTTTTAGAAAAACACAGGGAAGGTCTTCAAGATTTGGAAGTAGAAAAAAGAGTAGTTAGACCTGCCACTGAAAGCATGATTCACAAGGGGAAGAATTGGTAAATTGGGCTCCATCAAAATGGAAAATTTTGTTCCGTGAAAGACCCTGTTAAGAGAATGAAAAGATGGGCGTCTGGGTGGCTCAGTCGGCTAAGCGTCTGCCTTCGGCTCAAGTCATGGGGCTCGAGCCCCGCATCGGGCTCCCTGCTCCGTGGGAAGCCTGCTTCTCCCTCTCCCACTCCCCCTGCTTGTGCTCTCTCTCTCGCTGTGTCTCTCTCTCTCAAATAAATAAATAAAATCTTAAAAAAAAAAGAATGAAAAGATAAGCTATAGAATAAGAAAAAAATTTAGCAACTCCGTATTCAACATAGAACAGGCGTGTAGAATATATATAGTGAATTCTCAAAACTTAATAGTAAAAAACATGATCCAATTAGAACATGGGCAAAGGTGTGTAGAAACATTTTACTAAAGAAGATACATACAGTGGACAAATCAACTCATAAAAAAGTGAGCAACATCATCAGTCATTAGGACAATGCTGGCTAAAACCACAAGATATCACCACACAATTATGAGAGTGGCTAAAATCAAAAAAAAAAAAAAAATAGTGACAAGACCAAGAATGCTGGCAAGAATGCAGAGAAACTTGACCCCTCACACGTTGCTGGTGGGAATGCGAAAGGGGATATCCACTTTGGAAAAGAATTTGATAGTTTCTTAAAAAGAAACTAAACATACAATTAATATATGACCCAGCAATTGTTTCCTGGCCATTTATCCCAAATAAATGAAGACATGTTCACATGAAAACATGTACATGATCGTTAAGCATCTTTATTTATAATAACCAGAAACTGAAAACAATTCAGATAGCCTTCAATGGTTGAATGATTTAGAAACACTTACCATGTAACATGCTAAGCAAAATAAGTCAGTCAGAGAAAAACAAATACCATATGATTTCACTCAGATTTAGAATTTAAGAAACAAAACAGTTGAACATAGCAGAAGGGAAGGAAAAAGTAAAATAAGATGAAAATTGAGAGGGAGGCAAACCATAAGAGACTGAACTCTAGGGAACAAACTGAAGGTTGCTGGAGGGGATGTGGGTAGGGGAAGGGGTAATTGGGTGATGGGCATTAAGGAGGATACTTAATGTAATAAGCACCGAGTGTTATACACAACTGATGAATCACAAAATTCTACCTCTGAAACTAAAAAAAAAAAAAAAAAAAAAGAAGAAGAAGAAGAAAAGAAAACACTTAACCATGGGTAAACAGACTGGTATTTCCTTATCATGTAATATTACTTAGCAATAAAAAAAGGAACACGCTATTGATAACCACAACAACCTGGATGAATTTTCAGAGAATTATTGAGAAAAAAAAAAGAAAAGAAAAAGAAAAGCCAATTCTAAAAGATTGCAACTGTATGATTCCACTTACACAAGTCTTTTTTTTTTTTTTTAGATTTTATTTATTTGAGAGAGAACCCACAGAAGGAGAGAGCACAGTGGGAGAGGGAAAATCAGATTCCCCACTGAGCAAGGAGCCCGATGTGGGGCTTCATCCCAGGACCCTGGGATCATGACTAGAGCCGAAGGCAGACGCTTAACCAACTGAGCCACCCAGGCGCCCCTGCACAACAGTCTTTGACAAAATTATAGAAATGGAAAACAATGGTTACCAGGAGTTACAGGAACCATGGAAACAGGAGGGAACTAGGTGTGGCTGTTAGAGGGTGACAAGAGGGATCCTTGGGTGACAGAGATGTCCCGTGTCTTTATCAATGCCAACATCCTGGTTGTGACAGTGTGCTGAAGTTTTGGGAGATGTTAGCATTGGAGGAAATGGGATGTACATGGGAATCTCTCTGTATTATTTTTTACAACTGCATGTGAATCTACCATTATCTTAAAAAGATAAAAGTTTAATTAAGAAACAAAAACACATACTTAATGAGGGTAATCAAATTAGACTAACAATTAAAATATATACATCTGATAATAGAACACCTTATTGAAAGACTAGTTTATCTTTTTATGCCTCCGAAGTATTAAAATATAACTCAATCAGTAAGTTAGATGGTAAAATTAAATTTATTTTATTTCATTTACTCATTACCACTTATTAATTATGACTTACAATTAACAAGCCATTTAACTTAACTGTTGTAAGTGACTTTAGTCAGTAATATAACCTAACCCCTCATGTCCAGTGGGAAATCTAAGGCACAGCTTCTCAAGCTTTAGTGGGCATAAAAAGCAACTGGAGAGTTTATTAACTCACAGGTTGCTAGATCCTCCCTACCCACAGAAAGTCTAAATTCTGAGTCTTGCCTGAGAAGTTGCTGTTCCAGTAAGTTTCCAAGTGTTGCTTCTGTTGTTGATGCAGCTGGATCTAGGTGTTGGTCAACAGGCCACATTTCTCTTAGGCCAGTGAAATGAAGTGTTTTACTAAAGGTCCCCCAGTTCCCAGTTCCAGTAGCCAAGCACTATTTCCAGTCAAATTATATTTTCTACCACCACTCTGTTCTGGAATTGTGTTTTTGCTGTTTTATTGTTGCTTTGAAAATAATTATACTAAAATTTTTTCACCTCCCCTGAGTGGAGTAATAAGCCATAAAACAGATTTTTCCATGTCTTTTGTACAAATCTCTTCATGAGCTGGCCAAATTTTATGGAAAATGATCAAGGTTGAATTCACCACTTTAATTTTAGTTTAAAAATATGGAAGTCTTTGTACAAGAGGTGCAAACTTGTCATAAGATGTCATCTTTCAAACACAGGAGCATTCTCTTACACACAATTACTCTTAAACTGTACAGTAGAATTCCATTCTAAATCTTATTTTTTGAACTGTGGAAACAGAACAGCTACATTATTTTTCTTAGTATTGCTAGAAGTACATTTAAAACTACGGATATATATGATAACATTGCCATCTAATGGGTAATCCATAAAGAAACCATACAGTTGATAATTTAATATGCTGTTGCTGTCTAGATTCTGCTATGAATCCAGAGGAAAGTGTTCAGTTACCATAGCTGAGCAGAGGTAAAAATTGGACACTGTTTTCTGATGTGGAAAATAGTGACATAAAAATCACAAACTAATGTTGTTCAAACACTCTCTTTTTTTCTGAGAGACCTAATTTTTCCTGTTTTTCAGGAAACAAAGGGGGACAAAACTCCCCCTGGTGTGTGTGTTTCTTAAAACTAAAAAGATTCACTCTCAGTCAAAATACTTAAACACCAATTGCGTTTTGTGATAGAATAAAATTTATACAACCTTTTTAAAAAATTAGATAAATCATCAGAAATAGAGAAAAGAGATTTACAAAGATTGCTTTGGTAAAGAAACTGCATTAAAATAAGAAAGGAGTGGAGACTCTAGCCTGATGAGGGACAAAGGACCAACTCATAGCTGTGGTCTGACTTAAGCAAATACATGACAGTTGGTTCATCCACAAAATAAAACTTTGGGATCCAGTGATCTTTTAGGTACCTTCTTGATTTAATATTCTTAAGTAAATGTTTTTCAGAGTTACAGTTCCCTTTGTTATTGAGAATAAAAGTTGGTTCCAGTTTGGAAAGTTTGTTTCAAACAATCCTGAACCCGCAATCACATTGACTTTCTCTGGGGTTTGCCAACCACTTTCCATGGCACTTACTATCAATCCATCCTTTTTTTCACTTTTCACAATCCCAAATGTCACCAATGCCCCCAGTAACATGAACATATATTGTCCTGCTGCCCTCTCTCCCTAGAAAGGGGCATCACAAACTTTGGAAATAAAGTCTTCCAAGTATTCACCTCTCTTAGTGTGTATTTTGAGCAGCATATATAAAGATAAAGGCAGAGTATCTAAAGTTCTATTGTATTTAAGCTTGCCTAGGGCAATCTAGTAACCCTTACAAACTTTTAAAAGTTTTTGTTGTCTGTTTTTCTTTTATCAATACAAAAGAAAGACAGAGGTGAGAATAGAGGGTGGGAGGGAAGAAAGAAAGGAGAAAGAAAATCTTAAAGCAAAAAGAAAAAACCAAAAAACAAAAAAACCCAAAAAACACTGTAAGTACAATAAAACTACTTTGAGACAATTGGATTTGCATATGTGATACGTTAAATTATATAATCCATAAAATTTTTGTCTAAATACATAAATCTTTCCTGGTATATGCTCCTAGAAGTGAAATTGCTACTTCAGAGAATATGCATATTTATATTTTGATTTATACTGCCAAAGTGATCTATCAACAAAAAATAACAATACAGTGTTGGTTACTCTTGATGAAAAATAGAAAAATCCAGAGGGCACAGTAGTTAGACTGACCTTGGTAAGAGGGAGTCCATGCTTTTAGGCTCACCATCTCTGCTACAAAAGCCATCACATACAGGTACCCATCCTGACTGTTCTGGCATGGCCAATGATGAAGCCTGACAACCTCAACTGGTCAAGTCACTTTGTCTAATTAGTTGCTCAGTACTTCTTCCATGGTGGATGCTTTCTGGTGGGCTAATCTTCACACTTTACGTCCATTGCCATGTGTTCATAAACATGCTTCTACTTCAGAGGACTGTGTCTCAGATCTGCTAGTCCTTTTTCTGTCAGGGTCCTGAGAAATGGGTAGTCATCTGTATACATTCTCACTTCAAGCCACTTTTCACTTAGAGGGTACCACTCACATCTTCACCCATCCATTAGTAGCTTATATCCACGTACCAGCTGACACATCTGTAAAACAAACTTGGGCTTTTTCCTCTTTTGCTCGGTAAGACATGGCTCTCACATGACCATAGCAGCAAACCAGGGATACGGCGCTGATACAAATATGGTGTTACGTGGGTTTGATCTGCCTGATCATGCAACTTCCTTGTAGAGTCTAGTCCTGTCTAACCTCAACCCAGGATGTTCCATTTCAAACGTATGATGGCCTGTTCTTAGTATGCTCAAATTTATGACTTGCTGGGTCTAATACAGCCCAGCTCAAAAGTATCAGTCCTGAACACACAGTTATTTGGTATCCTGTGGTCAAGAGTTCAGTTTTTAACATTAAAGCACTAAGAGCTCTTTGTCAAGGGACATATAATTCTTTGCTGAGGCTGGCATGGCTTGGCTCTAGAAACCCAAACTTCTGAAATGTGATTATTCTGTTGGACCTTGCCATAAGCCCCACAAAGCAAACATCTTTTTTCTATCATCAACATTTTAATATATGTACAATCTTATTGGCGTGGTTGCCTGCACTGTGACCCAGGTAACTAGAGAGCACATTTATTTATTTATTTATTTATTTATTTAGCTTTAGGATCAACTCTAAGCTTGTAGCATATTTCTCCTAGATGTAGGATGTGTTACTTCTAGGACACAAAGGGGCTCACTTAGTGCAATATTTCTTTCATCATAGTAAGGGATGAAAGAGGCAACTATTTGTCTTTGACTTTGGAGAGAATATACTAAAATGTTCCTGATCACTGGACCCTTAAATCTACTGATACAGCAGATGACTCTATCTTCACAGGGTTTATCTTCCACCCCATAAAACACAGGTGCCTTACCACAGTCCACAGGGTACTAGTCACCTATTTCTCATCTGTCTAATCAGCATGATATTGCCAATATAATAAATCTGTGGAATAGCAAGGTGGTCTAGACCCTTCATATGATATTATAACAGAGAGGAGGAGAGTTAAAATAACAATGATGAACACTTGTAAATGAATCCTTCTGTTTTTTCTGTATGAATATAAACTGTTTCTGTTCCCCTTTTATAATTGGGATGGAAAATAATTATTCACCAATTTAGTGCCACCGACCAGATACCTAAGTCTTGTGAATCTTCTCTAGTGATGATACCACACCCGGGACAGTCACCAGGATTGGTTATCCTACCTGGTTATACCTGCGTACGCTAGAGTAGGCTATTTCCGAAAGATCGATCCTGTTTCTTCAAAGGCCAAACTAGAAAACTGATCAGAGATGTAATAATAACCTTCATCCTATAGGTCTTTAATGAACTGAACCCCACCATCCCCGCTCTCCAGTACACGATATTGTTTGTTATTTCTATCTTGGCTAGTGGAGGGGAAGTTTAGAGATTTCCACTTGGCCTTCCTATCATGCATCATAACTCACATTCCATAGGACAGAGAACCTAGAAGTTCCATGATCTTACTGATATTGTTTGGCACTCTTCTCAATCTCTGAACCATAGAATGTAAACTTTTCTCATTTTCCATGGCTCTTAAAAAGAGTAGTAGGAAGACTGAAGAAAAAGGGGCTTTCAGAATTCCTCATGTGCAGTTAAGCTTTCAGATCTCATGTTGAGGTTTACCTTTTCTTCTGTTACAATCACATTACCTATTTTGGGAAAAATAGGAAGTCAAAGGGTAGCAGCTAATAGGTTGTTTTTTGGGTTTTGGTGTGGTTCTCTGGCTACAGATCCAGCACTAGTCACTGGAGTCTGCGACTGTTTTGGGTCATATTGTTCTGGTTTTCTCTAGACCATATTAGCCAACTTTTAAGCATCTGTTGGTAAATCATCCATTTTCTTCTATAGAACCTGCCTTAGTCGTGCTGAGATCTGACTCTAGTTACTAGTTTGAGGAGATCAAAAATTATCATGTGAGGCATCTGCCTAAAATGAAGTTTTTGCTTCGTCTCCAGGAAATGGGAGGTCTTATCTCCTCTATAAAAGGGGAGCTGCTAATTTGTTTCCTGCCAGAGGGTTCAGGGAAATCTGGGAATTCAGAATCTTAAAACCATCTCCCCAAACATTCCCACCATATGTTTCAGGATCTCACATCTTTTCTGTCAGGGTCTTGACTAAAGTTATGCCCAGATTAAACACAGGATAGGAATAAGCTGACATCTTTTATAAAGGACCAGATCGAAAATATTTGCAACTTGGCAGTCCATATTGTTTCTAACTATTCAGCTCTACCATTGTAGAATGAGAGTAGCCCCATGTCCAAAAAAGTAAACAATGGAAATGGATACATTCTAATAAAACTTTAAAGAAATAATTTGTGGGCTGGCTCTGATCTGTAGGAAATAATTTTCTGACCTCCACATATGATTCTTGCCAGGATAATGAATACAAATTTATTTGTATTTTTTAATGATTAAATCTTGGGCTTTATGACTGCACAATCTTCCTTCTAATGAAAAGGAATGAGAGTCCTTGTGTATACTCCCATAGAAGCTTTCTGTCTTTTACATCATGTCCTGAGTTGATAACTGACTACCTTAAACCTTTCTTTCTCTATTTTCAAGATATCTTTGGTGGTTAATGAAATTCAATTCAATCCCTAATTGTTATAGTTATTATTTCCCTTATATCTTTCAAGTGCTAGAACAATTTCTTAAGACATATTATTGCAATAAACTGCAAGCAAAGACAGTTTGGGCAATCATGATGTTTCACCAAGCTAAGATTCCACCACCTGTTGCCATCTGAATGAAAAATGATCCAATTCCAGATTTCCAATAAGAGTGCTCACTAAGTTCTCTCCAAAACATTTAGGTTTATTTAACAATCCCCATCCCGTACTATTATTTATGGGAATTAATGCCACCCCCCCATCCCTCCAGCCAGCTGCTAGATCTGGTAAGGCATTCTTTAATGAAAGGAGAACACTTATGATAAATGTTGCTGAATTTCAGAAAAATTATTTACCTAAATTTTTCAGAATTACCATTCTAGATAAATTTTTTTTTCTGCTGCAGATGGAAGGAGACTTCTTTGTGCATTCTAAAATCATCTTTCCTAATACACACACACACACACACACATATATACACATATGCATACATATATATATATATAGTATCTAAAAGATAAGAATCGGTTACTGTGAAAATTAAAATATTGTTAATTAGAGAGTAGTTTCCCACCATCTGAAATACTTACATTTACCTTCAGAATAATAGACAATTTCAGAAAAATTAATAGCTGTCTTTTTCTTATTCTATACCATCAAAATGTAAAGAAAAAGAAAATATCACACATACACACACACGCACACCCCAACCAGAAACTGAGGCTCTTAAGAATCTTAAGATCATGGAATTATTTTCTTCCTATACTTGAATTTTAGAAGAGATTATTGACAATATGAGTTACAATTTTTATTCTCAAAAGTTCAAATTTCCAAATGAGAGTTGATCTGAAATATAATTCCTATATCATCAAATAAAGAACTAATTTTTCTTTATTTTACTTACCAAATTTATTAAATATATCAGTTCATTTTTTGAAACATTTTCTATTAGACACATATTTAAGGAAAAAAATCTGGAAAATTTTGTTTTACAAACAGTTTAAATTGATAAGATTAGCTCATTCCTCAGTGATCCTAGTCATTTGAGATTTGGCTATACCACGAAGGAGCTAAATCCAAGGTATAGGTTAGTAATATAGGAAGATGAGTAGAAATCATCTACCAATTTTCTATGTTTCTCATACTAGTGTGCCATTCAGAGGGGAAAATTGTTTTGATATTTGTTATGATATCCATAAATGTTTTGTATAAATGCTTTTCATCCTCTCTGTTAATGTTCCAGAAAGATGGATAAGGTAGGTGTACATCTGTGTGTTTATTCTGTGACAGTTATCTACAGCACTGCCTTCCCTTTCACTAACTGCTAAACCTGGCCAGCATTAGTAATTGGCCAGGTGATGCCTCTTCTCCATCTGTCACTGCCTCGATAATCAGATTTAGTGCCCTGTAGAGATTTATTGTGAATACAAAATAATGGTAAACAACTAATAGGGAATGTGTATTATATAAAAGCCCAGTTTACCATTTCACTTGAAAATGACCAGTCGGGGAGCGCCTGGGTGGCTCAGTCGGTTAAGCTGCTGCCTTCGGCTCAGGTCATGATTCCGGGATCCTGGGATCGAGCCCCGCATCGGGCTCCCTGCACCGTGGGAAACCTGCTTCTCCCTCTTCCTCTGCCTGCCTCTCTGCCTACTTGTTCTCTCTCTCTCTGTCAAATAAATGAATAAAATCTTTAAAAAAAAAAAAAGAAAATGACCAGTCAGAATACACAATTAAAATAGCTGTAAACCCCATTTTTAAGTGACCAGATGACAAATCTTGTTCCCCATAAAGCCACATTCTCTATATATTGCAGAAAAAGTTACAGGCCTTTGTTTCACATGAAGATCTGGGATTAAAAGGTCCTCAAGATTCTTTCTAAGCTCTTTATTCCATAATTCTAACATAGAAAATAGATAATGTCTAGTGCAGAATAATATAGGAAGAGGAACTCACATGTCTAAGAGATGCTGTGTCTTGATGATTTTGTATTCACAAAACATCACCTACGGTACAGTGGGAAATCCTGGAGTAGTGGGACAAATGCAGGGGCACAGGCTTCATCTCAATTGTTTGGGAAGAAATTAGCAGATAGTTCCCCTCTTTATATCTTTGAGAAATAGAGAAAACATATATCACAAATTTTTTTTTAAAGATTGATTTATTTATTTATTTATTTATTTATTTATTTATTTATTTATTTGACAGAGAGAGAGATAGCCAGAGCAGGAACACAAGCAGGGGGAGTGGGAGAGGGAGAAGCAGGCTTCCCGCCGAGCAGGGAGCCCAGTGTGGGGCTCGATCCCAGGACCCTGGGACCATGACCTGAGCCGAATCCCAGGACCCTGGGATCATGACCTGAGCCGAAGGCAGATGCTTAACGACTGAGCCACCCAGGCGCCCCATATATCACAAAATTTATGTACCACCTAGTACAGGGAAAATATTTTAGCCATTTTTATTGCAGAAATTGCCATGATTATACTTTTTAGCCTTTTTTTGCCATGCTTTTTGTATAGATAGAGTAGTATCACCTAGTTAAGAGTGATTAGTAAGATTACTTACGGTAAAATTTTGTTAGGATCTTACCACCCAACTTGATTCATTTCTCTTATTTGAGTTTCAACCTATGGTTCATAAAATATCTTTCTTTTGAGAGTTTCTCTACAACCACAAAACCTAAAGAGCCTATGAAACTGGGTCAAACATTCTGTGCAACCAATAAATGTAATTCCAAATTAACATTTTCATTTTATTTCAAGATTCTTCCATAATTTAAACATTCCCATGTCAATCTTCCTACTGGTAGTAATTAAGGACAAAATAACTGCCCTCAGGATATTCTTATTTATGTATGAGAAAAGAAGTTTCATATGAGTCAATACAAGATATTCATAAAGTCTATTTGTTTAAAGAAGACTTCTCAATATAAGAAATAGAAGACCATCATTACTATACTTCAAGTTAAAACTAACTTTACAATGTTTAGAATAAAGTAGTTACCTATATCTTCCATTCATCAATATATGGTAAATTTTTATTTTGTTTTACATCACATCTTTCCCGTTTCTCTTAATTTTTACTTCAGTGAAATATTCTTTAACTTTTTTTTCATCTATTTTTAGTCCTATCTATGAAATACAATATATATTACTATCATATCTCTATTACTTACATACATTTATACACGTCTGAAATACTATATATGAACATATTATTATTACATCTTTCTTTTACTCACATATATTTTCTGAAGAAAGTATAGCATCTGTATCAGCTAGCTATTGCCATGTAAGAAAATCACTTCAAAGCACACATTTCTGTAAGTTGGCTGGAGAGTTTCTCCTGTCATACATATATCTTTGGGTTGGTAGCTCTGCTAATCTTTACTCATTTGTCTTTATGTTTGAAATTCAGCTGACTGATATCTGCCTTTAAGCTTCTCCTCTTGGAGGTGGCAGTGTTCCCAGGGAAAGAGTGGAAGCAAGCAAGCATGCAAACAGTCTTGAGGCCTGGGATGGACACTCATAAGTCATTTCCACCATATTCTACTTGCCAAAACAATTCACAAG
>NC_138371.1:68898427-68930586 GCF_054177405.1 Leptonychotes weddellii | reverse complement strand
CTCTCCTTCTATTTTCAATGACAGCCTAGCTGGATATAGTATTCTTGGCTGCTTATTTTTCTCATTTAGTGCTCTGGATTTTTCATGCCAGTCCTTTCTGGCCTGCCAGGTCTCTGTGGATAGGTCTGTTGCCAATCTAATATTTCTACCATTGTAGGTTACAGATCTCTTCTCCCGAACTGCTTTCAGCATTTTCTCTTTGTCTCTGAGACTCGTAAGTTTTACTATTAGATGTCGGGGTGTTGACCTATTTTTATTGATTTCGAGAGGGGTTCTCTGTGCCTCCTGGATTTTGATGCCTGTTTCCTTCTCCAAATTAGGGAAGTTCTCTGCTATAATTTGCTCCAATATGCCTTCTGCCCTTCTCTTTCTTCTTCTTCTGGCATCCCAATTATTCTAATGTTGTTTCATCTTATGGTATCACTTATCTCTTGAATTCTGCCCTCATGGTCCAGTAGTTGTTTATTCTCTTTTTCTCAGCTTCTTTATTTTCCATCGTTTGGTCTACTATATTCTCTCTTCTGTCTCATTTATCCTAGCAGTTAGAGCCTTCATTTTTTATTGCACCTCATTAATAGTCTTTTTGATTTCAACTTGGTTAGATTTTAGTTCTTTTATTTCTCCAAAAAGGGTTTCTCTAATAACTTCCATGCTTTTTTCAAGCCCAGCTAGTATCTTTAAAATCATCATTCTGAACTCTAGTTCTGACATCTTACTAATGTCCATATTGATTAGGCCTCTGGCAGTCGGTACTGTCTCTTGTTCTTTTTGTTGAGGTGATTTTTTTCTGTCTTGTCATTCCATCCATGGGAGAATAGATGAATGAGAGAAGAAAATGCTAACAGGGTAAAAACGTCCCCAGAAAATATACCCTAAACAAATCATAAAAGACCTGAAACCGGGGGAAAAGAAAGAGAACGGAAGAAAAAAGAAAAAGAAAAAGAAAAAGATAAAAACAAAGAAAACAAAAAAATAGAATATGATCAAATATGACCAAATATGATCAGGCTGGTGCATAGATCAGTGCCACACACTAGATTTTGGGCATATTTTGGTCTGTTAGAAGAAAGTGCCTCCCAAAATTTTAAAGAAAGAAAAACTTATATATGTACGAAAATAAGGGTTAATATGATGAAGGGGTTGAATATGACTGTAACGATGAAAATTATAAAAGATTTTATAAAAGGAATTGAGATTAGAAGTTGGTTGAAAAAAGAAAGAAGAGGATTTAAAAAAAAAAAAGGGAGAGAATGTGATCAGGTGGGAGACTAGAACAAAGCCATACACTAGAGATTTAGGGTATATTTTGATCTGTTAGAAGAAACTGTATCCCAAAATTTTAAAGAGAGGACAACTTATATATATATACCAAAAATAAGGGTAATTACTATGAAGGGATAGAATACGACTCTAAAAATGAAAAATAAAAAAGATTTTTTTAAAAAGGGATTGATAAGATGTTGGTTGAAAAAGGGAAAAAAGAAAAATTAAAAAAAAAAGACAGTTAAAAAAAATTAACTTTGAAAGACTAAAAAATCATGGGAAAAAAGCCATGAATTCTACGTGCTGTATTCCCCTAGGGCTGGAGTTCTGCCATTCTCATTCGGTATACTTGGGCTTGGCTGGCTGTTCTTGTTGATCTTCTGGGGGAGGGGCCTGTTGCCGTGGTTCCCAAATGTCTTTGTCAGAGGCAGAATTGCCCCACCCTTGCCAGTCTGGTTAAGTAATCTGCTTGGGTTTGCTCTTGGGAGCTTTTGTTCCCTGCAAGCTTTCCATACAGCTTTGGAGGATGAGAGTGAAAATAGTGGCCCCCCAATCTCCGCCCTGGAGGAGCCACAAACTTGGGGCCCCACTCCTCACTGCGCCCCCAGAGAAAACAGTCAGTCACTCCCGTCTCCCCAGACTCCGGCCACAGTCCATGCTCACCTGGCCAGTGATCGAGCGTTTCTATCTCTGGCACATGACCCCGTGTGGAGTCTCCAAACCCAACAGATCCTTGCAGTGCACTCCCACGCCTCTCCTCCTGGGGGAGGAAGGGGAGTCTCCCTGGATCTGCCGCTTGTTGGGTCCCTTCCAGAAAGTGGTCGCTTTTCTGTTCAGAGATCTGTTGCTATTCTTTTCTTCGATCTCCTGTTTTGTTGGTAGGTGTTCAGAATGGTTTGATCCCTATCCAGCTGAATTCCTGGGACCAGATGAAATCCAGTTCTCCTACTCCTCCGCCATCTTGCTCTAAGTCTATTGTGTTCACCGTTGTATGCCAACATCTGGAAAACTACATAGAGCACATGAGACACTCAAATACTTGTTAGATAAATGGATGTAAAATCCCACCCCACTAGGAAGACTACTAGTTACATAGAACAAAATATTGACTGCCTTGTCAACATTTATTCCAAAAGGTTCCTAGCATGCTTTTCTAGAATGCAGAGGTTTAAAAGCTAACTCCTTTCTTTGTAGATGCCTTTGTACTTAGTTGCCTGATGTAGGCTGGGTTTCTCAAAGCAAACATTTTAGATACCTGGATGAAGAAAATGAGTTATTTGAGTCAGTATCCACTCGATGAGATAATGTTGTTTCAGGAACAGTAATGAATGTTTTGTTTATTTTTCTTCTGGGCCATATCTGGCAGTTTCTAGTGTCTGGTTCTTTGGATTATATTGAAACAGTAGCATTTAGGGTGCTAAGTTTTAATCTCTGGTTTCCCCATTTATTTCCCTTTTACACAAAAGGTTAAAATCTAAATTTTAAGTGCCTACTATGCCAATAAGTCATTCAGTTTTGTATTTTACATTTTTTAAGCCATTAAAAATGCATTCTAGATTTTTTTCTGATTTTTTTCCTGTTTTTGTTCCAATGATTCCCCAGGAGTGGGTAGCAATTAGTGAGCATAGAAACATCTGAAATACAAGCTTCAAGAAAATAGAATGTCATCTAATTAGAATCATCAAGTCTAACTAGGACCTCCTCCATGTACTTCCAGACACAGTCACCAACAACCACTATGTGCCCACAAGTGTGAAAGTACTAACAGCTATGAAATCTCTTAAATTTGAATTTTTCAATGAAGAATGTTAATTTTCCAACAGAATAGGTTGTTCACATGATTTTGTTAGTTGAGATTCACAAACTTAAATTTGCAAAGGCCTCGATTCATCATTAGGCTCAAGAATGTTTAAACAGTACTGAACCCATAGAATGTGTTGAGTTATATTGGTGATTGCATACAGATATTCTTTGAGGGAGAGGTCTCAGTCCTAATTCCACCCAAAAGAAAAAGTAGAATAGAGGTTTATTTATAGGAATGAACAGTTTAATTCATGAGAGGCAAGGTTATTAAAAACATATATTCTCTGCCCCTTGAAAAATTGGTTTATAAAGCAAAAACTTAATTTCCCAAATCAATGCATTATTCTTATAATATTTCTTTAATGGCCAAATTGGAAAAAAGTCTGCCTGATTTGTCATTGTTAGAAATAAAAAGTAAAAATCTGATCTTCCTGATGTGTAAGTAAATAAGTTACAATTCAGATCTTTTATCCTTCTAAAGGCAAGATTTAAGACAAAAAAAAAGTTTCAGTTTAAATTAATATTACATTTAAAATTTGATTAATATTTAATAGTCAAATGCCCATTAAGAAGCCAAAAACTTGCTGTAATATTGCTTCATCCAATTATTTATGGTTTACATAAAGTAACGTATATAGAGATTTAAAGGTAAATTAGTTCTTGGTGTAAGCTTTCTAAAATCAAAGAGGTTATTTTTCAGATATTTCTAGCTCTTAGATTACTACCTTTTGAAAATATAGCAGGTGAAAAAATTTAAGAACGACAATAAATTGTTGGTGTGAAAGCAGTAGAAGCATTGTACTTTGGGGTCAATTACATTAGAAAGATTTTTGCAACAGTACAGGGTAAAAAAGTCTAAGATATAGTTTTGTCTGAGGACAAAAACAATATTGACAGGACAAGGACTCAATTTTTTATTCTGTCTTCAGTGATCTACTGAAATTGTTCATATCAAAAAATAAAGGATTTAAAAGTTGTTTTTAATTATTAATAACATTAGTTAAAAGTATCATTGTTTAAATGCTCATAAATTGGTGAGTATAGGTACGAAGAATATAGTCCCCTTACAAGTGATTGAATTTCAGAGAATACCACTTAACCCAATGATCAAAGTTAACATCAGGAAAATTGTGCCAAACTAGTATGATACACTGAAAAAGATACATCACTTCTGTAGAAATCTTGAAAAAAAATGCATATTCTAAATTTAATCATGAGTTAATATTAAACAAACCCAAATTGAGGGACATTCAACAAAATAATTGGCCTGGACTCTAAGAATATCAAGGTCAGAAAAGACTGAGAAATGTTCCAGCTGAAAAGAAACAAAAGATACATGTCAACTAATCCTACATTAGAAGGCTCAAAGTTATAGGAAACCTGTGACAAAAGAGCAGAATAATAATGATCATTCTTATAATGTAAGGCAGGCCATATTCCTCGGCTCTCCGTGACAAAACTCAAAAGTAGGGTTTTAACATGAATTTTTGTTAACTTCTTCACCAAACTAAAGGGATACGGACGGCAGCCTATAAATTGTATCATCTTGGTTAGAGCTCCTCTCAGTGGCTTTATTTAAAATTTCACGTGGCATTTATATACAGAGTGCTCCTAATTTTATGGCCCCACAAAAATTTAACTATAGAAATAAAGTAAGAAGGAGATTTTGAAATGCAACTACCCAGGTTCTTTGGTATACTTGAAAAATTCTAAAACAAGGCTACTTAAAATAATATGAAATAACCACATTCTTCCAGTTAACCATTCATAATTCCAATCTTTTTACATGGGAGGTATCAAAACAAAGCTTTTTATTGTTTTGAAAGTATCACTGAGAGGGTAGAGTTGGGCTATGAAAGCTAATGGACAAATATAGTAGTACATTGTAAATTTTATTTCTTGCCTGTGTTTTCTTTCTTTTTTTTTTTAAAGATTTTATTTATTTATTTGAGAGAGAGAGAATGAGAGAGAGCACATGAGAGGGGTTAGGGTCAGAGGGAGAAGCAGACTCCCTGCCGAGCAGGGAGCCTGATGTGGGACTCGATCCAGGGACTCCAGGATCATGACCTGAGCCGAAGGCAGTAGCTTAACCAACTGAGCCACCCAGGCGCCCAGTTGCCGGTGTTTTCATAGGAAATTGTGTTTGAGGCATGGAAGTGCAAGTATAACTCATAACAACTCATGTTTGTTTTCTCTTATTTCAGCAATTGATGTGAAATTAAATTTCTTATATATTATCTACTCAAAAACAGAAAAGTTAACAATGCCAGTTAAAGAAGGTATGGAAAGATGCTGAGTTCATATTTTGAATATACAAATTTTATGTTTGAGTCTGAGAGTTTTCGACTAGTTAATCTGTAAGCCAGATGAAGGTGAAGCAGAAAAAGAAATGAGAAGTTGACACGATAAGTAGGACTTAAAATTTTCTTGTCTGATAGTAGAAGCTGTGTGTCTGTGTGGGTGGTAGGGCGATTGCCTGACACTCCTTTTTTTTCCCGTGGAAACATTTCTCCCCTTTGTAGGGGAAATTTTCTGAATCCCCAGATTCTAGATGCATTTCAAATGAGCAATGGGATTATCCTGCTTTCCAGGCCACAGTCAATGGTAGCCACCTGACCCAATATGATGGACAGCCTCTGAGTTGCCCCAATGATTCCCACCTCCTGGTTTCTACAGCCTACCACATTATGCCAGAGTTGGTTTGTGTTACCAACAGAACATGTCCACGTGACTGGATGCTACTTCCAAGGTTAGGTTATAAAAGCCATTGTGGTTCTCATCTTGGTCCCTCTCCTGTCTTATCCTCTCCTCTTTACAAAGGATAATAGTTGTTTACAGGAAGAAGGAAGAATTCATTATGGAACCGAGTATTTGGATATATATATATAGTGTTTCTAAGACAGTTGGTAATGATCTGTTTTGTGAACTTTTAGTTATTTGTCATAATCATTCTTTAAACTATACATTTGTTTTGTGAATTTTTCTGTCTGGGATTCATTTTATAATACGATTTTTCAAAAAAAAAAGGAGGAAAGATCCATGTATAGGAGATTCATGGATAGAGAATCCATCTCTTGCATAAAAGTTAACTTAAAATTAAGCTGTAATATTGCAAATTAAATTACTGAACTAAGAATGAAGGATTAAAGATGAATTTTGAAATTGCTTTACCTGTGTCGTTTTCGAAAAAGATGAAAACTAAAGATGAAAACTAAAGAGGTTGATGGCTGGGGCACCTGGGTGGCTCAGTCGTTAAGCGTCTGCCTTCAGCTCAGATCGTGATCCCAGGGTCCTGGGATCGAGCCCCGCATTGGGCTCCCTGCTCCACGGGAAGCCTGCTTCTCCCTCTCCCACTCCCCCTGCTTGTGTTCCCTCTCTTGCTGTGTCTCTCTCTGTCAAATAAATAAATCAGACCTTTTAAAAAAAATAAATAAAGAGGTTGATGGAAGTAAATTCTCTTCCAGTTCTAATAACATATTTCTGAGACTGGTTCTGTATTCTTTCATTAAAATAGACTACAGGGGCACCTGTGTGGCTTGGTAGGTTGAGCGGCCCTCTCTTGATTTCGGCTCAGGTCACAGTCTTGGGGTCCTGACATCTGCTGGTTGGGGTCTGCCTTTGGTGGGGAGTTGTCTTGAGGATTCCCTCTCTCTCTTCCCTGCCCCCTCCATGCACATGCATGAGCACTCTTTCTCTAATGTAAATAAATAAATCTTTAAAAATAAAACAAACTGCAAAAACTGTTTATGTATATTTGCAATGTCATCAATCTAACTTACACTAGACAAATTAACCAAAAAAAAAAAAACAAAACCAATCTCATTTGATACATGAAAAGCTTTAGATGTTACTAAAGCAGTATTGGTTCAAATTGTCTTGTACAGAAATTTAATTTGGCCAACTGCTGTATTGCTGATAACTAAATAGTTACGTTTGTGGAACAACAAAAGTTACAATGTAATATTCAGTATATTAATCACTGGTACACAAGTTTTCAGGGAAAAATATAGTTGTATAATTTTCTTGTATTTGCTTCTGTGATATGTTTTAATTATATTTATTGAAATGAAATTTTGTCTGTTGTATCTAATAAGAAAAAGACTTACATTTCATATGAATTAATTTTTAAATTTCATTTTCCTAGTAATTTTTATTGTGTTTTAAGAGAATATTGCTGTGCAATGAATTGGAAATTAAAAAGCCTAGTTCTTCATCATAGATAATATGAGAAGTACTTCCTTTAACACTAAGCGGAACATCTTTCACTTAATTCATAATGAATATATTTTTAAATTCAAGTCACTGTATCTTATTGCTCATACTGCTTCTAAAATCTCCAAGTCTCCTTATCTTGCATTTTAACTTTTGTTATGCAACAATACTTCACTACGGGGTACACATTTAATTCAATAGAATTCAGTTCAATTCTACTAAATTTCTGCCATGCCTAACATACTGAACTAGGCAATGAAAGGCAAAAAGGAATAATAAGTAAATTCTCAAGCTTTACAGTCCAAAATGGAGAATAAGAAATTATATAAATTATTATTTAACGCAAATAGGATCGATGAAAAGCATTTTAATATTCTGAGAGAGATAATACTTTGTTCAAGAGATCAGGGAAAAAACATTTTAACTAAAGAGAATTTTGAGAGACATTAAAAAGTTGGAGAAAAGAAAACAAGAAAATATTTAAATTAAAATAAATTGTGGTATATTTTCCTATTAATGTAGTACTTCTGTTAGTGAAAACAGAGACTTAATAGAACATATTATTTGAAAGATACTTATGGAGGACTTTAAATCTTAAGGCTAACTAACCTATTTATTCTTTCAAAAACCAATTTATATTCTTACACAAGTCCATGTCATGGACTATATGCTAGAAAATGGGATGAAACAGAGGAGAAAGGAAGGAGAAATAAAAAAAAAATGCAAAGATAAATTAACGCAAAAAAGTTTCAAAATGTGTCCTTACAGCCATGATCATAAATTCTATGATATAGGGAATCATAAGTATATGAGAGTAAAGAAGAAGAAAAGATTCTGTCTGTCAGCTTTGACTTGGGCTTTGAAGGATGAGTGAGAATAAAGTAGACAAAACCCAGAGAAAGAGTATGATAGGCCAAGGGGAGATCACTCACTTATTCAACCATATAGTTAGCATTTATTGAGTTCCTACTTAATTTTAAGTATATGACACATACAACTTCACATATAAATGGAAGCATGCAGGAGATAATCTTTTGAGCTTGACTTCCTTTACTTAATACATGTTTATGAGACTCAACTACGTTATGGCATTAATTTGGTTAATTCACTTCCATTGATGGGTGGTGTTCTTTTGTAGGAGTATACCACAATATATTTATCTATTCTATCACTGTTGGTCCTTTGGAACTATTACTGATGCTGCCATAGACATTCTCTTAATGCCTTTTTTTTTTTTTTACATATTTGTATGAGTTCTGTTGAGTATAAACATGGAAATGTAACTTCTGGGTTAAAAGTTGTGCATGGTGCAAAGTTACCTGATATTATCAGACAGTTTTCCAAACTCATCTTAATGTATACCAGCATCAAATGAGAGTTCTCCTTGCTCCAACACCTTGCTAATCTTTACTATTGTTATTCTGCTTAATTTAAGCCATTCTGACATGTGGATGATAGAATGTTATAGTTTTATTTGCAGTTCACTGATTATTAATAATATGCCCAGGCACTGTTTATATGATTATTAACTATTTTAATTCCTCCTTTGGGGAAGTGGCTGTTCAAGTAATGCCCTTCTCAGAAAGGAAAGTCTAGTGAAATATTGACTTGAGATTGTAAGAAATATAATGAAAATTTTTTGAAAGGCCTCAGTTTGAGTAACTACTGACACATAAAGATGAAGCTGTCCAGCAAAATGTTGGAAAGTGGATCAGAGCTTGGGAGAAAAGGCAGAATTGACTCCTAAATCTTAGCAAAGATGGGGAAGAAATCAAGAGAGAAGTAAAACAAAGATAATATATTTTTATGGAGTTAAGAACAAAGGAAGATACCACAGACAATTTTTTTTTTTAAGATTTTATTTATTTATTTATTTGAGAGAGAGCACATGTGAGGGGTTAGGGCCAGAAGGAGAAGTAGACTCCCTGCCAAGCAGGGAGCCCGATGCGGGACTCGATCCCAGGACTCCAGGATCATGACCTCAGCCGAAGGCAGTCGCTTAACCAACTGAGCCACCCAGGCGCCCTACCACAGACAATTTAATGGTTGAAAAAGTATTAATAGAGTTAGTGTTAAGTGACTTCTGTCTTATTGGAGAGGTAATTGATATGGACTCAGCTAGTGAATGGTTTCTAGTGTTCTACAAAACCAGTATAAACAAAATCTCTTCTCTGTTGCTGTGTGTGATAGGAGTCTTAGCTTCTTCCGTGTTTCTTTCTCTGAAATTTTGTAGTTCTGAGTCTCTTCCAATTCCAATAGATCTAATCCTTCCTGAGGCCGAATCTCTCTACTCAGCTGCTTATATTTGCTACTTCCTGTATCTCTGCCAAGCGCTCTATGATATCTAAGGTTCCTGGAGCTTCAAACTTCTATAAACCATTAAATAATTTCCTCCATTGAAATAGTCTTTTCCTTTTCCATGGATTTCGTGGACTCATTCTGTCTTGTAATCATTTTCTTTACAGATTTTAGGTTACAAAATTCTTGCAAAGTCTCTCATATTTTAACTAGTACCCCGCAGAAGTTGCTTTTAAAAATGAATAGCATTGAGCTCAAATTTATGAATATCTCCCTTTTAGTGATATAACCTTAGTCTAAACCCAAATAGGATAGTAGATTGTAGAATGGACAGCTTTTCAAGGAAAAATATATAACATGGAAAACTAATTTTTCTCTAAATCCTGAGGGACTCCTCAAGTTTAGACTATTGAAAACTATTCCATATTTCTGAAATAACTGTAGGGATTCTTCTCCTCTCTTCATTTTTCTCCCTCCAAAGATATTATGATGCAAAATTAAGTTTAAAAATGAGTAAAATGAAAAATATATGTATAAAATATAGAAAATTACATAAGCTTATGAAATAAGACAAAAAAACACATAAATGAAAGTTCAATTTATTTAAGGTAGAGTTAGAAGGGTTTTTCTTTTGTATATTTAGACACCATGTTAATATACCAAAAATATGGGTTATATAATAAAAATATATTATCTAATTTTAAACCCTAGCTAGGGTTTAGTGTCAACATTTTAGAGTTAGAAATGTAAGATCAGGGTCATTTTTTTAAAGTGGTGAATATAAGGATAAAAATTTATTCTTGGGAACCACTTTCAATAATCATCTCTATCATCACTCTGTACATCCATAATAGCACTCTGGTTTAAAATTCTAAGTTCGTAGTCTAATCTGATAGCATTATGTTTTATTCCCACCACCTACTTCTGCCAGCTCTAATAATTTTACCATAGTTGATTTATTTTTTACATATATCTTATTTTTTTTCTTTTTTTAAATTAAGTTTTAGATTTTAATTCCAATATAGTTAACATACAGTGTTATATTAGTTTCAAGTGAACAATATAGTGATTCAACAATTCTATACATTACTCAGTGCTCATCGGTTAAGTCTACTCTTTAATCTCCCTCACCCATTTCATACACCCCCCCCACCCACTTCCCCACTGATAACCATCAGTGTGTTCTCTTATAGTTAAGAGTCTGTTTCTTGGTTTGTCTCCCTCCTTCTCTTTTTTTTTTCTTTGCTCATTTGTTTTTCTTAAATTCCATATCTGAGTGAAATTATATGCTATTTTTCTTCCTCTGACTGACTTATTTCACTTAGAATTATACTTAGCAGCCCAAGTGACCATCAAAAGTTGAATGGATAAAGAAGATGTGGCATTTATACATGTATATACAATGGAGTACTTAAAAAAATTAAAATATGAACAGTTCATTATTTTCTTCAGTATTTTGTGCACAATTTGGGTGGTTATTTATGTTCTTTCTAATTGTTTTATACTATAAGAATCTTTACAAAATAATACAAAATATTCAAATTACTAACCTTTTATAAAGAGTATTTTCTTGCTGTCCAATAATTATATGACTAATTTATTCTGCACTTTTAGGGAAACATTTTAAAAGTTTTGCTGTGTTTTTCTGGAACACAGGAAAGAACGAATGCTGAAAGAGAGCAAAAGATTAGATGATTACCTCCCAAGGGACAAGCTCAGACTTTATTTTTGTCACATTGTACTTGATATTTTAATAACTCTGTCATGATAGAGTCTTAATTGGCTGTGCTTGAATAAGATGCTCCGATTTCTGCTAAAAACACTGAGTATATTTTGTACATATTCACTGATGACTTTTCTTGTTGTCATCATCAAAGTTCATGCACACATTTTTGGAATTGAAAAACCCAAATTCTTCTGTGCATATAAATGATATTTTAACTGGCTGATTGTAACAACATAAGGGGCCTTTTATAACTCCATATGAGAACACAAGTAAGGAGTAAGTGCTGACACATGAAAATTAAAAACTTAATTTCAAATCTAAAATCCTTGATGAAAGCACATCAAAACAAACTCCATAGTCTAAAGAAAAAACTACTACAAAAAATTGCATAGCATATTAGAATTAAATATGCTTTCAGCAGTTGAATAGAAATGAAGTAAAGTATTGATACATAAATTTATTAAAAGTGCAATGGGTAAACCCAAGTTCCAAGTAAAATTTTGCAAAATAACATTATATTTTACAGTACACATTTACATTTACTCATCTCAAATATTCTTCTTTCTGTAAGTAGTATCACAGTCCAGCCAATTGTTCTAGCCCAAACCTTAGACATCTTCTCTAATTTCTTTTTCTCTTTTTCAGTATATAATCGAATAACCTATCTTATCTGTCTTACTTCCAAAATGTGCATGTGATCTTTCCTCTCCTTTCAATTTTCCTTGCTATCAACATTTTCCAAATCAGCATCTTTTCTCATCTCAACTACTGCAATAGCATTTGTGACAAAGACTGCTGGATCCACCACCTCCTCAGTTTATAGGTGTTCCTTTACCATGTATGAGCTGGGTAGACACCCATAAGATAACTCTCATTAAATTAAGGATGAGGTGAATGGGCCATGCACAAAGACCAGTAAATAGAAAAGCAAAATCCTCAGAATTAAGATCTATGTCAGGAAAAGCCCTTTTGATGTTGCCATTAGTACATGAAAAGGAATGGAAGCATCAAAAGCCCAATAAGATTTTGGAAAACATCTACTGCCAAAGAAATCCCAAGTCTGACCTGTCAAAGTCTATGTTCACTTGACTCTTAAAGTCACTCCTGGTTCTCCAAACCTGAACTAGCAGAAAGAGAGTGATGAAAGTGTTGTAGACATCAAAAGCATACTCCATGATGTAATACTGATATGGTCATAGAAAATACTATACAAGGAAATTTCCTGACAGAAGATAGGAGATCTTGAGGCATTAAGAAAAATCATTTTCTATCTATCTAAGGAATGCATCTTATTCTCAGGGCCAATATTCTCTGCACTTCCTGCACAGGAGGTTTTTAATATTGATATCTAACAGTGACAACTGTATATATTCTATTCTTACCTTTTCAAAAATGGAATGTATAATATAAATGCTATGTTTCTACTCCATTATTATATATTTAGTTGGCTCAAGAATGCATATATTTTTCTTTGAGTTCACTGGTCACCAGACCATGAGAAGATATATCCTGAACATGGAACTGAATATAATTACATGGAACACTGATATTTTTGTCTTGGTTATTTGTGAATACTTTTCATATGTGGAGAAAAGGGTGAGTATGGACAGTTAGTTGGAAAAAGGGACAGACAATAATGATGACTGATAAGTTGTCCCACTTACATCCATTCTCCCTTTTATTGGTAAGTTTCCAGAGTATGTGGATTCCTAGTTAAAAAATATAATTCTCTGCATTCTTTGCAGCTAAGTGTGGAAGACTCACACTAACAGATTTCAAAACTTATTAAAATCTGCTATAATTGATACAGTGTGGTATTGGTTTAAAGACTTACATGGATAACTAGAACAAAACAGAGAATCCTAAAATAAATATACACATATATGTTCCCTTACTTTCCAAAAGCAATTCAAAGAAAATTTAGTGGTGAAAGAGTGCTTTAACAGCAAATGATGCTGAAAACTGGATATCCAAATGCCAAAATTAACTGTGATCCATATGTCACATCACGTATAAAAATTTACTCAAGATGGATCATAAATCTAAATGTAAAATGTAAAACAATAAAATGTCTAGAAAATAAGTTCTACAGAAAGTCTTTGTGCGCTTTTGTTAGGCAGACATTTCTTCAATATAACTCTAAAAACAAAATCTAGGGTATCTGGGTGGCTCAGTTGGTTAAGTGTCTGCCTTTGGCTCAGATCACAATTGCGGAGTCCAGGAGCCCTGCTTCGGGCTCCTTGCTCAGCGGGCAGTCTGCTTCTCCCTTTCCTTCTATCACTCCCCCGAAGTGTGTTCTTTCACTCACTCTCTCTTAAATAAATAAATAAATAAAATTTAAAAATAATAAAAATAAAAAGCATAATCTGTTAAAGAAAAATGTCATAAATTAGACCTCATGGAAAATAAAGAAAAAGAAAAGGAAAAAAGAAAATTCATTACATCACATATAATGTGTGAAATTTAACACCTCTTCAAATATTTTTGAAGTCTCTCAAATAATTTCACATTTATCACAGACACTTTGTGTTCTAACATCTGCAGAATTCTTAGTACCTGTTTGAGTTACACTTGTTGCCAGTATCGTCTTCATTATTCACTTCACATGATTCCACTATTTCTCTAAAATATGATATTTTTTTGTCGTAGCATGTTTTGCTAAAGACTTGTTTAATGAATGAAAATTGTAACTTTGCACAATTAAGGGACCATCATAAAATTAAAAAAATATAATTATTATGCTTATTAAAGTGAATTGTCCATTTTTTTAACCACAAAAATGTGCTTATGAAACACAATAAACCCATTCTCTGTCTAATGCTGTATTTTAGGTCCTCTTTATTTATCTTCTGGAACTTTTTCCTCTTCACTCCACCAATTTATAACCACCAACTTTTGTTATTTTTCCATTCAGAGGAACTTAGCTTTTACAGTTCATTTTTGAAAGCCTCAAATTTCATCTGTTAAAGAACACAGGATGCCTCCATGTGAATTACTATAGTCTATTAATATGCACAAGGCAGATTTTTGAAGGGGGTGCTTCTTGCTTACATCTCTCTAATGTCCTGGGACATGGCATAAATACACATATATTAAATGAATAAATGCATGGCATATATACACAGATAAATACAAAGGCCCAACAAATAAAACAAATAAGACAAACCTCAGAAGCTATCTGAGCCTGTAAGCTCCCCACTGGGGCAGCTGAAGCTCCTGCATATGTTTGTATTTCTACATACATAAGATCAGTAGAGGGCAGTATAAAATCAGATAGCTCTACTTTTTGGTAAATGAAGAACAAATATAAGGATGTAAAAAACTCCCAAAGTGATAGACTGAAAGAGAACTTCATTTAATTATTCATTCCTTCACTTGACACAACCAAGCAAAATATTGCAAATAAGCAAGTGAAATAGAAGTGCACAAAAAGTGACATAGCAATTCTCCCAATTGCATCTCACCCCTGTGCCTTTGCTATCTCTTGGCCTAAATTTGCTTTGCTAACTCTCCAGTTTCCATAACCACTGTCATACACTTTACTTTCCAATTTTTAATATTTTTTATTTAAAAGATGTACATCCATAAAACTTCAAAAAGCACTAAGTGTACAGACAGTGAATTATGATGAAGTTACCACGCCCATGCAATCACTTCCTAGATGTAAAGGATGTTAGATATGCCACTGAAATTCTCTTCTTAAGAGTAAGACACTCATTCAGTTGTTAAGACTATTGGCTCCTCACAACTAAGTGAGGAAACCATGGGTGGCCAAAAGCCGCTGCCTTTTTCAAGGTTATATGGTCTTCCTGGAACAGAACTCATCCAATGACAGGTTGATGGGTGAGTACAAAGGCCCAACACCCTTGACTTGAATAAGACAAATCTCAAAGGCTATCTAAGCTGTAAAGCTCACCACTGGTCAGCTGAAGCTCCTTGCATTTGTTTGCAGTTCAACTTCTTTTTCTGTCCAATCTGTCTTCTTTCACTCCTTTAGAGATATTTTTCCCAAGAATCCATGAATTCAAATTTCTGCCACAGAGTCGATTTCCAAAAGAACACGACCTAAAAGAGCTGGTAATAGAATTGATCCTAGAAAGCAGAATTTATAATGGGATTTCAGAAATGGATCATTCTCTGACCTCCTGGCAACAAGGACTCTAATTACAGGTGGTGAATAGAATACTGATGGCTTGTAGGATACTGTAGTAATGCAGTTGTTGAAACTCACACTGGTGGTGAACTAGACTACAATACTAATCAAAATGAATGCAAGCGTGGATATACTATCTCAAGCATTTGAGACACTAGGGGCAAAATAATAATTACAAGGACTATTTAATTGGGTGGGACTAAGCATGCATTGAAGAAAAACAATGAAAGACTTATGGTGATTAATCACCAATTTAAGGTGAAGTGTGAAAGTCAGAGGGCCTCTTTGGCAGAATATAAAAAGACCCATTTGCTGCAGCAAGAGCACAGAAAAAGGTGATCATCAGGTCCAGGACTTAATTATAGTGATAGCAGAGCTCCAGAGAAGGATGATGTTCAATCCCAACCTGTCTGCTCTGCTAAGATCAGTGCCTTAATTGGGAAGTAGTGAGACTCTGGACTCAGGATAAGAGCAACTGAGTCAATACACTTGGAAGTTACAAGTGTCCGATTCCCCTGAACTCTCTGGGCCTGGAAAATTGGCCCACTCCTTGTTAAAGGCCAGTGATCACCCTTGCTTGAGTCTGATGTAGGCTCTTAAAAGAAACCATGCATACAAACCTCAGGATCTACCTTTTCCCATCCTGTACACTAGACCAGTAGCTAGTTAACATGAAGTAGCTGGAGAAATGCTGAGATTGTTAAATAGGAAAAAAAGAAGTCACAGAAGTTGCTGCAGAACCTAGCCACAAAAACCAGCAAGAGACAAGCAGTATATTGGAATATGGAATATGGATCTGATGGTACTATATATGTGTACAAAAGTTTGGGAGATAAATTTGCATAAGGGAAGATTTATTAATATGGAAGGTTTGTCCCATGATAAAAACTTTAATAGCATGACCAGGATTACAGGAAATATTATTAATGGGTTGCTAAAATGGTTGTTCTTAGAAGCTTGGGTTTAGAAATCCTGGTTTCCAGAGAGAGAACACTTCCCCTGGAGGACATTGCTAAAACCCCATTAAGCTTGAGTTATGACTGTTACTGCGTCTCCTTTGGCTTCTTGTGCCCAAAGAATATAATCAAAAAAATACTGGCAAACTGAATCGGACCCAATTTTCTGGAAGAAATAGAGTTACAATAAGGGAGGGAAAGAATATGGTTTGGCAACCACATAGCTTACCCACAGTACCTCTTGCTACTCCCTACATCATGTTGATGATAAATGAACAAAGTGCAACAGATCTGAGAGGACAGGGTGACCAAAGTCTCAGATCCCTCACTAAATAAGCCATGGAGATGCTAGATAAGGGTGAGAAAAATTAAAATAGCTGTAGAGAAGGCAGTGATACCAATTGGGGTCTCTAGATAAGCTGCAGCCATTGACCTGTGATTCATGTCAATAACTTTCCTGTTTAAAGTTTCTCCAGGAAAAGAAAAGACCAGCTAGAATCCTAGAGAAGCTCTTCGCAATTGGGGTTAACTTTCTACACAAAATAAGTGGATAAAAGCAGAGAAAGGGGTTGGTTGTTGTAAATTCTGTGGTGTTTTATCAAGCTCTCCTTTTCATGATTGAATTAGTTAGCTAGAGCTGCCATAACAAAGTACTACAAACTGGGTGGCTTAAACAACAGAAATTTATTTTCTCATAGTTCTGAAGGCTGGACATCCAAGATCAAAGTGTCAGCAGGTTTGATTTTTTGTGAGGTCTCTCTGTTTGGCTTTCAGATGGCTGCCTTCTTACTGTGTTCTCACGTAGTCCCCCTTATATCCCAGTGTTAAAATTCTTCTTCTAAGGACTCCCACCAGAGTGGATTAGGCCCACCCTAAAGGCCTCATCTTAACTGAATCTCTTCGTTAGAGGGCCTATCACAAAATAAAATCACATTTTAAGGAACAGAGAGTTAGGGCTTCAATATACAAATTTGGGGGATGACACAATTCAGCCCATAACAATGATTGAGGCTCTCATTCTCCCAAGTTGATAGTTTTGTTTCAAGTATTCTTCAGTAAGTATCCTTGACTGAAGAGACACCTCACCCAAGATTCTGTCTTCCTATGGACATCCTGCATTTGATGACTTGTCAGGGCAAGACTACAAAGTACTGGCACTCTTACCTCCATTTTGAGAAACACTGAAGGTTATCCCGACTTCTAAATGTCCTTTAGGTATAGGTTCAGCTGAGGCCATTTTTGCACAGTTTACATTTCTGAGATCACTCTCCCAGATCTCCCACATGCTGTGGAACTTAATACATGAGGTCAAGAAATAAAACTTTACCAGAAACTATGGACTTTGGGTGATAATGATGTGTCAATGTAGGTTCATCAGTTGTACCAAGTATACCATTCTGGTGGTAGATGATGAGAATAGAGGAGATTCTGCATGTTTGGAAATAAGGGGTATATGAGACATCTCTGTACCTTCCTTTTTTTTTTAAGATTGTATTTATTTGAGAGAAAGGGAAAGAGAGCACGAGAAGGGGACATGGAGAGCTTGATGGAGAAGCAGACTCCCTGCTGAGCAGGGAGCCCAATGCAAGGCTCAATCCCAAACCCTGAGATCATGACAGAGCCCAGGGCAACAGCTTAACCAAACTGAGCCACCCAGGCACCTCAAGAAATCTCTGTACCTTCTGTTCACTTTGGCTACAAACCTAAAACTAATATAAGAAAATCTATTAAAAAAGAAAGAGAGAAAGCAGAATATTGGAAAATAACACTAATAACAAAGGATTACTAGTGCCTCAGATGCTCCCATAATATCTGTTGCCATAGATGGTTTTCCTTGTGACCTTTACAAAAACACAAGTTTAAATAATGAATACACACTTTTTGCCTAATTATTTGCACTCAACCATGTGATTTGAAATGTGCCCATATTGTAGAATGCAGCAGTAACTTAAACTAATATGTAATATTTAATGGCATGATTATACAACAATATATTTTCTACTGTTGATGAATATTTAAATTGTTTTCAGTTTGGGGCTAATATGAACAATGCCATCATGAATACTCTTTTATGTATCTTTGGCCGTACATATGTGTGGATGCATTTTTAGTAGGTGTACAACTAGGTATGCATTTTCTGGGGCAGAGTATGGGGTATTCGTTAATATCCTTTAAATATTAAATATTGTCTTGTCTTTTATTGAGTTGCAATCATTCTTCATAGTCTGAATACAAGTCCTTTAGAAGATACACATATTGTAAGTATTTTCTTCAGTAAGTGCCTTTCATTTCTTTTTTTTTTTTTTAAAGATTTTATTTATTTATTTGAGAAAGAGAGAATGAGAGAGAACACATGAGAGGGGAGAGGGTCAGAGGGAGAAGCAGACTCCCTGCCGAGCAGGGAGCCCGATGTGGGACCCGATCCAGGGACTCCAGGATCATGACCTGAGCCGAAGGCAGTCGCTTAACCAACTGAGCCACCCAGGCGCCCAAGTGCCTTTCATTTCAAAACAGACAAACAAACAACTCTTCCTATCTTTAACAGTGTCTTTACAATATCAGACATATTCATTTAGGTGGAGTCAATTTTATCACCTTTTTTTTTTTGGTTAATTTTTTTTATTGTTTCATCCAAAAACGCCTGGCCTAACTTAATGTTACAAAGATTCTTTCATATATTTTCTTGTAGAAGTTTTAGCATATAAGTCTTAGTTTTAGACATGTGTTTTCAAGAAATTTGCCATCTCATGTAAATTGTTGGAATTATTGGACTAGAGTTATTTATAATATTTTTTTAGTTTTTGTTTAGTATTCTTCCTTTTTAATTAATTAATTAATTTATTTATTTATTTATTTTATTTTGAGAGAGAGAGAGAGAAAGAGCATGCAAACAGGGGTGGGGAGACAGGGGCAGTGGGAGAGGGAGAGAGAAGGAATATCAAGCCGGCTCCATGCCCAAAATGGAACCTGATATGAGGCTCAGTTCCACGACACTGCATTCATGACCTGAACTGAAATCAAGAGTCAGATGCTTAACCGACGGAGCCACCCAGACATCCCCTTTCTTTTATTTTTGAAACTAGTAATTTGTGATTTTTTTCTGTATCAATCTAGCTAAAGTTTAACAATCTTATCAATCTTTTAGAAAATCTCAATTCAGAGTCTATTGATTTATCTCTTTACTTTTTCTATTTTCTATTTTACTGATTCATAATTTTATTCTCATTTCTTTCCTCTGAATTATTTTGCATTTAATTGTGTTTTTTTTTACTGGATTAAGGTAGAATCAAAGTTTTTGATGTTAGATCTTTATTTTGTCTAGTATGAGCATTTAAATTATCACTTTCCCTCTGAGCATTACTTTAGCTGCCTCATATACATTTTGATATGTTGTGATTTGACTATCATTTAGTTAAAAACATGTCTAATTCTTCTTATTTTTGACCTCTAGATTGTTCAGAAATGAGGGGTTTAATTTTCAAATATTTGGGGATTTTTAAATCTATTTTTATTACTGATTTATATGGTCAATTTTCATCAGAAAATATACTCTATATATTTTAATCACTTAAACTTACTGAATTTTGTATGGTACAACGTACGGTCCGTTTTGTGGACTGTTTCATTTGCACTTTGAAGGAATGTGAATTCTGTCATTGTTAGTTTGCTCTATAAAATGTCCTTTAGACCAATTTGAATGAGAATGTTCACATCTTCTATATATTTACTGGTTTTCTACCTATTTTTAAATCAATTACTGAGAGTGATTTGAAATCTTCAAATACAAATGTATATTTGTATATTTGTGTATTTCTCCTTTCAGTTCCACATTCATGTTTTCTGAAGTATGAGCATTTATACTCATATACTCTGAAGTATGAGCATCTTTCTGTAAATACAAACATACAATTTACATATCTTCTTGAAAATTTGACTCCTTTATCATTAAAAGTTTTTCTCTTTATCTCTGGTAAGAGTATTTGTTGTGAAGTCTTTGTCATATATTAACACAACCATTCCAGTCTTAGGATCATTGACTGTGTGGTATATCATTTTTCCATTCTTTTACGTACTACCTGTGTTCTTATGTCAACATGCATTTCTAGAAGACAACTGCACCCTCATTCCTGGTGTTCTCACTTCCCACATGTTTTCCCATATACTCATAAATTCTATTTGTCTGCCATTACCCTCAACTCTGGCATCTGTCTCCTCAACTCATCAAGGTTACTTACCTTTGAGTGGATTCCTCCTCAGGTGCCATGGTCCAAAATATCTCTAGGCAGAAAACTCAGGTGAGCATAGGACTCACCTAGTTTATTTACTTTCTTTCAGAGATTCCAGTACTATGTTATCTGTTGTCTATTGTCTGAAATGGTCGTTTCATATATTTTGTCATGTTTTATTATTGTTTATGGTGGGAAGACAAGTCTTCATTCGCTTGCTTCATCAAGACCACACATTCTAAGGAATAGGAACACAGAGTAAAACTTGCCAAATAAAGCACCATAAGCAAAATCTGGCACACATCTTAGAGTATGTATATAAAATATATATAATGTAATCTATATGTGTATAAATATAATTTTGACTATGTTTATAGTCAGTATCATAAATGCTGTAAGTCATGAGTTAAAAAAGCAAACAAAAAAGAAAATCTTAAGGTTATAAAAAAGACAAGCTATGAAAATGAGAAGTATTTGAAAAATAAACAGAACTTCTAGAAATTAAACTGAAAATATAAAATAAGAAAAAATATGAGTGAAACAATTAGATTGAGATGGAAGAGAATTGATAAGCTGCTAGATAGATTTGAATAAGTTACATAAGCAGTAGTTAAATCAGAATATATCACCATCAAATATGTTTGAGAATATCAAAGAATTAAAATTTTGGAAGCATGACTTTAATATATTCTTAATCACAATTCCAGTAATAGATAAAGTGGAAATCGGAAAAATAAAAATATTCATAAAGCCAAACGCAGTATAAAATTATAGATGTATAAAACCAATCCTAGGCACATGTAGTAGAAGGGCAGAACAGAAAGAACAAGATCTTTAACACACCCAGTGAGAAGAGAAAGAGAGTTTACTCACAACTCCTTTAACAATTTTAACAATAGGGAGATTTGCCCTATCGATGGTCTAAATGGCACATGCCCATATGTACCCACACATTTCCCAATGTTCACTTTCCTTTGACTAATGGTGTTTTTTTTATGCATGATTTTCAATTTTTATGTAATTATATTCATCCATCCTTTCATTTATGGACTCTGTATTTTGTGACACAATTAGCGAAGACTGCCCAACTCCAAAGATATTAAAAATACAATAAATCAGGTTTCTTTCTGGTTGTTCTTTTCTTTACTTTTTACATTTATTTATTTGTATTGAAGAGTAGTTGATATACAATATTATATTGGTTTCAAGTGTGAAACATCATGCTTTAACATTTATGTACATTACCAAGTCACTATGATCAAAGTCACCAAGTTCACCATTATAAGTCTAGCTACCCACCTGTCACCAAAGGTGTTGAAATATTTTTGACTATAATCCCTACGGTGTACATTACATTCCCATGAATTATTTATTTTATAACTGGATGTTTATATCTTTTAATCCCCTTCGCCTATTTTGTCCAACCCCACCCCCTTCCCTTGTGGCAACCAGCAGTTGTTCTCTGCAACTGCATGTTTGTTTGTGTGTGTGTGTGTGTGTGTGTCTGTTGTATTCAGAATCTACATATAAGTGAAATCGTGTGGTATTTGTCTTTTTCAGTCTGACTTATTTTACTTAGAATAATACCCTCTAGGTACATCCATCTTGTCTCAAATGGTAAGGTTTCATTCCTTTTTGTGGCTGAGTAATGTCATATATTTATGATATTAGATAGTCACATCTATATATGATATAGTAAATATGTGATATATAGTAAATATGTGATATATGTGATACTATACACATGGTATAGTCATATCATATACTTATGATATATAGTTACATCTTCTTTATCCATTCTTCTATCCACAGACACTTAGGTTGCTTCCATATCTTCCATATGAAATAAACATAGGGTTGCATATATCTATTTAGTGTTTTCATCTTCTTCAGATAAATACTCAGAAGTGAAACTGCAGGATCATATGGTATTTCTATTTTTAATTTTTGAGGAACCCTCATATTGTTTCCACAGTGGCTGTACCATTTTGCATTTCCATCAACAGTGTACAAGGGTTCCCTTTTCTCCACATCCTCACCAACACTAGTTATTTCTTATCTTTTTGATAACAACCACCTGACAGATGTGAGCCAGTATCTCATTGTGGTTTTGAATGAATTTCCCTGATGATTAGTGATGTTTAACATCTTTTCACGAGTCTGTTGGCCATTTGTATGTCTTCTTTGGAGAAATGTTTATTCAGACCCCCCCTCTTATTGGATTCTATTTTTTGATATTGAGTTGTGTGAGTTCTTTATGTATTTTTTATGTTAACCTCTTATCGGATATATGATTTGTAAATATCTTCTCTCATTCAGTAGGTTGCCTTCACTACGTTTTGTTGATGGTTTCCTTTGCTGTGCAGAAGCTTTTAAGTTTGATGTTCCCTTTGTTTATTTTTGTTTTTGTTTCCCTTGCCTGAGGAGACAGATCCCAAAAACATTGCTTAGCCTAATGCCAAAGAGCTTACCACCTGTTTTCTTCTAGGAGTTTTATGGTCTCCCATCTTATATTCAAGTCTTTAATCCATTTTGAGTTTATTTTTATGTACGGTGTAAGAAAGTCATTCAGTATCATTCTTTCACATGTAATTGTCCAGTTTTCCCAGCACCATTTATTGAACAGACTCGTTTTCCCATTGCATATTTTTGCCTCTTTCATCTTAGATTAATTGACCACATAAACGTGGATTTATTTCTAGGCTCTCTATCCTGTTCCATTGGTGTATGTGTCTGTTTTTGTGCCGGACCATACTATTTTGATTACTAGAGCTTTATAGTATAGATTGAAATCAGGAAGTGTGATACCTACAGCTTTATTCTTCTTTCTCAAGATTTCTATGGCTACTTGGGGGCTTTTGTGGTTCTATACAAATTTTAGGATGATCTGTTCTAGCTCTGTGAAAAATGGCATTAATATTTTGATAGATATTGCAATAAATCTGTTGATTTGCATAATATGGACATTTTAACAATATTTTAACAATATTAATTCTTCCAATCCATGAGCACAATATATCTTTCCAATTATTTGTGTCATCTTCAATTTCTTTCATCACTGTTTTATAGTTTTCAGAGTACAGGTTCTTTACCTCCTTTGTTAAATTTATTCCTAGGTATGTTATTCTTTTTGATGAAATTGTAAATGGGATTGTTTTCTTAACTTCTCTTTCTAATAGTTCATTGTTAGTATATAGGTATGTAACATAATTATTGTATATTAATTTTGTATCCTGCAATTTTACCAAATTAATTTGTTAGTTCAAATAGTTTTTTTGTTTTGTTTTGTTTTGTTTTGTTTTGCTTTGTTTTGGTAGTCTCTAGGGTTTTCTCTCTACAGTTATCATGTCATCTGCAAATATTGACAGTTTTATTTTTTCTTTTCCAATTTGGGTGCTTTTTACTTATCTTTCTTGTCTCCTTTTTACCCTTAGAATTTTGTTCAACTCATAAATCCCGGTGTAGGACATGAGATTATTTTATTATTATTTTCTTTTCTCTGATGACTAGCTAGTACTCCAAACATAATTTATTACAAAGTTTACCTTCTCTCATAGATTACATATGATACTTATATCATGTACTAAATGTCCATCCATATTAAGCTCAATTTCTACATTTTAATTGGATTACATTAACCTAATCATTTTTATGACAGAGTGTTGTACCATTTTAATTATCAGGTTCTTATACTATGTATGCAACTGTTGGGAGAAGATTTAAGTCCCTCTCTTTGCATTTTCTTTATTTTTCTCTTTAATTTTGTAGGAGAAAAATAATGTCATTGTGGTTTTGTTTCATTTTTATGATTAACAGTGAAGTTGAGTAAGTTTTACATTTTATAAACAATCTGTGGTTCCTCTTTTTTGAAATGCAAACAAAAAATAAAACCAAGCAAGTATAATGAATAAAATTCTATAAATTGTGACATCGTCAAGTATAGTGGCCATGTAAAACAATCAAAACAACCACTTTGGAAGTATTTATTATTAACAACTAAAGTTAAACATATACATGTCCTATAACTGAACATTTCACTTGTACATATATCACACATAGGCTCTTACATACATGTGATGGTGGATGTGTACAAGAATGTTAATAACAGCTTTGTTTATAACAGAGATAACAAAAAGATATTAACCAAAATTTCTCAACAGGGAAAGACTAAATACTTGAATATGTATACAACTGAATATTAATTTTATATTTACTTTATAATTTATTTATGTATCATATAGTTTAAAACAAGGAAAAAACAAATAATATATTAGTTAAATGTGTGTGTGTGTGTGTAAATCTATAAAGCAAACCAAGGGAATGAATAAGCTAAAATTCAGAATAGTGGTTACCTCTGGGAAGAAAGATGGGTGGTGTGACCAGTTAATGCCCACAGAAGGATCCAGCTTTCTTTGTAGTGTTCTAATTTGCAAGCCAAACCATAACATTTTTATTTGGTTTTATCTTATTATGTAATATATACACACAGATAAAGTATACTTTTGCCTATATGATATAATTCAAATAAGAAAGTTAATAACATAAATACAAACAGAATAATAACTATTTTAAATTTTTACATCATTCAATTAATTTTGATATTTTTATTTTATATAAAATTATAGCTATAAATATGGTGGTTTTGCATCTTGAAAATCTTAAAAAGCCACTTGAAAATAAGTATTTGTCACTTTGTTGAAAATAAAATGCCTGCCAGATTAAATAAATTTGAATATTTTCAACTATACGGGTATTAAACATTTCCCTTTCATACCAGTATGTAAAGTTGTTCTAAATCTGCTTTCATGAACATGCCATTTGAGCTAATTACTTTATAGTAAATGCAGCTCTTAAATAATTGCTAAACCTTGGGAAATGCTTTCAATAATTGACTTGGTTTTCATAAGCAAAACTTGTGTTATTGAATATAAATTAAAAGCACATTTGAGACACTTAACTTAAAGTGTTAACATATCAGCATTTTAATGGTGTAATGAAAATAACTTGTAAAATTAATACCCAAAATAATTCAAATGTTGCACTGAGAATTTTTACATTTTCTTTCATCTGAAAAATTTGTATAAACTTTCCGTGTGTACTATATCATCTGTAATGACTATGTTTTCCTACTTATTGACATAACCTAACTTGAAAATGTTATATTTCTTAAGGTACAATTCCCAATTTCTGTGACCTAGAGAAAATTAGATAAAAAGGCTTATTTTATGGTGATACAAGTATAAATTTGTGAGGAAATAACAAAATATTGCAGAGAGATTGATATGTCTAAATGTTAAATTATTCATAATTAGAATTATTGTCTGTGCATATATGTGGATTTTTAGTATTTATTTCTCTTTTGTCTGCTTCCAAAATAATTTAAAAGAGAGATGATGGATAGATAGATGATAGGTAGAAAGACGGATACATAGATAGATAGATAGATAGATAGATAGATAGATAGATACATAGAATCTCTTAAGCATGATACTTTCCCCTTGATCAATCTTTGTTCCTGCTAATAATGAAAAACTTTGTGCTGTTCCTCATACCCAAAATAGATTATACTCTTTAATGTATTATCAGTAAAAAATATATTTTACTGAAGAAATGAGGAAGGAGTGGTTACATTACATGTATTCATATTCTGTATTCATAAACATCTGGTTTGAACGTTTCTTTTCTTCCACTGGAATCCCTCTTCCCTACCCAACTACCTCATTCTTCTTTTTTCTTTATCTCCAATAGGCTTCTAAGTAGACCTTTCTACTCATCTCAAAAATTAACCTAAAAATTACAATTAAATAGTTTTAAAAAGAGAAATCCCACTCCCAAAGCATTTCCCTAGAGTACTCAGCCAACATAAGAATATATGGGAGATATAGGCTTAAAAAAGAAGACATTTCTCTAAATAGAGAGATTTGTATGTATGTATATAAAAACACACATATATACACATATATATTTATATGCACACACATATATAAACCTACTACATAGAAAAATAAAGAAGTTCTACAGGTTTCTTACCGTCAGAGAGGAAAGATAATAATAAGATTTTGGTATTGTTGAGGGGGAAATTAAGATGATGCTTGCTTCATTCCTCAAACACAGTTAGATAAATATCAAATCATTCTGAGCATCCAAGAAATTAATCTGAAGACTGAGAGAACAAATGCACAACTAAAGGGACAGAAGAGACCACATCATGGAAGGTAGGAGGTGTGCAAATGTGATTTGAGGGAGAAAAGAATTGCAGTTGCTACGGAGAAGAGGGATCCCTGATCACGGAGAGAGGAGGAGGAGGGGAGAGAGAGCACAGTGCATAGGGGATCACAAAAACAAACATACAACCAAACAAAAAAAAACTTCTCCAAAATCACTGACTGGGAAAATGAAAGGGGCTGATTATTGTGAGTTTTAACAACCAGAGGAGCTCAAAGTCTAAAGTTTCAGAAGTCCGTGTGGAGGCCGGTGTTGAGCCTGGTAGGTGCAGTGGTGCTTCTATGGAAAAGTAGGGCAGGATTGGACAGCATGGTCTGAGAATCCCTGGGGTCCAATAGGAGAGAGTTTTCACCTTCTTGGAGTGCATCTGGGAGAGGTGGCATTGCCTCTCAGGGAACAAAAGAGTAAGTGGGCACAATTGCCCTGCCATGTTCCTTAGTATAGAGGCAGCTAACATGGATGCTGGCTTTTTGCTGTGCTTTACTCTAACCTCCAAGTTCCTGCATGTTGATGTGACTACCCTTCTGGGACAAACCAGGACCAGCCCCAGGGTAGTGAGACCTCTACCAGAGGACTAGTGCAGGTCTGCACCATGCCAGGTTCCTAAAGTTTGGAGTTTTGAAACTCAAGGCACACTGTGCTGCTGAGTGGGCAGAGGACTGGGACACAGACAGTGTGAAGGCAGAGATCTGAAGGATGCCTGTGACATACGAGTGGGGATTGTTTGCTCTTTTGGGAGGGCTTCCTGGACAGTGGCAAGCACGAACTCCCTCTCCAGGGACAAGAGAAAGGGCTGGTGCCATTTTTCTCTTCTACCCATCAGCACAGACTGACTTCAGTGAGCAGCACAGCACCTATAGTGGTGACCTAATCTGCTTACACCAAGCCCTGCCCCTCTGTGCTCTGCAGGGGCTGCTTTCTTGGGGCAAGTGTGCCTGAGAACCAGAGCAGCAGGCCCCTCCCACAGAAGACCAGCATAAACTGCCCACATGCACCAAACTTACTGACCACAGAGTACTGTAAAGCTTCATCTCTAGGATCAGGCCTCTTTTAACAAGCTGTCCAGAGCAGACCTGGTTAAAACTTGCCACACGCTGGACAAGGTCCAAACACTCCTCACTGCAGTCGAGGAGAATCTCTGCAGGGGACTGACCTGAGGGAAGGAGCAGTCAAAGTGCACACAGCATACACCAGAAATACTTCTTGAAGCACCAGGCCCTGGACAGTATATGACCTCTTCTTAATGAATCCATTACTCTCACAAGCAAGAAATATAACAAACTTTTCTAACACACAGAAGAAGACAGAGACCTAAACAAAATGCCAAGATGGAGAATTCATCCCAAAGGAAAGAACAAGAAAAGATCACAACCAGAGATCTAATCAAAACAGATATAAGCAATATGCCTCATCCAGAATTAAAAGCAACAACCATTAAGGATACTAGCTAGGCTTGAGAAAATTATAGGAGACACCAGGGAGTCCCTTACTACAGAGATAAAAGACCTAAAAACTAGTCAGGCTGAAGTAAAAAAATTCTATAACCGAAATGTGAAACCAACTGGATATAATGACCATAAGGATGGAAGAATCAGAGGATCGAATAAACTATACAGAAAATAAAAGCATGAAAAAGGATGAAGCTGAAAAGAAGAGGGAAAGAAAAATATTGGATCATGAATGTAGACTTAGGGAACACAGTGACACCATAAAGCATAATAACATTTGTATCATAGGAGTCCCAGAAGAAGAAGAAAAGGAAAAGAGGGCAGAAGGTTTATTTGAGCAAAAGATAGCTGAAAAATTCCCTAATCTAAGGGGAGGAAACAGATATCCAAATACGGGAGGCATAGATAACTCAAAATCAACAAAAGCAGGCCAACACCAAGACATATCATAGTAAAATTTGCAAAATACAAAGATAAGGAAAAAATCCTAAAATCAGCAAGGGAAGGAAATCCCTAATTTACAAGGGAAGACAAATAATGTTAGCCACAGACCTATCCATAGAAACTTGACAGGTCAGAGAAGAGTGGCATGATATATTCAATGTGCTGAATGGGAAAAATATGGAGCCAAGAATACTTTATCTGGCAAGACTATCATTCAGAATAGAAGGAGAGATAAAGGGTTTCAAAACAAACAAAAATGAAAAGGGTTTGTGACCACTAAACCAGCCCTGCAGGAAATATTAAAGGGGACTCTTTGAATGGCAAAGAAAGATCAAAAGTGATAGAGACTAGAAAGGAACAGAAAAAAATCTCTAGAAACAACGATTTTACAAGTAATACAATGGCACTAAATTCATACCTATCATAATCACTCTGAATGTAAATGGACTGAATGCTCCAATCAAAACACATAGGGTACCAGAATGAATTAAAAAAAAAAACAAAACAAGACCCATCTATTTGCTGCTTAAAAGAGACTCATTGTAGACCTAAAGATACCAGCAGATTAAAAATGAGGGGATGGAGAACCATTTATCATGCTAATGAAATCAAAAGAAAGCCGGGGTAACCATACTTACATCAGACAAACTTGATTTTAAACCAAAACTGTAACAAGAGATGAAGAAAAGCACTATATAATAATAAAGAGGTCTATCCATCAAGAAGATCTAACAATTGTACATTTTTATGCCTCCAACTTGGGAGCACCCAAATAAATAAATCAACTAATAACAAACACGAAGAAACTCATTGATAATAATACAATAATAGTAGGGGACATTCACACTTACAGCGATGGACAGATCATCTAAGCAGAAAATCAACAAGGAAACAATGGCTTTGAAAGACACACTGGATCAGATGGACTTAACAGATATATGAAGAGCATTCCATCCTAAAGCAGCAGAATATACATTCTTTTTGAGGGCACATGGGACGTACTCCAGGATAGATCACATACTGGGTCACAAATCAGACTTCAACGAATACAAAAAGATTGAGATCATACCATGCATATTTTCAGACCACAACACTGTGAAACTTGAAGCAACCACAAGGAAAAATTTGGAAAGACCACAAAAACATGGAGGTTAAAGAATATCCTACAAAGAATGAATGGCTAATTAAGGAAATGAAAGAAGAAAATTTAAAAAATACATGGAGCAAATGAAAATGAAAACACAATGGTCCAAAACCTTTGGGATGCAGCAAAAACAGTCCTAAGAGGGAAGTATATAACAATACAGGCCTACCTTAAGAAACAAGAAAAATCTCAAATAAACAAATCAATGAAACCAGGAGCTGGTTCTTTGAAGGAATTCATAAAATTGATAAAACCCCTAGCCAGACTTATCAAAAAGAAAAGAGAAAGGACCCAAATAATAAAATCACTAATGAGAGAGGAGAGATCACAACCAACACCACAGAAATACAATTATAAAAGAATATTATGAAATTGGGCAATATGGAAGAAATGGATAAATTCCTAGAAACATATAAACTACCAAAACTGAAACAGAAAGAAAGAGAAAATTTGAACAGACCAATAACCAGCAAAGAAATTAAATCAGTAATCTAAAATCTCCCAACAAGCAAGTCCAGAGCCAAATGGCTTCCCAGGGGAATTTTACCAGACTTTTAAAGAAGCTTTAATATTTATTCTTCTCAAACAGTTCCAAAAAATATTAATGGAAGGAAAACTTTCAAACTCATTCTATGAAGCCCCATTACCTCGATTCCTACCAGACAATGGCCTCACTAAAAAGAATTACCCTGATGAACATGGATGCAAAAGTTGTCAACAAGATACTACTTAATCAGATCCCACAGTAAATTAAAAAGTTTATACACCATGACCAAGTGGGATTTATTCCTGGGATGCAGGGGTGGTTCAATATCTGCAAATCAATCTACGTAATACACGATATTAATAAAAGAAAGGGTAAGAACCATATGATCTTCTCAATAGGTGGGGGGAAAAAAAGCACTTGACAAAATACAGAATACATTCTTGATAAAAACCTTTAACAGAGTAGGGATAGAGAGAGCATACATTAACATCATAAGGGCCATATATGAAAAACCCACAGCTAATATCATCCTCATTGAGGAAAAACTGAGAACTTTTCCTTTACAGTCAGGAACAGGACAAGGGTGTCCACTCTCACCACTGCTGTTCAACATAGTACTGGAAGTCAGCCTCAGCAATCAGACAACAAAAAAATAAAAAGCATCCAAATCAGCAAGAAGTCAAACTTTCATTATTCCCAGATGACATGATACTCTATGTAGAAAACCCGAAAGACTCCACCAGAAATTTGCTAGAACTGATACATGAATTCAACAAAGTCACAGGATACAAAAATCAACGTACAGAAATCTGTTGCATTTCTATACACCAATAATGAAGTAGCAGAAAGAAAAATCGGGGAATTGATCCCATTTACAATTGCACTAAAAACAATAATATACTTCTCTAACCAAAGAGGTAAATGATTAGTACTCTGAAAACTATAGAACACTTATGAAAGAAATTGAGGAAGACACAAAGAAATGGAAAAACATTCCATGCTCATGGATTGAAAGAACAAACATTGTTAAAATGTCTATATTACCAAAAGCAATCTACACATTTAATGCAATCCCTATCAAAATACCAGCAACATTTTTCACAGAGCTAGAACAATCCTAAATTGTGTATGGGACCACAAAAGACCCTGAATATCCAAAGCAATCTTGAAAAAGAAAAGCAAAGTTAGAGGCATCACAATCACAGACTTCAAGCGATATTACAAAGCTGTAGTCATCAATACAGTATGGTACTGGCACAAAAACAGACACATAGATCAATGGAACAGAATAGAAAACTCAGAAATGGACACACATCTATGTGGCCAACTAATCTTCAACAAAGCAGGAAAGAATACCCAGTGGAAAAAAGACAACAAATGGTTTTGGGAAAACTGGACAGCAACATACAGAAGAATGAAACTGGACCACTTTCTTTTTTATATATATATATATTTTTTTATTTTTTATTTTTTTATTCTTATGTTAATCCCCATACATTACATCATTAGTTTTAGATGTAGTGTTCCATGAGTCATTGTTTGTGCATAACACCCAATGCTCCACGCAGAACGTGCCCTCCTCAATACCCATCACCAGGCTAACCCATCCTCCCACCCCCCTCCCCTCTAGAACCCTCAGTTTGTTTTTCAGAGTCCATCGTCTCTCATGGTTCGTCTACCCCTCCGATTTCCCCCCCTTCATTCTTCCCCTCCTGCTACCTTCTTCTTCTTCTTCTTCTTTTTTTTTTTCTTAACATATATTGCATTATTTGTT
>NC_138371.1:68846499-68897927 GCF_054177405.1 Leptonychotes weddellii | reverse complement strand
ATGCGGGACTCGATCCAGGGACTCCAGGATCATGACCTGAGCTGAAGGCAGTCGCCCAACCAACTGAGCCACCCAGGCGCCCATCAATATCTATTCTTTATTCTCAACATATTCGATCAGAATATATGGAAATATATAAACAACATAGTAATATTAGTTATAATTGATAGAAATTTATAATCAATAGCTTTGTAGATGAATTTTTTTTTACTTTTCCCTTTATCAGCTGGATGTTTTTTTAATACATAGAAAGATATAGCTGTTAATATATGAAAAAAAAATTGGTGCCAATTAGAACAAACATTTAGAGACCCATCCAGAAAAAAACCTTGAAAATTGGTTACCACTTACATGGTTAAGAAAATGAAAGATGTCCCTATATCTACTCAGTCACACCCCCCAAAAAAGAAAAAAAAAAATAGAAAGGGAATAAAGAACTCAGAGTAGAATGAAAAGCTTTACAATAAAAACATGATACTGTTACAAAGCAAGTAAAAATTAGTGGGCTTTTATTCAATTATTAAAACTTATGAATTAGACTTTGCACTTTCTTTTTTGAATGACACACATTTAATGACAAAGATTGTTTCATTTTTTAAAGATCAAAATCTGTATTATATTGCTGGAAATAATGATTGAATGATCTTGATATTATTTGCGTTTTATTCATTTTTAATTAGTATAATCAACCTATAGACACAAATTATTGAAGTTTTGCCTATACTTTTAGGCAAATAATAACTGCTATAACCTTGAAGCCTAAAGTAATTGCATATTTGAAAATAGTCAAGAGATGGGGGTGAGTCGAACAGGTGTGAAGTATAGATGGGCCAGTGCCATGGCTAACATGGGTGGAAATTACACGGACAAAAGTTGGTAGCTCAGAAATGCAGGATTAAGTGTCTTAATCATATAAAAAATAACAAATAGGGAAATTAAATGTCTGCATGAGCAAAAGGGAGAAGATAGTATAAATAAGCTTAATTCTTTAATCTTTATAATGTGCCACAATAAATACTGTCCACCTCAGGTACAGCAAGAGGTAGAGTTAAAACATACTATTTAGAATTTGGTGAAAATCTACAGAACTAAAAACAGAAATGATATAAAAATGTTAACCTCAGATAATGGAACTAAAAATAAAGGAACTTTTATTTTATTATTTATTGAATTCTGTATTGTTAGGATTTTTTTACCCATGCATGTTATTTTTATAGTGACAAAAACAAATGTTTATTGATGATTATCAATTCTGAGCTCTAAGGTATTATATCAGGATGTTTTATTCTGAAGTGTTTCACTTAACATGTCCTCCTTCTTCTTCCATTCTGACCTAGTTCAATGGTATTTTTTACTTAGGTTTTGTCAACTATTCAAGGCAGGCTAGAGTAAATTTAAATAATGTGTACACTTTTATATGTTATCTTGCCAAAATAAATTAACTGCATTAATTACATCTTATAGAAAATTGAGTGGTACCAAAGCCTAAAACACTTATGTAAAAGGTAAAAAAAAAAAAAAAACATAGATAACACTGATGAATTAGAAGAACATTTTTTAATAAAATGCAACTTGATTCAATGAAAATGTTTAGTATCGATTGAACAGATTAAAGAAAATTTTGAATAAATGTATTACTTTGTAAATTCTATTTATTATTCAGGAAAATATTCAAAATTATAAAGGTATTTTGTATTTTTACATTTCTGTAACAATCACCTCTGTTGCAAAATGTTCACCACATTCACAATTTTATCACCAATTAGTGTTTACTCTTCACAATTACACGATTTATTTATTTATTTATTTATTTATTTTTAAAGATTTTATTTATTTATTTGACAGAGAGAGACACAGCAAAAGAGGAAACACAAGCAGGGGGAGTGGGAGAGGGAGAAGCAGGCTTCCCGCTGAGCAGGGAGCCCGATGCGGGACTCGATTCCAGGACCCTGGGATCATGACCTGAGCCGAAGGCAGACGCTTAATGACTGAGCCACCCAGGCGCCCCACAATTACACAATTTAAAGTTCAAATTGAGTACAATAATTATTCATGAGCCTATAATAATATAAATAAATGTTTCCAAAAATAAATTCATGGGAGAATAGGCAAATAGCCCATGCAGAAGAATTCCAGATCATTTATATAGATACTCTAACCTTAAGAAGTGGAATGTACCTCCCCACTCATTAAAGGTGGGCTATACATAAGGATTCTCTTCCAAAGACTACCTACAGTATAGAAAGGAAGGGTGTGAGGGGTGCCTGGGTGGTGCAGTCGTTTAAGCAGCCAACTCTTGATTTCGACTCAGGTCATGATCTTAGGGTTCTGGGATCGAACCCCACGTTAGGCTCTGCACTCAGTGTGGTGTCTGCTTCATGATTCTCACTCTCCCTCTGCCCCTCCGTCTGCTCTCTCTCTTTCTCTCTAAATTAATTAATTAATTAAAAAAGAAAGGAGGGGTGTGGGTGAAGAGCAACTTTAGAGTCAAGAAACCTGACAAACATTTCCTCAGCAAGGTGATCATGTCAACATCAAGTGATCAACCAAGTTAATGGCATACACTCTTGATACAATGTGGTGAAAATGGCACTTTAAGTCTCTGATATGGCTCACAAGAATACATAATCCCATTGTGATCATGAGGAAAACATCAGGCAAATCCCAACTGGGAGACATTTTGCAAAAGACCTCACCAGTATTCCTGAAAACTGTCAAGATCACCAAAAACAAGGAAAGTATGTGAAGCTGGCATTGTCAGGACAAGTCTAAGAAAACATGATGAGTCAACAGGATCCTGGAACAGAAAAAGGATGTGGGAAAAAAAAAAGGGGGGACTTCTGTTAACAATAAGGTGTCAATATTGGTTCATGAATTGTGACAAGAGTAGCATATTAATGCAGTAAGGGAAACTGGATGTGGAATATGTGGGGACTCTACTTCACAATTTTTATGTAAATCTAAAACTGTTCTAGAATAAAAAGTTCATTTAAAAAAATTCAAAAAAATCAAATGGAGAGTGACATAACTTTATGTAGCCATTATGTTTTTCAAAAAGTTTTCCTTTCAAAAGAAATGACCTTCTCTCTCCTCAAGAGACTGCATTGCAATTTTATTTTATTTTTTTATTTTTTTTAAAGATTTTATTTATTCATTTATTTGAGAGAGAGAGAATGAGAGAGAGCACACGAGAGGGGGGAGGGTCAGAGGGAGAAGCAGACTCCCTGCCGAGCGGGGAGCCCGATGCGGGACTCGATCCCGGGACTCCAGGATCACGACCTGAGCCGAAGGCAGTCGCTTAACCGACTGAGCCACCCAGGTGCCCTGCATTGCAATTTTAAATAGTCAAATCGGTTCACTAATCACATCTCTGAAATTCACTAAGCTTCCCACCAGTAAGCAAAGTATGGCCGGACGTATAGGCCATACACTAACCAGTTGGACCATTTCCTAGTGATCCAATCAGTTTAGCCATCTTGAAATCAATGTCTGCTCGTGACACAACTGATTGAACAGCAATGATTAGTGTTGACGGTGAAAGTGTCAGCAATGACTGAATTGGTGGTGTTGCAGGTTAGCTTAGCTGCACTTGTGGAAAGTTTATCTAGTAAATCTACAGAGTCTTTCTTATTGGCAATTAGATTTGAAGCAGTACAACTAACATTGTCATTCCTATTAGCTGCTTTAAATTATCCATTCCTTTACAACCTTACGGATGTTGTTTGTTAAACGCTACATGTTCTCCTGGGGAAAAAAAAAAAAAAAAAAAGCTTTCTGTTTAGATTGAATGGTCATTTTGATTACAGCACTGGTGTTTACCTGTTTAAAGCAATTATAGAAAACATGCATCCTGTTGCAGATATTGTAGGTTTTCCAGTCAGGGAACTAGTGTGACCTTCAAGAAGAAAAAAATGAAATAAAAAAAAGAAGAAAAATATATTTTATATGAGAATCCAAGGATTTTTAAGGTAGTGACAATTTTAAAATAATGTCAAAAACTCTGTCATCTTCCTATGTTTACCTATCACTAAAATGTAGCCAATATCTGCTCCTCATCCAACGTGAAATTTTGCAAGCTTTCCTGCCTCACATCTGCGCATCTCAAACAGTTTAAACATGAATTAGAAATGTAGTGAAAGTACTTTTTTTCCTTCTATTTTTGAGTCATGCTGATTCCAGCCTATTATAAAACCAGAACCTGGGAGGAATAAGGAATGCAACAAAAATTTAAAAAATTTTTCATTTCCCTAAAATTTAAAATGCCAAAATCCCGAATTTTGCTAAAGCCCTGAACAATTGACTAAGTCTAAGGGAAAGGCATACACAGAATAGCATAGTAGTTCATATTATCTAATAAGAGCATACTGAAAAATGTTAAATATGTTTTATTTGCCATCTTTTCTTTTTTAAAGATTTTATTTATTTATTTATTAGAGAGCGAGCGAGAGAGAAACAGCATGAGAGAGGAGAGGGTCAGAGGGAGAAGCAGGCTCCCCGCTGAGCCGGGAGCCCGATGTGGGACTCGATCCCAGGACCCTGGGATCATGACCTGAGCCGAAGGCAGTCGCTTAACCAACTGAGCCACCCAGGCGCCCCTGCCATCTTTTCTTTTATTTCCTGCTACCATGAAATGCAGCTCAGTCCTGTGAGAATGGAAATCACACCTTCAAGTAATTTCTTCAGTCTCTACTAGGTGGAGCCAAAGTATAAAAAATATGTTCATGTGAAGCTACACATTCTAAGAATTCTTAAGCTAAAGCAGTTTTATTTGTATCATAAAGCAATGGAAAATTTTAAGAAACTGAACGTTTATTTTTAGGGCTATCCACTAGGATCCTTTGGACTTGAGTTATAGTTCATTCACATATTTGTTTCTAAAAATTCTGTATATGTAAACATTATGTACTAGATTTTTTTTCTAAAATCTTTTATGGGCTAAATTATTGACATTTTCCCACTGTAATATATTGAAAAATCATTAGTACTGTATGGCTATTACCTGACAGTTTAATTTTAATATTTAAAAATATATTATTTTCATTTTATGTAAAAAAAAGGAAAAGAAGGAAGACAAAATGATCAATGAAAGAAATGGTGAGGTATGCTATAAAATCAGAGTAGTTTGCAATAGTGTAAAGAGTTAAATATAAAGAAAAAATGTTACCATAGTTTCCCTTACATGCTCTTCTTTAAAAAAAAAAAAAAGTTTCCTTTAGCATGTTATCAAATTATCCATGTCCTAATTGTCATGATTAGCTAACAATGTAGTCTCCTTTTGCATTTCAGACAACTATTTTTGGTCAAGGAAGGGAATCCAAAAAACAAAACAGGAAAATACTAAACAAGTGTTTTCTGTTGTAATTTTGCCATTTTAGATATAATCTTATTTCAACATTGCGGAAAGTCAGAAAATTTTAACATACAAATAAAACTGAAACTAAAAAAAAAAAGAAAAAAGAAAAAGAAACCCCCCCACACACAAAACCAAACCACTTACTTTCCTTGAGAATTTTTTTTTTCACTTTTCCCCGAAGATTCAAGCCTAAAAAGTCAATCACAAAAAATGAAAGCATTGACAAAGCATTCGATTTAAATAACAGAAGCTAATCTATGATTCCAGAAACTATATGGTATGGAAATTGCTTGCAACTTAATAACACTCTTTGTTTATTAACTTTATTTTTATTTTACATATATGATTGAAGTACTCTTAAGATGTGTGGCAGATGATTGAATCTCAGGATGATGAGGGCAAACTACTTGTTTGACTAAGTAGTTCTCATTTAAAAAATGTATTTTTTCAGTTATTTTAGCAAATCATTTTTCTCTGGTTATATGTTACCAATCTTTACAGATAATATAAATAACAGTTGGTTGAATAATGAAAATTTTGTTCAATAAACACATTTCATTGTCATCCTTAAAACCAAATGTATTAAATGCATAATTCATTTCTCTGCTGATTCCACTGAATCAATGGGGTAGTTTAGTAATGTATGAGCACACCCTTTACAGATAAGCAAGGCCCATCACTTCAGTCACATAATATGGAATCTGTAACACACAGGCTGTCCACCTCACAAAAATGCAACTGATCAATATTATCAGTTCAGATCAATAACAGCTGAGGTTGAAACTCAAACTTAAACATGTTTTGTGGCCCTGTGTTGAAAAAAATCTAGGTGTTTTATTGATTTTTCTACATTTTAATTGTTTAAGTCAAGGTTGTGTTGTTATAACCATAGAAAAATTTAAGGGAATTAAATTGTGAATGATTAGGCGGCAGTTCAACAAACAGGTAAAAGAGAGGCTGTGATTCTTCAAAATACCACAACATATATTATCATTTATATTGGGATTTTAGAAGAAGATTTTGATTGTGGTCAATATAAAATATGTTAGTGGACTAATTACCAGCCAATTTTTCATTCCTGTGAACTATTTGTGGACATAAATTGCAAAAACCAAAAAGAAGCTCTGAGTCCAAAGAGGAAAAATAAGATAGTGAAGAAAGGAAAATTAAGATTTGTAAGAGTTGACAGGTCTATCAGAATAATAGTACCTAATGATACTTTGAATGAATACTTCTAAGAAAATTAAAATTCTTCACATATATCATTTTATTATGTAAATGCTGTATGGCTTTAAAGCTGTTATTGTAGCTCAAGACAAAAAAAAATAATAAATTCAGTAAATTCATAAGACCAAATAATATATTAATGAAATTATATAGGTCTCCTGGAATTATTCACGAATAACCAGTATGTATAGAAAAAAGAAGAAAAAAGAGACAGAGAGGAGCAGAGGGAACTGGCAGAAGGAAGGCAAAAAAAAAAAAAAAAAAGTGGAAAACTTGGGGACAGTACTTAAATTATAAAAGGAGTCTTTATTTGAATAATGATTCAAATATATTAATTTATAAGATCTTATAACATTTATAAAAACATTGTAAGATCTTATCAGTGTTTTCAAAGAAGATGAAATATAATTGGTATGCCCATTGCACTGTTTTTTCTACATTGCAGATCTCTTTTTATGATCATTGGTCTTTGTCTGGTAACTGGAATTGAGGACAGTAATTTTCCAAGTTCTGCTTTCATTAGTGTTGTCAGGTAGAGATTATATGAGCCTTTTGTGTGTGTGTGGGTGTGTTGTTTTGTTTGTTGTTTTTAAATTTTTTCTTACAACCTAGTGTGGACTTCTATGTATCATAAATACTTTTGACTTGCTATTACCTAATTGTTTTTTACTAATAATGTTGAATCAGAATATACAACTGCTGGAACCAAGTAGGTAAATAATCCTAATATACTCAAAATTATTTCCTGTTGTAATATTTAAACAGAAAAATATTACTACTTACTTTTAATACAGTATAGTTATTTTGGCAAAGGAAATCAATAATATATGGTAAAGCCTCCAGAAAAAGAAATATTGTATACAGTTTTCCATTCCACAGTTTCAGTTATCCCGGGTCAACCACGGTCCGGAAGCACATGATCCTCCTTCTGACGTATAGCCAGAAGATCAGTAGAAGCCTAAGACTACGTCACAGTGCCTACATCATTCACTTCACTTCATCTCATCTGGTAGGCATTTTATCATCACACATCACCACAAGAAGAAGGATGAGGACAGTACAGTAAGATATTTTGGAAGAGAGAGAGAGAAGAGACCACATGCACATGATTTTTATTACATTATATTGTTACATTCTTCTACTTTATTTTTACTGTTGCTAGTCTCTTACTTTGCCTAATTTACTAATTATTGTGCTTAATTTATAAATTTATCATAAGTATGTATGTATAGGAAAAACCCTTGTATATTTAGGGTATGGTACTATCTGCAGTTTCAGGCATGCACTGGGGGTCTTGGAATGTATCCCCAGTGGATAAGGGGAGAACTACTGCATATAAAATGTCCTTCGGGTTTTTTTTTTTTTTTGTAGGAAAATATATATTCACTTCTGAATTTATTTATTGAAAAGGAAGAGAAGTCAGGATCAGTTTAAGTACTGTTATTGAAATAGGAGTATTTTAATTTTTCTACATACAAACTAAAAATATATGTAGGTTTCCATGGCAGCAAGCAGCACCTTTTCTCCATTCTAAAAATCTTATGCATTAGACAGTTGACAAATTTTGGAATATCATCTGGAATTGAAGCATTGGAATTTAAGATTTGTTTTTCTCCATGAAAAAGAGTACAATATAAGTAGTAATTACTGAGTGGGGAGAAAATAGGGCATACCACATCTTTATACCATAACTTTCTGCCATTTTTTTTTAGTCCCATGTCTACCCAAAACACTTTAGGATCTAGTTGATATCAAAATGTAAATGGAACAATATTTTAAATGTTATGCATTTTTATTCTGTATTGAGATATCTGAATTTTTCCCTTCTTTTACTTTCCCTCTGTCTATATAAGATATGCTGAACATATTCTGGATAATCTGTCAAAAGACACATTTTGTTAAATATCAGATGAAGGAGAGTTCAAAGTCATTGAGTGCATCCACAAAGGCCAGTTAGTGGAGTAAGTTCACCTCTTCTTTTTTTCCCCCTCTCTTTCAACAGTTTTACTGTCAGCTACTTAAAAGTCCTAGAAATTTGTAATTGAAAAGGGCATTAGAGATGATTTTGTCCAATTCTCACATTTTCCAGAGGAAGCTAAGGCTCAAGAAGTAATCTCTTGAGTTCAAACTTATATAATTAACTAGTAGCAAAGATAATCTTAGAATCCATTCCCACCGATTTCAGTCCTTGTTCTCAAATTACTTATGCCCAAATTTCAGACAACCAGTTATAATTAAAATACATATTACTATAAATTCGTATTTCTCCCAATAAAGTTACAAGATGGCTTCAGGTTTTTGTAGGACCACATGATAAGCGACCATTGCTGCGGGGCAAGTGGATTACAATCTTGAAGAACTCTGACCTCCATTTTTTAGAAGGCCTAGCTTTATACTGGAAACAAAATGCTGAGAAGGGCAAAAGAAAAGTATGTAACGAGTTTGGTTAGCCGTAGTTTTATGAAGACTATTTTTGAAAAGTAAAGGTTAAATAAAAAGTATGCTTTCAGCACAAATGATTGTAAAGATCTATTGAATGGGCAAATATCAGAGATTCTATAAACTCAGGTCACAGGCTATAGAGGCTCACAGGATGTTTTACTCTTGAACATGAACTTCCCACATAAAAAGGAAATTCTATTAAAAAAGGGGGCCGTTGTTTTTCTTCTGTATGTTACTTTGTACGGATAATTTATCTAACACTAAAAAGGATTTCAGGAGTGCTCTACTATTTCGTAGAGTGTTAAATTAAAGTGCTATATAATAGCCAAACACTTGCCTTTTAACCTCACCCAGGACTGAACAGTAGAAAGATCAGTTTAGAATCTCACCACTAGATGGCATTGTGACACTTGAATACAATTTAAATAATACAATGACCAAATGAGCTAGTTAAATTAGTAGACAATTATCCCTGTTCCACTCCTCCTTTCATGTGATGACACTGGTTACTTATAGCCCACAGGATAAGTCCTATAGGATGCCCCACTCAGTCAGGGCTGTTTTTTCACAAGCTCTCTCTTCCATCTTTCACCTCAATCTGTCATACAGATTTGACACCGCATCGTTCCAACAGTACTCAGAAATGACATGTATATAATGTGGAATATTGTGCACATTTACAGCCGGGGCTCTTTCTCTTAAACATTGCTTGCTATATCTTGGCATCGCTGTCCTGCCTAGCTGAGTGTTCTTCACTTACCACATATAAGTAAGTGCTTAAACCAAAACATTATTATTATTATTATTATTATTATTATTAATTTTAAAGCAAAACCAAAGGAGAGCATAACTGTTTTCTGTCATTTTCTGTTAGCATTTTCAAGTTTCCACTGAGCCTCCTGTAAGCTAATGAAGGCCACGAGACATGGAGGGCAATGCTAACACATGATATTTTTATGATTCAGTGCCATTATGCTGCACATTATAAATCAAGTTAAGTGGCATTTCTATTGAAAGAGGTTCTTCTTTACTTCTTTCTTTATTTTTTTAAGATCAACAAGACCAGTTCAATAAACCTAGCAACCCATTTTCTTCCCTGGAACAGACCTTAGCTTTGTTTTCTTATGTTATCATAATCTAGCACTTTTCCTGTTCTAAGTGAAAACCCACTAGGGAAGCAAAATCATTCCATTATGGGTGTTATCAAAAAGCAATACCATACTAATTTTAGATGAATACAAATCCAAAATACATTGTAAATTGTACCCAGCCCATACTTAGGTGATACCACCCAAACATTCTGTGCGTGATTACAGTACATCACATTTACATATTTCAGAAGAAAGTACAATGCATTGTGGGTGGTGGTTTCTATTTGCAAGAAGGGATGCTAAAAATACCTACAACGTCACAGAATGAGACTTTTGTTTTATTAAGGTAATAGGGCACAGTTTTTTAGGCTGATTGTAATACAGATGTAGTATACATCTTCAGACTAGGATTGCCACCTTGTTATTTTTTTTTTTTTCGGAGGCTCACCCAACTCAGTACTTTCGCATGAATCCAGAAAATTAACTCTTCACATCCCTCCAACAAAAATCTTCTGAAATGTACTTTCAATTCCTATTAAGGGAACATAGAAAACACAGAGCTGGATGTACAGCAATATAAGCCACTCAATTAATTCTTTACTATAAGCTATCAATTAACAAAGTACTTGTAAACATTAAAGCCACTTTAAAGTATAAACAAACTAAGATTACACATGAAAATTCGATTTGGCTATGAGTATGTACCAACAATAGAAGTTTTATAGGAATTTATAATATGATGCAAACTTTTGTTAGATGGCTGTCTCGACAGGCAAGGGTGAATGGGAAAAAAATGCCTGGCTGGCCTGGGTCTTCAATCATCGGTTACCTGAAAGAAAAAAGTGAATCCTATTACTACAATTCTCAACAATCATTTTGCAGAAATTTATAGTAATATGTTATGTAAATTTACAAGATTTTATATAACCTTCTTGACAAAGAGTCTAGGATCAAGATCCTTAAGCTGAGATTTGAATATGTCTTTTTACCTTCTAAAATAAAGTGTTATTGATTTATTCAGAAAACTGTTCATATGTTACACAGGCTTACTAAGATGTTAAAAGCAAAACATTCTTATTCAGACCAACATTTAAAATTTTTCTTTTTAGTTTTCATTCACCTCAAATTCCTTTTAATGCATCTGAGAAGCACAAAGTAAAATAGTTCTGATTCAGAATTTGTCTGCCTTCAAGTTTATATTTCCTGAGAGAGCATATTTAGCTACTGAGATTATGAATGAAAGAGGGAACTTTTTCAGTATTATTTATTTGTATGGTTCCTTAACTTTAATGTCGCCTAATGAATTTTGATGTTGAAAATGAAACCTAGTTGTTATTCCACCAGTGTTCTGATGAACTCCTTCATTTAAATTGTGCATGCAGCAAATTAAAGATTTTTGGTATATTATATCAAACTCAAAATGTCACTTCTTAATATAATTTATGACAAATATACATTTTGTTTATAGGGAAAAAAAGGTTTATTCATTATAGAAAAAAATGACTTGATCTACTGATCTATATTAAAACACTGGTCTGCTGAAGGATATTTGAATTGCTCTGCCCTGAATACTCTAAAGAACTGATCTAGGTATGATTTAAGCTGCTACAGTGTATATAGCCTGAAATATATTCCTCATCTGAGTATCTCCTGCACTGGGTCGCTAGTGCAGTCTCTCTCTCTCTTTCTCTCTGTCTCTCCTCCTCCTCCTTCTCTCTCGCTCTTTCTGTGTGTCTCTCTCTGCCTCTCTGTCTCTGTCTCTCTCTTTCACTTACTCACATAGACTAGCATTACCTCTTTATTTCTAGAGCATCAACTTTAAATTTATCTCTACAGCTTAAAAGAGATATACTTTGCATCAAAACTTGTAAATAGAGCTGTTTATATCAGCACCCTAAGGGAAAATAAAGTGCCTTCACATGGCACAGAAATTTATATGAAAAAGTTTACATATACTATGATTTTCAGTATTTATGTCAGTCAAATCTGGCTAAACTAATTTTGTCCAGCACACTGACATTTTTTAATCTTTAAAATATGTTTCTAAATGAGAAACCAAAATAAACTACCCAAACCACCACTTGAATTGTCTATTAACACCATATTAACTTCTCATAGAGCTTTCATAAATACATTCTTGACTGTAAATAATTCTGTTAGAATCACAATAATAAACGATGGTCATTTTGTTCGTAGTGTACACGTTTACAACTCTGTTTTAAGATGGCCTTGAAGTAAAATAGTGTACAGAAGAAAGTGGATGGTTTTAGGAACTTAGTTTCATTAGCATGATGGTAAATTTTTAAAGAAGTATTGTCATAAATTATAGAGGTTTGCGTATAAGTAGTCTTCAATTTTTTTCTTGTATAAATTACCTTGACGTTTTTTCCATCAAAAAAGAATTGGATTAAGAGGAAAATAGTCTTTAATTATTAGGCTTATAAATGCATTTCACTAAAAACCCTACAGTGCATTAATAGTGTTATTGATTTTATAAAATGAGTTCATTTTGGGTTAACACAAGGCTCTCTCAAGGGGTGGATGATGAGAAATAAGTGGTTTCTTTGTAGGCATGAATGTCAGAGGCAGGATGGCATCGTGAAAGGATATTGGGACTGAAATTTGGTAACCAAGCTTCTGTCTCTGTCACTCTTTTTAGCTATGTCACCTTTATCAACCGTTTAACATCACATCACGGATCCCTATTTCCCTCATCTGTAAAATGATAATACCAAAATTTGCATAGGCTTTCCTATTGGGTAAGGGAATAACAGGTATCTTGATCACTGTCAAGTATGAATTCAAGGTATCATTACCCTGAACATCTTTCTGGTGGGATAAATACTTCTCGTGAATACGGAAAGTCAAGTTTTGTCTGCTTTTAAAATTTGGCAGTGTTTAATAGTCAGGTATACAATCTGGCAGTTCACAAGGAGTGGCTTTTGCTTTTACACCAAAAATAATTTGACATTTTGGTAAAAAATGGAAAGCATTCTGAATCTGAATATCAAATTGACAGTAATTAGAGAGATTTTTTTACTCTCAAGGTACCTCACCCAGGTCCTTACAGAAATATTTGTTAATATCATTATATTTCTCTATTAAAATATCTTTATGGAGAAACTTATGTGTTAATATATAACATGTAACACACACACATATATATCACACACACACACACACACGTACTGATCCTATCTCACTGAAATGGAGAAAACTGAAAATGACTGCTCTGGGATCAGATACTTAGTTTTCATTTTATTTCATTTTAAATATCAGATTTGAAATTAATCCAAGGACCACCATGGAACAGAAAAATGTATGTGTCAACATCACCTTTGAAAACTAAACTTTGCCAGGCACAAGCCCTATTTTAGTCCTCAATCCAATTTGATGCAGATAACGAGATTAATGCGCAGGCTTCATTTTAATATTGTCTTTATTTTTAAAAAGCCCATTGACAGTGTCAAAGATTTTGATTAGATAATTTGATCACATTTCTCAAGCCAGATACAAATTAAAGTTGGAGCTAAAACAGAAAATCTTACTGTTTACTATTCAGAACAATCTTCCTATTTCAGGAAATGGCAGAGCTCCAAAAGCCACATGTGTACAAATGAAAATTCATAACATGTTATTCAAACTCCTGTTGTATTTGTGCAATTTACTAATTAGATATGGTAAGTATCAGCACTGAAATATCATAGTACTAGCATTAAAAAGGCAAAAAAATCTACTTTTCTCAGTTCGCTTCTCTTTATGAATGATATAAAAGCCTGTTTTGTGGCATAAACTGCTCTGTATATCAAATATAAAATAAAGCTGTAAGGATGCAGTACATGCTTTAGCAGGGTACTCATTTTCCGTAGGAGAAACAGAAAAACTCTGAAGAAAGAATACTGTAAGATTGGTGATATCTGGAATAAATCAAAGTAATACCCACGTATATAAAAAAATTCTTTTTTCAAATCGTATGCATTATATTAGAAAAATATCAATTCATTTGACTTCATAGGATACCAACATGTAACTTTATTTTTTTTTAAGATTTTATTTATTTATTTAACAGAGAGAGAGAGAGAGAGAGAGAGCACAACTAGGAGGAGCAGCAGAGGGAGAGGGAGAAGCAGACTTCCCACTGAGCAGGGAGCCCGATGCAGGGCTCGATCCCAGGACCCTGAGATCATGACTTGAGCCGAAGGCAGACGCTTAACCGACTGAGCCACTCGGGAGCACCCCCAACATGTAACTTTAAAAAGGAATCATTTTTCCACAGTTATTTTCCCACTTTTTTAAAGGTGTCTTTATCTATCTCACAGGATTCTTTGGAAATTGATCCATCATATAACCATATCAGTTACATAAAATTATATACTTACAAGATATTAAATTCCAGGTTAATGGTTTTAAAAAATAGAGAGGGTGTGTGTGTGTGTGTGTGTGTGTGTGTGTGTGTGTGTGTGTGTGTGTAATTTTTGACAGGCCAAAAAAACACTGATTCTCCAAGTACCACAATTACTCTCTTTAGGTGCAATCCTCATTAAACCTCTGCTGGGCAGATATTTTTGTGAACAAAAATAATAATATCAAACATTTATGAATATTTACTGTGCCAGACATTATAATAAGTTTTTTACATAAACTTTATCATTTAACCTCTTCCTTTTGTCAAATGAGGCCCTGCTAGCCGACCATCCATTTTACGGTCATAGAAAGTCAAGGCTTAGTGAAGTAAAACAACTCACTTGAGTTCTGTATTGTGGTGGTGCTAAAATTTGAACCCACACACGTCTGTCTGTGGAGCTTACCTTCTGACTCATCATCATGCATATACTGCCTACTAATTCTAATCTCAGCTATTTCTCATTAACACAAGACATTACCTACTGATAGGAATCATACTTGTATAAATATTTGTTAATGACCAAGATGTGTCAGCATGGTTTTCAGGGTTGACACTGTTAGCAGCCATGTATTTCCTGCTTCTCACGGCTAAATTAAGCATCTTGAATGTACGAATTTTAGGACTATGGAGTCAGGACACATTTTTTCATGCCAACCTAAACAGAAAACACTTAATTCATTTCCAAAAAGGGATGAAAGGGAATAAATGTTAGGGGCACCTACTGTCTCCCGCAGGTTCCCATGGCAGCTATCAGACAGTGAGAAAAAAGAGATGCAAAATGAGAAGTGCTGGATCCCTTACATGGAATTACATCAGAGGGAAAGCAGGAGTGGAGGCAATATGATGTCGAGGAATGGAACCGGAGGGACAGATCAGGGCAGGGGTGGGCCGGCTCTGGTGGCATTTCGCATTTCTCCTCTCCTTGACCCTACTTTGCTGATCTGGGGACCCACCTACCCTTTGTCGTACAGCCTCTCCCCTTCTTCCTCAAGTTAGTTCATTATCTTTTTTCTGACTTCCTTCCTTCCCTCATACATATGGAGACAGTCTTGAAAGCGCCTGTGTACACAAGTGCACACATTCTTCTTTTTAATCTCACCACATCTTCTCATTGTATTCTGTTACACAAACTGAGAAAATCCCTACCACAGTGTTAACATACCATTATTTAAAAAAAAAAAAAAAGAAAAAGAACTTTCGGATTTCTTAGAGACCACAGATTCATAGTGAGTACATATAGACAAAGCTAAAGAAAAGGAAACTCATGTTGTAAATGACTTGTATTGATAATAAATGTTTCCTACAAATCCATGAGCAAATACATGCACACTCACACACTCACACACGCACACACACACACACACACACACAGTTCTAAAACTGCCATAATGAATGAACTGGTCTTTTAAGTGCTGATCAAACTAATATAATCTCGGAACAGTTTTCAGCTTTGCTGGGTCTTTCTCAGACTGCTACTCAGCACAGCTTACTCCTCAAAAGCCAAAACTGCTGCATGGTAGAAGAGTCTGTATGTTACAGTTCCCAGATCATCTCAAAGGCTCACTGCCAGCACAATCCTTTCTTAGTTACATTCATGGACCTGCTTTTCTTCTCTTTGCTTTGCTTGCTATGTTAAACATAGCTCAGGAAATCAGGGGCTAACTAAACCTACTAAAGTAATGGATAGGTATTTGTTTAATGCTTATGGAATTTTGTGCTACCCATTAATTCCTTCTTTCATTAAGCCAATCTTTCATATACTCTTTGGTTCTTTCATATTTTTTTCAATTAAATAATAGCAAAGTGTTGGACACTTGGTCATCCTCACTCTTGAGGAAATTTATAGTCTTATTCATTGTGTCCCTAAATAGCCTGGTTATAATAACCAGGGGTGCTATCTAAAAATAAAGATTTTCTTGCTTCTCCCATAGAGAGTCTGATACAGTAGAGCTGAGCCAGGGCTGGAGAATCTATATGCTAGGATATATTTGTGACACAGCGATATAGTAGGGATAATGATTATTTGTCCCAATTAATGCAGGTCATTGTGCTTTTAACAGACATTGTGAAAGAAACTCTACATCAAAAATAGTTTAGATTACCATTCTTCTATTTTGATTAGAATCGATCTTAAAGCAACAACACGCTGATTTAGATACTACATGGGAAATCATGATGCCTGGGTTCTAATACCTACAAAATGGTCTTGGGGAAAAACACTTTTATGTAAAAATGATTAACTATTAACTACTTAACCCATTGCACACAGTGTTTGGAGTAGCATCTTGAATGCTGTGACAAAAGGATAATGGCAAATATTCAATTTATTTTTAATTATCGATGAACTCATGCTATCATTATTGTTTCTAGAATTCTCTAACACCGTTAGGTATTTTCCTTAGTGATTCCTAATTATGAGAATCTATAAAAATCACTTTTTATCAAAAATACACAATTCACAGCCCCTTCCTAGGCTGACAAATCACATTTTTCCAGTAGTAAAGAGTAGAAATATGTATTTTTAAACAGTGGTTTTCTTGATGCACTCAACAGTCCCTGACCCTGCTCCCAGTTAAACCAATGCTCTCCATGGGCAGTAGCCATAGCAATACAGGGTAGAGAACTGAAGTCTAGACTGACTGAACAAAACAGTGTTGAATCATGAGAAACTGAGAAGAGTTACTACATTCCATTATAATTTGTGACCGTTTTCATAATATTGGTTGAGGAGATAACCATGAGTAAATGTTGTATGATCCACCCTCTGAGAAGAGCTCTGGTAAAATAATGACTAATTAAAATATTTTATAGTACATTTTGGAATGTGTTAAGATGCTTATTTTTTAAACAGATGACTTCTCTTAGCTGAGGCATACACTAATAGTAAGTAGGTTTGATGTTATAATTTGTTTTGCCTCCTTCTTCTTTTAGGATCTACTATTTGGAAACAAAGGAGGCAATTTTGGAGATGTCAAATACAACTTTTTTTTTTTTAATGCTATGACCTATTAGCAATTTTTAGAAGAAAATTTCACCTTTTTAAAAAATCTATACTATAATCATATTTTTATTTGTATGATCCACAAAATAGAAAGTTCAGTCTGAGATATTTTCCTTTTAAGTGAATGCACAAATAAAATAAAAGGATATTTAAACAGATTAATTTATGAAAACCTAATGTGAAATCCTGTCTTTCCATATACTTTACAACTTGGATAATTCGGAGTTGATATAACTTTTATAAGTCTTGATGTTTTTGAGATAATTAAATCCAGTATGCTATATGTTTTCTAAGTGTGGGGCACACAGTTTGTTGTGTGTTAGCTCCCCCCAAAATGACAGAATTGGACAAGGTGGTGCCAAAGACTTTTCTAGTTTGGGAAAGAAAAGAAAAAGAAAAAAAAAACAACTCTCCAGATCTACTATGGGAGGCAGAGAAGTGATAAACAGAGAGAGAAGGATGGGACCTCCAATCAGGTAGCTGGTTGCAACTGAGGTAGGTTGGCCTAGCGCTATTAGATAGAGCTGTTAAACAAATGAAGTTTGCTTTCCACATTCTTCCTCAGTGCCAGCCAGATGGGTATTTTTAATCATCTGTGAATTTTCAGAGTCCTTCTGAAACCATTACTAAGATGTGAGAGGTTAATCCCACCTCCTGACCTCATAGAGCTGTGGGCCAAACCTTTGGAATTCTAAAAGGCAGTAAGGTCTCCTTCCTTCTGATTTAGTTTCACAGGCTCCTGGGACATCAATTTTTAAAAGCCCAGTCAACAGATTACAGAAATCATTGAAGTTAAATTTTTATTAGAAAAAAAATTTACTTCACAAATACCCTTTCTTGGGAAAATATAAACTTAAATATCTTTAGCTGGTGAGGAATAGCAGAGGGGGTGGAGCAAAGCACTTGAAAGATTTTTGTAATGTGGATATGTGGCCTATGATTAAATAGTTTTTCTAGTGGTTCTGTTGAATAATTAGTATCAATTACTAGTTCCAAAGGCTTCAAAATTCATTAGAGATAATTGGCTAGGGTTCTTACAGAAAGAGCATCTGGGAGACAACTATTGACAATAGTTCTGGGTACACCAAACATCCAGAAAATCTTTTGTTAGCTCTATTTTTGAGAATGGGTTGTGATGCGTAGTAGGATTCCAGCCTAATTCTAAAGAGGTTACTAACCTGACAAATGTTCTTAGAAGCTTCACTCTATAAATTCAAAATAGAACTTATGTGGGGCTTCAAAACTGTATTGTAGAAGATATACTTTGTTGTAAGGGTCTGGAACTCTAGCTATATTGGATTTTTTTTTTTTTAATTTACACAGAAATTATTTCAATTCACTAATTTGGGCTGCATTCCTCCATTTCCCATCTATTCCTATGATCACCTGGCCTATAAATCAAAATGTCTGAAAGCGCATGCTGAATGGTTGGTGCTGTCACAGTCTCGTCAGGATCAGAGTTTTAGGGTGAAGGAACAGTACTTACGGGTGCTATTCTTAGTAAGCAAAGATGTATTTAAGCTAAAATTTTGTATTTGTACTTTTTTTCTTAGTTGTGGTAAAGTATTTGCAGTACTCCAGTGGGAGTAAGGCAGCTGGTTGGGTTAGGATTTTGGTCCATGCTCTTGGACCAAAATGAAGCAAAATAATCTCCATAGGGATCAAACACTCAATCTCAGCATCAGTATCATCAACTTTAAAAAAAAAAAAATTGAGCTGACCAGCTTCAGAACAAACCAGAATCCAACTGAACCTAAAACACTTGACAGTTCAGCTAATTAGTATATGTGCTGCCGAAGCGAGCACGACAGTTCAGCTAATTAATCTAACCTTTGCTTACATACTACATTTAGGAATATTCCAGAAATTAGGGCAATACATTCTTCATCTTTAAAACTGAAGCTGAGAGGAATGGTGTCCTCTTGAAATCTTAAAAAATTTCAAGTTCACCTTATATAAAATAATCACAGTACTAAAGCCCTGCAAGGGGGTCTGATCAGCCAGTTCATCTAGGTTTGTAGGTAACAGTGAGCAGCTGTGACAATACTGAGGTAGTCTGATTAATCTACCAAAATATTTACAGATGAAACACACAAAGCATAAGCAAAGGCATAAAGCAATAGATTGTAGTGACTAAGCAGGATTTTTAAAATAACTATATATTACCCAAGAGTGACCACTAAATTTGATTCCCTAGCCATGCCCTTCTGCTACCTGCTTTTTGTCTTCTCCATCAAATTAAATAACATTCTGCCATTGCATAGACCCTTTATCTCTCACACCAATTCATTACGAAATTCTGTAAGCTGTATCTTCAAAATATATCCAAAATCCAACCACTTCTAATCTTCTATCTACTATGGATCATCTCCTGCCTAGATTGTTCCACCATTAGCATTCTATAGTCTACACTTAACACAGCAACCAGAGTAACAACATTAATACATATGCCATGTCAAGTCACACATTTATTCAAAATCCTCCATAAGCTTCTCGTTTATTTAAGAATAACACCCAAAATATTTGTCATGGCCTGAAAGGACCTACCTGTATGATCTTCCTTCCCATTGTCCACCACTGATCTCCAGTCTTATTGTTAGCCATTTCTTTCATCTATCACCATTCTCCTCCTTACTGGCTTCCTTGCCGTTACTTGAGCAAGCCAAACATACTACGGCCTTGGGGCATTTCACTTACTGGCCCTTCTGCCTAGAACTTCTCCCTGATGTGTTATGCCTTGATCTTGTACCTCCTTTAATTCTCTGCTCCAATGTTACCTTTCTGAGAACACTTTGCTGACCACGCTATCTATAGTAGCCACCACTCCTGTTCTATACCATGTTATCCTGCTTTATTTGACTTCAAAATACTCACCAGTACCTGGCACACTATGTATTTCTTATTTAATTGCTTATTTTCAGTCTCACAAAACCATTAGAATTATAAGTCCATGAACACAGGAATTTTATTTACTTTTATTTTTTAAAGATTTTGTTTATGTATTTAAGAGAGAGAGGGAAAAAGAGAGAAAGAGCTCATAATCTGGGGGAAGGGGCAGAGGAAGAGGGAGAAGTGGACTCCTTGCTGAGCAGGAACCCAACGCAGGGCTCCATCCCACGACCCTGGGATCTCAACCCGAGCTGAAGGCAGTTGCTTAACTGACTGAGCCACCTAGCTGCCCCACAGGAATTTTATTTTGGTCACTGCTATATTCCCAATACCTGAAAAATACAAGGAACATAGAAGAAAATTAATAGCATTTGTTGAATGAATGATGAAGAAATGCATGAGTAAATGAAAAAATGAATTGAAGGATTGTCAAACTTATTAATAGCATGGAATTTTCCATAGTATGCCATTTAACTCTCATAAGAAGAATTTTAACTATCATAGACTTTTAAAAATACATTTTAGGGGTGCCTCAGTGGCTCAGTTGGTGAAGCGTCTGACTCTTGATTTTGGCTCAGGTCATGATCCTGAGATCGAACCCTGCGTCTGGCTCCCAGCTCAACAGGGAGTCTGCTTGAGATTCTCTCTCTCCCTCTCTCTCTGCCATTCCCCCTGCTTGTGCTCTCTCTCTCTTTTTCTCTCTCAGATAAACAAATCTTAAAAAAATACATTTTATTGGGGGAAAACCCCACAAAAATACATGTCTCAAAGAAATGTAAGCTGATGTGCTATAGGTAAACCCCCTCACTCATACAAGGGAGAGAGACAGTAGCACATAACTCATCTTAATTTTAGTAAGAGGGGCTTCACTGTGATCACACTAAAAGCGTGTAAATTTTGGAAGAGAGCAAGGTGTTCTCATTTTCTTCGGGGCTATCTTGAGGCTAAGAGATTAGCTTCTGAGTTACTGGGAGCGGGCAGCATAAAGGAGGGTTGCTGCCGCATTGAGATTGACCTGCACACCCATATTTTCTTCAGGCAGACTCTATTTCTACAGCTGGTCATGTTAGAAACTTAGTTGGTTTGGGTTCTTTACCCATTAGTATGATTCAATGAGCCCTTGATTGTACAGTCCATAGAGGGTTTCTGCAGTTTTTCTATAACTGACACTGTACCAATTGTTGCAATCAAAGTGGTTCTATGACCTCCCATTTTAATCTATACTTATTCCTCCACTCTTGTTAAGTGACATTTTGTCCTGAACGACTCCAGCCAATATAACTGTTTATTTTGCTTATTAACCCACTGGCATGAAACACTGTAAATGTTCTATTGATAGAATAAGTCTCCTCCATAAAGAGCTTTTCTATTTTGTTTACCCAAAGCTTTTTAACATAAAAAAACTGAAGTCATAGACAAGAAACAAATTTTGTATAAGTCAGTCATGAGATATAATTGTAGATGTTTTCCCAACTTTTACTTTTTGTTTCCTTGAGTCATGAATTTTGCAATGTAAAAATTATCATAATATATGGGTCACTGGTTCACTGAATGTATTTGATCCTTTAGGACTTTACCGATTGCTGAAACTGGATCTTTTTTAAGTTGTTACATGAGACTCTATTGCTAGCTACTTCTGAATTTTAAGTTCATGAGGTTGAACCCATGGGAAAAATACTCTATTACCCTACCACCATCTCTACCTTATTGACCACATTGTTTGTGAACTGCTGAGACAACTCAAATGTGTTTGCAGAAGGATTCTTTGTGACCTCAGCAGACCGGGACATCTTAGCCAACTGATTACTAGGAGTTTCCTCCATAGTCGGGAATCTTTGATGAGTTTTCACAATTCTCTGGCCATATTCCAAAGGATTCACTATGATTTCTTTTTTTATTGTCACTAATTATTAATTATTCTATCTATAAAATGTTGATTTTTCAGTGAAATCCTTAACCAATGCTCATGAAAAGGATTCCCTGTCTTTCCAGGAATGGTACTTAATTACATGTTCACTCTATCATTTCAAATCTGCACGGTGCCAGCATATAACATAAAACCATCTCTGTTCCAGCTCATTGTTTTTTCCTCTTCAGTCTTAGTTGTTATAGGATTCTACATAAGACCATGAGTATATGTTGAGAAAAGCATGTATTCTAAGAATATGTATAACTCACAAATGCACTTACATCTTCAGGACCTGGTCAGGCCAGTTGCCATAATCACAACTTCCAGGTTATTATGGGGTGCATAATCAGACTTGTAGGTAAATGGATCAGACTTGTAGGTAAGTGGATCAGATAGTACCACATGCAAAATAGAAGGATCTATTTGGTCATACGGTCTCTTGACATTTGATGATCAGATACTTGTTTTTTCCTGGAGCTCAGTATCAAATCAAGAGCTGGTTTTAAAAGGAAACTATATTTGAAAATGGGGTTTGTGCTTTTAATCTAGTACCTAAAGACCTCTGCTAAGGAAGCTTTATTCAGGCTCCATATAGCATCACTATTCAATAGAGACAAAGTGAAAAATGATAGATCTACTTGTATTTCAGCCTTCAATAGCTGGAGAGGTTTCTAACAATTATCAGGTAAACTAAAAGCCTTCCAGTTTTTGTTTGTTTGTTTTGACATTGGGACATCTTAGCCATATGGTTTTTGTCTTCCAAAGAGGAAGCACATTGCTTATTTCTTAGAAAATGGAGATACAAGATGTAGCAAATTTCTCTTTTGTTATCCCAAATCATAGACCACCATATTTTTTGAAGGATTTTATCTATTTATTTGAGAGAGAGAGAGAGAGAGAGAGACACACACACACACACACTCAGAGATAGCAACAAAGATAGAGAGAGCACAAGCAGGGAAGAAAGGGAGAAGCAGGCTCCCCACTGAGCGGGGATCCCGACGCGCGGCTCAATTCCAGGACACTGGGGGATCATGACCGGAGCCAAAGGCAGACACTTAACCAACTGAGCCACCCAGGTTCCCCAGAATACTGTAATTTTATTGAGTTTATCTCCTATCTGCTGGTATTATTTAAGGCATCTAAGGGTACCTGCTACTTTTTTCTCTCTAGTTCCTAGAGGCATGATGGTAGAAATATAATAAGACAGTTATAGTCTATGAAATATGGAGATGATCATGGTCACTAAGAAATATATTAGGTTCATGGAAACTGATAATTGATGTAACCCTGAGGAAAGTTGGTAATGGTATGAGTTATTTCACTGCCATGTAAACTTTTTTTTTTTTAATGTTCATTAGGTAATGTGATTTAAAAAAAAAGAAGAAAAAAACCCTCCCCCCTCCAAGTTACTACCTTTATATCAGGGCAGAAATACATTCATTTTTTAGCTTCAGTAAGAGAAATAGCAGTTACAGTTGGTACTGTGACCTGATTAGGTTTCTAACTATATGCACAGTCCAAGATCCATTCATCTTCTTTACTGTGCAAATAAATATATGTATATGAATGAACGCTGAATCTTTCAGATTTTTGGTGATGATAATAACTTCTGTAATTCTGTGTTTCCTTCTGGGATACAATATTATTATTTATCAACATTCTATTTTTTTTTTAATTTACTATATTGGTAGAGAAACAAATGCCAGGAACTTCAGATTGTCACTTCTCATTATAAGACCCTCACATCCAGGGTTGGGGAATCAATGTAGGGAATCTGCCATTTGCTAAGGTTATATATTCCCACTAGATACAAATAGTTTTAAAAAATTAACATGCATTTGTTTGTGGACTTAATGAGCTTGCCATAGCGACTCTTGGATAAAACTCCATTATCAGCTTACCACTAAAAGCTTGATATACCACAGTTAACATCTGGTTCCCCGGAAATTAGAGGTAGCTCAAAATCAAAAGTCTGAGTATTTCCCGTCTTCAGTTCTAAGTTACTTAAGCTGTAGACACTTTTAAGGAAGACTAAAGGATCTTCTTCTTTTTTTTTTTTTAACATATAATTTAGGGTTTGGCGGGGGGGATGGGCTAGTCCAGTGATGGGTATTAAGGAGGGCAGGTATTGCATGGAGCACTGGGTGTTATATGTAAACAATGAACCATGGAACACTTCATTAAAAACTAATGATGTAATGTATGGTGATTAACATAACATAATAAAATAAAAATTAAAAAAATTTTTAAAAAAGGAAGACTAAAGGAAAGTTAGTAGAACACAATTATATTATTTAAGGATCATTTTTTAAGAGTATCTAACTCCTTCATTTAAGATAATCTTGCTATTTGATTTGACTCAAGTGTTGGAATTGATAATTCTTTAGCAGGTTTACCCATATCCTTACTGAAGTCAGGAAGCACTTTTCTAGCCTACAAGCATTCTAAAGTTTTTTGTTTGTTTGTGTGTTTGTTTTTTGTCTTTTGTTTCTAACTCTTATCTATTTCATCCCTGCTGTTGAAGTATACGATTTTACTAACACATCCATAATGAATGCCTAGTTTTTAATCTGTGCCTTAATCTGAAAAGTTAGATATTTGAGCTTACCTTTACTTTCTTTAAACTGTACAATGACCCACAACCATTGATATTTAGAAGTCTTTCATGTGATTCTAAGCAATGGAAACTTAGGTTAGTATCAGTCCATAAGAATTTTCTTGTCTCACATATCCATGTACCTTTCCCAACATGGTGGGGGTTATAAAACACATTAGCCAGCTGGGGAGAAAGACAGTTATTTCACTGGAATTCCTTTCTTTCTTTCCTCCTTCTTCCTTCCTTCCATCCTTCCATCCTTTCTTCCTTCCCTTCTTTTTATTTTTTTTTTCATACCTTCAGTTCCCTTATTGCAGATAATTCATTCTTCTTTTACTCCTTCCAGGTCCTTGGCAAATTTGTTTATAATTCCGGGTTCTCTCTACCACAGTCTGCTTACATGACTAGGTAGACAGGACCTAAGAAATCCCCATGCCCCCTCCCTTTTTATGTGGTTGCCATCTTGTCTATGGCAAAAACACTCAACTCATTCTCTAATAAACCCTGGAAGTGCAAGCCACCCAAATGCAACTACTACTACTTTTTTTTTTTTTTGGTTTGTCAGAGTTAGATGGCCCAACTTTTATCTTTGACTTTTATCAAAAAGAGTCATAAACAAGCCCATTCTGTATCTTCTAATACCACAATAGATTCATATTATGCTGAATAGTCTCATTGAATTTTCTCAGTAGACTTAAGGTGATAACTAGGCAAATTTATTTTTTCTTCTTTGTGAGAGGGGAACATAAAGTTCACACAAAATTTCTTTTTAAAAATCTTTACATATATTTAACATCCTTAAAGAAATTTCAAAGCTTAAGAACTTCTAACCAATTCTCATACATTTTCTTTGGAACTCTCTCTTTCTGCCTAATATCTCACTTTCATGCCTTATCATTCATGCCAAAATTTCCACTTTAACATCTTTTTGCACTATGAAGATAATTCTGATGCTGGGTATCTAACAATAACAAATTCTTATTATAGTAACTGTCTTCTAAATGTGTTCAGTTGACTATATTCCTTTTAAAGAGTGTCACAATATGTACATTGTGCTTTGAACAAATCAGATGAAAAGAAAGCAAGTAGAACTTACTGAGAATGTGCCATATGAAGATATTCTGCTAAGTGCCTTCTTGACATAAGAGAGATGATAAATTTAGAAGAAAACGAGAGTTGGGGGTTCGGAAAGGTGATGCACTATTATTAGGGAAATTTTTAAATATGCTTCATTCATCAAGAGAGATTATTAGGAGAGTGGACTGAAAAAATTTTCAATTTTGTCCCTACTCTTTTTTTCTTTCATCAGTTATGTGTTCTCTCTCCAATTGAATTAAACACGTAGGTTATCCATCTGGGCATTCTGTAACAAAATTTCTAAAGGTTCAACTTTAAGTCCTCTCTTTAGTTGTCTTTTCTCAGCTTGTCCTCAGTATACCTCCAGTCTTTAATCACTGCATTAATTTGAGAAAATTCCATGAATATTTAAACAGAATCTTAGAATAATTCCACATGAACAGACTCCTCCAAATCCTAAAAGTCCACCTTTCTTCCTGTGTAAATAAATACCCAAATGTTGGGTAAATTCAATTTTCATTGGTGGAAGAAAGAAATTCTACTTTTTTTCTTTAAGCAGATTCTCTTATTGAACAAATGTGTTTTCATTTTATTTTATTTTTTTAAAATAGTTGTCACGAAGTCCAATGCCCTAGAGTTCATGACTATTTTTTTTTAAAGATTTTATTTATTTATTTGACAGAGAGAGACACAGCGAGCAAGGGAACACAAGCAAGGGGAGTGGGACTGGGAGAAGCAGGCTTCCCGCGGAGCAGGGAGCCCGATGTGGGGCTCGATCCCAGGACCCTGGGATCATGACCTGAGCCGAAGGCAGACGCTTAACGACTGAGCCACCCATGCGCCCCTGTTTTTCATTTTATATATGAAATGTTATTTCCCACAAATATACCTCAGCTGATATTTTGGATAAGCATAGGAATAGACTATTTCTAAGGCACTGTGATTTTCATGTATTTATGTCATGGATAATTTTTACTCAATAATTTAAGTATTTTTTTATTTATGCATCACTGTCTTAGGTTAGCTCTAATCTGAAAAGATAGATTTACATTGGCAATGATTTTCAATCAGAAAATAATTTATTATTGTTTCCAAGAAAGGTGTTGTCCAGTATTCTGCTAATTTAAAAAAGTACACAGGACTAGTTTCAGAATGGAGTATGTGCAAACACCATATTATTTACAGCAAACTAAATATAATGCCTTGATTTGGCACTGCCTGCTTGATATTTCTCTTGAAAACTGTTACATATGTTTGTTTTGAGTTTCTGCCAAAATAGCAAGATTGTTAAATATCTTTCATGTACTTCTTGTTAAATGCAAGGAAAGATTACAGATTACCTTAGCTTAACTTTTATACAACAGTCCAATGGGCACTAAATCTTTTGGAAGAAAAAAATAATATTTGAATTATATAGAAAAAATTACACACGTAAACATAAATGCGTTGCAATTGTAACAAACCAATATTCATTTTTATACCTAAATCAACTCTATCAATAATAATGTGACTCATTTTTAAATAACATGAGAATACAGTGAGATTGTAATTAGGTGGGGGCTGATTATCTAGATTGTCAATTATTCAAGGTTTTTGCTTCCTCTTTTTTCTTCTTCCTGCTGTCCACATTTTGGACAGTTATCACCTTGTTAGTATTTCTATTCTCTGCTTGTTAGTGAGACTGGCAGGGAGAGGAAAAAGGTGTGAAAACTTAAATCAGTAGATATTATTACTTGCAAGACTTCCTGTAAGAATTGGTAGTGGAAGAGTTTGAAGTTAATTGCTAAAATTATGTTTGGGGTATGTATATTATTTCACTTGTTTATCTAATCCTCCATATATCAGAGAGAGTTAAAAGGAAGATGTAAGCCTTACAGAGGGTAGAAAATTATTATTGCTGGAGGTTCTCTGAGAAAGTTACTTTAGATGGGACTCTGAGGAAACTTATATAAAACAGTCAACATAATAATTCAAATTTTTACATTTCAGACAGTTATATTGGGGAAAAATTATAATTTGCTACCTAAAAAACTGTTCAGACACATAATTAAACCTTGACCAAATATGACTGATGAATTCTTTAATTGGGACAAAATGTGAATCTGAAAGTCAGTATTTCATATATTTATATTTTGCAGAAAATCACAGTATATAACATACAAGTTTAAATGTTTTACTGTCCTTTATTTAAAAGTTTTATATTTCTCCTTTTGGTAAATCTGGCTGTGTTTGAAAGCATTTTTCTATGTTTATTTTTAAAAGATACGCAATTCACCAATTTGAAACAGTCCATTTTTTTCACTTTCCCTAAATTTTAAAACTCCACGTAAACATTCATTTTTATTCAGTCATAAAATATTTATTGAGCATTAACTTCATGCCCAACATACATTAGACATCTGAGATAAAACGGTAAACAATTTAGACACTGTTATGCCCTCACAATACAATCTGATAGTGAAGGCAAACATTGTTCAAATAACCCTATAATCTCTTTTTCACCCAATTGGTGGTAAAACTCACCACTGAATAATGTGAAGGACAGGAGGAATCATCAAAGCACTCAATTTAGTAGACTTCTGCAATTTCAGGCCAACTTAGGGCTCCATGAGCAAGACTTTTCACTTTTCCCTAGAGTCCATCATTTCTGCCCTGATTATTAGAACACATGAGACAACGTGAAGTTACAGCAACATGATTTATAAATATACATTTTAAAGAAAGTGAGAAAAAATAATAGATCTATAATACCCCCCAAATCACCCATATACATGCTTGATTTAGAAATTTATTTATAACCCAACCCCATTCCTTCTTGTCTATCTTTTTTGACTACCCTGATAATCCCAGTCAGTCAGTACCCCTCTGAGGATTCTGCTCCTCCCCTGAAAGATCACAAAATACCGCCTCCTGCAATGCCCAAATTTGGCTTGGCCCAAGTTATTATACACTGGAAGTGATTTATTCTTTTTAACCTCCATATCTTGTACTGCACAACTTTTCTGTAGTGATAGATGATAAGAAAAATTTGTCTTAGAGTTCCTGTGATAAAAAGAAGAACCACATTTTCCTTTCTGTTATGTGTTATAGCAACAATAGATGGTTGATGACAAGAAAACCTTTTTTCTTTTAACACATCTATTATGACAGGTGGCTTGATGGTGTCATTCAGCATGGTGGAGACTTTATCATGTTGGGTACCTGATGACCACATTTTTGCGTTGATGTTCTTTGGACATGTAACCTGAATGAAAAATAACTTTGCATTTATTAAGCCATTGGGAATCTTCATTGTTTATTAATACAACATAATCTAGCCTATCAACTATTATGTTTGTTTAAGTTCCAGTTTTTCCTCAGATATGTCCACTCACTTCTCAAGTAGAGTTAAAAAACAAACAAACACAACAAAAAAACTCCCAAGTATAATAAACAACAGGCAGGTAAGTATAAGACACCAAAAGTAGGAGAAACAACATTTTCTCCTGTGTGTTATCCTTATTAATAATCTACCCTAAATAGATTATTAATAATATTGTTAACTAAACATGATATGTGGTACAGAAGAAATTCTATGCCACATGTGTACACACATACTTAGAAAAATGTTTTGAAGATTTTAATGAAGGAAGCAGTCTTTTCCTACAAATTGCTGTAATTGAGTCTACCGATATTATTACTATAGAGAGGTAGAAGATTTTGTTGCATACAACAACTCCCAGAATGTATTTCACATGGTGTTTCATCAAAATTAGAGCCATTATTAAGGTCATTGGGCTATTGGTTGAAAGAATATTCTGAGGAATTCAATATTTATCTTTTATATATTTTCTATCACAATAAAATGAGAGAATTAGTGTCCACTTGAGAAGCTGACTTAGGCATAAGATAGCACAAAGGATGAAGATGTACCTATCCTGTTGTTAGTTAAAAGAAGACCTGCTCTATGCTTCTAGGACATGAAGTTACCTGTCCTCTTGAATCATGGTTTTGACACATCTTTTCCATTGCAGGACATACCCAAAACAGAATGTGTTCACTCTACACTTCTGTAGCTTGACCAACCTCCCTTTTACATTCAATAGGAACTCCCTAATTGCTGATTAGTAGCATAAAAAAATTTCTGTCATTACATACTGACAATACTCTAATTAGTGAGTTCTCTTGCAGTACATTTGTGTTTACAAGAGTCATTTTTTCTATATAATTAGAATTAGTGAGTGCCCCTTCTGCCCCCAGTTAGGACACAGAGTATGGTGAGACTGTAAGCCCTCTCCCCCCCAAAAAATGCAGCTGCTAACTGTCTCATGCCAAAGTACATAGTCACCAAACCCGGCAAGTTAACAAATCTACGATTCTTATTCTCTGTGATTATTTGACAGATTTATGTATTATGAAAGACCACTTTTTCACCAGAGTTTAATTTTATTGACGTTAAGTTACATAAATGAGTTTTTAAAACACCTGTCATATTTCAAAACATTCATATGTATTGTGAAGAATTTTGCCAACTCCAAAGTTAAAGAGAGCAGTGTCTATACAAGCTTGCACATTCTTACTTCAAACATGAACTGTGAAAGTTAGAGCTACTGAACAATTAGAGTCCATATAAGATCACTTTCTCTTCCTACCCAAACTGCAAGTTTGGGAGGTTCCCAAAACTACTCTTGGTTTTGATAATTTGCTAGAGGATTCCCAGAACTCATTGGAAGCTATACTCATGGTTTATTACAAAGAAAAGGTACAGATTAAAATCCATCAAAGGAAGAGGTGCACAGGGCAGAGAATGGGAAGGTACTAAGTTTGTATGAAGCTTTCATTGCCTTCTCCCCATGGAGTCAGAACGTATTAATTCCCCAGCATGAGTATGTCATAATACATACAGAGTATCGTAAACCACTGAAGCTCACCCAAGCCCTGGTGTATAGAGTTTTTACTGAGGCTTCATGACATAGGCATGACTGAGTAATTTCATGTGGTTTATCTCACTCACAGGTCAACTGATACCATGTGATCCAAAGCCTTCACCACAAATCACCTTGTTACTATCTGGCTAGCCAAAGACCCTCAGGCAAACAAAGATTATCAAGCAGGAGTTGAGAGCAAAGTCCAGATGTCATTTTGGGCAAGGTTAAGTTCTTTACTACACAGATACATAGCTTGTTCTTCGAAAAGTCACTCGAGAGATGGCAAATCTTTGAAGAACTATTCTGCACCTTTTGTTTGTTTTTACCTTTCATTGATACAGTTTTCATCTTAGAGTTATTCCTAGCTATTTCTAAGGTTTCTTAATGCATCCTTAAATTCTCTATCATGTTAAAGATACTAAATTTTTTTCCATACAATTTTCATTATAATTCTACTTTTAAAACTAAGGAGTGATCAACTCTTGTAGCTGTCACCAGCAAACTGGCAGTAAGTCTGACTTAAACTGCTGTGTGTGTGTGTGTGTGTGTGTGTGTGTGTGTATGGCTTTGCCTAGTAAATATAAGATATCTGCTGGTAACTCTGAGATTATGGAAGCCATTTGAGGTTAAATAACCTAAAATCTAAATAAGCCATTGGTTCAATCCACATGAATTCAACTGTCAGAAGAGCCTTCATTTTTGTTTTCTTTAAACAGTAAAATATTTACAAACTTATATAATCAATTAATAATTTAGCATGCAAATCTATTCATCAAGGTACATACCCTTTAATTAATAAATTTTTAAAGCAATTCTTTATGCAATCTACTAGTTTTCACCTGATAAACAGCTTTAACTTGAACATATACTTAAAAGGCAATACAACTATACTGCTAAAAATATTAGCTATAATTGACATTAAAAATATTCATACATGCATGTCTTGAATTAGTCCAAAACTATGATGTAAAGGACATCAAAATGAGAAAATTTGCAAAATGGCTATATGCATATAGTTAAGGTTTAGAACATAGAGTCAAGTAAGGGAATACTATTTACATATTCTTAGAACATCGAGCTTCTTTTTTTTTTTTTTTAAGATTTTATTTATTTATTTGAGAGAGAGAGAATGAGAGAGAGCACATGAGAGGGGGGGAGGGTCAGAGGGAGAAGCAGACTCCCTGCCGAGCAGGGAGCCCGGAACATCGAGCTTCTTAATTTAAGCTAAAGAATTGAACATATAAGTAAGAAGAATTAGTAGAATCATTTTATCTATTTTAATTAAAATACTTTTGTTCCCTGAGAACAGCTAATGATATTTCAAAGATCAATTTCCCTAGTGCTTGAATATAATTCAAAGAAATAGGTAGGTAAATTATTATGTCTTACCACACAAGTAAGAGGTAACCTTTGAATTTCTAATTGAATTTTAAGAAAACAAATGATTTTCAGGTTTTCCTGTTATTAAGAAAGATAAATACAGAGAATTCTTTAGTATGCTAAACTGCTAATAGAAACAGAAAACAGACCAGAACAAATGAAGTTCTTTGTTTTTTAAAGCAAGTGTGGAATGGAAAAGTTGGTCACTTTGTCTTGCTATTCTTTGTTTCTCTGTCTCTGTCTTTCTCAATCCTTCTGTCTCTGTCTTTCTTCCTCCTTGTAACATAAGAATGAGTTACTCATATGTCTTCAAGTTCTTCAGTGTAGAGAAATACATGTGCCCTACTACTGTTTATCCCCATTTTATTAATTTTTAATACTGATAATTCCTCAATTTCTTTTCAAGTAGATTATTACACTTTTTATTTCCATTTTGCAATTGTAAAAGTTATCTTAAAAATGCTCAAATATCCTTTGCTGTTGTTGAAAGCAGGGAAGAAACTGTATGTATTAGTAGCCTTGGATTGATTAATGCATATAAAGTTAGTAAGTTGCTATAAGAAAATATATGAAATTGTACTTAAATTAGAATTTAACATTGCGTTACTTAGAGGGATTGTTATATTTTATTGTCATAGAGGCCCGGCATCAAAATATTAGTTATTAGTTAAACAGCATTAAAAACTGAAACAGTATTACAGAGTATTAATTCATGTCAGGCCTTTGTAAAGCATCAGAAATGTTCCAGAGTACTTATAATACACTTTTGCATTTTAAACCCTCCAAATATAGGGATCATAGAGATACTTATAAAGTTGTAAAGAAACAGAATTAAAAAGTACTGTTATAGAGGCATCTGGGTGGCTTAGTCAGTTGGGTATCCAAATCTTGATTTTGGCAGAGGTCATGATCTCAGGGTGGGGAGATCAAGCCCCACATCAGGCTCTGCACTCAGCACGGAGTCTGCTTTTCCCTCTTCCTCTGCTCTTCCCCTTCACTCGCTCTCTCTTTCCCTCAGTCTAAAATAAATAAATAAATAAAATCTTTAAAAAAATACTGCTATATTTTTCAGTTTTTTATTATAATAATGTACTTTGTGAAAAAAGAATAGGACAATTCTAAGATTAAAGATATAGTTTTTTCTAAACTTATTTGACTATGAAACCTATGTCCTTGGAGCATCTAAAAATTACATTGTGGACCTAGTAACTGATTTATCATTGGTATAGGAAGTAATTTACTATTTTTTTTAATTCCAGTGACCTACAACATATTTTATCATTCCATCATACACACAAAAATATTTTAGGACCTGCCTTTTGTAACCAGAAATGCCTTAGCACACAAAAGAACAATTGTATAGTAGTGAAGAAAGTGTGAATATTACAAGAGACCATTATCAATGGTGGGATGGTGGTATATTTCATTTGTGTTCTATAAATGTTATCATTTGAAGATATAGTTATATTTTGTTGAGCTCATGAAGAAGGAAATATCTTCTCTTCAGAAGGTGGCAGAATAGGTAAATTATGGGCATTAAAGTCTATGAAATTGTTAAAATGAAACTGGCAGTGAGCAAAAAGTAACTGTAACATAAACAAACTGGGACTACTTTTCAGAAGAATATTAAATAGATTTATATCATGTTCTAATTCTATTCCAAGTATGAGAAAAATCTCCAGCAAGCCCTTTCTCAAGTCAATTGGTATTATAAATATAAGGTGGGAATTAATAAGAACATAATAAGTGTGAAAAATAAACTATGGTGTTATATGATATAAAAAGCAAATATCATACTTAATGATGGGAAAATCAGACCTTTTATACTAAGATTGGAAACAAGGCAAGAATGTCCCCTCTCACCACTCATTTTTCAACACCTTGCTGGAAGTTGCTAATGCAATAAGCTAAAAAAAAAAAAAAGAGAGAGAGAGAGAGAGGGAAAAAGAAAGAAATAAAAAAATTAAAGACATACAAATTGGGAGGGAAGAATTAAAACTGCCTCTGCTTCTGTTCACAGATTATATGACCATCTATGTAGAAAATTGGAAACAATCAGCAACAGCAACAACAGTAACTCCTGAAACTAATGAGAGATTATAGCAAGGTTGAAAAAATAGAGGCTAATATACAAAAGTCAATCACTCTTTTGTATCTCAACAATGAACAAGTAAAATTTGAACAAAAATGCAATACTATTTACATCAGCACTCCCAAAATGCAATAATTCAGTATCATTTAACAAAAGTTGTAAAAGATTTATATGAGGAAACCTGTAAAAGTCTGATGAATGAAATCAAAGAACTAAATAAATGGAGAGATATTCCATGTTCATGGATAAAAAGACATTAATATTGTCAAGATGTCAGTTCTTCCAACTTGATCTACAAATTTAATGCAATCTCAATCAAAACCCTGAAAGTTATTTTGTATATATCAACAAATTAATTCTAAAGTTTATATGGAGATGCAAAAGGCCCAGAATAACAAACACAATGTTGAGGAAGAACAAAGTTGAAGAACTGATACTACCCAGATCCAAAATTTACCAGAAGGTTGCAGTAAACAACACTGTGATATTTGAGAAAGAATAGACAAATAGGCCAATGGAAGAGAATAGAGAGCCCAGAAATAGACACACAAACATATAGTCAACTAGTCTTTGACAAAGGAGCAAAGGCAATACAATGAAACAAAGTTAATCTTTAAAAAAAAAATGGTACTGGAACAACTGGATATCAAAAAATGAATCTAGGTAACAGATCTTGCACTCTTTACAAAAATTAACTCAAAATGGATCATAGACTTAATGTACAACACAAAACTATAAAACTCCTACAACATAGCATAGGAGAAAACCTAGATGACCTTGGATATGGCAATGACTTTTTAGATACAGTATCAAAGCCATGATGCATGGAAAAAAATAATTGGTAAGTTGAACTTCATTGTAATTAAAAACTTCTGTTTGTATAAGGTAATGTCAAAAGAATGAGAAAACAAACCACAGACTAATAGAAAATATTTGCAAAGTTCACATCTGACACAGGACTGTTATTCAAGAATTAAGAACACTTAAAACTCAAAAATAAGAAAACATACAACCTTGGGGAGGTTGGGTGGCTCAGTCAGTTGGGCCTCTGCCTTCAGCTCATGTCATGGTCCCAGGGTCCTGGGATTGAGCCTATTGGACTTCCTGCTCTGCGTGAGCCTGCTTCTCCCTTTGCCCTTCCCTCAGCTTGTGCTTTCTTCCCCTCCAAATAAATAAATAAAATCTTAAATAAAAAAAAAGAAAGAAAGAAAACATACAACTTTTGTAAAAGTGGGCCAAGAACCTTATTTCATACCTCATCAAAGATTTATAGATGGCAAATAAGCACCTGAAAAATGTCATATATCATTAGGGAAATGCAAATTTAAAAAATGAGATATCACCACATACCTAGTAGAATCACCAAAATGTGGGATACTGACAATACCAAATCCTGGTAAGGATTTGGAATGCAGGGGGGCGCCTGGGTGGCTCAGTTGGTTAAGCGACTGCCTTCGGCTTAGGTCATGATCCTGGAGTCCCGGGATCGAGTCCCGCATCGGGCTCCCTGCTCAGCAGGGGGTCTGCTTCTCCCTCTGACCCTCTTCCCTCTTGTGCTGTCTCTCACTCTCTCTCTTGAATAAATAAAATCTTTAAAAAAAAAAAAAGGATTTGGAATGCAGGAACTCTCATTCATTGCTGGTGGGAGTGTAAAAATGGTACAGTGACTTTGGAAGATAGTTTAGTGATTTCTTACAAAACTAAATATATTCTTTGATTCAGCAATTACACTCCTTGGTATTTACCCAGAGGAGTTGAAAACATAAGTCTACACAAAAAACCTGCACATGAATATTTATCACAGCTTCTTGATAATTGCCAAAACTTGGAAGCAACCAAAATGTCCTTCAGTAGATGAAGGAATAAATAACACTGTGGTATATCCAGACAGTGGAATGTTATTCAGTGATAAAAAGAAATGAATTATCAAGCCATGAAAAGACATGGAGGAAACTTAAATGCATATTATCAAGTGAAAGAAGCCAATCTGCCAAGGCTACATACAGTATGATTCCAACTATATGACTTTCTGGAAAAGGCAAAACTATGGAGATAATAAAAAGATCAGTGGTTTCCAGGATTTTGGTGAGGAGAGGGGGAAAAAAGATACATAGGAGGAGCACAGAGGACTTTTAGTGTTGGGGTTATTGCAGAGCATGAAATCAGCCATAATACCTGGCTTGCTAAAATGTAACACAGAGGCTGCTAGGGGTGACGGAAGGTTTTGGAAAGGGCGTAGGCCTTGAATGCCGAGGCCCGTGTGACCACTCCGCCGTTGGAATGCCGCAGGGAGTTGCCTTCCCGAAGCCTTCTTAGCCCAAACAGCCGCCCTGTGATCTAAGAGATGTGTGCATTGTCCCTTAGGCTATGTTTAGTAGAACACGCAGATTAGCATATCTTATCTTTCGCATAAATCCTCTCAGTTTCAGTAAGACCCTTTGTCACACATCATGTGCTTGAGAAACAGTGATAAGGATATCCTGAAGGACCAATAAGAGCAAAGAAGAGCAGAGGGTCTTCATCTCTGAGTGTTGACCCCCTGGCCTTCTCTCTTTCACGGCCAAGTTTGGAGTCATCTTTCATCCGTCGGTACAGGGATTGCTGGCCATTCCCAGCGTTTTAGGGTAGTGAAAATACCCTGTATGATACTATAGTGATGGATACATGCCATTATACATTTGTTCAAACCCATAGAATGTGTAACTACTAAGAATGAACCCTAATATAAACTAAGGACCTTGGGTGATTATGTTGTGTCAATGTAGATTCATCAATTATAACAAATGTTCCACTCTGGTGGGAGATGTTCATAATGAAGGAGGTTATGCATATATGAGGGCAGGTGATGCTTTGGGAATTTTCAAAATTAGAAAGTAAAAAGAGTAAATATATAGCATTTTATTTATTGCCTTATTTAAGTTTTAAGCAACTTTACATATTAAATTAAATTTAGAAAGCTAAAAAAATAAATAAATAAAAATTAAAAAAAATAAATTTAGGAAGCTATTTATGTTAAATTGCTATGTAATCTATAGCTGATAAAGATGAGGTCTTGTTACGTCTTAACACTTGGACCTTAGCTCCTGATGCTATTTATTTGTAACATAATTAACATAATTTATATCACTTTAGCTTATATATATTTGCTAGTATCATAATCCACCATTAAGTATGAGAACTATATTCAATCTGTGAAAAATTAACACTGATGAAATGAAAACAAAAAAAATAAACATACAGAGAATTCGTTCAATTAGGGCAGGGACTTATTTGTAATATTTATTCAGTAAAGCATAAGAAAAAATTAACATTTCAAATGTCTTAAATTCAAAGAAATTCATTCTGGGGGTAAATTCTTATCTTTACGTGCGCTCCAACAACTAGGCATTGATTTTTGTGTGTTTTCTTCTGAAATTGCATTGCAACTATCTCTTTCTCTGTTTTATTTCAAGAGGCAGGTGTTAACTTAGCTTTCAAGAACTTGCCCTATTTCCAATTACTGTACACTGCCTTTGTTACTAAGCATTCTTGAGTGATCATGAATAATTTTAAGTTATGCTTCAGTGTATTGAGGCTCTGGGACTAAAATGTCAAATTAGAATGAGAAATATGGGCCAAGCATCTTCCCTTGTGTCTTCAATAAAGTACCTTAAAATTGAGAATTCTCAATTGTTTGAGTCAGGATCCATAAAAGCCTGGGCAAAGACACTGAGATTTTATCAATGTTGATTGACATTTTCCAAATTTTTAAGACAATTCCGAAGTTCCCATGGAAAAATAAGTATATAATTTTGTACATTCAAAATATCAACATAAACATTTAATGGACTTTGTAATCTCAATAAAGAGTTGACGCCAGTTAAGTATAAATAGTGAGTGAAAATGTAGGGAAAGGAGGAAGTTGATTTGGCTGACAACCTCTAGGCTTGAGGCATTTTACTGCTATGCATTTGGTATTGAAATATCTTTTTGAAAGAAAAGAACACACAAGAAATTACTTAAGTTGAATTTAAAGTCTTAACATATAGAGATTTATTAAAAACCTTGAAAATACAATTTTTAAAAATATATTAAAAATTCACTTAGTGTAATGCCAATTAATGGAAGTTTGACCATTGAAGTTTATACATATTAAATATATAAATATTACATATATGTGTATTATACATATATAGGCATATCTATCTCTATATATGTATCTAAATACTTTAATTATCAAACGTATCTATCTATCTATCTATCTATCTATCTATCTATCTATCTATCTATCATTTATCTATCTAATTCCCAACTTCTCTTGTAGTTATTTCCCATCAATTCACTATGTTTAGTCAGTGAAATGTAACAGAAATGTTTGTTGTACTTCTGACAAGTCTCCTCAAAAGGAAGATGCTAGAGTCTTCTTCCCCTTTTCTCCATCATCCTTTTTGGGATATGGGCTGAATTTAGGACTTGTCCCAGCCATTCTGGACAATGGGGATAAGTTCTATGCCTTAAAGAGAATGCATTGAGAATGTGCTTAGGCAAGGAGGCACACAAAGCAATCAGCTTTTACAGAAGTTGTCTGTACCTCCAGATTGGATTGAAGGGACAGGACAGGACCCTGAGTTCAGAGTCCCTGATGATTTATAAAACTGCCAAATGTGCCTTGCCCTAACTACCTTCAGATTGTTCAATGGGATTAATTAAATGTTTAAATACTAAATGATTGGGTCCTCAGACTTCTGGGTTCCCAAAAAACAAAAACAAACAAGGAAGAAAGAGTCCTGTACTTTAGAGATACACAATAATGAATGAAATGATATAAAGGCAAGAATTGGCTCGAAAATATATCAGTGCGTATTGTGGGTATGCAGCATTAAGAGAAGTATGGAGGGAGGAAGTAAGTTTGGCCTTGCACCGATAATGTTTGAAGCTGGAAGATGGGTATGTAAGGACTCATTATAGGATTCTTTCTGTGTTTTGAAAGATTCAGTAATAAAAGTGAGAGGATATACTTAAAGTATCCAAAGGTGGGAGATATAGAAAGAAAAGAAAGGGAAGATAAAAAGAGAGACAAGCTGAGAGACAGAGAAACAGAGAGAGAGAATCAGAGGTCACATGCATAGAGTAGAAATCAAACATGGAATAAAAATGGCATCAGACTTCTCAAAAGTAACCACTTAGCTAGTCTACTATGAAGGAATATCTTAGAAATTATTAAAGAAAATATTTTATCTCAGAATTTTATATTTAGATAAATGATCAATCAAGTATAAGCACAGAATTAAGACTTTTTAAAAATTTAAGGTGGGCTCTTTTTTCTTGGCAAGTACTAGAGAAACTGCTCTAAGAAAATGAGAAGTAAACAAAGAGAAAGACAACAGATTCAAGAAACAGAAAAGCCAACACAGAGCAGAGAAAAGCAAAGTGTCAAGATGATAGTTATGGTCTAAATTTAGAAAGCAAACTGGTCAGATTAGATGAGGCAGGGGTTGAGAGACTGTTAGAAGAAAAAATATATATAACTGATTGATTATGCAATATGCTTGAGTTTTCAAAAATTAGTATTGGGCATTTGAAATAGTTGGTGGAACATCGTTTTCTTTAGTAGTTAAATATAAAACTAAGCAAAATGGAAAACATTGCCATGATTAATCCAATAAAAATCAAGAGTGATTCTGAAAGAGTGTAATTCTCCATTTGGGAGTGCATCACATTAATATCACCATAAACATACAAAACTGACCAGTGAATCCCAAATTGTAGTAATCTCTTAGGAGAATTGCAAAAGGAAAATAAAATAAAATGTTGAAATTAACAAAAGGTAAAATTAATAGATTATTTAAAAATTGATAAATCAAGAATTGAATTATAAATTTATTATTTGATAATATAATAGCAAAGGTTAGAATTAAAGGCTGAGATAGCAGAGCTGGGAATTAGAAAGAGGTACAGCAAGGTACTTCTTTTTTTTTTTTAATATAAACTTTTAAGTACTATTTGTGTTTCTTGATAAAATTGTTACTATACATATTTCAAATTATTTTATTGATGAAATCTGCATGTATGTGCATGTTTAATATGTTTGTATAATATAAATACACACACGTATGCACACACATACACACATATATGCCAAAATGTGTATTTTTCACTGTTGTAATTGTTATGGTGGTTTTGACTCTGTATTACCCAGAGAGGCTGCCAGCCGCTCTTTGAATTTGCAGAAATGGAAGGTCATCTTAGTGCAGATCTTTGTCCTGCCCTGGGTCATTTGTGTGACCCTTTCAGTTATGCAAATATGGGGCAAGTAGAAACTCATAGTCCTGGGATTAGGTTGAAACAAGATTTTTTCTTTCCATGTGATTTAGCAAAATCCACCTCTATGCAGAGCTCAGGGTGAGAGAATGAACCTATTTGCATAATGACTCTAGGGACATTCTGGCCAAGGTACAAAGCTTGAAATTGGAATGAGTCTCTAAAACAAAAATTTCGTGGATAAGCAGAGAATATAGACAGGTGATTTCCCATCAATACAAAAAACAACCTAAGAGTTTGTTGAATGGAACTGGTTTAGCCCAGTTTATGGCTAATGTTAAAAGCTCTTCTAGACTACTTGCTCAAGAAGAACACATCTGAACTTACATGTATATTAAACTACATCTCCGGTATTCGGCCTAGAGTCACAATTCATGGTTGCAATATGATGCCAACAATGTTAACAAATAGCACCCATTGATCTGTGCACAAGATGAGTCTCCAAAAGCTCCCTCATGTGACTGTAAAAAGTAACAACAGTGGTAAACCAATTAAGATCCTATTTCTCTTTCAGTCTGGCAATCAAAGAATTGTTGCCCTCACCATGAATAAGCTGATAAAATCTTTGCCCAATTTGAGGAGGTGGAGAGGTCTGAAGAAAGAGAGATGATGGACTTATTGCTCATAGGGCATTAACTGAAAAAAAACATTAAAAAGATGTGACTACATATGTGATCCAAATTGGCAGGGTAAGTCCCACTATTTACATATATGAAGACATCTCTTCATACTTTCCCATTACATCAATTTACTTTATACATTTTTAGCAACTCAGATGTATAGCCACACCATGGATCATTCCCATTCCAAGTCATAAATTTCTGAAATGTCTCCCTTAACACCACTAACTCTCTTCTTTCTTCTAATCAGAGTCGTCAATCTTTGAGCCTCTTTCTAATCTTTAAGTCGGCAAACTTTTTTTTTTAATGTAAAGAATCAGATAGAAAATATTTTATGCTTTTCTACCTATTATAGGATGTCTGTTGCAATACTCAACCTGTCACTGTAGCATCAAAGCAGTCATAGATATTTGCAAACAACTAGGCATAGCGGTGTTCTAAGAAAACTTTAATAGTAAAACAGCTCTCTAGTCAGGAGATGGTAAGACTTAGACTATTGCCAGGGAATTTTTCTTCCAAGCCTGGAAGAAGCATACATTACTTTCACTCATAAAGCACTGGCCAAAAATGACTCACATGGCCCCTGTCTGATTGCAGGAGAGTTTGAGAAATGTATTCCAGTGTGCCCAAGAGTAGAAAACAATTAGAGAACATCTAGCCAATTTCTGACAAAAGTACTAAACGCTGCCCAAACTGTTTATCTCTACTACAACGTCACCATTTTACAAGATAATTTGTGGTGCTAATATTTCTTTGGGATTTAAAATATTCTCTGGTGTTGTTATACTTTGCTTATTAGTTCAAAAGGTTAAAACTAATTTCTCCCTAAAACATGAACAAGAATGTAAAACAAGTTTGATTTGAGTCTACACAAAATAATTTGAATTCAAGTCCTCAAGAATGTAACAAAACAAAACAAAACAAAACAAAGCAAAAGGATGAGAAATCTGGTGATTTGAAACTAGATTCACAAAAATACAGGAAAATTGTGATGATTAAGTTATTTTAAGGGAGGGTGGGCAGTGAAGGTACCGACTAACACCAGAAATTCCAAGTTCTAAAAAAGAAAAAGAAGGAGAAAAAAAAAAAAAGGAAGAAAAACAAAAAATAATTACAAGTTAAATGTCTCCTTGGTTGTGATCATTATTTTACTATTTAAGAGTATTAGTTAAGCCATTCCATGTGAGGACCACATTACATGAAGCTTACATACCACGGAGAAAAATTTCTAACCCGTGGGCCACCTCTAACTATCCTGTACACATCTGGATCCTGCATAGGCTCATTTGAATCAAAAGATGTTGCTGCTTATAATAATGCGTGTTATATCCTGAGTAACAGGTCTAGATGTCTAAGATCTATTCTACTTAGGCAGCTTCTCTCAAAACTAAAACATTGGATGAGAACTTCTCACCAATCACTCATTAAAAGGTAAACTTCCTTGGGCTGGGAGTCACGTCAATCATGGTTTTCTTGTAAACCCAAAGCTGCCTTTTTCTCTATTAGAAGCTGTTATCATCTTCAAAGCCATATCAAAACAGTGTTTGTTCTATGCTTTGATTTCACCCACATGGTGAATTCAAAGACAGGTCTGCTTGAGAAGTGGAGAGAGACTATTTCAGATGTTGTTTGAGCATTTGTCTTGCCATGTTTGTAAACGTGATTTAAGTGCCTCACTTCTAATAAAAATCCTTTAAGTGCAGTGGAATTTCTTATTTTCATTGAAACATTACACCTTCTGTGTTTCAAAAGTGTTCATAGCTGAGATCTCATAATCTAAAAACTCCAAAAGGCTTGGATAAGGGCAACATAATGGCAATTCACTTCAAAGAGTTCATTTTCCTTTTTACTCTGAGGCAGTCCAGTAAAAACAAACAAACAACAAAAAAGCTCTTTTTAAATGACAATTTCTAAATACCTGGCACAAATAGCTAATTTTTCTTTGGGAAAAGAAAAGTCATTAGGAAGATAATGTTACTTAAGGTTCATTTTGCATTGAGGATATTTGACACTATTCACCGGAGATAAACAGATGCATGTGATTTACATATGAAAACCTATCAGATAATGCAAAAATTTGTATGTGAAATGCTTCATTCACTGAATTAGCCTATGGTAATTTCTCATTATATGAAAAAGAAAATGATTACTACAAATTTCTAAATAAATATTAATGTGGTTATATTGTTTTTAAATAAATAAAATATTTAGAGAGAACAATATGCAGGGGGAATCATTTAAAGGTACAGTTGCTATTTTAGGTTTTATTTATCTGAAGAGCCAATAAAAAAGTTTTACAAAATTAAATATGGTGATGAGCTGAAAAATATGATTTTAAAACTTCCTCTCTTGTTGGACCATTTTAAATGATGGAAGAGAAGGGAAAATTGATTTAAAAATGGACATAATATACATGATAAACCTTTTATATCTTGACTGAGTTAAAGCAATTGGGAATATGGCCAAATTTTGACCATAGTCCCTCTCCACCAAGGTAAAAATGACACCAAGATTGTGGTAAACTCTGCTTCTCTCTTTTAAATACATTCTCCCTTTTTCTAGAAGCTAACATTTTTTCAAAATTCAGGTATGGAAAGTGAAATAGTTTTGAACACAACATTCAACTCAAAACCCATTCTTTAAAAGAAAAGGAAATTTTGCCAATATTTATCATTGACCATGTTCTAAATGAAAAGAGGTCATTGTCCCAGAACAATCTACACACAATCCACCAGGGTGACAGAGCAAGGATACATAGGGAATAAATTAGAAAAGTAAATAGAAAAAAAATATGCTATCATTTGTGATCAACTGTCCATATACATTTTTTAGAGATGCATACCAGATGTCTAGGTGAAAGATAAGCTCTGGGATTTGCTTTATATAGTTCATGAGATAGAAAAGTAAGAGTAAGAGGGCCAGAAGTGTAGAAGGGGTTGGACAATAAATTTGGCAAAACCTTGACAAACAGTTGAATCTGTGGTAAAGAAGTATTAATTTACATTTCCCTCTACTTATGTGCTGTTCAAAACTTTCACACACTAAAATACACCTTTAAAGGGTGTATTAAGTCATCTGCCAAGTGTACTAAAGTGTTGTCAGTATATTCCTTAGGCTTTTTTTAAAGGGAAATATTGTTCATTCCTCTTTCACAAACAGCTCTCTAGAACCTTTGTATTTTATGATGGCTAATAAACATGTAATGCTGATAAAAAGCCCCATCAAGTTTTTCAAGTGAACACTATCCTTCCTTCCTGTCTCCTCTCCCAACCCCCTCAGTAAAAATGGCCTACAGTGATGTATAAATTGCCTAGGTTCCCACCTTGTCCTTATTTTAAAATGCTTTATTAGTGCATATCTATCTATCTATCTATCTATCTATCTATCTATCTATCTATCTATCTATATATGTCTATATATATTCACACATATATAGATGTACGAGACTCATTTTTCCTTAGATGAAAGCTTTATATATTAAAAGTCGTTTCTTTCAATGTTAGCTAGCAAAGATGTTCTTTGCTCTTTCTTTGCTAGGCCTATATCTATTTTTCAAATTGTTAATGATGTGATTTGGATCAGATCCAAATTTGTCATATCTGTTATTTTATTGTGTGTGGAAGTATTATTTCACTTGTGATAGCGCATTAAGTATCAACTCCAGATTACGTTTCCCAACCTAACCCTCTTCTCTGACCATAACTAGGTTATAGAAAAGTCAGCAATACCTCTAGGTTCCTAAATATTGACTTCCGTAAAATGTCATTAATCTGTACTAATTGGAGGAAGCTTAGTCTCAATTAAGGAAAAAAAAACCCTGAAAATACATTATTTCAGAAAGGAATAGAGTTCTATTATTTCAAGTACCTATATTAACTCACATTAAACTAACAAAGTGTTATCCAATACACATCCTTGACTTGATTTAATGGTTTGTAATTAGCATATCAATTGTGTGGAAATGGATCCTTCTAAAGTGCTTGAGGGTGCTTAGAAAGTTTGTTCTACTAAGTATTTTCAAGGATCCTCTTGCAATCTTATTTACATTATTAATTTACTTTCTATAAAAAGAAAGAAATTAATCGATGCAAAAATAACATTCTTGTCAGCCAGACTCTGGTCAAATAATGAATTCTGACTTCGTGAAACACAGTTATTAAAGTTTTTATCTACTATTCACATCCTAATTATAATATCACAGTTTTGTTAAAGTTTGATATATTTTTCTCCGTCTGTAAAGGTGAGTCTACTGATTGGAACGAAGAGATCTTCTGTTTTCCTGTTCTTTTCCCTTTAATGAGAGAGAATGTCTTCATGTGCTTTCCTTGCAAACAATAACAAGTTATTTGAGATATGGATAGTAGTTATTTGAGAGATATATATGAGACTCCCATGATCTTGAAGAAAAAACCAAATTTGGATTCTGTTCTTGCAATGGATTTTTATTAGTGCCTAATACAGCACCTGGCATATTAAATCAGTACCCATATATTGACCAAATATTTTTAGCTTCTGGACCAGTAACCAACACAGTTCATTTTCCATCACACTTATAAAACCTAATCCTGCTTTCAATGTAGAATTTACTCTTTACACTTTTGTATTTTATTCTATTTTTAAATAAAAAAAAAAAACAAAGAAAACAGTTTCAAATATGGGTCAGAAGGCTGAAAGTAGCCAAATTGCAACAAGATAAAGAATAAGTAAAATTGGTTTTCAACTTTGGAAGGAAGATCTTGGTTTATATCTGTTCTCCTTTGTAGTAAGGCAGGGTTAACTTAATTATTTATGAGCCTTTCTTAATAAGCATCTAACATCAATCTTGGCTTTTCTATAATGACAGATACTATCGCAATAAGAGTTGCATACTCTTTTGGTTTACAACATTCATTGTTTAGAGATTTGCCTAATTTTTTCATATCTTTCCTATTTCATAGTTTCTATTATGCCTCTGTCTTCTTTCTATCATTTCTTTATGTTTTTATAGATAAATATCATAGTTTTCTTTAGTATGTTCATGTGACTGAACATGCCTTGTTCTTTTAACCTTTCCTCATAGGTCTTTTTTCAAAACCTTTCATCAAGTCTTTCTTCTGAACTCTGCAATTTGTCCATGTTCTTTCCCAGATGTTTTGCTACTGTATACATTTATGTGCATGTGCACGATAATGAATGACGCCCTAAGGTATGTGCTGTTTCATCTGAGCTTTCATTCTAGTGAATATAATTATGTGTATTCACATATTTGTTATTCCTTTTAATTTCCTGTATTTTCCCTTGATTTATTCTGAATTTTTTTCCCGTTTGAAACATTTACACTTAGGTTAACAAATTTACTTATGGAAATATTGATGAATAAATAAACGTGTGAAGTGAAGTGGATCCAAAGTTTGCATCATTTTTGCTTCTATGACCTTAAAAGTAGAAAACATTAATTTTGGACAAAATACCTATATGTGGACTTTTTCCTTTTTTTTGAATTTATATGTTAATAACTGGTAGAATTAGATGATCCTTATTTAGCTCTTTATACCCATAAAGCAATTCTCAGCACTTTTTAATAATTCATTGAATGTTTTGCTGCAGGGCTGCTGTGTTCTCAAAATTATATAAATCATATGATAGAGAGGAGAGATGCAAGAATTTACAGTTTTTCTAAAGGAAGTTTATACACACATTGTGTAACACAAAGCTGTCGTGGAAAATATAAGAACAACATTTTCATTGAGTATACAGTTAAATCAGAAAAAAGATTATAAAAAAACCTAAACTGTCTGCATATTTTGCATTATTTGAATTTATTTTAATTGCATGTACCTGAGGAAAAGTTTGAAACTAGAAATGTACTTTGTCCAAAACAAAATGTCTTGATTAAAGTCAATAGGGGAAAATGGAGGTATGACCGACACTCACTTTCTTTTAATACTCCCATCTCCACAAAAAAAAAAAAAAAAAAGAAGAAGAAGAAAGAAAAAAGAAAGCATTGATTTTCAAAATATGCTGCTTCTTTTCTAGGATATATTCCAAAAATCTGAAATATCTTTTTGTGAGAAATATTGACTTTCTGAAAATTCGACAACATCCAATAATCTTACCAGTGATTCATCAGAGAGAATCCTGGAATTACTACAATAATGAATAGGCAACCTTGTAAAGCAGTTATAATTTTGGATGCCTATACATTTAGTGGTTGAAAAACATGATTCTTCAAAAAGTTATACATTAAAGCTTTTTTTTTACCCTTGAGTTTTGTTTAAATTCAGATTTTAAAAACTGAATTTCCTAAAATGATCTTTTTGATCCATTTGATTGTAACAGATTCATATATAACTAGCATCAGAATATTTAATCAAGAAAGGGTTGTATAAAGTATAAAAGTTCAAAAAGGCAAGACCATGACCCTTTTACAAATATAAAATCAACACAAGTAAACTTAAAAGTAAATTAAAGTCAACTCTAATTAATGAACTACTAAGCTGTTAAAGGCAATCAAAGATTCTGAAGATTTTATATATTATATATTATATAATTATATATAAAATGGAAATCCTTAAGTGATTTTGCTAATAGATGTAAAAATGATTAATATTTGAGGTTGTTTCAAATGCAATGTTTCAGGTCACAATTTCTACAAAGTAGAAATTCATTGTATTTCTACCGGACAAAACTCATTTGCATTTCTATGGACAAAAATCATGAGCATTACTGTCAGTTTTCTACAACTTCTATTGTCGGTTTTTGACAACTTAATTTGTAGAGATACCCTATGGAGTTATAAACTGACCTAGTCCATAGAAAGATGATCAGATGTACATACCTCCATAAAACCATATAATTCCCAGAGAACTCAGGAGATAATGCTAAGTGCTCCACTGAAAGAACACTCAGTACTTTTTTTTTTCTTATTTTGCCTATTTGTGTCCCCTGTACAATATTTCCAAGCAGTTTTAATATATGTAATCAGACTGTGCAAAAGAATTCAGTGTCTAATGATCCCTACCTACCTCCCCCTACATACAACACCTCTTCATTTGAAGTGGAAGTAAGTCATTTAGAATAAAATCTCAGAGCCAGGAATATTTTATATGATTCTAGCTCATCACTTTTATCAATTTCTCCTGTTTTCTTTGATGTTCTCACAATATAAGAATGCTGATCAAATTACTCCTATGGATGCCTATGGTTTCATTTTATGTCATGAGATGCTTGCCCATTTCTCCACCTAATGAATAATATTTTTTAATAATATTTTTAGGGAATTATGTTCTGCTTCTTTGCTGAATCAGTTGGTAGCGCCAATTTGGAAATCCTAGCAAACTGATACACCAAAACCCTCCAATACCTCATAAACTATGAATTGAATGTTCTCTGGGATCAGATATATAACCAATGTCCAAAACTGTATCCCATTAATTTTCATATTATTATTCTTTGTTTTCTTTCCATATTTCTGATCACTTTTTCTCTCTCACCATTCTTGCTGCATTTAACTCCCCAAATTGTGTTCCTGTATTCCTACAATTGGGGAATTGATTCAAAGTAATAGCTTAAATTTGGTTAAATCCATTCTATATCTCCTGCTCTGGTTTATGCTCCAGTCCCGTTTCCCTACTTTCTTTACATCAAGTCTCTTAGAATTTTAGTGTCTTAGAGCTGAATAAAACTAGATGAAAATTAGTCTAAACCCTTAACAAATGAAAATTCCTAACAGTGGTGGTGGTAAACAGAATAACGCTCCCCATCCCTCCAGCCCTCCAAATGTTCACATCTTAATCCCCCAAACCTACGAATATGTTACCTTATGTGACAAAAAGGACATTTCAGATGTATTGAATCAAGGATCTTGAAATTGGGAGATTGTCCTGAAGTAGCCATTTGGTCCCAGTCTAATCACAAGAATCTTGATAAAGAAGACCATAGTAGAGGAGTGTGTGTGTGTGTGAGAGAGAGAGAGAGAGAGCGAGCGAGAGAGAAAGGTCTGAAGATGTGGGACGCCTGGGCAGCTCAGTAGGTTGAGCGTGCAATGCTTGGATTCACCTCGGTCCTGAGATCCAGCCCCAGGTCAGGCTCTGCGCTCAGGAGGGAGTCTGCTTAGGATTATCTCTCTCTCCCTCTACCCCTCCCCCTGCTCATGCTCTCTCTCTTTCTCTCTAAAATAAATAAATAAGTCTTAAAAAAAAAAAAAAGGTCTGAAGATGCTACCCTATCCTGCGGGTCTTGAAGATGGAGAAAGGCCATAAACTAGGGAAAGCCGAAGGCCTCTAGAAACTGTAAAAAACAGAAAAACGGATTCTCTCCCTAGAGTCTCCTGAAAGAATGCAGTCCTGCTAACAGTGGCTGTTGTTTTCAGCCACTAAGTTTGTGTTAATTTGTTAGAACAGCAATAGGAAACTAATACTGTGGTCTAAAATTAGAACACTTATATAAACAGAGAAATTACCATTTTCTCAAGTAGCTTGTTCCATTCTTGAAAGTCTAAGTGCTCAGGAAATTATTTAAATTGAGCTGATATCTAGATATCCAGATCTAGATATCCAGCTGTTACCTCCGATGACAGCTCCCCACTTGATCTCATTAACTTCACATCCAAGACTTGTACCATTTCAGTGTTGCCATTTTGTATGTGTTACCAGCATTTTTTCAGTCTTCCAATTAAAACCAAATGAAACGGGGCGCCTGGGTGGCTCAGATGGTTAAGCGTCTGCCTTCGGCTCAGGTCATGATCCCGGGGTCCTGGGATCGAGCCCCACGTCGGACTCCTGGCTCAGCGGGGAGCCTGCTTCTCCCTTTCCCTCTGTCTCCCCCCCCTGCTCCAACTCTCTCTCTCTCTGTATCTGTGTGTCTCAAATTAATAAATAAAATCTTAAAAAAAAATAAAATAAAAAAATAAAACCAAATGAAACAAACATTGTCACGTTCATTGATTTTTCATCTGTCATCATGTCATATATGTCACATTTTCCTTTCCTCCTCATTTTCTCTACCACGGTGCTAGTGCAAGTCTCTCCCTTCCTATTACCACAATAGTCATAGTCTCCAAACTCTGATCTCTGAATTCTGGACTCATCTCCATGTCTCTAAATCTGAGGTCTTCTCAGTCCAGCCTATATGCTGCTGCCAGTGGGATTTTCTAAAAACACTAGTTTCAAGTCATCCCCTAGCTTAACAGCCAGTTTTTCCCTATTGCTTATGAGATATAAAGTTTTTGTACCTAACTCTCCCCAGCAGGGCTGGCTTCCTGGGCACATGGCATGTTCAGTGCTGAAAGCAGTGTGCTTAGAAAAGCCTTCACTTTTGTCTAATACTCTGCTGTCACTGTCTTGAAATTCTTAATAATTTCTTTTAAGGATTTTATTTATTTATTTGTGAGAGAGAGAGAGAGAGAAAGAGAGAAAGCGCGAGTTGGGCAGAGGGGCAGAAAGAGAGGGAGAAGCAGACTCCCTGCTGAGCCGGGGGCCCAAGGCAGGGCTCCATTCCAGGACCCAGAGATCATGACCTGAGCTGAAGGCAGATGCTTAACTGACTGAGCCACCCAGGCGCCCCACATTCTTAACACTTTTTAAACAAAGTCTAGCAAGTCATTTTGCATTGGACCCTGCAAATTACATAACTTTTTCTGTCTCCCAGACTACCCACATTTTATTTTGTGATCTCATTCTCTCTCTCTCTCTCTTTTTTTTTTTCCCGAAGATTTTATTTATCTGACAGAGAGAGACACAGAGAGAGAGGGAACACAAGCAGGGGGAGCGGGAGAGGGAGAAGCAGGCTTCCCGCGGAGCAGGGAGCCCGATGCGGGGCTCGATCCCAGGACTCCGGGATTGTGACCTGAGCTGAAGGCAGATGCTTAACGACTGAGCCACCCAGGCGCCCCTCATTCTCTTTTTCAATATAGCCTTATTTCTGGAAGGCAAGTATTCTTCTTTGAGTTTATCCTCTTTAGACCAACTGCATTTTAACGGTTGCTATTTCTTTTTCCCAGAATGCCCTTATTTCTTGCTTCTAGGCCCAGCTCAGGCACAGATTGTGTCAATAATACTGCACTGTACATAGTCATTTCTCTTCTTGTTCCATGCCTTCTTCTTTCCCTTCCAGTCAACTTTATCAATAAAATTGCACCTACTTCTTCAATTCTTATT
>NC_138371.1:68832082-68845999 GCF_054177405.1 Leptonychotes weddellii | reverse complement strand
CCCCCTCCCCTCTAAAACCCTCAGTTTGTTTCTCAGCGTCCATAGTCTCTCATGGTTCGTCTCCCCCTCCGATTTCCCCCCCTTCATTTTTCCCTTCCTTCTCCTAATGTCCTCCATGCTATTCCTTATGTTCCACAAATAAGTGAAACCATATGATAATTGACTTTCTCTGCTTGACTTATTTCACTTAGCATAATCTCCTCCAGCTTTTAGTAAGTTTCTATAATTGAAGATGAGTGTCAACCAGCCATTCTTGCTTCCATGCAGTGAGAAAGTGAGGGATGTTAAGACAGAGCGCTTTATTCTTGGGTAAGCACAAACACCAGTTCACTAATATTCCTGGGCATTTAGAAATTGGGTTTCTTTAGTGAAAATTCACCAACATGTACTCTCTCTCTTCTTAATGCTTGGCAGTTGGGTGTTTTGCACTCAGCAGATGAGGTTGGGAGGCACAGTTTAGAGGTAGGAAGTTGAGAAGAGCTGCCATACACAGCCCTGTGCCCTACTTCTTCACTCCCATACTTCTTGCTCTCATCCTGCAAACCACACAGTGTTATTTGCCCATTTCCTCTTAATTCCTCTTATTCCTAGGCATTTTATGTATTTTTTTGGTATTGTTGATAATTCTTCTGACATACTTACAACATTTTTAAAATAGGAAAGCTATTGAATTTGTGTATGAATTTTGTATTTAGCTACCTGCGGTGAAGTATCTTATTGTCTATAGTGAAAGCAAGCTCTGATTTGGGTTTGCAGCAATAACCCTAAAACTGTTCACACTGAAGTTCTTTCAGCATGATCATAGAAACCTCTACATTTCATTCTGTGCTTTGAAATAAGAACGTTTAGATTTGAGCTTATTTTTCTCTCTCTTTTAGCTATCTAATGCCATCCCCAAATAACTCTCTGAAGGTACAATGCCGATGTTCCTCATCCAATCAAATTATTTTATGATAGCATCTCCCTGGTCACCCAGAATTTCACTCCTAGTGGGTTCTTGTACTAAGTAAGGAAACATGAAAATCCATTATTATCTCTTTGACACTAAATCCCAAATTTTCCATATCTCAATTTCTTTTAGCTACCTTAGCTTTTCAACCAACATCAAAAGCTGCCACATTTCTCTGAATTTATATCTCCTATGCCCATCTCTCTGGTACATCTTTACTGAAACAAGGTGATTTCAAAATAAAAAAAAAAGAAATCAAGTGACATTAAGACAAAACTAAATTTTATTGAAAAGATACTAAGTATCTCACAAAATCAAAGGGTCACCAAACAGCAGTAGAAAAAAAATGGTAAGTGGGGCTATGGCAACCCATCCTTTCCCTTCCTTCTTTCCTTCCTTCCCCACTTCCTCCCTTCCTCTTTTTTTTTTTTTAATTTCTGCCTTCCTCCATTTTGGGGGTTAAATATTTTACATATGCATACAATTCGGTAATCACTACCATTACAATCAAGATTTCTAACATTTCCATCATTCCAAAAACTTTCCTCTTGCACCTTTGCAGTCATTAACTTCCCCCTTCTCTTTGGCCCCTGGCAAACATGATCTGCTTACTAACACTGTAGCTTTGCATTTTCTAGATATGCATATGAAAGGTACAAGGGAGGAAAACTAATTTTCTCTCAACTCTTCTGAGTCCTTAGCTGAGATCCCTGTAATAATAATAATAATAATAATAATAATAAGATTAACAAAAGAAAACTGAATGGAAGTTTATTAACATGAATAACTCATGTATGCATGGGAGATACCCAGGAAAAAATGAGTTAACTCAAAGAGGTGGCTTTAGAATTCAGGCTTAAATATTACTATTTTAATGGGGAAGGGAAAAGAGAAGTGTAGACCTCTTAGTGGAAAGTAAATAACTTTTTGGACAGTTGTATGGGCCCTTAGAAAATAGATGGGAGGTATTATAGTTTGTGACATAATCCATCTGGGTGTGGTGTTGATTTCTAGTCTCATTTCCTGTGATAAGAGTCAATCTTCTGTGGTTTGATGAAATTTCCAGGGAGAGGATTTATGACAATTGAGTTCCTTTTGGAGGATCTTTAACCAGCTAAAGGGAATTGAGAGAAACCCTCTCCCTGCATTAGTCGTTGTTCAAGTGCATATAGCTTAAAATCATCAGTGTGCCAAAGTGACATATTTTGGAGGGGCATGTCCTGAACTCATACAGTCCTATGTTGGGATGGCATATTCTGCTATCTTTTAAAATACTCGCAGTATGTAGGCTTTTGTGTCTGGATTCTTTCATTTAGCATAATTCTTTTAAGATCATTCATGTTTTGGGGGCACCTGGGTGGCTCAGTCTTTACGTGCCTGCTTTCGGCTGGGGTCATGATCCCGGAGTCCTAAGATCAAGGCCCGCATGGGGCTCCCTGCTCTATGGGAAACCTGCTTCTCCCTCTCCCACTCCCCCTGCTTGTGTTCCCTCTCTTGCTGTCTCTCTCTGTCGAAATAAATAAATAAAATCTTTGAAAAAAAAAAAGATCATTCATGTTTTTGCATGTATCAGTGACTCATTCATTTTTAATTGACAAGTAATAGTTCATTGTATGGACATGCCACAATTTGTTTACCTAACTCAGCTTTGGGATGTTTCCAGGTTTTTAACTTTTGTACATAAAGTCATTAAGAACACTTGAGTGACAGTATTTTTGTGAGAATGTGTTTTTATTCCTTCTGGGTAAACATCAAAAAGTTGAATCCTGGATTGTAAATTAATTATATTTCCATCTATAGCAAACCATTATACCAAAGAGACTATATTATTATGCACTCTCACCAGCAATGTTGTTGGTTCCATTTGTTTCACATCTTTACGTACTTGATACTGTGGGTCTTTAATCATAGTCATTCAAGTGTATGCTAACGGTATCTCATTGTGGCTGTAGTCTGTATTTCTTTTTCTTTTTTTTTTTAAGATTTTATTTATTTATTTGAGAGAGAGAGAGAGACACAGCGAGAGAGGGGACACAAGCAGGGGGAGTGGGAGAAGGAGAAGCAGGCTTCCCAATGAGCAGGGAGCCCGATGCGGGACTCGATCCCAGGACCCTGGGATCATGACCTGAGCTGAAGACAGACGCTTAACGACTGAGCCACCCAGGCACCCCTCTAATCTGTATTTCTTAATAATGAATAATATTGAACATCATCTATGTGCTTATCAGTCATCCTTATATCTTATTTGTTGAAGTATAGTTCAAATCTTTGGTTCATTTTTTAAATGATTTGTTAGTCTGAATGTTGAGGAGTAACCACTATTTTTTTTTCATATTTTATTCCTTTAACCAAGACTTGTAGAACACATTGGATGAGCAGAAATCTGTCCCTTGTTTCTGATATTAGAGGGAAATCATTTGATATTTTACCATTAATTATGATGTTAGGTTTTTCATAGATATCCTTTATAACTTTGAAGGATTTATATTCTAATATTAAGGTTTTGATCGTGTTTTTTTATTATGTTGAATTTTGTCAGAAGCTTTTTTGCATTTTGAAATAATTCTGCTAAATTTCCTTTTGGTCTTTTAATATAATTTAAATTAAATTGATTTTCAAGTGTTAAATAAACTTTTCATTATGGTGATAAATCCTACTTGGTCATGTTGTGTTTTATTTGTATATATTACTGAAATTGTTTTTAAATATTTGCTTATGGATTTTTGTATCTTCATTCATGAAGGAATACAGTAGTTTTACTTTTGAGTAATGTCTTTGGCTTTAATAATAGAATGATACTCATCTTCTAAAATGGTTGGAAAGTGTCCCTTCCTCTTCTTTTTTCTGGAAGAGATTGTGAGGATTTATTATTGTATCTTCCTTTGAAGTTTTGTAGAGTTCACCAATAAAGTCCTTTTGGTCTAGAGTTTTCTTTCTAGAAAGGCTTTTAACTATAAATTTAATTTTGTAAATAGATATAGGAATTTTCTGGTTATTTATATTTTCTTTGAATGAACTTTAGTAGTTTGAGTCATTTCAGAAATCTGCACTTTTTCTCTAATTTTAAAAATTTATTGGTATCAACTTTTTGACAGTGTTCTTTTATTCTCCTTTTAATATCTTTGGAGTCAGAGAATTTAAAAAATGATGGATCCCTCAATTTTCATTTGTATTACCTTAAATAAGGTGATAAGTCATCATGACTAAGTATGCAGGTATTATTTACTCTGCATTTACCAGGGGTCAAACCATAATTCATAGCCTCTCGGTCCTTAAAAGACTTAGATCCCAATGAAGACTATGGGTTTTACTGGATTATTTTCCTCAGTACAAAAATGCATTTGTTTCTTATGTGAAAATCATAACTCCATTTCATAACCCCATTCATACTATTTTTTTTGTTGTTGCTGTTTAAAAAAAAAAAATCAGACAATCCCATTGGGAGATATTTGATAAGATTCCAGTCCAGTACTCCTGACAAAACTGTCAGGCCAGACTGAGAAACTGTCATGGACTGGAGAAGACTGGGAGACATGACAACTAAATGCAATGTGGTGCCCTGGACTGGATCTTGGAACAGAAAGGGAACATTAATAGAAAAACTGGAGAAATCTAAATAAAGTCTGAATGTTAGTTAGTAGTAATGTAGGGGTACCTAGAAGGCTCAGTTGGTTCAGCCCAGGTCTTGACTCTCAAAGTGGTGAGTTCAAGTCTCATATTGGGCTCCATGCTTGGCATGGAGCCTACTTACGAAAAAAAAAAAGTAGTAATGTAAAAATCTCAGTTTCTTAATTTTTTACAAAAGTACCATCATAATGTAAACTGTTAACAATGGAGAAAACTAAATGAGAGATATATGGGAAATTTTGTGTTATGTTTGCAACTTGTCTGTAAATTCAAAATTATCCAAAATACAAAAATTATATTGAAAACTTTGTTGACTACAGTTAACCTTTTTGTTTTGTTTTCAGCCTCTTTCTCTGCCCACACCCTCAGCAATAAACTCTTATTTGACAAGCACTGATACCATTTGCCCACGTTTCTTTTAAATACATTCCAATAAGTCTTCCATTGCTCACTAATTCATCAAAATTCTTCTTATCAAGACGGCCAATGGCATCACAATGCTAAATTTGGTGGCAAAGTTTGTCTTCATTTTACTTTGCATCACAGCAGCATGTCTCACAGTTGATTACTCTCACACCTGCTTGAATTCCCATGATTTTCTTTCTCTAGAATCAGCTGTTCCCTCTCAGGCTCTTTTATCAGCTTCTCTTATTCCCAACATCAAATCATTGAAGCATCTGTGAGTTTTATCCTTGTGTCATCTCTCTTATCTGTCCAAACTCTTCCTTTTGATGATCACCTCCAGTGTCATTGATTTGACATTATTTTTACTTGGAAAATATCCAAATTTATTTTTCCCCACCTAGAACTGACCCTTGAACTCTAAAGTTATTTATCCAAGCCCTTCATTCACCAAATCACCTTTGACCTTTACTTCCTAAACTAGTTCAATATGGCTCTTTCCATCTAGTTGCTCCAGCAAAATACTTTGGAGACATCTTTCATTCTTCTATTTAACAATGTATATCAAATTCAGCCTGAAATCTTGTAGTCTCTAACTTCAAAATATTTCCTTAGTCCAGTCACTTATTACACTCATTGCTACCACTTGGGTCTAAGCCCCAACCATTTTTTTTTTTCCTGTACTATATCAATAGTCTACTAAATAGTAACCCATATTCCTTCCTTATCTCCCTAAAGAAGAGACTCTTTTCCACAAAGCAGCCAGCATGATTCCCATTTTACTAAGAATAAAAGTGTTAACCATTCCAAAGACTTGCAAGGTCTACATCATAACATTTCTTAATAACCTCTGACTTCATCTATACTTCCCCCTTTCCCATTGTGTATCTTTGCTATAATGCCAACAAGTACAGTACCCCTCAAACTCCTTGCATTATTTTTTTTTTCTCTTTCTAAAATTTTTGAGATGTCTATATGGTTATATCCTTGGCCTTCCTTCTTCCTTCTTCCTCTTCAGTGAGGATCTCACTGTTGATCTTATTTAAAATTGCAACACCCACATCCTTGACATTTCTCATCCTCCTCACTTTACTTACTTTTTGTAGCAATTATTACCTTCTAATGTTTTATATAATTCACTTATTTATTAAGTTTATTATTTGCCTCATGAACACAGAAATTATGTAATTTTTTCACAGTACATAGAAGACAATAAATATTTGTTGAATGGATGAATGGGTTGACTTATAATAATGGCATGAAAATCCTGAATATTTTGGAGAGTTATTATTGATTTCTGTCTATAAATTGATATGACATCTATATTAAGAATAATTCCTACAGGAAGGCTCTGCAGGAGGGAGACATGCTGTACTTCCTTTTTCAAAGCAATAGTTTTCTGGTAGTCTAGATGTGCTTATGTATTTTTCATCAATTGAAAACATTAAATAGATTTACTGAGTACCCAACTGTGTAAAGCACTCTATTTCCTTCTACTGAAATATAATAAAAAAGAAATTTGTGCTCCTATTAATTTTATTGGAATGTGTTCTGAATGAAACCAAATTTGCCCCTTTTTGAGTTTAACTCAATATGAGACAGTTCTATTTATCAAAGATATGTTTATAGTAGAGACCAATTAAACCTGACAGCTTATTCACAATGGTTTCTTGTGTGATAGCAGCTCAAACATATTACATTGAGAAGACAATATAATACAGAGTATAGTAACAAGAACAATTTGATTTTGGAATATTTTCTGCTTATCTATATTTTCCTTTTCATTATTGTATTTTATATTGACAGGTCTTAAAGTAGAAAAAGGTGAAAAATGCTATTTTATTTAATTTCAGGAAACATTTCAGTAGCTTGCTATTATTATAACTTACAAGTGAATGATTGGGTAAAAGTGTTAAGTTTTACCTTTAGTCCTTGAAGAGTCTTGATTAAGAGAAAAAAACAGGGAAGTATAGTCCTCAGATATTATTAACAAGTACTTAGAGAATACTTATTTATTCCAACCACTGTTCTAGTAATTTTACTAATACTAACTCATTTAATCTCTTTAACAACCCCCTGAGATAAGTACTATTATTATCTTTATTTTATAGATCAGAAATGTGAGGCACTTACCCACAGCTTAAGTAATTTGCCCAAGGATACAAAATAATTAAGCAGTGGAGCAAGGTTTGTCTAGGCAATCTGGTTCCGGAGTTTGGGTTCTTTTTTTTTTTTAAAGATTTTATTTGTTTGTTTGAGAGAGAAAAAGCCAGAGAAAGTGCACAAGCAGGGGGGAGGAGCAGAGGGAGAGGAAAAGGGAGAAGCAGGCTCCCCACTGGCAGGGACCCCGACTGGGTCTCGACATGGGGCTCCATCCCAGGACCCTGAGATCATGACCTGAGCTGAAGGCAGCCACCCAGGCGCCCTGAGAGTTTGGGTTCTTAACACTTTATACTTTGACCTCATTCCAACTATCATGCTTAGCTTTGCCTAAAAAGTATCTCCTAATTTATTCCTTTACCAGAAACTATATAAGCACCCACAGTTCTTTTCAGAAGGTTTTGAGAATTGATGGCACACTTACTAATCTGGTACATTGCAGCAGACTGGTAGTGCATTATTATTTTGGGAGATTCTCTCTGTACTGCAGAATCCTGGAGGGGAGGAACTTTGGGTCATTATAATTGTATCTGCGGCATCTATTATAGGTAACTGGTATACTGAAGAAACCCATATTCTTGGTGTAATAAATAGCATTTACACAAGGTCCTTTTCTACTTAACTAATTCATACAGTATTCAGATAGGTTAGACTGTGTTATGGTAACAAATACATCTTAAATTCTATGGACTTAAGGCCATAAATGTGTATGTCTCACTTATATAAAATCCATTGTAGATCAGGTAACCCTCTACAACTTGAAGTGAGACAATCTATAAAAATGGCCTGTATCAGGAGTAGAAAGAGCTGGATAATTTTGCTATGTAGTTTTCAAATCCAGGTCTGAAGTTCCTACATCACTTTTATCCATATTCCACTGGCCAGTCCTGAATCATATGTATGCAATCTAACTTAAAGACTGGGAAATGTAGTCATCCTGTGTGCCCACAGAGAAAAAAAAAAAACAAACTGATGATTATATGATATTATCTCTGTCAAAATTCAAATTTTTCTAAGATAGAAAATGTGAAAACCAGCTTTGCCAGGTGAATATTCAATTGTATGATCAAATTGACTCATTGATAGCTGGGCAACAAATCTGGCAGAGATTTGCAATTTTTTTCCAGTATCCATTCTTTTCTTCTTCTGCAGTAATAGAAACCCAAATTTTTAGTAGGCACATGGCTACTCTGAAAAAACTATATCATTAGCTTTCTTTGCCTCTTGATGTGGCCCTGTGACTAAGTTCTGGCTGATAGGCTATAAAGGGAAATGTTCTGTATATCAACAGAGAAGTGCTTTTAATGGGACATATGTATCGTCTCTGTTTTCTACTTACATTTGACCATGATGTTTGAAAATTAAAAAAAAAAAATGGCTGAGTCTCTAGCAACTACATTGAACCATTAGATAACATTGGGAATGGAAACCAAATGTACCAAAAGAATAAGATATAAGAAGGATGATTCCTTGGCAGATGTAGCATCTTTCTATTTCTACTATCTCCTTTCTTAACTTTCTAAACATGGGAAAAAAATAAACTTCTATTTTATTAAGCCAATCTTATGTTGTTATTCTTCAGCTACTTTCAGACAGACCTAATCATAAATGATACAACAAGCAATCAATTAGTTTAAAAAGATCAAGTATACCTTGCATATAGACCTATATGTTATAACTTATGATTTTGAGGCCTCTTATTTACTTACATTCATTGGCATTAAATTTGCACAAGACCAGAGTGTGGTCTCTGGAGTCAAATTGAATTAGATGTCAGATCTACTACTTGCTGGATAAATAGCAATGGACAAGTTCTGCAGTGTTCTTATGTTTCTTACATTTCTTTAAATAGTAATATTTCAATACACATAATAAGCTTTTATAAAGATTAAATAAGTTGACACCTTCAAGGTGCTATCCAAACTTAGTAGCTCAGAGAGAGTGGTCCTAAAATGTTACTCTTTTGTACAACAAATGGAGAAATGGCACTGACTGTTAAGATCCCATCATTGATTTAAACAACTGTTCTATTCAGAGAATAATGGGTTTTTGGCATGGATGAATGTACTAATTTTACATGGTCATTCCATGATACTAAGTTAGTAGTATTTATACTATTATCTTTAAAAGTTTGAGTGATAAATGGTACATTCCTTTATATCTCAGAATAAGAAAAATATGTATAACATTAAAGATGTCAAGGCAAAAAAGGTTAGGTTTAAATTAGACTCCTAGCAGAGAATCTGACCCTGCTAAGTGCGCATATGTGTGTGTGTGTGTGAGAGAGAGAGAGAGAGAGAGAATGAGAGAGAGAGAGAGAGATCATATATAGCAGGGCTGCTCAAAGTGTGGTCCCTAGACCAGCAACAACATTAACATAATTTAGGAAATTGTTAGAATTGCAAAATCTCTGGCACCACCTCAAATTTACCAAAAGAGCAATCTGTGTTTTAAAAAGCCTAGTGATTCCAAGTGCAGACTAAAGTTTGAGAGCCACTGATATATATTTTTAGCTAAAATACCAAGGTTAAGAAAAGATTCTTAGTTTGTGCAGATTCACTGAGTTGGTGACCTTAATGAGAATTCAAATTCAGTTCTAGCAAGACTGGATTTTTCCTGCATGAATTTTTATTGCATTTATTTGTTTTCTATTATGTCTTTCTTCATGATACCTTAACTTCATTTAAAATGTTACATGGTAAATTCTTATGAATATGTTGGTAAAAAAAAAGATGTTATAAATAATCAAATGATCTAGGTTACATGCAAACAAATAAAGAAAAATGGTACAGACTGCCCCTGATATGTGAAAGTAGAACATTCCTATACATCGTTTCATAAGGCAAAATTGAGTAATGTGCAATTATTATTAAGTTGTATGGAAAGTTTTTTGAATGCTCCAAGATCCAAAAAATCACCAGTCTTAGGCTTTCCTGATAATTTAGAGTACATCTTGCTAAAGCCTACACAAAATAAATTGAGATAAAACACAGATACTCACAGACTTATTTCAAAGATATGGCAACTTGATGACCAGAGGTTTAGTGTTGTTCCTAGGGAAGGAGCTTGGTGGTGCCATCTCAAGCTCTGTTTGTGCACTGCCTCTCTAAGGGATCACTGCAAAGCAAATGATGAAAGCTATTTTCACTTTTTGCCTATTTTCATAAAAGCAAAATCCTCTTCGTATATATTTCAATTAGCAAAAAAAAAAAAGGTACTAATGTAGGTCTTTCATAAAAGCAAATTGCATAACATGAACTTTTGAAAAGTGGGAGATACCTGTATTACTATTACCAGATCAAGACGCTTCACTTTTCCATTGGCTTGAGATCCACCCTGTATGTCACATTTTGTCAAGAGTATCCAAGAACAGCATCTCCATGGCTTGATAAAAATTAAAAAGAAAAGAGATAATAGAATAGAATAATAAAATACAGCAGTAAACAGAAATGTAACCCCTAAAACAATCATTGTTATTTATTGGGTATTCTAGAATTTAGGGTACAGAAACCTTTCTGGTCATTAGCTGTCTACCAGGATGGAGCTCAAACAAGGTCCTTTTTAATAGAGTCCCTTCAGTATATACTAGGATATATATTTTATTATTTCAGAATATAAAATTTGCTTTCCACTTGGAATATTAGTTATAGAATATACTTTCTTCATAGCTTTTCCTATTCTTTTTAAAGAGCTCCATAGATTTCCTATGGATTTACCTTTAAAATGTTTGGAAATTTTAAGTAAGCTCTATGCCCAACATGGGGTTTAAACTCACAACCCCAAGATCAAGAGTCACATGTCCACATGATTTCACTCATGTGGAATTTAAGAAAGGAAACAAATGAGCAAAGGGGAAAAAAAAGAGAGAGAGAGAGTGGCAAACCAAGAAACAGACTCTTTTAAAAAATTTTTTATTTGAATGCCAGTTAGTTAACATACAGTGTAATATTAGTTTCAGGTGTGTGATATAGTGATTCAACACTTCCATAATCACCTGGTTGTCATCACAAGTGCCCTCCTTAATCCCAATCACCTATTTAACCCCACCCACCTCTCATAACCATCAGTTTGTTCTCTATATTCAAGAGTCTATTCATATATAAGACTCTGTTTATATATACACACACACACATATACATATACATATACATATACATATACATATACATATACATATACCACATCTTCCTTATCCATTCATCAGTCAAAGGAAACTTGGACTGTTTCCATTTTGGCTATTGTAGATAATGCTGCCATAAACATTAGGTGCATGTATCCCTTTGAATTACTGGGTTTTTTTGTTTGTTTGTTTGTTTGTTTTTATTCTTTGGGTAAATACCTGGTAGTGCAATTGCCAAGGTCATAGGGTAGTTCTATTTTTAACTTTTTGAGGAAACTCCATACTGTTTTCCAGAGTGCCTACACCAGTTTGCATTCCTACCAACAGTGCAAGAGGGTTCCCCATTTGCTACATCCTCACCAATACCTGTTGTTTCTTGTGTTGTTGATTTTAGCCATTCTGACAGGTGTGAGGTGATGTCTCATTGTCATTTTGATTTGCATTTCCCTGATGATCAGTGATGTTGAACATCTTTTCATGTGTTTGTTGGCTATCTGCATGTCTTCTTTGGAAAAACGTCTGATGGTTACAAGAAGGGAGGTGGGTTGGGGGATAAGTAGGTGATGGGGATTAAGGAGGGCGCTTGTTGTGATGAGCACTGGATGATGTATGAAGTGTTGAATCATTCACTATATTGTACACGTGAAACTAATATTACACTGTATGTTAACTGACTGGAATTCAAATAAGAACTTAAAAAAAATAAAGTGTTTGGAAAGTTTGATGGAAATCTTTAAAACTTTAACAAAATAAAATGGGGAAGCAATTATAATATGTGATAAAATGTCACCAAGATTAATCTAGTTTAAAATCTTCAATTATTACATATTTTGATAGCCTCTGAAAAGTGCTTTTTTTAAATTTAAAGTCCAAGAGCAAATTTATTGGCATTTTCTCCTTTAATACTGTATTTAACCTGCACATCCCTGAATACTTCCCTCTGTGATTAACAAGGAGGTTGGGGAGTGGCAAATGGTGAAGATAAATTATACTTAGCAACCACTCCATGGCTGGCAGTTTGCTTCAGCCTTCATTCCCAAGGCACTGCTTCCTGAATGTAATTCAAGTAAACTTATCCTGCATCCACAAAGGCAAATTATTTCACATCAGTTTTTAAGTTCAGTCTAAAGAATAACAATAAACATTTTTTAAAGTAAAGATTTTAGTATGAGACAAGTGTTTTAGTATTTTCTTCTTTAAACCATGTGAGCCTGGCAGTAAATACATTAATACAACAAATTAAATATATGTTTAATCAGTTGTGATGTGGTAAAATGTGTTCAAACATTTTATAGCAATAGCTGATTTCACTGCTATAAATATATATATTTAAATATTCCAAATGGATGTATTAGATATAGTCTTTCTATACCACAGAATGATGCCCTCTGTATCTTTGAATCATTTTTCTAGCTCTTTACATTTTTGTTTTCTTATTATATATCATAGAGAAGAAATTGTTTATATGTTTATTGCCAAATAAATTTGTAAAGCAGAAACCTTCAGATTATTTCTATTCATCTATTTACTGATTAATCTTATTTACTGGCTGTATGATAACAAAATTATAATCAAATATTTAATTAATATTTTATGCTGCAATACCCAAAGTTAGTTGTGAAATCAATATAATATTTGAGATGCGACCCAGTTGCTTTTCTTTCTGCATATGAAAGAACAAGCTTGATTTATACAAAACCCAGTAAAACTTCTTATTTCTTGGAAGAAAGACATCAATATTCTTAGAACTGAGGATATTAGGGTAAACAATCTAGGCAAAGTCCTTTCCTTCATGTCACACATTCCAGTGTCAGGTGGGGGTGAGGGGGTAGTGCATAAACAGATAAATAATTGATTCTATAAATGATATAGGTTAAATAATGATAAAGTGCTATGAAGAAAATAAAAGGATCATAATATAATCCATGGTTGGTGATGAAAATCTGAAAAAAATTTAAATATCGTGATCAAGGAAGGATTTTCTAAGGAGGTGAGATGTAGTCTGTGACTTGAGTAATGAAAAGTTAGCCATGCCAATATTTTATGGAAGAGGAATAACATAAAAAAAAAAATACATGGAGAGAGGAGGGTAGAGGAGAAACAGAGGACTATCTCATACTCAGTATTGGGTGTGATAGAAATTGAACTCCCTGTATAGACTGAAGTTAGCCTGAACTCACTTCTAACCCCATCCCAGACCTTGATAATTATTAAGACAGTGGTGGCTTGAAGGGAAAACCAAGTCCCCTGACCAAGATAAAGCTGGACGGAATGTTTTAACGATGTTCTTAAAGCTATAGAACACTTCAGTCATACAACACAAACATTCAAATCAGTAGCCAGAGGAAGCAAAACTAAACTAAAATTCCACTAAGAAAATAAAATGAGACCTGACTATATAGTCAAGCTTGTTCAAGATTGAGATTTATAGATTTATTATTATATTATTATTACAGATACCATTTCTCCAATAATTAGCCAATAAATATAAGTTGATCTCTAATGCAAATATCAAGCTTTTTTTTTTTTTTTTAGAGAGAGAGAGAGAAAGAGAGAGCAGGGGAGGGGCAGAGGGAGAAGGAGAGAGTATCTTAAGTATGCTCCATGATCCACACTGAGCTGATGTGGGACTTGATCTCATGACCTTGAGATCATGACC
>NC_138371.1:68815716-68831982 GCF_054177405.1 Leptonychotes weddellii | reverse complement strand
GCCCCAGAACAGAGTAATTCTAACACCCTTTTGATGTTAAGGCAAGAATTAAAAAATGCTGAAGCATAAATATTGTGTAGAAAGACACTGTCTTTGTGAAACTACTTGTCCTTGCTATAGCTCTGTGAGACTCTATGAGGTCACACACTTGTCTGGAGCCCTGATTTTGGCAATTGCCACCCTGGGGACACCTTCAGATGTCCTGGTCTGGAGGTCATCAGGGATTATAATCGCAGCCCCACAGGACTGTTTATATTGGTGTGCTTTAAAAATGGCTGCCTAAAAATCTGGCTTCTAATCAGCCTGAAACTAGGTGCTAAATGAGATTCCTCCCCTTGGATCACTGACAGGTGTTGGCACACCCTCACAAAATGGGGTCATATCAAGAATAAGCCAGGCGATTTAGAAAATCACAAAGGTTTGAGAGACAACAAAGAGCTAGGGCAAGGTTGAACAAGAAGGATTACCTAAACTCCGCCATGCCTTCAAGACTGAGCTATAGTTTTTGGCTCTGATTCCAAAGGTAAAAGAATCAAAAGCAAAAATATACAAATGGCACTACATCAAGCAAAAGCTTCTGCACAGTGAAGGAAACCTTAATGATACAAAAAGGCAACTTACTGAATGGGAATCAGTATTTGCAAATCATATAGCCAATAGGCCATTAATATCCAAAATATATAAAGAACTCATACAACTCACTACCAACAACAATAACAACAAAAAAACCCAAACATTCCAATTAAAAAGTGAGTAGATGATCTGACTAGACATTTTCCCAAAGAAGAGACACAGAGATGACCAACAAGCATATGAAAAGATACTCTACAACACCAATCACCAGGGAAATGCAAATCAAAACCACAATGAAACATCACCTTATACCTGTCAGAATAGCTATTACCAAAAAGACAAGAAATAATAAGTGCTGATGAGGATGTAAAGGGAGCCCTCGTACGCTCTTGATAGGAATGTAAATTGGTGTAGCCACTATGGAAAACAGTATAGACATTCCTCAAACAATTAAAAATAGAGCTACTATATGAACCAGCAATTCTACTACTATTCAGAGAAAATTAAAACACTAATTTGAAAGGTTCTATACACCCCGATGTTTTTTTGAAGCAATATTTATAATAGCTTAGATATGGAAACAACTTAAGTGTCTGTTGGAATGGATGAAGAAGATGTGGTCTATATATACAATGGAATACTACTTAGCTATAAAAAAAAGAATGAAATTGTGCTATTTGTAACAACATAGATGGCTTTGAGAGTATTATGCTAAGTAAAATACGTCACACAGATTTAGAAAAATACTGCATGATTTCACTTATATGTGAAATTTAAATAAACAAAAAACAAAACAAAACCCAGATTCACAGATACTGAGAACAGAATGGTGGTTGACAGAGGGGAGGAGGGTTGGGAGTGTGTGAAATGAGTAAAGGGGATTAAGAAGTACCAACTTCCAGTTATAAAATAAATAAGTCATGGAGGATATAGTCAGTTACATTTCCAGTTATAGAATAAATAAGTTGAGGGGATAAGAGGCACAACATAGAGAATATAGGTAACGACAGCATTGTATGGTGGCAGATGGTAGATACACTTGTGTTGAGCAGAGTATAAGCAACATATAGAAGAACTGAATCACTACCTTGTACACCTGAAACTGATGTAACATTGTGTCTCAGCTATATCCAAATAGAAACAATTTCAAAAAGTAATATTGTAATAATTTTGTAAGGTGACATAACTAGACTTATTGTAGTGACTATTCACAAAGTATACAAATGTTGAATCAGTATGTTGTACATGTGAAACTAACATAATATTGTATGTCGATTATATTTCAATAAATAAAATAATTCTCAGCATAAGGCCATGCATTTCAAATATTGTATTCAGTATTAACTGGAAAGAGAGAGCATAAATCTATCGCTTTAGAAATTATCACAATGTTAGAGGGATTTGTTAAAAAAGTATTTATTTATCATTTAAGCCTTTTAACAACTCCTATGGTTAAACAATTAAAATGTATTAGATATTTAGTATATACTTAAAAATATACTACATACCATACACTGTGAAGAGAATAAATAAAACATGCATTGCTTGATTTTTTAACTGCCTAATGGACATTTTCACATGAGGTAATTTGCTTGTTAAATAGAATTCAAACTGTATTCAGCATTCACACTTTGTTGGAAATTGGGGATTCAAAGATGAGTACAACATGATTCTGTAGAACCACCTTATTGTACTGGTGTCTAGAACCAAACTTGTCATTCTATCTCTTCTAAACCTGCTTTCATTTTTATTGACCTTCCCAGCCACTCAGCTGAGACCAGAAGGTGGGTTTATCATCCCCAATAAAAAGATTCCCTTCTTGCCCAAAAACAAAAGCAAAATAAACCAAGAAACAGAAAATAATGAGCATATTAGACTATTTATAAGAATTTATTATATGATAAAGTTATGATTTCAAATCTGTCTACAAGTATTGATACTAGACATAAGAAAACACAATGAACATTTGGTAAAGTTATTCAAGTGGCAAATTACATGGTAATATGCATAATTGTGGCAGGATAAAAAGCAATAGGATATATTTTGGCATGGAGAAATCATCTTCAAAAACATAACATTTCATAGGTTTGGAGAAAAGTATTTTCTGTTTTAGTTTAATTTTTCTTTGGCTTTTTTATTGGAGTTTTTCGCAGTATTCTTACATTGTGCACCAAAATATCATTATCTCTACAGCTAGTCTTTTATATCCATGTTTATCACTTACACATCTTCCCATGTTTTTTCTTCTCTGTATTCTAATTACATGAAAGCCATGCAAACTATTTCAAATTATTTGATCCCGAGAGCTCTCTAATCCTCTGACTCCTAATGGTTGTCTATTTCAAAGACCAAAAAAATAAAAAATATAAAAAAACCCTGAAGTTTGTAATTCTAACTTCCTGGCAACCTTCTTATATCTGGGAAATGTATACATCACGGTTATGATTAATTCTCTGTATCATCAATCCTGTCTTTCACTAGTAATGACATTCTTTTAAAGAAATTTGATTATACAATTTCCCTTCCATGTTGATCTCCATCAATGATCTTTTAGATGGTGAATGAAACAACTGAAAACACTTTCAAATTTTAAAACATGCTACGTACATTGCACCCAAAATTCAAGTCTAAATAAAGAATCATGCAAATTCATTTTCATTTAAAAGAAACTCAAATTTAACTTAATAATTATGGAAGAAATGATAAATGATTGAATTAAATTAAATTCTCTTGAAATGTTAAGTAAAAGCTATGTACATGAATTGAAATGTAAAAGAAATAGTCATTTTCAACCAAGAAATAAGATACACTTTTGGTTTCCTTATTGCAGTTGAAAAAAATGCTACAAAGGGAAAAATTGCTTAACTGGAAAATTTGTGGTTAAAGTGGAATAACATCAGATTAATATTTTAAATTTAATATTATATAAATATAAAAGGTTTCAATTTAGAGTCCTTTCCTCATTTTTTTTACTAAAATCTGTTTTCTCTTTTATGTTTAATCATACTCCTTTGTCTACTAGAAGCAATACCTTATATAAAATATTTAAATACATATTTGTATACACGATATATGGATTATATGCATTTGAATATATATAACATTTTTGCCTCTGTGATTCTATTAATCATTTGCTTGATTTTTCTTTCCACATCACAGTTTTGTTATTACATGGACATACCAAATATATATATATATGTACCTATATATACAAACACAGAAAAGATAATGCTATAAAAATCATGGAATTCATGATAATTTGCTAACTTTAACCCACTATAAAATATATTTTACTGCAGAGAATACAGGGTCGATTCTTAAACCAACTTGTAAAATGATGGTATTTTCTTTATACCTGAGAAATAATTTTCTTAAATTTGGTAGTTTTCAAATGATCCTTATACTACAAGGACTGTAAAGGAGTTCACTACAAGCCAGGCATTTCAGTCTGTAAGGGGTCCCTGGGAGCCAAGAAATCACATTCATTTGCAGGATTATTTTGAGTGCAGAATTTCTTAATTACTTTTAGACACCTCAGAATTGAACCCTAATTCCGCCTAAAACTTTTGCTGCGATGATTGTCATGCTGCTGAGGTTATTCCTAAAACTGCTGTGTGTGACCATGTTCCACATTTACCTTCAAGTTTAAGCAAATTATGAAAAGCAGGCCTGTCAAAGCTGTCATAGCTGAATATCGTCATCATCACATAACTGTTTGGACTTAAGAAAAAAGTTCAAACTGTGAAGGGTTTTGGAAGCAGATGGTTGAAGAAGATAGTCTGGAGGGATTTTCCAGGTTTCTCTCTTTAAAATATCATGCCATGGCTCCAATGTCATTTCTGCTAAAATGGCAGATAAAGAAATTTAGGCTCAGAAAAGAACACCTGCTTGTCTAAGTTCGCTGAGGTAGTGGCGGAGTTGAGGCTTGGACCCAATTTTCAGTGGCTCCAAATTGCACTTCTGCATGCACGGATGCCTTCTTGCATATCACAATTTGTTCTTAGGACACATATTTTATGGTTTTAACTCCTGTTGACAACATGTAAAGGCCTTAATTCCTCAGGCACTTGCCTTTTTTGACTGTCCTTCCAGATACAGACGAAGAGATGGGTCAAACTGGCAACTCAGACGGCTAATCATACAACACATAAAGTCTCCATAGGAGTCAGAAAGTTCCTCGCACTTCTCAGTTTTTATACAGGTGTGGAATAACTTGGTTTCGGAATCCATATAGAAGATGACCAGGGCATTAGCTTTGCTCTGCCAACTTCATAAGTTTAGCGAGACTCCAGAGGTACAGAGAACTTGCAAGAGAAGACATAATTCTTACAAAAGATTCGTTAATGAAGTTAGTTACAGAAAAAGTTTAGAGGTACAACATGTTAACTTCTAACTCTGAATAATCCTGCCAAAAAGTTACCATAAAACACAACTAGGCATCTAGAGTTTGTATCTTAAAATAGTTAAACCTGCAGCCATTTCATTTAAGTTGGAACATTTGCTAATATTATATATATATATATATATATATATATATATATATATAATATTAGCAAAATAGGGTTCATAGGAAGTACCAAAATAGCAGTATTTACTGAATGAAAGTGTTGGTATCAAACAGTAATCTGAAAATGCTTGTTTAACCTTCAAATAATATACATATATATTTTAATTTATTCATTTCAGAGAGAGAGAGAGCATGTGCACAGGGTCAGGGGGTGGGGGCAGAGGGAGAGGGAGAGAAAGAATCTCAGAGAAACTTCACTAAGCAGGGAGCCCAACTCAGGGCTTGAACTTACGGCCCTGAGATCAAGACCTGAGCCAAAATCAAGAGTCCGATGCCTAACTAACTGATAATTGAGCCCCCCAAACAATATACTGTTTTAAATTAAAGCTGGCCCATGGCTATAGCCCAGAAAGAACCAAAAAAAGGCATTTTCAAGAAGCAGGTAGCTGTATCAGTCATATTTGCAGAGCAATGCAAGAAATTTGTACTCCCTAAGTTTCCTGCATAGCTAGTATCTATGTAGAAGTGAACTGGAACAGATGTGTAGAGTTTCCTTATTTCACTTGACTAAGAATTTGCTTTGAACCATTATATAGAGGATCTGATTCCTTTGCAGTTATAATAGGTGAGCCACTACTAAATGGACCCTAAAGTGTGCATCAATAATAACCAGGAAAAAATAAACAAATTGCACAGAATTAGGGTGCTGAAAACCAAACCTAGACCAGATCCAGATCGGGGGACAATTCTGTTAATTGCTTGAGACAAAGGATTTCATCAATATAAGAAGGATGAGAGGTTAAAAACAAACCTCACAATTTCACTGTATGTACCTCTAGAAATTATTTAAGACATTTACATGACTAAGTACAATATCTCCCACCATATAGCAAAATGTACTTACCTTGGTCAATAATCTTTGTAAGCTGCATGATGTACAGGGTGAGCTGAATCATTCTCAGTTTTTGTTGTTACGCCTGTAGCAAGTACTGAGTAAAGAGTTTTGTCAGGTGTTATTTCGAAAGGTTCTTGAACAACTGTGTATGTAATTGTACATACATTTAAGATTGTGGTTTCCAGGGCAGGTAGACCAGGTAAACTAGACCTTTTACTCAATAGTGCTTTTGAAGAAGGCATCTGTGCACCAGCTTTTATTGTGACTTGAATTACAAAAGAAATCTTGAGTGCTGGATTGAAAGATATCCAGACAAGGAAAGATAAAACACCCTAGTTATTTCAAACATAGGGAATATGATGCAAGGAATTGAATTATATATGTGATGGAAGAGTCGAAAAACCAGTGAAGGAACCTAAGGAGTAATAAATAGCAGGAACCAGACACCACTCCTATGGCTGAAGGAAAACAGGTGGAAATCATGTTATAAAATCTGGAAGCCAGAGTCATGCTAGATGATCTAGAATCACGGCTGAGACAGCCACACGGGTGCCCTGACCATGGAGAGAGAAACAGCCGGCAGGAGCTGGAGCCACTGAGGAGACCCAGATACCTGTGACAACATTAGTGGCAGAGCAAGAAAGGAGATGTGCCTTGGCTTCTCTCTTCCTCCCGGTTTCTAATATTCTACCAGTGCCTCCTGGAGCTAAAACAAACTAACCCTAAGTCCGTTGGCAAAAGAGGCTGCCTGCCTGAATGTCGTTCTGTGAGATCACAGAGCAGAGCCAAAGACTAAGGATCGATGTGAGAGCAATAGGCAAATGGCTGCCTCAGTTGTAACCTTACAAAAGGATGTGTCAAAAATACTTTCAATGTTCGATTTATCAATTATTGGTCTGTTCCATCAGTAATGGATTGAATTTTATCTTGTGCTCATAGCTGTTAACGAACAGTTGTGTCTTTCTTATCCTGAACTTTGAATATGTTGAAATCCCCAGAAATTGCCTGTTGACTGATGACTCTTGAGCACCATACATTTTTAAGGACAATTTTTTCCTTGTAAAAGTTATTTACAGACAGATTACATATATAATTGCCTATAGACCGGCAAAAGCGTGGTACATAGGGCCTGGTTTACAGATACTTTCAAATTCCCCTGTCTTATAATTTTGGATTCAAGTTCAACCACACTGAAGAAATGCCAGTTGCCAGATTTTTCTTAGACAGTGGGGATACTGAGTTTCAGCTTTCAAGGAATTCAGTGAAGAATTAGGTTTTTTGTTAAATACTGGCTCTCATTTTGATAGGTGATATTTAAAAATAGGAACAAGTAGTTCAATGCAAGTTTTTTAGAGGAGGCAATGCTTGAGTTGAGGCTTCAGGAATGAGTGGAGTAGAAGAAATCATATTTCAGAGATACGTGGTAATGCGATTTCCATTTGGTATTTTGTAGTTTATTTATTTTTACATTATCTCTTTAGCAAATGCTTACTCTCCAAATAGTAAACTTGTAGAATAACAAGTTAGTACCTGTAAGAAAAAAGAAAAAGAAAGACTCCATTAATCCTACTAATTAGAAACATTTCAATATGTATCTTTCCAGATATTTTATGCCTTAGATGCATATAACAATTTGCTTTATAAAAAACAGAATAATTCTTATAAATGAAAAATAAATCATGCATTTTTTAAATTATGCATTTTGTATCATTGTTGTTTTCAAGTAAAAATATATTATGAATTTATTTGTCTGGCAATACTTATAGGCTCTGTTTCTTCAATTGTAGGGAATGATATGTCATGGCATACTTTCTAAAACCAATCACATTTTGTTAGATATTTTGGTCACTTCTAAATATTCAGTATTATGAGCGATGCTACAATAACTTTCTCTATTTCTGTTGAAACACATAATTAACTATATGCTTAGGATAAATGTCTAGAAGAATAAAATACATACACTCATATTAAAGACATTTTATACATATTGTCTAAAGAAAATCTTCCTAATTTATAGACTTGTATAAAGTGATTTAGAAGTTAGGAAAGAGGGTGATTGTTTTATTATACACATCAAAACTAGGTAGGATAGCTATTGATATGTTTTATTATAAAAGAGTAATTTTCAAATTTTCTTAAGCAAATATAGTCAAATTTTATTTTTAAAAATGACACCTGGTTGGAAAATTGGAACGGTGATTTTTTTTCAAGCAAAACATCCTTTTAAAATCTGCACTGTTCATGATTGTTTATACCCAGTTTACCAATGCTGAACACTTTTATTACAAAAGATTTGCTGCTGTATATTTAAACAAAAGATTTGTAAGACTTCCTACCATAGCTTATATAAAAAAAGAAATTGTCAGATATTGGCATTATGGGGAGAAATCATTGTAAGATTAAGCAAGTTGATGTGAGATTGTGGAAAGGGATCAAGAAAATTTAACTCAATATTTCCGTTGTAATAACAGACCAGGGCTATCAGTTACTTACGAATTTTTTTCAAACTACATTTGCCTCTACAATCCTGCCCATTCCTCCCCCAAAGCATCCCAGAGCATTCTGCTTGTTCCTTCCTTCTTTCCTTCCTTTCTTTCTTCCTTCCTTCCTCCCTGCCTGCTTCCTGCCTTATTTTTTCTTTTAATTAAAACTCAATTCATATCATGTTTTCAGTACTCAGAAGGAAATTTAAATAGCCCATAATCTCACCATCCAGGTAATCTTAATGATTAATTTTAAGTAAAATGAACGCAATAATCTGCCGAAAATGTCAGTATAAAATGGTACAAAATGAGAAGCAAATATTTCTGTCCTTTTCTTTGACTCTATTTTTTAAAATTATTCACCAACAGTTTTTCTTCTGCATCTTTCCAGAAAAATAATATACATGCACCAGCATATATGTAAGAATAATATCTCTATTTTTATATTTAGCAATAGGTGGATATGCATATCCTATTTTTTAAACTCAGAATAAATCATACAATGTGCACTGTTCTAAGCTTTTAGAGAGCATTGCATAATCAGATATATCTACACGTTCTTTTTATTAATGCCAAATTATTCTGTTGTATGGACATGTACCATAATTTAAGTGTATCAAGGGATATTTAGGGATGAATTCTGATATACCTAACATCTCATTGAGAACAGCTTTAGTCTAGTTGAGAAAAGAAGGACAAAATATAGGACGGTAAATAACACGTAGAAAATAAAATTTATGAGTTGTTTGAAAGTGAGGTTATCTTATTTAAAAAGGGAGCTCCAGCGCCTTTAATTTTGAGTTTAATAAATACTGTGATTTTGCCTCAAATTCTGATGAATAATTTTCTTAGTAAAATTCAGATCTCTACATGATCCTCATAAGAAAAGTATGTCTTCAAAGTGTCTATATACTTATCTAATATCTTTGTCTTATATAAAACATAGTAATTGTTATTATGTACAATTTTGGATCTCATAAGGCAAAACAGGACTCACTTTGTGGTCTGACTGTTTTCAAATCGAGAAAGTGAACTCCTCTCAGTGTTGAAATCTAAGCAAGTAGGCTAACGGATAGACTTGAAAGTGTGCTCTAAAACAGATATTTAACTATTTGAAACTGTTTTCATACCATCGCCTAGGTAAGATTCTTACCTTACTTTTCTGTTACAAGATTGAAATTTAGATGCAAACCAGACTATGGATACTGTAGCTCTAACTTTTCTAGCACCCTAAGTACCCCATGCCTTGCATTTTTAAAGACCAATTTCATTTGCTATTTCTTGGCATTAAGAAATATAGTAAAACAGCATCCCCAGTCACATTACTTGTTCTGTTATGAATTCTGTTTGCAATTCCACTACTGCATTCAATATGTGCATTTACATTTAAGTTAACATCTAGAGTTGGATAAGATGATTTGGAACATTTTACATTTAGTGCTAAAGAGAAGACATTTGATATTTATTCGCACTCTGCTCACCACCAGCAATTTCCAGATCTAAAATCACATTACATTCTGTTTCACATATAGTGGCATTTCCTAAGTGTCCTGCCATCATACTTTACTATTATTAAACCAATAACACTGGGTTATAATCTCTCGAGAGGTCCAGAAGGGGGAATCTAAAAGGAAAAAAAAAAAAAGACCAAGAGCTTATAATATAGATGTAAATTAAATTATTACAGACATTTTTGTATAATTCTTCCTTAGTATTTAAAAATTTAGAAATAACAATATGATTCTCTACATATGCTCAGCCAGGGTCGGTGTCTTCACAGAAATGTCACCAGCACATTAAATAAAATTCTATTTTTTTGCATGACTAGGATATACCTGCCCAAGGACCTTGTTGTTTTAGAACAAAGTTAAGTAAGACAATTTTACTGTATGTTTGTAGAGCTAATAGAATGATTTGAACAAGTTTTAAGTGTTTAAACCCCCTAAATAAGGTTTTGTGTATACTGAGAAAATAAATTCTCGATCCTAAGACTTCTGTGAAAAATACCACGTGAAAAAAAATGCTGCCCCTAAGTATGTATTGTACACAAATCAGAGGCAGGAAAAATGATAAACAACAAACAAAAAGCAGCACTTGTGTCCTAATAGTAGGAGCAAAGCAGACAGAACGTAATTAATAGCCACAGTAGTTACTAGCTAGACATTAAAATCTTCCAAGTGTTAAGTCTGCATATCTTGTGTAGTTATTTGCTTTAGAACATTCTTATAACTTAATAGTGCTTTATGTTTTCGATTAGAGAATTAGTAAATTTTAATACTGCTCAAATAAATTCCTATTATCTCACTTTAAATGCATCTACTTTATATTTTTTTAATACTCATTCTTTCTGCCCCATAAGCATCTACTCTAATATTTTGACAAAAACCCTTAGATATGTACCCAACCTTGTAAAATATATAGTGCTTCTTTGTGCTTTACAGTTACAGAAATTTCACTCTGTTTCTAACTTTATGCATGCACACTCTGTTTTGAGGATCTACTAATATGGCTTAACATTCATTTTGTCTATTTCTCTAATTGTTGCACATTATTCCATATTATACTTATGGCATGTATTTCTCTAGTGATGAACATCTGAGTTGCTTACACCTTCCCACTAAAACAAATAACGCTTTGGTGACTGTCCTTGTTCATAGTCCCTTATGGACTCATGCTAAAATCTCTCTGGGATATATATCCAGAGGTAGGGACCAGGAGCTACATAATAAACATACAGTTAATTTCATTAATTAGCACCAGATTTTATTCCAGAGTATCTGTACCTATTTGCTCTAGTCGTATATAGTACACCTTCACATATATTTGCATTGCCATTATTTTTAATTCTTTCCAATCTTACTGTTTACAGACACATTCGTTGTTATTTTAATTTGCAGTTTTTTGTTTAACAGTGAGTCTGAGCATCACATTTTTAAATTTTAATTCATGCAGGCTTTCCATTCTAGGAGACAGTGATTTATAAACTTTGTCCCATTTTTAAAAATTACTTTTCCTCTCTTTTTCTTATTAATGTGCAATAATCATTTATAGATTTTAGGCATTGTTTTGTGGGATTTTGACATGAAAGTATCTCATAATTTATATTTATTTATTAATTTTGACATTAGGTTCTTCTAAGTACAAACCTTAAATATGATTGTAGTCAAAATTTTATGGTTTGAACTCTTTGGTTCTTACTTAAAAATTATTTCTCCAATTCTAGGTCACTACCATAGGCCCCTATGTTGCTTCTATTCATGTTATAGCTTCACCTTTCACATATAGGTGTTAATCCAAAGTAAGGAGGTAACAATTTGTTTTCCCAAAAAAGTGAATCAATTTTCTCAAGTTTATCTGTTAAACACTATTTCCCATCATTTTGTGGGGTACTAAGTTCACCATATATTAAATACTTTGGTATACTTTTGAGCTCTTTATTTTGTTAGAATTCCCCACTTTACATGTACTGTTTTTTTTAAGAGTTTTATAGTATGGCTTACTATCTGGTAGGGTAAATGTTCTAACTTGATTTGGCTGCTGTTTATTTTATTTCACATAATCTATATAAATGCAGATAATTTTAACCATGATTACATGAGTTTATAAATTTATTTGTTGAGAAATAACATCTTTAGTATATCATGTTGTTTTATCTGTAAGCATAGTAAACATCTTCATTTATTCACTTCTACTTTTTCTTTTAGAGAGGGAGCGGGGAGGAACAGAGGGAGAGGAAGATAGAATCTTAAGCAGACTCCATGGCCAGTGCAGAGCACCACACAGAGCTTGATCTCACAACCCTGAGATCATGACCTGAGCCGAAATCAAGAGTCAGATGCTTAGCCGACTGAGCCACCTAGGCACCCCATATTCACTTGTACTTTTATTTCCTTTAATAGAATTTTTAAATTTTTTTGTGTAACATTTCTGTACATTTATTTACTTTATAATGTATATTGCTAGAGAAACATGGTATTTTATTTCTCATACTTTCTGGTTGTTTTTCCCAGTAGAAAGGAATATTACTGAATTATATGTATTGGTTCTATAAGTGTTTCTATTGGTTTTCTTTTTTTATTTTATTTTATCTATTTATTAGAGAGAGAGAACAAGAGAGAAAGCACGAGCAGGGAGAGGGGAAGGAGAAGCAAACTCCATGTTGTGCAGGGAGCTCTCAACCTGGGGTTCGATCCCAGGACTGCGGGATCATGGTCTGAGCCAAAGGCAGAAGCTTAACTGACTGAGCCACCCAGGCACCCCTCTTTGGTTTTCTAAAACAGTAATTATATTATCTGCAAAAAATCAGGCTTCTATTTCTTTCCTTCCAATTTGTATACTTTCTACTCCATTTTCTTAGCTTTAGTGTTTTCTGAGACCAATACCATATAAACTGTGAAAGTAATACTAGGTTTTTCTGTCTTGTTTCTGATCAGGAATATATCTAAATTTTCATATAAAGATTGGTATCCATGTTTTCCACAGATTATTAAAACTCTTTTTCATGTGATGAAAAATTCTATGTAATACCTGATTGTATTTTTATCATATGTAGATATAAAATATCATATCATTTACCAATATTTATTAAGTGCTTCTATATCTGTTGATTAAAAACATGTGATTGGAAAAAACCTAGATGACCTTGGATATGCCAATGACTTTTTAGATACAACACTGAATGCATGATCCATAAAAGAAATAATAGATAAATTTGACTTATTTAAAACTTATTGAAAACTTCAGGCACCTGGGTGGCTCAGTTGGTTAAGTGCTTGCCTTCAGCTCTGGTCATGATCTCAGGGTCCTGGGATCGAGTCCCTCATCGGGCTCCTTGCTTAGCCAGGAGTCCGCTTCTCTCTCTCCCACTCCTCCTCCCCCCTGCTCATGCTCTCTCTTTCTCTCAAATAAATAAATTTTTAGAAATCTTAAATAAAGTTAAAAAAATAAAATAAAATTGAAAACTTCTATTCTATGAAAGACAATGTTAAGAGAATAAGACAAGCCAAAGAATAGGAGAATATATTTGTAGAAGACATCTGATAAAGGACTGTTACACAAAACATGGGAGGACCCTTAAAACTCAACAATAAGAGGGGTTCCTGGGTGGCTCAATCAGTTAAGCGCCTGACTTGTGATTTTGGCTCATGTCATGATCTCAGGGTCATGCGATCTAGCCCTACGTCAGGCTCCTTGCTCCTGCTCAGTGGGGAGTCTGCTTGAGTTTCTCTCCCTCTGCCTCTGCCCTTCCCCCCCCCTTGTGTCTGTGTGCATGTGCACTCTCTCTCAAATAGATAAATAAATCTTAAAAAAAAAGAAAACCCTCAATAATAAGAAAAAAAATCTCAATTAAAAAAATGGACAAAAGACCTTAATAAATACCATACTAATGAAGATATATAAATGGCAAGGAAGCATATGAAAGACCCACTACATCATATATCATCAGGGAAATGCAAAAAAACAAAAACAAAATGAAAAACACAGAACAATGAGATACCACTTTACACCTATTAGGATGTCCAAAATTCAAAACATTAACAACATCAAATGTAAGGAACTCTTTTTCATTGCTGGTGGGAATGCAAAATGGGAGAGTTACATTGGAAGACAATTAGTGGCTTCTTGTAAAACTGAATACGCTCTTATCAAATCCAGCAATCATGCTCCCAGGCATTTACCTAAAGGAGCTGGACTTATGTCCATACAAAAGTCTACTCACAAATGCTTACAGCAGCTTTACTTATAATTGCCAAAACTTGGAAGCAACCAATATGTGTTTCAGTAGGTGAATGGATAAACTGTGGTATATCCAGACAATGGAATATTATTCAGTGCTAAAAAGAAAAGAACTATAAAACTATGAAAAGACATAAAGGTAACTTAAATGTATATTACTAAGTGAAAAATCAATCTACAAAGGCTGCATACTGTATCATTCTAACTATATCATATCTGGAAAAGGCAAAACTATGGAGACAGTAAAATGATCAATGGCTGCCAGTGGTTGGATGGGAGGAGAAAGAATAAATAGGAGGAGCACTGAGGATTCTTAGGGTAGCATATTTTTAAAGTAGAGGATTTTCTATACTTTAAAAATCCTTTGTATGATACCATAATGATGCATACATGTGGCTATACATTTGTCTAAACCCGTAGAATATTCAACACCTAGAGGAAACCCTAAGGTAATCTTGGACTTTGGGTGATTACAATTTGTCAATGTAAGTTAATCAACTGTAACAAAAATACCACTGCAGTGGGGGGTGCTGATAATGGGGGAGGCTTTGCTTGTGTGTGGGCAAGGAGCATATGGAAAATCTCTGTGCCTTCCCTTCAATTTGCTGTACACCTTAAAGTGCTCTAAAAAAATAACAAAAAATGCCCATGTGATTTAGTTCTCCTTTAGTACATCCACTAACATATTGAAGCAAGCTACAAAACTTCTTTGATATTCATTTTTATATTCTTGAAATAAAACATTATTTTATGTCAGTGTCAATGAGGATGTGTTGTTATTTTTGTCAGGTTTATGAAGGCCTAATTTCAAAATAATAATAGTGACCCTGCCCTTTTTAGTGTGAAGTTCTGAGATTTGACAAAAGGATATAGTCTTATCACCACCATCACAGTCAAGACACAGAAGAAATCTATGGTTGCAAAATATTCTCTTATGCCCTTTCATACTCTGCCCTCATACCCAAGCCTCTGTCACTGTAGCCACTGATCAGTTTTGTATCACTAAGGTTTTGCCTTTTCTAGAGTGTGATACAAATGGAATCAAAGTATGTATCATTTTGAGTTCTGCTTCTTTCACTTAGCATAATGCATCTGTGATTCATCCATGTGTTTCATGGTTTGTTCAGTGTTATTGAGGAGTAGTATTTCAATGTCCAGATGCAATGCAGTTTGTTTACACATTCACCATTATATTCGATTTGTACTCACCAGAAATAATATATATATATATAATATATATATATTATATATATATATTTTTTGTATGTGAAGTGTGTGTGAATAAAGTCACTATAAACTTTCATGTGCAGGTTTTTATGTTAGCATTAAGTTTTCATTTCTTTTGGTTAATTACCAAAGAATGAGGTTACATTTATGTTTAAATTTATAAGAAACAGACAAGATATTTTCCAAATTGTCTGTACCATTTTGTACTCTTGTCAGTAATGTATGAGAGTTCCTGCTGCTCATCATCTTCTCCAGTACTTCTGGTAACTCCAGACTTATTTTTTAAATGTTAGCCATTTTAATGGGTATGTAGTGATAACTTGTTGGATTCATTTAGAATTTCCCTAATGATTGACAATGTTCAGTGTCTTTTCATGCTCTTATTTGTCATCTGTATATCTTTCTTGGTGAAATATTTTTTTTTTTAAAGATTTATTTATTTGACAGAGAGAGACACAGAGAGAGGGGGAACACAAGCAGGGGGAGTGGGAGAGGGAGAAGCAGGCTTCCCGTGGAGCGGAGAGCCCGATGCGGGGCTTGATCCCAGGACCCTAACTGACTGAGCCACCCGGGCGCCCCGGTGAAATATTTTTTCAAACATTTTGTTCATTTCTTAAATTGTGTTCTTTGGTTTTTTATTATTGAGTTTTGAGTGTTCTTTATATATTGTAGATCCAAGTCCTTTATCAGATACCTGTTTTGCAATTATTTTTATCACAGTCAATAGCTTGTCTTTCAAAAAAGTAGAGGTTTCTAATTTTTGTGCAGTTCTATTATATTTTTATTTTATAAATTTTTCTTTTGGTATTATAGCTAAATAATTTATATTGGCATTTCATTCATAA
>NC_138371.1:68785734-68815216 GCF_054177405.1 Leptonychotes weddellii | reverse complement strand
AGGTCTATGATACATTTGAACTAATTTTTATAGTTGGAGTGTGGTTTGACCAAGGTTCCTTTTTTTATAGTCTTTTTTTTTCCTCCCCATGTGGATACTCAACTATCCCAGCATCATTTGTTGAAAAAACTGGCTTTTCTTTTTTGAACTTACTTTGCACCTTCGTTGAAATCAATTGATATATGTGTCAGTTTATTCTCCTGTTGTTGGGTGGAGTGTTTTTAAAATGTCAATTAGATTAAGTTGTTTGATATAGTTGTTCAGGTCTTCTATTTCCTAACTGATTTTCTGTCACCTTGTTCAATTGATTAATGAAAGAGAAGTGTCAAAGTCTTCAGCTATAACTGTGGATTTTTCTATCCACAGGTTCTTTTAGTACTATCACTTTTGCTTCATGTATTTTGAATCTCTGTCTTCGAGTGCACAGACATTTAGAATTGCATATCTATTTGGTAAATTGATTCCTTTATCTTATGTAATGTCTTTTTTATCCTTGGTAATATTCCTTATTCTGAAGTCATTTTGTCTACTATTAATATAGTTACTCCAGCTTTCTTAAAATTAGAGTTTGCATGGTATATCTTCTTTCTAGCCTTTTACTTGCAGGCAGCATATAAAAACATCTTTTTCTTATCCAATCTGACAATCTCTGTATTTTAATTGATGTGTTCAGATCTTTAACATTTAATATAATTGTCAGTGTGGTTGTATACCATTGTATTAGTTATTTTCTATGTATGGTCTCTGAGTTTTGTTTCTTTATTCATTTTGTCTTACTTCTGTATTAAGAATTTTTTTAAACTTTCATTTTATCTTCACTGTGTAGTTACCTGTTTTTTTTTTTTTTTTTTAATGTTTTCACTAGTTATCCTACAGTTTGCAGCTGTGGCCCCAATCTGATCACTGCCTGTATTGGTATGGCCCCAAGCTAAGGATGTTTTAAAAGTTTTTAAAGGATTTTAAAACAAATCAAATAAAATCAAAATAAGTCAAAACAAACAAAAATAAAGAATATGAGATAGACATTGCATATGGTACACAAAGGCTAAAATATTTACTATTTAGCCCTTTATGAAATGTGTTTGCTGGCACCTGGTTTACTATGTCCATCTTCAATTAATCACAGTCTGCCTTTGTATGGTATGATACCACTTCATGTGTAGCATAAGAACTCAGGAAAGATACACTTCTATGTCTTCCCTCCCATCTTTTGTGCTATATTTGTCATACACTATTCTTTTAAAAATGTCATAAACATAAAATGCATTAATACTATTTTCCTTTGGTCAATTATCTTTTACAGCAAATAAAAAAAAGTTTAAATGTATTTCACAATATTCTTTATTTTGACAATTTCTTGAAACCTTCATTTCTTTGTGTAGATTCAATTTTCTGTCTGGTCTCATATTCCTTCTGCTTAGAGATTTTATTTTAATACTTTTAGTACAGATCTTTTCCTAATAAATTCTCTGAGTTTTTGTTTAATTTTTAAAATTTCTTTGTCCTTTTTCAAAGGTACTCCTACTGGGTTTTGAATTATGGATCAATAGATTTTTATTTTTTCTTTCAGTCCTTTAAAGATGAACAGTTATCTTCTATCTTACATAGTTTCTGATGCAAAATCTGCACTACATCTTATTTTCCTCCTGTCCATTTAATGAGTTTGTTTTCCTTTAATTTACTTCAAGATTTTCTTTATACTTGTTTTCAGTAGATTGTATGTGATATATGTGTGTTACAGTATTTACCTTGTTTGGCATTTTCTGAGTTTCTTAAATATGTGGTTTACTTTGTTTCATTATTTTTGGAATATCCTCAGCTGCATCTTTTCAAATATTTTTTTCACTCCCCTATTCTCTTTCTTTTCTTCTCAGATTCTAATTATGCATATGTTAGGCTGTTTGATATTGTCCTACAACTCTTGGTTGCTCTATTTTTTGTTGTTGTTTTTGTTTGTTTATTTATTTAATTACTAATTTTCCTCTTAGTATTCCAATTTGGATAATGTCTTTCAACCCATCTTCATGTTCACTGATTATTTCTTCAACTCAGTTGAATCTGCAGATGAGTTTTTCTAGGGCATTTTTAATCTTTGTTATAGTGTCCTTTACTTCTAGTATTTTCATTAAATACTTTCATATTTCCATTCAACTTTCCCTGTAGTTTTCATCTGTCTGCTAAAATTATTCATGGAGAGTTTCACAGAGTAATAATAGTGACTTTGAATGATCTGTCTCATGGTTTCAAATTATGTACTGTTTATTAATCTTTTTCTGTTGATTATTTCATCCCTTGACAATGTGTTATTTCTTCCTTTTATATGTTTCACAAATTTTAGTTGATTGTTGCATGAAGTGTGCAAAACCTTAAAGCCTGAATGTTATTTTTTTAAGCCTAGAGATACTCAATCTTTTTCTCTTACACCATTAGTTTGAAGGGTAGGGTTGGTCTAGTCAGGAGATGGACTGGATATGGCTTTTGTTGATGCTATGCATTACCTTCTGTGCACCATCATCTTCTAATTCTCCTGAGTTCATTTTGTGCTTAGAGGGAGGGCTAATTTATTTGAGGCTTTATCATAGTGTTCTTGCTCCACTTTAGGCTTTTGGTCCTCTTTCTGCACCTATGCCTTGGAGAGGGTTTATCCCCCAAATCTCACCTCTCTTCCTCTTGCTGTTGTTTGTTAATCAGTCCTTGCTAATGTGCCGACGACCCTTCCTCCTATTACTACTGGTGTGAGCTAACTTCAGTTCTAAACAGACTGTGTGTTTCTGCATCCCAGAGGTGTGGTTTTCTCAGTTATCTTGCTCCTCTCCAGGTAATAGGAGACCACTAATTGTCTGAGCTCAGGACATTATTCTGGAATGGTGGCAATGGAGATGTGAGGAATAGCATGAATTTGAGATATATTTAAGGGATAACATCAATAAGACTTAGTGAATTACTGAATATAGAGGATGTGGATATAGAAGTTTAAAGAATATTTTTTTAAGAAAATCAAAAAAGTGCCTACACATTTTGGAAAGATATTTCATATTGGTTATGTGGTAGTCTAATAGATTTTTCTTGACCAGTACTTACGCACTTTTGTGCTACAAGTTAAGCATTTATCACTACCATACTTTTTGGCACGTGTTGAATAAAGGTCAAATCCTTTCTTTGCTCATGGACATAATTTAGCTCCTAGTCTTACATTCTTTAATTTTATATATTTATTTCAGAGTAAATTTAATTGGTTAGATATGCACTTTCTTGGTTACAATCACAAACTTAACGTCTCCCTAAAATTACTACTTTATTACAATCAGTTATATTCCATGTACAGATTAAGGTAGGGGTGAGGTATGCCAGAACACTTTTTTCCCTAAATTTATGCCTTGAGGATAAATGTAATCAGTTTGAATTTTAAGAAAAATGTGTGTCACCTCCATGATCAGCCCACACTATCAAAGATGCCATGATTCTGGGATATCTTAAGAGCAGAATCACATTTAAAAACCAAATTCCCTAATATTCCTGGATCTGTGGTTTGGCATCTAGCATTAATTTGGGAAATTATCCACCATTATTACTTCAGATATTGTTCTGTTACTTATTTCTCCTTCTGATATCCCCATTATGCATATGTTATACCTTTTGTAGTGGTCCTACAAAATGTGGCTGTTTTGTTTTGTTTTGTCTTATTTTTTCCTATTAAAAGATTTTTTTCTCTCTTTACTTTTTAGGTTTGGAAGTTCCTATTATCATATCTTCAAGTTCAGAGATTCTCTTCTCAGTCATATCTAGTCTGCTAATAAATCCATCAAAGCATTTTTCATTTCTGTAGTGTTTTTGATCTCTAGCATTTGTTTTTTTATTCTTTCTTAGAATTTTCATCTATCTGTTCTTAAGAGTTATCTATGTTTCTCATTTTCACTCTTACCATATTAATTGTAGTTTAAAAAATTTTCTGGTCTAGTTTTAACATACCTACTATATCTGAATCTGATTCTGATGTTTGTTCAGTCTCTTCAAATTGTGTTTTTTCATCTTTTAATATGCCTTATCATTTTTGTTGAAAAATGGACATGGTGTACTCGGTAAAAAGAACTGTAATAAATAGACTTTAGTAATATAGTGGGGAGGTGTTGGGGGAAAGGAAGCGTCCTCTAGTTTTATGATTAGGTCTCAGTCTTTGGTGAGTCTATGCCCTTGGACTATGAACGTCAACAGTGCATCTCAGTTTTGCTTTGTCCTTTGCCCTCCATGCCCCTTAGGTGGGAAGAGTGTAGCTAGAGGGCTCTAGAGTTTGGTATTTCTCTTTCCCTAAATCAGTTAGGCTCTGATAAAATCCCAACAGGTAAGCCTCATAGCAAAGTAGTTTCTCTTGAAAGCAGGTCTTTTTAAGAACAGAATGCTCTAGCATATTTCAAAATAGTTCCTTTTCCCATTCTCCTGCTGTAAGTACAAGAGGATTTTTCTCTAATATTCACTGTAAGAATATGGTAGAGCCTTTGCAGGTAAAGTTCACAAAAGTGTGGGGAACCCTCTCTGACTGGATTTCCCTAGAGATTTTCACTCTCAGAGTTGTCTACATTGAGCCTTCAGCAATTGGTCAATTAGGTTAGGTTTTCTACCCCTGAACTGGTTCCCACAGAGATTTTTTGTTTGTGGGTTTCTGCTTTGGTAGTTTGGTTCTCTATTAACCTGTTTGTCTCTCCAATATTTGGTATAGTGGTTTGCCTTGTGACCTCACTTCTCTGAACAGATCTAGAAAGAGTTTTTGATTTTTCAGTTAGTTCAGTTTTATACATGTTAGGACAGAGTGGTGACTTGTAAGCTCCTTCCATGCTGCATCAGAAACAGGAAATTGACAAAGGGTACTTCATCCTTGAATAACTCAACAAACATTCTGAACTGGATGGTTTAGATATTGTCTAGGAAGGGGAGATTTGGTGAGAATAAAATTTAACTCTAAGGAAAAATCTTTAAAATCTTAATACTAATAAATAAAGTATCTGAAATGAAAAAAAAAAGTCAACTGAAAAGGCTTAGTAGTAGATTAAAACAGTCAATAAAAGTTATTTAAATTGAAGTCCAAAAAGAAAAAAAAAAAGCCAGAACATCAGAGAGTTATTTCAGACAATATCAAATAAATATATCTGGGATCAGGGAGGGGGTGGAGAGAGAATGCAATGGAAGGAACTCTTGAAGAAGTTTTCTGAGAACTTCTCAACAATGCTGAAGGATCTCATTCTTCTAAAAAAGTTGTGCTGTTAAAAAAGTTGTATTTAATTTAGCGAAAAAAATTGCATAGCATATTTTTCCTACTTCAGTCATATAAAAGAATTGGCTATTTTCATTGACAAAATATTATTTCCTCAAATAGAAAAATGAGTGGAAATAAATAAAAGGCATATTTAGATAATATAACTAGTTAACAAATATATAATAAATACATATATAACATATATCAAAATATATATGAAAAAATATATTAATATATATTTTAATTTTATATAATAAGTAACAATATTAACAACATTAACAAAAAACACAAATCAAGAAGCCTGGGATCCATTCTTCCCTGCTATCTTACTAGCCCAACCTACTAGTCCTTACTACTTCCATACTAGTCCATTTGGCCTGCTATAACAGCATACCAGAGTCTGGGGGGCTTACAAAAACAGCAGTTTATTTCTTACAGTTCTGGAGCCTGGAAGTCCAAGATCAGGATCCCAGCATGTTCAGGTTCTGGTGATAGTCCTTCCAAGCTAAAGAATGGCATTCTCACCATGTTCTCACAAGGTGGAAGAGGAAAGCAAATCTTGGGGTCTCTTTCATTAGGGCACTAATCCCTTTCATGAGAGCTCCACTCTCATGACCTAATTATCTCCTAAAGGTCCCACCTCCTAACACCATCACAGTAGGCATTAAGATTTCAACATAGAAATTTTGGGGAGATGCCTTTGGACGATAGCATGCACCTTCCACATTCAATCAATTTTCACATCCTTATGCATTACGTAAGGATTATATATTTTTTTAATTAACCCTTTGCTATCTATCCCTACTAAAACCTATTTATTTAAAATTATCACTTACTTTCTCATAGATGAAAAGGAAGCTTTAGCAGTTAGTCTCTGCTCATCATTCCAGTTGCAACTGGGAGGATGTCTAGGGAAAAATGACTTGGTTAAATCTCCTTGTGACATTTAAATCAAATTACTTGATGGCATTAACTGCAAATCTTCCTTGACTTAAGATGTTGTTATGCCCCGATAAAATCATTGTAAGTTAAAAATACCATAAGTTAAACATGGATTTAATACACCTAGCCTACCGAACATCATAGTTTAGCTTAGCCTACCTTAAACATACTCAGGACACTTACATTACCCTACAGTTGGGCAAAACCACCTAATACAAAGCCTATTGTATAAGAAAGTATTGAATACCTCATGTAATTTATTTCATACTGTATGGAAAGTGAAATAGAATGGTTGTATGTGTACAGAGTGGTTATGGGTATATGGGTTGTTCACCCTTGTGATTGCATGGCTGACAGGAAGCTGGGGCTCAGCATCCCGAGAGAAGATTGTACCACACAGCACTAGCCCAGGAACAGATCAAAATTCAAAGAATGGTTTCTACTGAATGCACATTACTTTTACACCATGGTAAAGTTGATAAATGGTAAATTGAAACTTTGTAAGTTGGGGGCCAACTGTAGTAGAATGATAAAGGAGAGTCTGTCTATGGCCCTTATGAGAATTTACCTGTCGACCCAGATTACTCTCTGATTCTTATGAGTGTGATTTGATAATCCAATTTCCTTAGATTGGTGTTGTTAACGAATTATCTTTATTTTGTGCAAATAATAATAGCTAAGACACTTTTTTGACAAGAAAAATAGGAAATGGAAATACATTATGAAAATTTGATGTGATGCCTACCTATTGGTGAGAAGTGAAATAAGAGTTGAAGAAGGTTATGGGAGGCAATTCTCATCAGTGGAATTGGGAAAAATAAGCTTAAACCATGGGCTAAGTAAATAAAGTTCCAGGCAGAAAGGAAATTTTCAAGAAAAATTATTTTTCCTGGAAAATGTTACTGATCTTGGTGAAAACTTTATCTCTAATAGACAAGATTCAGGAAAATGAGAGAATAAGAAACACACCTTTCTTTGTTTTTGTTTTATTTGATAGCCTTCTGGCCATATATTTGTCCTTGGTGCACAAAGCGCCTGGGCAAATGTTATATGCAGGGACGCCTGAGTGGCTCAGTCGGTTAAGCGTCTGCCTTCGGCTCAGGTCATGATCCCAGGGTCCTGGGATCGAGCCCCGCATCAGGCTCCCTGCTCGGCGGGAAGCCTGCTTCTCCCTCTCCCACTCTCCCTGCTTGTGTTCCCTCTCTTGCTGTGTCTCTCTCTGTCAAATAAATAAATAAAATCTTTAAAAAAAAATGTTATATGCACTTGCAAAATAACTCAATTAAGACTTTTGGTTATTATTTTTTTTAATTACACAAGAAGCTGGAATCAAAAACTAAGTGAACATGGAGTTCTAAGGATATTCTGTGAAAGAACTATGATGTTTAAAGGGAAACATCAGTAAAAAGAGTTAACAACCTATGAGCCATTCTATTAATTCTAGTAACTACCAAGTGGAACGGATTATTCAGCTGATCACAAATCACCACGTGGCCACAAACCTTTATGAACAGATGTCTCTCCATGGTACGACAACCATCTTGCTACAATGGGAGAATATGAAAAAACCTAGAGAGGGTTAATAGCCTCAACTCTCACTGACTCACGAATAAAATTCTCCGATGTGATAGGAATGTAAGGTGTGTGCCACCTACCTCACCTGGCTTTATCATAATCCAGGGAGATACAGTGAATTTAATGCCACTGACCAGACCGTGATACAGGATAGAATGAAAAGAAGTGTCCATCTTGGACAACTTAGGTGCCTTGCTCTTGGTAAGCTCAATTTGTACTCTCAATGAAATGAAATCCAATATGCCACAGAGATATTTGAATTCACCATCATATTGCCATAATCTAGCGAGGCAGTACTTGGACTTGATAACTACAAGAAACAAGTGACTTGGGCTGTGTGATGGGAAAAATGATACATGTTGTCCAAATGAGAAGTGAAACAAAGGGAAGAAATAAAAAGACTAATGGAGTTAATAATAACCTACTCAACTGGTGGCTTTTGAAGAATGTGTTGAAATAACGAACACTGACAAGATTTCCACTAAGAAGATGATAGTGTATTTTAAATACTTGGTAGTCAAGAGATTCACTCTGATCCAAGGGAAATATGGGCAGCATCTTAGGCCTTATACAACAATTTCAATGACATAGGCTGAGGTGTTATGCATAACCTTTTTAGGATTGATGGATATGGGGCTCGATGTATAGTAATTCATATAATGTATAGAGATGACACTCCAGAAGGTACAAAGTTAAACTGGTATGCATGGAAATTACATGAAGGACGGAACTAAATTTACAAATTTAGAAGAAATTATTCTCTAGTCCAGTCATCTTTGTTTGAATGTATAATAGAATTGGCCATTTTGGAGTATGGGGCATTTTTGCCATTACTCTTTTCATGTAGTTACTTTTAAAGCCTTCCCTTTGTCCCATTTTGATGGGCCATGCTAAATGGAAATTTTTGAAATTATCCATGTCCTTCTAGGTAGTAAAAATTAGGCAATACAGAATTCTAAGGGACAACATAAGATCTGTGTTCTGAATAAGAAAATGGCTGGAGGTGAATTTTGATTCTAATTCTCTTTTCATTAGTCTTTTCTGGCCAGTATATAAGTCAGCTCCTAGAGACTGAGAGTGGATCATTAAAGATTAAAAATTTATTCCTGTGAATATTTTAGTTGTCCGTGGAGTATACCTTTATAGACCTACATATTATTTTAAATACTATATAGGAAATACAACAGGCCAAGCAAGATTGATGAACCAATATAAATGTGTCTAATGATTTTGTTAAAATACCAGCTTTGGGGGTGCCTTGGTGGCTCAGTCAGTTAAGCGTTTGCCTTTGGCTCAGGTCATGATCCCAGGGTTTTGGGATAGAGCCCCACATTGGGTTCTCTGCTCAGCAGGGAGCCTGCTTCTCCCTGTCCTTCTGCCTACTGCTCTGCTTACTTATGCTCTCTCTCTCTGTCAAATAAATAAATTCTTATAAAATAAAATAATAAAATAAAATAAAATACCAGTTTGGGGGATGCCTGGGTGGTTCAGTCAGTTAAGCATCTGACTCTTGACTTCAGCTCAGATCATGATTTCAGGGTCCTGAGGTAGAGCCCTGCATCAGGCTCTGCACTAAGTGGGGAGTCTCCTTCTCTCCCTCTCCTTCTCTCTCTCCCTCTGCCCCCCCAAAATAAATAAAATAAAATCTTAAAAAAAAAAACAGTTTTGAATTCCTATTTGCAATCTCATGAAATGGAACACAGTGTGACATAAAGATATTTAAACTTATCATCATATTGCCATAACCTAGTGAGGCGGTAGTTGGACTTGGTAACTGTAAATGGTAAATATGTTTCTTACATTGATAACATGATAATTTCTCTCTTCAAAGGAAGAAATGTAGGAGGAGTTAAGGACTGTAGTCACTCATGTGACAAATGGTGTTTGTTCAATAAATCCAGAAAATATTCAAAGTTAATCCAGTTTGTGAAATTCCTGAGATATATGGCTATATCAAATTTGGGGAATAAGTTACCATCTCTCACTGGACCTGCTTTAAGTAAGAAGCTTAGGGATCAACAGTGCTGTTCAGGTTTTGATAAAATTACATTCCTTATCCAAGAGTCCTTTGAGCTTCTCTCCACACATTTAAAATGATAATATCAAAATCTGAATCAGGCTCTGAACAACAACAACAACAACACATTGAAAATCTTATTGAGAATGATGACATAAGCAGTTCTGATAAGCTTTATGGCCTGACTGAGCAGATGGTTGTAGAAATGTTTAAAACTAGAATATATGAGGACTAGAGCATTTGGCAGAAGTTGAGTAAGGCTATCCTGCAGAGATATCTAGGTTATGAACTCAAATGCTTCCCATTTGAAAGAATATTTCTAGTTTGTTACTGGTCATAGGTAAAAAGTAGCCCCATCACAGAAGGGCATCAGATAATTCTGAGGCTACAAATAATGATCGTGTCCTGAAAGATGTCAGAAGCCCATTTGAAGAGAGATAAAAGTTCATGGAGAGGAAGTGCAAAAGTTCAGGATTAGTATATCGTATATATAAGCAAGTTGTTGCTTCCCAGCCAGTGGAGGCAACAAGTGAGTCTCCTAGGACCTCTATATCACTTTTAAATTGAGGTCTGAACCTTCTGATTTTCTCCCAGCTGAGGCAAAAGAGGCTACTTAGTTTACCGATAAGAGTTCCTAAATTGAAGGACACGTTGCTATCTAGAAATCAATCACACTCTACCCTAAGGAAAATAAAACCTTGGTGGAAGAGGCCAAGGGCAAATCTGCAGCGGGCAAAACTGAGACCCATTTATTTAGCAGAAGAGAAGGCTGGGTCCTGACCACAGGGGAATGTTTGGATATTTGTAGGCTCTTGAGCTATAGTCAATGGCTCTGTAGTATGTACAGGCAAATGGATCTTTTACAAAACACATTTTCATATGGGACACCCATTTATGCAAATCTCTGAGAAATTTAGAGGAATAATTTAGAAGTGCCATGTAAATGCCAAACAAAAATCTCAGTTGACAGTTCAGAAGTCAAATGGAATACAGAAGCAAAAATAGTCAAATCTCTAGAGCGCATGCTAAGACCGTGCACCAGTGAGCCAAGATGGCATACTCACCTTGCACCTGATGAATCCACTAGGACAAGAAAATGCAACCACTGCTGACAAGGAGGGAATTGTTTGGAAATGTCTGTAAGTAAAATTTCCCCCGCAATACATGCTTATATATAGCTGACAAATATATTATATTGGACATTTACCCAAAGAGCTACAAATTGGTCAATTGTGGTTGTATTTAATCTGCTAAACTTTGCTTACCTATAAAAGATACAACCTTGGAAACTATGACATAAATATTTGGAACAGTAAGTTTCTATCTATTTGACCTACCTGGACACATCTTATAGGCAAGGTTCATCGTGCTATGGGCAAGGAAATGTTCTAAGCATTTACATGGATTAGCACTTTTAATACTACAGCAATTCTACAACCCAAACTTTAAAGATGAAAGAACCATAGAGAAGTTAAGTGATTTTACCTAGGTCCTGCAGAAAGTTAGTGGTAAAGTCCATAAAGTTTGCTCTGGATTCTCTGCTCTTAAGCAGCATGCTCTACTGCCTCTTCACAGTCACAAATTGATCAGAATTAAAACAAACAAATAAACAGAAAACCAGTTTAGCAATGTATTAGGAGAATCTTAAAATCAATCATTTTCTTGCACATTTTTATTGCAGCATTTTTTTAACACAGTAAAACAAGATCCCAAATAATGGCTGGCCATATAGAAATGATTATGCAAATCATAATAAATAATAGACTAATAAGGCAAATAAACTAATATACAGATGCTAAAATTATAACTTTAGGGTTTCTGACTTTAAAAGCAATTAATGAAAAAGTAGAAACACAATTCCATGTTCATTATGGTTTGTCACTACATAAATTCGAAGCTTAAATTTAAAATTAGAAGGGCATGTCACAAAATGTTGATTGTGAATATATTTGAATTGTGACATTAGGAGTCATTTTGATTTTTATGCATTTACCAAATGTAGAATAACAAACATATTTCCTTTTAAATGGAAAATCATTTCTTAAAAATACTTTTTCTATTTCTCTGTACAACTAATATTAACAGTTGCTTGCATATATTTGCTTGCATATTGGGAAAATAAATTGTTTTCTATCTATATTCATCACTTCCATAGTGGCCAACTGGTCCATCTCAGTTTTTATGTGGCATAAGGAGATATTTTAATACCCTTGCACACATACCATTCAAGTAAAATTCTCCTAATTCTATGAAATTAAGTGTCTTTGTTGGTTGATTTTGCTTTAAAAATATCTTATGCCGAATTCAACACTAGTTTTCTCTTTTTTTCTTACGTGGAAAGTGAAAGAATACTTGGTATCTAAGTAGTTCTCAGTAAACTGTGAAGGTCTCTTGCTAATAAATAGATCTGATCTTCCCGTGAAGGGCCTATATTCCACCCTGTACAAAGGGAACTGAAATACTGGTTACATTCTCTGCCATCTCTACAAATGTATCTCTTGATTTTATTGTAGCCTCTTAAGAAGTCTCATAGCTGGATATGACCAAAATAATTTACACCTGGCATATTAGAAAGCATAAAGCTCATCTTAATAGAATATATGCCAAGGTCATCCCTCTAGGTGAGGTAAACACAATAATTATTTAGCGTTTAAACATCGGGGAACAAATGAAGTTGAATTAACATCATTGCAGTAACACATTTAGTTACTATCATAATCAGTAACAAAGATAAAAAGGGTGTCTGAATTTTCAAGGTATTATCCCTTTTTCTGAAATGCATTTTTATAGAGCTCAGAATGTTTTTAAAATTAGTAGGAATATTCGATAAAGATAATGAATAATTTGGCTTAATGTGTTAACAATACATATTTATAAGGACTATTGTTTGCGTTGTGACTCAAAGAAAAATTTAACATATACCTATCTCATAGAGGATGTTTTATAATAAAGCTCTATTTCTCAAATTTTAATCTTTAATCTTTCAAGCCAGTGTAATGCTGAAGCCCTCTTTTCTATGATCAACTCTAGATGTGGTTTAAAAAATTAAGAAAAGCAATTTCTTTTTGTCCATATGCCATTGGATTTTATAATCAAAACAAAAATATTTAACACATTTCCTGTGTTTTTCATCACCAAAACAAGAGAGTCTTGGAATATTGCAAATTTATGTTGTACACGAAGCAGTGTCATTTCAGTATCAGTTGAATGCTTTGATATTTTGACCTCATCAAAATTAAAAAGGAAAACAATTGATTTTATTTGAATGAATATACATACTGTCATAAAAATTATAATATTGAGAATTCAACATTTTTTACTAAATAGAATAGAATTTCTCCTTTTTTTATCATAAGCAAGGTTAAATAATATAAAAATTAAGTTTAGGGAAGTCGCCACTATGCCAGTTCTTACCATCAGGAAATGTCCGGGGAGATTTAAAATATGTTTTTCTTATCTCAACATGGCAAGTGTTACCACTTTTGACGACCCTAAATAATTATTCCATTATCTAAATGTTTTTATATTCAAATAAGACATTTAAAAAATTGCTGCTGACTTGCTGTGTGACCTGGAGCCATTCACTTAACCTCTCTGTTTCTCGATAGGAATCAGATTAAGATTAATTATCCATGCATGCTTTGCTAACATAGAGAGAAGTTAAAATATGTCATACACATTCAAGGTATTATTCAAATGTGTAATCATATATAATAACGTCTGTCAGCATTTGAATTAAATGATAAGCTTGGATATTTAAAAATGGTTTTGTGTGGAATTTAGAAATTCAACTAAGGCCAGATATTTCCACCAATTCATAATCCATATTAAATGGTTAGAGGGGAGAAAATAACTAGAGATTAAGCTTTTATTCAAATTCAAATCCAATTTTCTTACATTTAAAAATCTTAGTTTTCTTAGAATGACATTATTCCTTCAGAGAAAGGGGAAAAAGACTTTTCCTTGAAAAACTGTCATTGGTCAAGTCATTATTAGTAATCCTTTGACACCACTGGGGAATTAAGACTCCTGATGTCCAGCCTTAGCTAAGGAGCTAATTAATTAGCTGTGCCTCGAGGAATTCAGCTACTCAGTTTGAACCTCACTTTCTTAATCTAAAAAAATGAAAGGGGAGTTTAGAGCAAATGACTTCCAGAAGTAATTTCAGAATGAACATTTTATGATTTATAATCATTCAAACTATTTTTACAGCCTCATCAATTCTAAAACAATAACAATAATAAAACACACATACACATTGGCTTAAAAATAAGAAATAGAGGGTGCCTGGGTGGCTCAGTTGGTTAGGCGACTGCCTTCGGCTCAGGTCATGATCCTGGAGTCCCGGGATCGAGTCCCGCGTCGGGCTCCCTGCTCGGCAGGGAGTCTGCTTCTCCCTCTGACCTTCCCCCCTCTCAAGTGCTCTCTCTCTCTCTCTCTCTCAAATAAATGAATAAATAAAATCTTAAAAAAAAAAAAAAGAAATAGATTAGGAACCAGCTCTCTGGGTCGCATTCAAGATGGCACGAGTTTCTACGCACACAATTCCTTCAAGAGATGGGATAAACTTGTTGCACGGCTCTCATGGACCTACTTGGCCAAGTCCTGAGGAGGGGAAACCTTTCCTCTTGCCACAGGGGAGGAAGGGTACTTCCTTAACATTCGAGTCTGATCTCATTGTGGATGACAGCCATGTTCTCTGTGGAGGGTCCTTGGGTTTTATTTTCACAAGCAAAGGCCTGAAGTGGGTTGTTTCGTTTGTCTAATTTAGCACTTTTACATTCTTTTATCACTGAGTTTTACCAATTACCTTCAGAACTGAAACCCAGTCCTTGGATCAACCAGAGTTCAACTCTAACATGCCCACACTCCACACATGTTTTTGTTGCTTTTTGAATCATGGGGGCCTGCTTAATTTATATTTCCTCCATCCTTAGGTCTCCTTCAAACTTAGTGTTTCCCAAATACTTCTCTCCATTTACTACAGGATTTTTTTATGATCAGCTGCCCTCATCTGTTAGAGCGCTACTGCACTTCCTTCGCCATATGTGCATTCTTAATAAGTTTCTTGTGGCCAGTCAATCATGAACCATTTATAATTTAAGCCATTTATAATTTAAGCCTTACCCACATACCAAAGATTTCACTGTTATTCATGTGCTCCTTTATCTGCTTTTACTTGCAAACTAACCATCATCCGCTCCACCAGAAGCAATCATCCACCATCTGTCAATCTGAGACTCACTTGTCTCGGAAACTGAAGCCTGGTATTTAGATATTGCAGGTATTATGAGCACTTCTCATCTCACACCCTTCTCTCTCTTCTCCATTCATTTTTTTTATTGTTAACAAGCATCCTTTCCAATGTTTTCTATGCTTTGTGACTTGTCTTCTACGTAGATATTTTCAGCATGACTACATTTTTGAAAGAAAAGTGGTGCCATCATATTCACCTTGTCATTTTTAAGTATATCTGAAAGCAATGGGAACTTTGCCAGAATAAGAAATACAGCAATAATTCATTACATAGATTTTTTTTTCCAATTTTATTATAGGTAGAGACTGGATATATTAATTACATAGACTAATTAAAACTATATGTAGTAATGAATTATCAAAGAAAGTTTATTTATTTATTAAAGATTTTATTTATTTATTTGACAGAGAGAGACAGTGAGAGCAGGAACACAAGCAGGGGGAGTGGGAAAGGGAGAAGCAGGCTTCCCGCTGAGCAGGGAGAGCGATATGGGACTCGATCCCAGAACCCTGGGATCATGACCTGAGCCGAAGGCAGACGCTTAATGACTGAGCCACCCAAGCGCCCCAAAGAAAGTTTATTTTTATCTTGAAAAGTAATTCTACTTTTCCTATCCATAACTCTCTTGTGTTGTATTCACGTATATCTTTCAGATGAAAAATAGAAATGGGAAAATCTCAAAATAAAATTCATTCTTGTTTCCTATATGTTAATTTGTGAGTGTATATAGGGAGAAATAAATGTCAAATTAAGCTCACAAATGTTGTTACCTCAGGAAAGCCCTCTCAAAAATGGAGGTGGGGAGCTCTTAATTTGTATCACACTTCAAAAGTTGATAATGTACCTAAATCTGAAATGGGATAAATATTTTGTCTTAAAATTTCTACGTAGACTAGGTCTTTCTCTTCTTTAATAAAAGCAATTAATAAAATAACTACTATCATGCCTTACCACACTCAGTGAGTTAATAAAAACTTTAATTGAAACACTTTTTGCACCATAATTTTCACATAAAATACTTTTCTATTTTTCATTTTCAAGACAACTACCAAGTTCCCAGAAAGAACTGTGAAGTACTTAATGAGACATTTATCTGGTCTATGTATTTTATATTTAGCTGATAATATAATGAGGCCAAGGTACTGGAATGAAACATCCCTAACATTTCACATAATTTTCCACTTCGTCTCCACCATTTTTGGTATTTCGGCAGGGTATTTTAACTTTTTGATGTTTTGAACTTTACCATCACTATCAATAATCACGATGTTAGATGCAGCATCCTACTAAACCTTATCCTGAAAAATACATTTTCATCTATCTTTGAGTATATTATTAAGATGATTGCAGTCTAACAAAGCAATATGCTTTAAATTTGATTTTTCTATAATACCACATAAAATTTCTTTTTAACTCTGATGTTTCCTCATGCACATTTTAAAGCCATATTACAAAAAGCAGAATTTCTTATGGTTTTCCAAGTCTTTTATGATTTTACATGTATGTCTCTCTCTCAAAAATATAGTTAATTATTACACTTAATAAAATGTGGCTAATAATCCTGTAAAAATGTAAAATACTTCCATTTGGTATTTTTTATCTTCCAAACACATGAAAACATTCACTGTTACATGGCAGGAGCAACTGAAAATCAACATGTTTAATAAGAAGCATAAGAAATTCTCTGTAATTTTCTTCCCCTTTGTATATTTTAACAATACTTTGAAAAGGAAAATTAAATATTACAGAAACAAAATCCATTTATTCTCTTAAACATATTTCTCCTCTGAAATATATATCTTATTCCATGTTCCTTCTTATTTCATATGACAAATCAATCTCTCATCTCACACTCACATACAGCAATTAAGAATCTTGCTGTAATAGGAAGAAATTGTTTCTCTTCTCTACCATCTACCACAATAAGAAAGGGGAACACATAAGAAAGTTCTATATAAATAGCAAAACACTATCCAAATAAAGTTGTTATTGTTTTATTTATTTCAAAATGTGGTTTAACTTACTGAAACATGTAAGAATTAACTCTACAAAATTGACCCCTGAACTGTGATTCCTGAACAAGTTAACTCTTCTGCTTCAGTTTCCCAATCAATAAAATGGGAGATGATGGTAATAAGCATACTACGTTCCTCACAAGATTGCTATGAGTTTGGAGGTGGTGTAAATTTGGCAGTGACTATAAGCTGTGAACCACTCATAAAAATAAGGAATCATTACTCTGCTTTTATTTCTAGAAGACTGATTTATATGTTCAATTGAAGTCTATAGAATGAAAAATTAAGAAATCCTACATGTAGAAAGATTGGCATCTACATATAGCTCTCACCCGATCTTTTGCTATTTCACACTACAGAATTCTACACATCAAAAATTAAAATTTAAAAAATGTGTTGGTAAATTTTCTAAGAGTAAGGGAAATACATAACAGTGTTGTGTGAATACTGTTGAATAGGATAAGCAAAAAAGAGTAAGTAAAATTTCACCCAACTCATAAAATACTGCAGACGAAATTGCAATCACATCTACTATCAAAATTTCATGGTTCCGGGCGCCTGGGTGGCTCAGATGGTTAAGCGTCTGCCTTCAGCTCAGGTCATGATCCCAGGGTCCTGGGATCGAGTCCCGCATCGGGCTCCCTGCTCCTTGGGAGCCTGCTTCTCCCTCTGCCTCTCTCTCCCTCTCTCTGTCTCTCATGAATAAATAAATAAAATCTTTAAAGAAAAAAAAAAATTTCATGGTTCCCAGATAGAAACACTCTCTTGTTTCCTGATTCCGCATGGTAATCTAGTGTTTTCCTTTCCTTGGATGATTTTGAGATACAATCGAGTGCACAGAATATATTAGAATTCATTTGCAATTTAATTCAAAAATTCCTTTTTTGTATTTGGGCACAAACATCCACAGGCACTAGGTTAAATATCTATATCTATATCTATATATATATGAAAGTAAAAATAAGAGAGGTAAGGTTTCTGATAAATAGTACTGGATAAAAGCAATAGTTTAAATATTCCTATACCTATTTAAACTATGCCAATAGTTTAAATATTCCTATATAGTTTGGGGTAATTTAGTGCAAATAAGGTATGTTATAGAAGAGTTAGAAGGAGGAACTGTTAGAAGTTGGATCTGCCGTTAAGCATAGAAGAAAATCATTATGTGTCAGGACTAGAATTTTAGTCTTAGAGACAAAAGAATAGTCCCAGGACAGCTGAGAGGGGGAAATTCTGCATTGTGTTCATGAAACCCTGAGCAGAGCCCTCGAGGGAAAAGAGAAAACTCCACAGAGTTTGCTAACATTGAGTTGGCCCAAAATGACAGGGGACACACAGAATGTGTATAAAAAATGCTTAAAATGTGCTCAGGTAAATTCCTCTCTGCCAAAATGAAATTCAAGTATGAAGAATGTATTCCCCAGTGGGCGATGCTGCAAATCGATTTTTAGGACACCTTCCAACTGTACATAAATAGAAAAGTGCATGTTAGTAGTTGAAGATGGATTTTTCCAATTGTATTGGGAACTTCCCTATGACTAGAAACACTTCAGTGGGAAGTGTCAGCTAATAAACTGCTCAGGAATATTCTCGATTGACATTAAAAGAACATATGAAGCCTCGGTGAAGTTCTTTTGGCAAGCTCTTAGCAAATTGTGCATGTGTAGAATAGCATAAAGTAGTACAATATTGAATAATCCCCCAATGTGGTTTTTAATTATTATTGCTATCAGCTTATGCAATAAGCTTGAGTTTTCAAGAGGAAACAATCAAATAATTAAGATAAACAAATTTGAAAATTTTCATAATAATTACGCTTTAGTTCCATTGTCTGGTGTTTCATTCGAAAGATCCAGTCAAGGAATACTAGCACAGTTCTTTTTAATGTACAATAACTTACAGAGTCTTAATTTCACTTTTTCTGGCTTTCGACTTTTTAGCACTTCTTTAATTTCTTTTTCTGGCTAACAACCGTGAAGTGGTCAAAAGGCAGGGATAAGGAGGAAAGTGTGGAGGAGGAATCCACAGGGTGTAGATAATCCACAAACAGGCTAATTGGTCCCTGGATAATTGCTGATCTCTTCAGCAGCAATGCAATTGAGAATTCCAGGAAAATGAAAATACTTTATTTATATCTGTTCAAATTTTGTTTTCAAGAATGAAAGTACTAATCAGATGAGTTTAACTATTTGACCAACATCTCTAATTGATAACTACCTTCTAAATAGTCACACATTGTCTTTGTCTGCATTATCATGTGCTTATATTTTCATTCATTTGTAACTGAACAAAATCCTGACTAATACGGAACCAAAAATAAGGACTAGAAACCATCTGTGTTCCTCTGCCCCTTATTTTTCTTCTCTGTATTGTGATTCTAGCTCAGCCTTATCAGTGACAAGCTGTATGACCTTGTTCAATTACTTTATCAACATTACACAAGAGGGTTTTCATTTCTTAAATAAGAATATTCTACAACATTAAGGTATTCACACATTCACAAAAACATTTAAAGAGTGCTTATTTCATGAAAAGCTTGTACTTGGCATGAAAGAAATGTAGGCAATAACTAAATCATAATCCTTGCTTTAAGAAACTAGTATTCTATAAGGAGACAAATAACTATAATAGAAAATCATGTGATTTCCACTTAAGAACGTGAAAGCAAAATACAATGGATGCTAAGAGATAGCTTCAACTTGGAAGAGTACGTTGAAAGAAAGCATTATTGGGAAAATGGTATTTGACCTGGGTCCTCAGAGATCTCTAAAATTTGGCAACCTGGGGTGTCCCAACTGATGAGAAATTACAAAGAATGAAAAAGAAGGTACATGCTGTGGAGTTGAGAAGCACAGGGAATTTTTAGGGAAATATGCGTGGTGTTGTTTGGTTGAAGCATTTAGTATGTGTAAATGAGTTGTTGGATACAGGTTAAAAAGGCAATCAGGGAGGGCACCTGGGTGGCTCAGTTGGTTAAGCGACTGCCTTCGGCTCAGGTCATGATCCTGGAGCCCCGGGTTCGAGTCCTGCATCGGGCTCCCTGCTTGGCGGGGAGTCTGCTTCTCCCTCTGACCCTCCTCCCTCTCATGCTCTGTTTCTCATTCTCTCTGTCTCAAATAAATAAATAAAATCTTAAAAAAAAAAAAAAGGCAATCGGGGGCTTTGAAGTTCAGGGAGAACAGGATTTGACCGTGAATATTTTTCAGCAGAGTGGTTGCTCCCTAGAGCAACCACTTGATACAATGTGTGGTATTAACACAGACAAGAGATTCTAGGTGGGTGGAACCCTACTTTAGTGATGTTTCTGATGAGCAGTTGGTAACTGAAGTAGAATGCTGGTAATAGAAATGGTAAAAGAGGAAGAGATGCAAAAGGCGCACAACTTGAAGTGTAAATAGACATGTTGCCTAGGTAGAAGGAGAATCAAGACCACTAACATTTCAAGTTCGTTGAGTAGAAGATAGTTCCATTAAATAAAATAAAGGAATCCAAAGAGGAGTCAGAATGTAGCCAGTTATCTGTAATTATACTCATTGACTTTGACGTATTAATAGTTAACCAATTGGTCGCTGAATAGTATGTAATTGGATTTCTGGACGGAATGTGAGGTTGTGAATAATACCTTTGTTCAAACTATAAAAGTGGATGAATTATCAAAGAATGTAGGTACAGAACAAAGACATTGCCTTAGAATAATGCCACAATTTGGAAGTTTGAGAATAAAATATGGGCCACAGATTTAACACAGAGAGTGGTTAAGGCATGAAAAGAGAACATAAGTAGTAAATGGTCCTAGAAACAAATACAAGAAAGAAAAGACAATGTTTGAATATTTTATGTGTGGCAGAGAGGGAAAGCAGCTAAAGGAACAACAACAAAACTCATGCTAGTCTTGAGAATTCCCATGGAGTTGGAGTAACCAATGCTCAATTTGATATCTCAATTTCAACTTAGGTTTTTATGGTGAATAATGTTTAGAGTGGAAATGAAGATGTATTTGGGGCGCCTGGGTGGCTCAGTCAGTTAAGCGTCTAAATCTTGATTTTAGCTCAGGTCTTGATCTCAGGGTTGTGAGTTCATTGGGTGTGGAGCCTACTTAAAAAACAAACAAGAAAAGATGTATTAAAAAATTTAAGCTTGGATAATGGGAGAGTATTGATGCTATTAATGGAAATAAGGATGTGAACGTGTGCTAAATATTAACACGAACCCTGTTGGTATTTAATAAACAGAAAATCTCGACTGTCTATGATGATTAATATGGCAAAAGCTTGCTATTTGACCACTAGGAAATCCCTCTCAATGTCACTTGCAGCTATATGATATGTATTTGTTTTATCTTGGACTAAAAAACTGTTACATTAGTTCACATGGCAGTTGAATTGGAGAACACTGACCCAATATTTAGTGCATTTAAGTTAAAGATAAATCTTTGCAAGACTATTCCTTTAAAATATGTTTTTGGTGTGTGTATGCAACCTGAGGTGAAATCTGGGGGTAAAGAGTGGGGTGTGGTGCACAGACTCATCTATAAGCCAGGTTCTGAGTATAGAGGGTTCTAGAGGTAATATATATTAAAAGGTCTAGTTTAATATCACCTTGATTTCATACCTTCTCTGGCCCAGGGGATTCCAGGAAATAGAAGCATTCTAATGCCTAGGAAAGCCTTAGAAATGACAAAGATATCTGCAGCCTTTTAGACCAAGACCATTTTAAAACTTTATTGCATTTTCCTAGATAACCATAGCAAAGGCATGTTTTAACAGCTTACAAGCACCAGAAATAATTTTGTATTTCAGTTCTACTAAACAGAGATGAATGGAGAACTGTTTTCTACTTGTGCATATATATAACAATATGAGGGCACATCATATAATTTAGCTATACTCCTCTGGATTTACAAAGAAAGCTATGTGTTATGTTGGAACTGGAATTTTTCACTGTTAATTTTCCATCTATAACAACTCTCCTTTTGAAACACTGTCTACAGATTTATTCTGGAAGGAGCATAATTCACTTAAAAGGTTATTTCTGAACTGTGACCACATTAACTTGATTGCAACACAGAGGAAGTATACATGATAGAATTAATTTATTTCCTAAGAAGCTATGATACAAGGAATAAAGGTATCCCTATGCCCTCTAGTTCCATTGTGTGCCTTTCAATGTTTTGTGCTCACTCCTATCATTCTTGTCAAGCACACTTAACCTCTAAGCTTATGACTATGTTTCATTTTCCCTCACCACCATACATGTTAGACACATTCCAGTTTAACATTTTTGATAAAAAACAGCAACCAAGATTTACTGAGCATTTTTTTTTTTACTGAGCATTTTCTGAGTGTCAAGGATTGTCATGAGCATTTAATTCTCAAAATAACCAGTACAATAGTCTAGCTCTATTTCTGATGTTTGATGGCTGACAGCTTTCAAGCCCCACTCCTCCCCTTTACCCCACATTTGGGGTGGCTGATAAGAAAGCCCAGATTCATCTTCCCCTGGGTTTACTCAAGTTGTCCATGGATCCATATCTAAGAGTGGGTGGGATCTACATTTAAATTCAGACTGTCTGGTTTCAGAGCCCAAGCCTTAACTGCTACACTAAACTGCCTCTCTATTCTCTTCCAATGGAAAAGATTCTCAGACAAACATCAATAATCATGGTATTACAACTGAATAGATTAAAGTACGTTAGAATAATAAAATAAATGTCGTGATCTTATAGGTTCAGCACTAATGGTAAGTGAACAAAAAGTTCTTTGTGTTAATACCTGCATTTTAAATTAAAATTCTTCATAAGAATGAAATATTTGTGGCTAAGTTAGCTGCAATAATAAAAAATACATAAAAGCACTTTAGAGGTTCAAATGGCTCTCACATGTTATGATTGTCTGTCAATTTAAATTTCTTAGATTATATTAATTTATTAGGTTTGATTACCTTTAAGAGTATACTTCTTGTGCTTAAATTTGTTTTAGTAATCTAACAATTTAAGTCACCTGCAATGAAAAATTTCAATGACATAGAATTCTAGCCTAGAAGATTTTTTCTTGCTTTCTGCTTTAGCTGCTCATCTTCAACAGTCAACACAATCCAATCTTTACTAGCACTGTTAGAATTGACATTGGAATCTGCAGCAGTATTTGTCTTAATCCAATATTTGTCTCATTCCCAGTTCTTACTCTCAGTATTTACCTTATTCCTGAGCGTTTTAATTTTTGTATTTGTTATATGCCTTTTCTTCTCCCAAAGACTCATCTTAACAGCTTTTCTCTCATTGCATCTGTAAATGACGGTGCAGCAGATGCATGTGTAATGTGGGACCTTGCAAAGTTCCAAATGACTAGATGAGCTCAGCAGGTGAATTCAGAATTACCAACCATTGCTCTCAACTTTCATGAGTTTAAATAGCAGTGATGAATAGTCATGGTGTATGGGCTTGGCTAGATCTCAGACCTGGGGAAAAAAATAACTTTTTATAGATAGTTGGTTAGAGCAGCTTCAACTTCAGACCCCTTCCTTCCTTCTTTCCTTCCCCCCTTCCTCTCTCCGTTCCTTCCTTCATACCTTCCTTCCTACCTTCCTTCCTTCCTTCTCTCCTTCCCTCTTCTTTTTTTCTCCCAAATATAAATAATATTTGCAGGAGAAATGTTATATTGGGTTATTTAAATTATGCCAATATAGACCAAGAGAAGGGAAACCATTTCAAATCTCATCACAGTACAATTAGAACCGATTCATTGAAGAGCAGATTTTTTTAAAATGATGTTTTTATATTATTTTACTTCATGAATACAATAAAATAAACAATATTGGATTTATAAAAATAAAATCATAGTAGTCTTTATGGCATAAGAATTTTGACCATGGTTTATACTAAAGGATTGAATAATTTTAGCAAATGTATTATGGTCAATACTAAAACACAAAAAAGTTTGACAAATTTGTTCTTATTTTGAAAATTGAACTTAGTTTCTTTCTCAAAAAATGAGTTACAAAAAATACTTTTGTTTGCAGAAATAAGTGGACCTACTCTGTGTGTGTGTAAACAATTTTTTTTAGTCTGATGAGGATGATATAATTGAGTAGAAAAAACTAATAAGGTAAGTGTAAAAAGGTTGAATTAATGTAGGGAGTTGATTTTCTCATAACCTTAGAGAATATACACAGGGCAAGAAGAAAGATAAAATCTGTGAATATCTAATAAAGAAGATGAGTCTTTCCTTGAAAATAGAAAGTGTAACTCATATATGCATAGTTAAAATCCATTTGCTGAAAAGGGATAAATGCTATTTTTATATTTTATATTTCATTCAATGAACAGTTAAACGGATCTAGGTAAACTAAGTTTACACAGCATTACTGAGTATATAATAATAAAACAAAAGAGATATTTCCACCATGCACCAGTGGGAAAGTGATGAAACCAACTGAATCTGGAGGCCCAAAGCCCACTCTAGATCCCACTAAAGCTCCAAGATGAATTGCTCATATTTCAGAAAGGTAATGTGGTGGATTCTGTGTCCCACGATGGGGTCTCCTTGCTAATTAAACCTCCAGGTTCCCCCCCATCCACATTTTCAGATGATGTATTTCAGTGACAATACTGAAGCAAACAGAAAAGAACACTCACCAACTTACTCTTCTAAGCCATTTATCACAAATAGGTAAAGATTTTTCATCCATTAGGGCTGTATTTCCTTCCCCTCAGCCTAGAACTGGAGAATGAATAAAGGAGAAACACAGTGGATAATCTCTAGGAAGTAGGGCTGATAGGAAAAGACACATTAAAAGACTTCTGGGATTGGGGAATGAGAACAACACTGGAGGACAAAATAAAGTGTCAAACAGTTGAAGGTGGAGAATATGCCATACACAAGGAGAACTCAAGATGACCCTTGAGTAACTGTAACCCTTGGAATTTTCCTGTAGGTCAAGAGACCAGCAACTGATTACTTATGTCAACGGTTGAAAGCTATATTATAAGGGCAATGGTGACCAAATTTTTAGATTGTACTCTCTGTCAGCTAAAACAAATTTTGGAGTATACTTTATAAACTTATTATCATCTATGCTATATTAAACATGTATTTATATTATAAAATATACAAATATGAAATATAGAAAAGAGCAGAAAACTATGCATGGTTGTTTGTTCTCTACCAGATTGACCTGTTATCATGTGCTTTTCCACCCCAACAATGTGCTTGCTTACCTGACTTTGGAGACCATAAACTTAGAGGAAAGTCCGCAGACTACAAATTGAATGCCATATCTGTCTCTCCATTTGACTTTTTTACATTTCATAAACCAACAGTGTGAAATTTTAAAATTTTTGGAAAAAAAGTCAAAAGAAAAATATGATTTTGTGACACATGAAAAGTATATGAAATGCAAATTTCAGTGTCTGCAAGTAAAGGTTTATTGGCACAGAGTCACGTTCATTTGCTCACTTGTTGTCTATTGCTGCTTTTGAGCTAGAGTGGCAAAAATGAATAGTTGTGGCAAAGACGGTTGAGTCCACAAAGCCTTAAATAATCGCTATCTGACTCTTTACCAAAAAAGCTGGCTAACTTTGATTTAGAGGATAATGCCATGCTCCATATAAATTCCTTCCCTTCAGATCACACAAGCTAACTTTACATCTAAGACCTTTCTCTTGATCAAATTAATGCATTTCTTTGTTTTCTATTTCATATATTCTAGAGCTGACAATTGAGTCAGATGATCCCAAAGGTTGATAAAGTGCCGAAATTTCATATGAAATTAATTTTTACTTTGAAAAAAGTATATAAAATATGCCTAGAACAAGTAGACAGTCATGGATTTTTCATACCCAAAAATATACATACATATATATATATATATACACACACACATTATCATTGAGATATATACATTATCATTGTATATGTGTGTGTGTATATACATATACATATACATATGCATATATATATATATAATCCACAGTTTCATTCTATTTCTCTGTGCCTCTTCTGATTTATTATCTACCCTTCTCACCTCATCTTCTTCAGACAAGTTGACTTGCATCAGTGGACAACCTTGCCCTCTTCCCCTCCTTGTTTTTGACCAATGGATGACATCAGAAGACTGGGCAAATGGATGAGGTATGTATTTCCTAGTTTCCTCCCTGGGCTGTCTGCCTCTGTGACTTGGGGGTGAAATTATGGAAACAAAGGCAGCTTTGCAGTTCAACCTTTTTTTAGGTATTTTAATCTAAAACCTACAAATGTACATTTTAATTTTATAGTTTACTTTTTAATGTTGTACCGAACTTACTTTTTACAAATATATACTTTAGCAAATATTTTCTAATTATTTCAGACTTGCAGAGAAATAATTCTCAAGCTAAGCCTTAACAAAATGGAAAATAAGGACACCTGGGTGACTCAGTCTGTTAAGCATTTGCCTTTGACTCAGGTCATGATCCCGGAGTCCAGGCATTGAGCCCCAGGTCCGGCTCCCTGCTCAGCAGGGAATCTGCTTCTCCCTCTCCTTCTGCTCCTCCCCCTGTTCCTTCTTGCTTTCTTTCTCCATCTTGCTCACTTTCTCTCAAATAAATAAATAAAATCTTAAAAAATGGAAAATAGTAAGTATTAATATATATAATTTGTGTTTTCCTTTAGCTATAACAAAACATGAAATTCTTTTCTTTTTTAATCTTCTGGATTCCTGCCCCCCCTCCTCTGCCATTTGAAAGTGGTTCTCTCTTCTCTATAACAAAAATCAATGCACAAAAAGACTAGAACATACTTAATATAAATATGCATATATTGTATTTGCATATTAATATCCATAAGGCTTTCTTATTACATTTTATGTATTCAGAAGGAGTCTAAAATGATGGGAGAATACAGTGGATTAGAAAATGGATTTGTTTACAAATACACTTTATTCTCCATGAATGCCACATTGCTGATGAATGTGAGGGGCTTCTCCCACCTTTCTTTCCGTGAGAAAGAATATGCCAGTGACTGTGATGTAGTGACGGGAAAGAACTCAGCCTAAGCTCTCTCTGTTCCATGTCACTACTTAGAATAGAGATTTTCTTCTTAAAATAGAATTTTTCTTGAATTGGCTAAAAAAGTCATACACTTCATGCTGCCTTCTGCAGTACCATCTGGGAAGGGAATTAACAGTCTGGGAAAATAGTCTGTGGTGGAATCCTTTGCACTTCACTGTGGTGGACGGCACAGACCAGTTGCATTTTAACAGATGTGCAAAATCTTTTCAAGTTGCCTGTTATACTTCTAAGGATTCAAATGAAATAAAGTACCAAATTTGCTCTATAAAGCTAAAGATGAATAATCTAAATTCTTCAACTGCAATTTTTGTTCCTCTATAATAGGATATTACGTACCCACAACAAATTGTTAAAATATACTCACATTAATAGAGACTTTGACTTATTGGCATGTTAATGAATAATGTTTATTGCATTTGTGAAAATAACTCCCAAAAAGCCACCATCTAACAAAGTGACAACTCCCTAAAATATGGAGTTGGTTTTAAAAATTAAAAGTAGTGAATGATTGAAAATTGTTGTTTTTTTTTTTTTAAGGGGCCAGGCACAATAGGAAAAAAGTTCAAATGTTTAATGCAACCATGGCAAGCAGCTGTTCTCACTACAGCCTTGACATTGAAGGTAATTTTTGAATATGCAATCTCTACCTTTTTTCTAATAATTTCTTCCGATATTTTTAAATTGTTTTTCCTTTTTTATAATATTGTATCACTCTTTATAGGGTGGCTTCTTTTAAATATAAACAATTTCTTTAGTTAATAAAATGCAAAACCAAAACAGCAGAAAGGCAACACCAACATAAGCTTCTCAAGACCCAGCCTTCTGCTCTGATGTGGCCCACTAATTTTTCTTTATTGGCAAACCATCTCTAATAAGTAGTATTTGTAAAGTAGACTCTTTGTTTCCGTTTCTCTTTTATAATTGGATCATTATACTGTTGTACAGTAGAGATAGCCAAACTGCAGAAATATACTTAAATCAAATGTTACATTCTAAACACTGAGATAAACAAATTTGACTGAATATGTAAGTTTTCTTTAAAAACTTATGCCTTAAAAAAAAAAACAAAAAACTTATGCCTTTAATAAGTAGATGTATTTCTATAAATCAATTCCATGATAAAATTCAGATATTTCTATGCAAAAATAGAAGTATCATTAATTTAACTTTAAAATTTTTGTTCAAATAATCTCATAGTAATAGCAGAATATACAGAATAAACATAATAGGATATAGACTCATGAAAAACATTGAAAATTTATCCCTAACAACCAGTTATTTTTAACATTTATTCTCTTCAGGAGATAACAAAGATATTCTCTTCACACAATCTAATTCAAACCATGTATATAGTGTCAAAATGTGCTTTTTCTACATGTTACAAAAATTTTTAAACATAGTTTTAAAGGACTGCCTAATATCCCATTATAAGACTTTTCAAAACTTTACCTAAACATATTTGTTTACTAGGCCATAATCAGTTGGTTTTAATAGGGAGAGATTGGATATTATCTAGTTGCCTTTCACTTGGGAATAACTTCAATAAGTTTTTATATATTTCAGCAAAGGAATATCATGCAGTCAGTATCACTGAAGGTGTAGATCAATATTTTTTATAAGAAAATAGGTTTGCTAATTAGAGTGAATCTGCATTTTTCTCACATTTAACTCACATAATTTCAAATATAACACCAAATGAAAACAAAACTGATTTTTGTTAACATGGCTCCTATATCTAAGCCATAAGCATTGTCTGATGTTAAAATTAATAAAAATTAAATATTTTGATAGTAGTATGTTGTTAGATGTGTTGATAAGTAGAGTAATAAACATAAAAAAATGTATATGCCATAATCAGTAATTGTAAGTAAAAACCACTGACTTTGGGAAATTTAAGCAAGGAGCACAGAACAAGAGTTTCTGGCCTGAAAAATGTTCAAATAGGACCAACAATCAAAATCAGGTCTAATTTGATGAATATATCATCAGCACTGCTCCTGGACACACACACTAATTTTCTTACTCTCTCCTACTACTTCCTAGATTGGAACCTGCTCTTACATCTGGAATGGCTGCTACATTTGTATCTGGAAAGAATGTACCGGCCAGGGCGCCTGGGTGGCTCAGTTGGTTAGGCGACTGCCTTCAGCTCAGGTCATGATCCCAGGGTCCTGGGATCGAGTCCCGCATTGGGCTCCCTGCTCTGCGGGGAGCCTGCTTCTCCCTCTCCCACTCCCCCTGCTTGTGTTCCCTCTCTCTCTGTGTCTCTCTCTGTCAAATAAATAAATAAAATCTTAAAAAAAAAAAAAAAAGAATGTACCGGCCATTGCCTGCCACCAGAATGGACTCACACGGTCTTTGCTTCTTCACATCACTAACTTAC
>NC_138371.1:68713772-68785234 GCF_054177405.1 Leptonychotes weddellii | reverse complement strand
GTCTGCCTTTGGCTCAGGTCATGATCCCAGGATCCTGGGATGGAGCCCCGCATCGGGTTCCCTGCTCCAGGGGAAGCCTGCTTCTCCCTCTCCCACGCCCCCTGCTTGTGTTCCCTCTCTCGCTGTGTCTCTCTCTGTCAAATAAATAAATAAAATCTTTTAAAAAATAATATATTATAAAAAAGGGGTCATACCTTAAAAATTTATACATGAAAAAGTCTTATAATGGGATTTAAAACTCAATGGATAGAAAACATTCTATATTGGACGGTCAAACATAAAATTAACAATTTGGGAGACAAACATAAAATTAACAATTTGGAATCCTGTTTAAATCCAGAGATAAAAGAGATGAAAAAATATGAAGGTAAATAGGACAGAGTAAATAGGTTCAATATAGATCTAAAGTCATTTAAGATAAAGTAGAAAAATATTTTAAAAACGGAATGAGATAATAACAGCACTAATAGAGCCACGAATCTTCAGATTTGGAAAATACGGGTCTTGCTTATAATAAGTTCAGAAATTCACAGTTAGATACATTAGAGTAAAACTGCAGAGCATTAAGCATAAAGAGAAATATCTTTAAAAATATCAGGAAAAAAATTCAAATTACTTTTTACAGAATAACAATCATACTAGCAAGTGTCTTTACACAACAATTAATGCAACTGAGATTCTTCACTAATGTTAAAAAACTCAGAAAATATATCAATCTAGAATTCTATATATTGATAAGCTATTATTCAGCAAGAAAGGCAAAATAGACATGAAAGCATAGCGTAATGTACACACTTGTTGAATCACTCTGCTGTACACTGAAACTAGTGTAACATGGTATGTCAACTACATTCAAATTAAAAAAAAAAATTAAGAGATACTGAGAGTATCCCTCCCCGAATCACATTTAATGAACTTGTGAAGGCTATTTTTCAGGAAGAAATGAATCAAGAAGGAAGACATAGGAAATAAGAAGCATGCTGGAAGAGGACAACTGACAGATATTGGGAAAAGATGCTCCTGTTCATGCTTTATTTTTCCATGTTGACAGACAAGTACTATGTTCCTGGTCTCTTGTGCCATCTTCTTAAATCCATTGGTTGGTAAAGGACTGAGCTCCATGGTTGGTGACTTTTGTGGCTATTTGTAACTTTGTTGGATTCAGCATCTTTCTCTCCTTTGCGGCTCTGCCTGGCTGCCAAGTACTTGCAGCGTGTGCTGTTATTCCATGATAGAAGCAGTGTGGGCATCGATGAGGGAAGTTTGTAGTTTTCTAGCACTGTCTCTGACACGTGGGGAAATTCAATCTGAGAGAGAGCTGGGAAGCCTCTGTAGCTTACACAATAAGCTGTATTTTCCAAATTAGCATCATCAGTACTATATATAATATTTTTTTTTGTTTCCGTCTGTCAGACTTCATCTTCTAATTGGTTCCAAATTGATTATTTACAAAGGCAGTATTACCAGCTTCTGGTGCAAAGACTAGGAACTTCAATAACTTGACCCAGAAAATCATTCGGGAAATAAAATACTTGGGGTCGAAACATATTCAGGAGTGCTTCAAAGTTTAGAATTTGGTAAGGGCTTGTTGCCTAAGACTTGGACCTTGTCTAATCAACTGGAGTTTATGAGTTTTTGAATTTTTGTATGCAGTATTTTTATTTTAAGTTAAAACTTCAGACATTGACCTTAGGACTCATGAGTCCTTGGATTAGAGTCCTAGCACATGAATGGGTAGAACTCGACAGCCTTAGCAAACAGGAGACTAGATTTCCAAGTCCTCAGCAATTAGAAACAGCTGAATCAAAGATTCAATTATACAAAAAATAAAGTTGATATGCATGTTTTTAGACATTAAAGTGTATTTTACTGCTCTTATTGGCTTTCTCAACAATAGCTGGCACTGAGGCCAGGGACTTTAAATTGAAAAGACAATTTTGTTTCGTGTTCATTAAAGAGCACTATTGAACATATAGCTTTAGACTGTGGGTGTCAGGAAGTGACAGATGAACTGCCCCCATTTCTCTTTCTCTTAAGCTGTTGTAAACCAAATTTGGGAATGATTCCAAAGGAGGCTTACCTTGGCTGAGTCTGTAGGTCGAGAGGAGAAGGGAGAATATTAGGAACTAGAATAAATTTACAGATTTGTCAAAGGATAAAGAAGGCAAATGAACTGTTATAAGTAAAAGCATGTTTACAAATACAGAGACAAACATGAAGGAAGATAATACTGTTCAAAAAACATGAGTGTTGGGAAGATGTTACAAGCTAATTTTATTGTTGCTCATAACAGTGAACCAGTACATACTATCTAACAAAAGAGGCAACAATGTATTATGTAATATATAAGTATAAAGGCAATCAACAGAACCCAATTTCTAATGAAAACAATAACTGAAAACTACAACAGCGAAATAATAGATCATATGCATACCTGTGGGTATAAACACACATATAACATATTTTACATACATATGCATATGCATGTATTTATATGTATACATAGATATGTTTGTATACCTACAAAAAAAACTGAACTAAGGCCAAACATATATCATAAAAATAAATGGAAATAAGTGTAGCTCACCTATTACAGAAAAAATGGTCAAACTTGTTCATAAAATCTAACTCTGCTCTTTGTAAGAAACACAGTTAAAGAAAAATGATCAGAAACATTAAAAATAAAATTATAGGCAACATGCATGAGACAAATGTAAACCGAAAGAAACATATATTGTGATCTTATTATCAATTAAAATAGACTTCAGTTAATAAGTTAGACTGAGAAATACGAATACCTTATGATTTCATTTATATGGGGAATCTAACAAAAATGAATAAACAAACAAAAACCAGAATCAGACCTGTAAATACAGAGAACAAACTGATGGTTGCCAGAAGGGAGGGGGTTGGCAAGACAGGTAAAATGGGTGAAGGGGAGTGGGAGGTACAGGCCTCCAGCTATGAAATGAATAAGTCATGGGAATAAAAGACACAGCATAGTGAATATAGTCAATGGTATTGTAAAGTGACAGATGGTAGCTACATTTGTGGTGAGCCCAGCATAACATATAGAGATGTCCAATCACTGTGTTATACACACAAAACTAATGTAACGTTGTGTGCCAATGATACCCAAATAAAACAATAATAATAATAAAGTAAAATTCAGGAAACAAGTGCACATTACTAAATTAAAGGCTACCATTTAAAATAAAGGTGTAATAAAAATTATGAATATATATTTTATATATATAAAACCTAGAAACCACTTTGATATAGTGGAAATTCAGGGGGATACAGACTAGTAATAATGGACTTTCAGTGAATCGGTTGATAATACCTATAAAAATAATACCTATAGGGGCGCCTGGGTGGCTGAGTTGGTTAAGCGACTGCCTTCGGCTCAGGTCATGATCCTGGAGTCCCAGGATCGAGTCCCACATCGGGCTCCCTGCTCGGCGGGGAGTCTGCTTCTCCCTCTGACCCTCCTCCCTCTCATGCTCTCTGTCTCTCATTCTCTCTGTCTCAAATAAACAAATAAAATCTTTAAAAAAAAATAATACCTATAAAATTAACCAGTATGATTGTATACCTTGAAAATAGAGAGCAGGTCTTCTTTTCATAAACACACTGAAAATATACAAACACTGAAGATATATTTGGTCACAAGTAAAGTCTCACTGTGTTTTGTTAAATGCTAAAATATTGGCACTATTTGTTGGTAACCCTGCAAATAAACAAGAAATTAGTAATAAATCTTAAGCAAATTGCTTCCACCTAATTATTATAAAATCATTTAAAAAATTATTCTTCTGTCAAACCAAACATTAATAATTTTTAGAAAAAATAAGGAAAATAAATATTAAAATTTATGGGATATTGCTAAAGCTGTACTCTAAGGACAATTCTTAGCTGTAAGTATTGAACTTGATAATATAAAATAGTTGGAACACATAAATTAAGCACACTACTCACAGATTTCAAAGAAAGCATAAAAATAGCCAAGACAAAAGCAAAATAAAGAAATTAATAAATTTCAGTAAATGGGATATCCTACTGAACAAAACCCACAAAATCTCTGAGGTATGCCTGTATATTGTTTTCATTATTTGTATTTTCTCAAAATTCTGATGACTTTCATTGTCATTTGGTTATGAATGGATTAATGATATACTTTTAACTTAATAAAAGGAAGGCTTTCTTTGTTTCATCACTTCATTTTATTATTTTCTAATTTGCTTTATTTACTTGCATTATCATCAGAAAAGATTTTTTATATTGTTTATATTTTTATAAATGTGCAATTCATGTAAAAAAAAGATAATTGTTAAATATCAGTGTTCAAACACAATCATCTCTTTAAGACCACATCTCATCAAGACCAATGAAATCTACATTATGGATTATGCACAACTATGTTCTCCTAATATTTTTTTTCTTAAATCATTCTTGGATAGATGTGTTAAACTCATTATTACTGATTTTCTTTTCATTTACTTTTTAAATTCTTAATGATCTTTCTATAAAAGTTGTTGCTCTCTTATTAACATAAATATTACTAGTAGATCCTGTATTTTGATTTGTACGCTTAGTATTTTATAGTGACTTCCTTTGCTTGTTTAATTTTTCCCTCCTTCCTCCCTTCCTCCCTCCTTACTTTCCCTCCTTCCTTCCTTCATTTCCTCCTTTCCTTCCTTCCTTTCCTCCTTTCCTTTCTCTTTCGTCTCCCCTGTTCCCCTTTTTCCTCCTCTTTCCTTTCATTTCCTTTCTTACTTCCTTCACTCCTTTCTTTTGAAGTGTGAATTCTGCTTAGTTTATCATCAAGATCGTGATCCCTTGTTTTCATTTCTTTCCCTAGTATATCTTTGCTCATCTTTTCATTTTTAGTAATTCTGAAATTCTTTTTTAATATACATCTTTCATAACCAGTCAATTTAGGTTTCCTTTTTTTAGCCAATCTGAACATTATTTTAATTGTGGAGATAGGTCACTTAATTACTGAAATGACTCATAAAATTCATCTTCATTTCATCATATTCATGTATAGGATGTGAAAGTTTTAAATATATAACATAATAGATAATTAATGTAATACAAAAATTTTATTTTTCATATTTATTTTAATATTTCAGGGGATTGACAGGTTTTCTAGTAGAAACAATATAATACTCTTAGTTTCTATTTATTAAAATAGATTTTCTATGAATCCAATTCTATATTCCAAGTAAAACTAGGGGGAATAATACAAGTTCATTCTTACAATGATTATTATATGTACACTATTGTATTATTGTAATCATTGCCTTAAAATGTTTATTTATTCTCTACTAGGAATAATAATTAGATTTACGAATAACTTCTTTCCCTTCCCTTCCTTCTTACCACCATCTAGTTTACTTCTAGTTAATATCTATGAGTAATTCCCATAAAGGTTATTCTACATTTTACATACTCTTATCTTCTGTCCTCACCATTTTGTTAGTTGTATTAGACTGATTTTTTCTTGCATATGACATATGCATGGCATTCTATCATTTTTATCTACCTCACTTAATGTTATGTATTTATTAAGTATATTCAGTACTCACCCCCAAAATTTATGCCAAAACTGCTTCTACAGTTTTATTGTCTGGAAGTTATCCTCTGGAAGATTCTCCAGGAACCGTTTGTCAAAATGATGTTATCTGAATTTACAAAGGTACATAACAATGGCTTGGCTTATAAGTGACTTGGTCTTTACGTCTGGTTACTTAAAAAACTATTTTTTTCTATCTTTGAAGTCCAATGGATTTACAAAAATGGGTCTTGGTGTTGACTGCTCTAAGTGTACTTTCTATGGTACATGGTAAGTTCCTTCAACATGCACATTCAATATTTTTTAATTTCAGAAAATTTTGTTGAATTAAAATTTTTAGAATATGCTCTGTTCCATTGCTTGAGTTTTCTTCTTCAAGGACCTCAATTGTACACACAATGGATTTTTGCATGTCTTCTCTCTTCCTTCATTTTTCTCTCAATCTATATTTTTTCTCAAATATTTATCTATTTCTTTGTTTTTTTAACTACCTTTTATTTTCTATTTCCATTACAGTACTTTTCTTGCTCTTGTGCTTATTTTAATTAGAGTTAATTTTTAAATATTTCTTAATTTTTTTTCTATCCTTTTTTCTCAAATATTTATCTCTTTGTTTAATTGTTGTTTTTTTACTTCTTTTTATTCTCTCTGTCATTACTATGTTATCACTAATCAAGAAAAACATCTTTTGTTATTAATATGAATGTTTTTGTTAAAGTCTTCTCATAGCCACTTTCATACTTCTGAGATTTGTTACTCATAAAACTTTCTGATTAACCTTATGTGTGAACTTTTTCTCTTTACACTGGGTATTTCTGATATGCTGTTTTTTTTCAACTCCCGGATTTTTTCTCTCATAGTCTTAGGTCTCTGTCCTCCAAAAATTAATTTTTAGAATATACCTAATGTCCTTAAGCTAGTGCAACCAAATATCTTGTTTTTGGGGGGACTATTTTAGCAATGAAACTCCGGCATCCAGGAAAACCCTTCAGTTAAGAGCAAATTGAGGTTAGTCACCAACCTTAATGTTTATTCTACACCAGTACTAGAGCAGGACTCTATGTCTTACTTGATGTCTATTCTGCTCTGAGAGCCTCACAGCTCTTTAGTGAGTCCTTTAAGCCTTTTCTGCTTTGCCATGTTCTTTTTCTCAGATCTGTTTGCTGAGGATTCTGAGTGGGATATTCTCCTTTTGGAGGTAGTTATTTATTGGATATAGCTCTATTCCAGGATTCTTAGACCCTTCAACTCCCATTTACCTTATTCTAGTAACTCTTGAGAAGCAAACTTTGTGTGGGCTCTGTTTTGATGGTGATTGGGTCCTACTCATTCATATTTCATGATTTCTAAGTATATCTTATCATATTGTCCCTTTTTAAAAACTTTCTTATTTTGTTTTTCTATTTTGTTAGTGGAGTTATGTAGATTTTTAAAATCCTATTAAAATAATCTTGTCCTGACTCAAAATTTCCAGCAGTTATAAATATTTGCTTCTAATGGCTATCTTTTTTGATGGGTCCTCTACCTTTGTGTAGCATAGAACTTCCATCATTATTGTATAATCAACAATAGAATAAGTTGAGACAACTCTGAAAATGTATTGAAAATGTGCATTAATTGGTTATTTAATTTTTTCTCTCTCTCTCTCTTTTTTTTTTTTTTTGCATTTCATCTTTCATCAACACTCTTTCCCTAGTGGACACTGGAAGGAAAAAAAAAAAAAGGGTTAATTTACCAGATACGTTTTCAATGGATTTTAGACTATTTGCATAAATCTACTTAAGATTCATTACAGATTTTCTGCCCTGAATCATACAATCGTCTTGAGAAGCACAAAACTGGCCATCCCCTTCCAACATCCATTAAACCCTTAGCGAGATGATTTCTTTAGTAGCATAAAATTATTCAAAGTAAAGAGCTTATTTGAAATTGGAAAATCTGTGAACGCTAGTGTTAATGAAATAAAAACTTTTTAAGTAAGAGTTAGTAACACTTTTAAAAACCGTTATCACCAACGGACAGTTTCTTTAGTATCATAAGAACTTCTAATGTGAAGAGTTTCTTAAGCAATTAAGCCTTTAGAACAAGTGATCCCTTCTCCCAGTCCTGTTTTCCTCTAATTCTACTGTCATGAACAGTTAATCTTTGCCTCTTCCTCTGGGTGTATCAAAATCTTTTAAAAAGTATAAACATAAAAATTTTATTGCAATATTATCTTATATCTATAGAATATTAATCAATTTTTAACTATACTGTCTTTGGTAAAAATGGATCTGCAAGTATTTGGTAACCAAATAAAGAACAAAGATAATATGTGAACCTAGAAAAAATGTTTGACCTCCATTACAGGAAAAAAAAAAAAAAGACTCTCTTTAAAAGGAAAGTGAAAAAGGATTGGGATGACACCAAGTCTGGAAAACTGGGCCTTTCAAGGTTTGAAAGATCACCAACCAGATATTTCTTGGGAAAATATAAATATAACAACTGGATTAAATAAGGTACTTGGTATTTTTTATGAACAAGGAAAACAAAAAGAGTGAGAAATACCCACAGGTGTTGGAAATTTAGGAATATATTGTTTGTTCAGTGAATTTTCTATAAAAACAAAATATGAAAATGGTGCACATATACTAAGATCATTCTGAATAAAAGAGGGGTTGGGAGTAAGATTCAAATTACTAGAGATTGTCATTTGGATGTCTTTGGTAACAAATTTTTCTTGCTTTTCCATTGGCAATGAATATATCATTTTACTTTAGTATCAGTAGCTACTATCAGTAATATATATGCTAAGGACAATATCATAGTAATAAAGGGAAAAGCAGTGGGCTTCAACATAAACAGTGAAAAATAGTCACTCACTTATTCTATTCACTTAATTGAAGCTTAAGTAGATTCTCAAAATTTTAAAGGGTATTTCTTTTTAGGAAACACAATTTTAACAGTTGAAAAACCTGCTATTTCAATCTCCATGATTCTTTAAAAAAAGTGATATTAGAGAATAATATAAAAATATAATAAAAATGCTCCTGTTTAATTTTAGTCCATTTGAATCTTTTGGTTTTTAGATAAAATAAAGTAGTTTCATAGCTAATATAAAACTCTTCGAAATATTGCATAAACAAAATACTTCATTATATCATGCACTGTGTCAGTATCTCACACCTTTCCATAACATAAGGTTTTGGTTTCTCTCAAGGGTGGTCATTCATTGGACTACTAATCTATTTGTTATTTGGATTGGAATTTTTTTTTTTTTATTTGACAGAGAGAGACAGCGAGAGAGGGAACACAAGCAGGGGGAGTGGGAGAGGGAGAAGCAGGCTCCCTGCTGAACAGAGAGCCCTATGCGGGGCTCGATCCCAGGACCCTGGGATCATGACCTGAGCCGAAGGCAGACGCTTAACGACTGAGCCACCCAGGCGCCCTGGATTGGAATTTTAAAATAAACCTCTACCAATGTCACCAACGTTGTTGTGACTTCTGAACAAAATATTCACCATAGAAAGTCATCATTGTTGTTCTAATATCTCTCTCAGACAGTACACACCATTTTGTATATTCAGGCCATCATTCTTGCCATAAATAACACAGGATGATAATCCATGCAGAAGGAAAATGGAAGACGAAGTTAAAATAAATACTCTACATCTACCATTGTTCCAATGTGGTACCATTTAACTTCTGCACAGACAGTAATGTCTATCATTGACATTTCAGAAAAGAACTGAAAACATTGTAAACCATTTTCTGATGTAAGAAATTATGGTACCCAAACAATGCTTCAGTGTAAGAGGGGAAGGCTGATGACTCTAACATAAAACAAAGCTCATCATAAAACCTGCTGTTCCCATCCTGTTACAGGATGCATGTGGAAATTCGCTAATAAGAAATTCAGCTTCTTTTTCTAAGATTCTCAGATTTGCTTAGGCTCTTTCTGTGGCCACAAAATGGAATAGAGTCCAACATGAAGGCAATAGTAAGTGATGGTGTATCATGGCAAAACTAAATATGCAGTAACTGTCCAAAAAATCACTAATCACATCTTCCAAGTCATTTTCAATAGTGATGGCTTTTTATTCTATTTTAATAAAGCATTTGTAATTTAAATAACTGAATCATAACTATCTCATGTTTGGTATTTATATCCTTAGGAATCCTTTTTAAATGTGCCTAATTCTACCTACAAGGTAGTTATGGGGTATTTTGAGAAGATTGGGGGTAATTAAAGATTACAAATGAAAAAAAATAGGAATTTGTTCTAGCTATTGATAATACTAGTGACCAAGTTAAAAACTCTTCAAAAATTAGATTTTTATTTAAAGTGTGTGTGTATGTGTGCTTTCAGCTATTTTTGAAGATGGCAGATCTACACTTTGAGGGCTGTCAGGTTTTCTACCCAATAGAGTTGTTGAAAAGTACATTTTCATAGTTCAATTTGCTACCCCTGGCCAAAATAATGTGACACTTAAAGAGTGATATGATAAATTAATTGATTTCTCCACATCACCAGGCACAGAGATGGTTTCTTTTATGTCTATGGAGGCAAAGTGAGGTTCTGGCAACTGACAGGATTGTAAAAATATTCATCAGGTTTTTCTTCAGTGATAAGTTACTACAGAAAACAAATATCCCTGGGTCTTTTACATGGCACAAAATTATACTATTTATTCCCTTTTCGATAAGGAATAGCTGAGGTAGTCAGACATGGAAAAACTATAAAATTTATCATAGATAGGAAATGAGGGGGCAATCATGTCTTAGTGCAGATTAAAATACTCAGCTTATTTATTTAAATGAAAATTCTATTTATTTTTAAAAATCATTCTCAGTGGTTATCTTATGTTCAAAACAACAGGCCAGTGATTTAGCTACAAAAGAATGATCTCTAAGAAACTTTAGGAACTACTGTGACTAATTTTGTGAACAAGTAGCTCAAAATGTTTGCAATATATCAACAGAGAGATAATATTACTTTTTATTTATAATTACATAAAGTTGAAAGAAAAAGAAAAAAAGGAAGTCTAAAACCCCTTAAGCTGACAGGCTGCTGAGCTATAACTGGCAGAGTGAGAGTACAGGGAGATTCAATGTGAAAAGTGGAAGATAATGTGCTCACACACTAATGGGCACTGAACTAGACATAGGCTCATTTTTCACATCATGTCATCTCTAAGGTTTGAATAAAAAGTAATGGCCAGAATGAGCCTGGCTCTATCTCAGACATTATCATTTGCCTCCTCAGTTTTATTTGTGTTGACTTGTACAGTCTAAAAAGATGACAGTCTCTGGGCCTCTGGATCACTCAGAGTGATAATACACAGCACATTACACTGTTGGTGACAGGTTCTGTTCTCCTGGATGGCATATGAAAGGAACGCATCTCTTTCCGTCATTTCAAATGCTATAAACTGACAGAATAAAGAATCTTGCAGAGGGGACATCACAAACCCTGTCTGTTATGATTTTATGAGATAAACTGGAGTTTCCAGGGTATCTTGTTCAGGAAATTAGTGTCAGTCAAACTTTAGTGTTTTTTTTTTTTTTTAAGAGATAAATAGCAGACTCTCAAAAGTAGCCCTGCCCTATTTCATATGGCAAAACCTCCAAAACCGTACGTTCAATGCTGAGAAAAACTGGTTTTCCTCTCTTTAAAAAAAAAAAAAAAAGCTCCTGGGTTACTAGTTAAAGTGCAATAAACTATCCATGGCTTCAATGAGAAATAAATGTCTACATATCGACGAAATCTTTAAAGAAATCACCAGCCTGGTTGTATGAAAGAATAAATCAGTACTTTTAAATATTTTGGAAGGCTCATTTTTTGCTGAATTGCTAACTTAATGTCCTGTTGAACTATAAACATGCCAAGACTATAATGTTTTTTTCTTGGTACATTTATTCAAGGTTTTATCTTCTTTCTCTTTATTTCAGTAACTATTACTGAAGTGATTTACAGTAGTTTGAATTTAACTGAAGACATCACAAAAATATCACTAAGGTAGATAATAATATGCAGAATTTTATTAATTTATCCTAAACTGAATAGCATATGGATTCCCTATTCTTACGTTTTTTAAAACATTACAGTGTCATAAAAATTTACAGGTACTTGAATCATAATCTGCCAATTGTCGTAGCTTTTTCCCATGTAATTTCAAGTACTTCTATTATAATAAACGTTCCTTGCATGACTTAAGTTTAAGTGATTATTTAAGTTAGACTTGCTCATTGTACTTTTCTGTCCATTTCCATGTTGGAAACTTTTTTACTGTCAAGATGAATAGAAATGAATATCAAAGAATGTTTCACACATACATTTATAAATGGTCTTTTAGTCAAAAATTTTTATTATCAACTCATTAAAAATTTAATTTCAAACCAGAATTTGACTACATACTTGTATTTTAAGTATAGGATAAGCCTGATGATTCAGTTTTTTAGCCATAAGGAGTGTTTTAAAAATTAAAGATTGGAAGTATAACACTCATAGTGTAGTTAAATAAAAGAAATGATGTTTAAAAAGCAATGAGAATGTATTTCCTATGTATTTCTTTTCTTTGGGTGTCTTATTAATTAATTAGTACGAAGACCACATACTACTTTGAAATGTAAACCTAGGTTCCTCTCTTAAAAAGGGAAAGAAATGAAGTATGAAGGTTCTAGTTAGAAAAAGTATGAAGATATCTTTCAATATGTTCACATGGAACATTGCAAAGGTGTGGTTCATCATCCCACAGGTGGATTTTCAGAATTCTCTGGTGCTTGGAAGATAGATATGAAATTCCCTGAATTTCGGATCTAGGGAATGATCTGACCACTTTAAGCACCCAGGCGTGTTTGATCAGATTCTCCCTCACCTTCCATTAGGGCATTTTCGTTCATACAATTCCATATTGAGATTCAGCCACCTATCATCTACTTGACATATCAAACAATATAGTCACTAGCTCTTGTTTTATGGAAGACATAGAGAGAGAAATAAGAGTGAAGGAATAAAAGGCATGTAATAGCATTAGTCTGTAGTGGGGTTATCTTGTTTTTTTCTTCATAATTTTTAGAGTTGCTCACCTTTCTCCTAAAAGCAAGCCATTTTTATGATACCCAGCATCAGCCTGCAAAATTCTTCTCCAACCTGGAGATCTTCATTTGCTCTCTTCTCTTCTTTAGAGTAAAGTCAGGACTTGAATATAGTCTATGAATATAGACTATACTTACATTGTAATTACACAGCTTTATGCCCTTTTTTTATAGCCTACCCCCTCTCCTGTGTTCTAATGTGACTTATCTCTGAGTATTCTCTTCTGGGAGGTGAACAAACACCCCGAATTATTACTTATTGCACCCCCTCTCATTTCCTCAAAACAGTGCTTCATAAACAGTGAACACATAACTGCGAGCTGATGACCGAAGGATGGCCAAAGAGCTAGCTTTCATGGAGCTAGCTAGCCCCTTTGGGGTGAGTTTTATTGAAAGCAACTTTGGCTTCTGTAGATAGACCTCAACTTTGTAAGTATGCAAGAGGATTTAGAATCGGAAATGTCACTTTAATGAAATCCATGCTGTTAACCTAGTAAACAGCAATATTTTAAATAATAACATTTCATTCCTTGAATAGCTACATCTGATAAATCTCATTTATTAGTGGAAAATAGAAATAAATATAAAACTCATTTTTTACATATATAATAAACATATTTAACAAAGAAATTCTTTAAGTGAATATCTTTCTATATAATATGTGTGGGAAAAAAATAGAATCTAAGCCCTTTAAAATCATATCCCGAGTTGGTATACGGAGATGCACATATACTAGAGTCCTTTTTTTCCCCCCCATTGCTTCCAAGTAAATATCTGTTGCTACAGAAAAGAGAATGAACTGTACCTCCTAACACAAGTCTGCAAATCCACAATGTTCTATATCAAGCAGGGTCACAACTGACCATCAACTAGCACAGGGACATGGAAAACGCAGTCACTTGCTGAGGCTTACTGTAAAAGTCATTTTTGCTCTTGGAAATGGGAATCACTGCCCAACCCCATTAGGCTTCCACCTCATGTCCTTAGACTGACTTCCGCCTTTCTTTGTTCAGGTCTTATCCGTCCCTGTCGGTGTTGAACTCACCTCCCAGAACAAGTAAGCCTCCTGCTTGTAGTCTGCCCATGGAGTCACGAGGTTAAGGGTGTATCTACTCCATTCCTGATAAATGCCAGTTTTATCTGCCCATTTCTTTTGTGTGTCTCTCAGTGAGATAGCAGGGTTAGGACATATCACATCTTGTATTCTCCATGTCCCTTTTATTTTGGAAAGGTTTTGAGAGCTTAACATTTCCCTGTTTCTTGTTGTTCACACCAAACCATTCCCTTCTGAATCCGTTTACTTGTGGCCTCTTGCCTCCTCCAGCAAATCCAGGCTTCCTCTTGTCATCTTCAAGGAACCCGCCCCTATCTCGCCTTTCTGTCCTTGTATGCGCTGCCCTGGCTGTCACTTTTATCTCAAATCAAGTTTAACCATGTAAACAGAGTTGAATCATTACAACAGTTACGAGGAAGTCAAGTGATTTCAAAGACAAACTAGGATTAAAAAGAGTGGAATCCAAATTTCTCCAATCTAAAAAGAGCTAATGAATATTTACTAAGACTTTAACTTCTTACAACATAAAAAAACTTCCAACTCTCCAGACATCCTTGTATCTAAACAGTAATGAGTATAAAATATACATAACATACATACACATATATGTGTGTATTGGATATTAGCTCAACCAGTTGGTCTTAACTTCTAGAGAATTTTCATTTAATTTGGGTATGAATTTAAAAGGACCACTAAAGTAAAATGTTCCAAATCCCCTCCCATGTCCTGATAGATGTCTGAATTCCTTTTTATATGCAACTTACATACTTACAAATAATTGTCTAGCTTCAGCATAAAACCCTTCAAGCATTTTTCTCTTAAAAAGCCTATTTCATTCTCAGATAGTTCTATTTAAAGAAACTTTTTCCTTAACTTGAATTGAAATCTGTCCCTTGGTAACATTCAATTGTTGGATTTTGTTCTTGCCTCTGGAATCATATAAATCATGACTACAAAGATTTTCACATGCAGTCTTTCAAATATTTTAAAATATTTATTGTGTCTCACCTAAATTCTCTAGGTTAAATAATCTCACTACTTAGACTAAGCATTCTATCATTTCTTTGGGTCTTTGATGATCCTGCTCTTTGTTCTCTATTCCTATTTACTAAAATTCCTTTCAAAATATAGTGACCCAAACTAAGTATGATGGTCTGGCCACGTCACACTTATAACAAAGTTAAACTAAAAGTACAGTGCAATTTTTACATAGGTTTTTTTTCCTAGGCAAGCCTTCCTTATTGTATTTTTGTAAAGTTGGACTTTTTTAGACTCTAGAACAAGGTGGCCTTACATTAGTCAGTACCACATTATAACCATATTGATTTATCTATTTATTTTTTGTCTGTCAAGATTTTTTTAGATATTGATAATAGGTGAACATTTTCTGTATCTCATTCAGATTGATGCAGTTCACAAATATAATTGGTATGCTGTCTCAGTACTCATCAAAGCCTTTACTAAAATAGTCTAGAAAAGTTTTAAACTTCATATTTTACAAACCTAGAAATTTATTTTGATCAGGAAGACAAACTCCAATTGATCTAATGAACCGCAAAATTTCAAAACTCCTATTTTTAACTATGATTCCAGTGAAACTTTGCTATAATACCATAATTAGATACTTAGAAATAGTAAGTTTATACGTGTTCATAACTTTTGTTCATACGTAATTTTAAACTTAATGATTGTAAAAGTTGACAAAATTTGAAACATTATCTGCTTATCTCTCCAGAGAAGTTATGCTCAAAGCTTTCTAAAGCATTCTATGTGCTAGACAATATTCCTAAAGCTTCTTCTGTACGGCTCCCCTGGTACAGAGATTACCAGTCTAACAAGGAGTAAGTAAGCACCAAAATAGACTTCTAAGAGGAAAATATAATAATAGTTCAATTACTGGTTTGTAAGCAAGGATTTCCAGACTCATAATACATCAGTATTTATGGTAGCAAATATATGTTTTTGTCTTATTTCAAGAGCATCATTTTTACTCTTTGGAAATATCTATATTTGCTGTGGTGAGCACAGTCTATACATATTGAATTACATGACTTTTTTTCCCCCCGATATAAGTCTCAAAAACTTAAGTGAGAAGTCCTAGTTCTAAATAAACAAAGCCAGACATTCCATTGAGATTTACCTGCGGCTCTGGTTAAGTCACTGCATCTCCTGTCAAGTTTCCCTAACTCTAGAGTCAACCAGTGATACGTCACCTCTTTCAAGGGAATTTTTGAGAGTTAATGAATGCACAGTGAGCAATGCAAGGATCAAACACACTGGGCAAAAGACTAAATTTTTATTATAGTGGATACTGGCAGCCTTATGGAATCTGTCAGTCTAAACCATGTTCTGCTTTGGCACATGCTCCCTGAAAACAGCAGACCAGTTTGGGAGCTGGCATGCTCTCAACGCGGCAGATGGACATGCAATGAAATAACTAGCAAAGAGACCTTGTTTCAACATCAAATATGTTTCCGTAGGGCCAGATTGCTGGGCAAAAATGTTTTAGTGATGCTGCTGCAGGTAAGGTACGTGGTAGGTGTCCTTTGCACACTTAAGCCTTCACTGACTTTTTCCATCTCTTTCGGGCAGTTATTTCAGGCTTTCACGCATTTCAGATACTGAAATATTCATATTTGAAAGTCACAATGGCTTGGATGTTTGGGTTAAGAGGTTTGAAACACCAGTGAAAAATGAGGTTTAAATAATACTTATTTTTTCATGAGAAGAAGCTACAGTTATCTGGCCCCTTGAGCAAACGGGAGATTTATTGCACACTCTGTCATGACACTCTTTATTCAAAGTTTGTGATCTTTTTAATGTCTCAAAGCAATGTCCTTGCACTCTTCACTAAATCAGAATATTCCAGATATTTTTGACTGGCTCCTTTGAAAAGTAATGCATCCACACGGTGAGTTAAAAAGAGTAGAAACTCATCAAAATTAATGGGAATCTCAGATAATTTTCAGCTATTGTCAAATGGGAGCCCTTCATATTTTAGCATTAACATCACAATTATAGTCAGGGAAATGCATGTGGCATATATGTCTGCAGAGGCAAATGGATGCCTTAAAATTAATAGTACAGTCCACACTTTAAGGAAATAAATCATTAAAGTATTTCATAGGTTGATCTGAATTTCTTTTGTTCTGTAATAAGTTTTAATATAATATTTGTTATGGATACAAATTTCATCATGATTCCTAGACACATCATAAGCCCATCAGCATTGGGAAGCTTTCTGAGAATTCAATTAAGAACAAAAACTAAATAATACACACTTATCACAAAAAGGCAATCAAACAATGAAAAGTGCAAGTTTTTTTTTCTCTAGTAGACCTCTAGTGCCTCTCTGAATAGATAACCACTTAATAGTTTCCTTTATTTGTTCAGAAATCTCTCATGTGTGTGTTTTTAAATTTAAATTTTTATGTTTATATTTTTAAATAATATATTTTGGAAGTCTGCATATGAAATGCACATCAATTTTTAATAGCTTCATATTAATTATTATATAAAAGAACTAAAATTTATTTTAAAAGTCCCTCATTAGTGGCCTTTTAAATATCTGATAAGGGTCTCATTACTGATCTTTTTCTGAAATTTCTTGGATATTGTCACATATTTATTCCCCCCTATGAACCCTAGTGTCATTTTGTCAAATGCCCCCAAATGAAAAGTCTGATGGAATTTTAATTGGTATTGAATAGAATTTATGAATTTATTTTGGAAGAATTATAATAATATAGCTTCTTACCAAAGAACATTGTTTTTCCTACTACACCTTCGAGACTATTGCTATCTATCATTTGTAAAATGCCTGGCGTATAATAGATCATGGATTTATAATGCTTTTCATATGGATTCAGTACATATCTAGTTAGGCATACTCAATGAAGATGATTATTATTAATGTTATTGATGTGAATATAAGTGATAATTTTTTTCTTTCTCTATATTTTAACCTGCCATTGTTTATATATGGGAAAGCTACTTTCTGTATTAATTGGCTAACTATTCACTTTGCTAAATTCTTTTACTGCTTGTTGATCATAGTTTATATTCTCTTGAGTTTTCTTGCTTATATAGTCATACCATCTGCATAAAGTGTTGAATTGTCATTCCCCTCGCAAATTTGTATGCCACTTATTTCCTTCTCTTCTCTAATTGCACTGGCTAGATTTTCCAGAATATCGTTCAATAATACTGATAAAGTAAGCATCTGTTTCATTTCTATCACTGAGATAAAATGTGTTTAGTGTTAAGCTGTTAAAATATATGTTGGCTTTTGGTTTTTAATAGCTCTATCTCTATATTATTATGTCAAAAAATAACCCATCTATTTCTAATATAGCAAAGGTTTTTATTTGATCACTTATGCATGTTTATTTTGGAGGATAGATTGTATGGTGACAGTTTCTCCTCAGTCTCTGTACACTCTATTGACTTTGGAATGGGTCACATGACTTGCTTTGACCAGTGATACATAGGTGCAGAAGCTTTAAATGGGTTTGTGTTTTTTTGCCCACTCCTACCTCTCTGTCCTATGTCATTTAGAATACTCCAGATGGTTTATTCCTTAAGCCTGGGTCCTTAGAGAATCCTGTCAGTCCAACCCTACTTAACATAGTCAAGCAAAGCTCAGTAGAATCCAGTCATATAGTAATCCATAGAACTAATATAAGTGAGGAGCAAGTGACTAAATATTTATTAGCTTTCCTGTAGATACAAATTCAATATTTACAATGTCTTTGATTGTGTGATAATTAGTATATTATTTTAGTATGTTTTATGAAAGGAAATGACCTTTATGTTTCCGGGATAAAACCTGTCTGTCCACAGAATGTTATTTTATACATCTACTTAATTTGATTTGATATTTCCTTTTAAAGTTTGGTATCATTTTAGTAAGTGAGCTTAGTCTATAGTTATTTTGGCTGTCTGGCTCTGGTATCTTTGTCAAGTTTTACTATTGGTGATATGATAGACTTTAAAAAAGAATTTAGAAACTTTGTTCTGAAAGTCATGTTTTAGATAAGTTGAAATAGCATTTGGATTTGTTTATTCACTTTTTATTTGAAAGAGCTTACCAACAAAACAATACAGACTTGTTTATTTTTTATAGGTAGCTCCTTGATAGTGTTTCAATATCAACTTTGTTTATTCGTCTATTAAAAGTTTATGTATATTTTACTAAAACTCATTTCACAGATTTTCAAATTTATTTGCATAGCATTTTGCAATATGCTCCCTTATAATTCTTTCCATTTTTGTTCCTATATTTAGTTATTTCCTCATCTTCATTTTAAATTGTATTCATTTGCTTGGATTACTTAAATAGATCTCTGTTTTCACACTTACAAATATATTGCCTAATGTCCATGCAGTGGCCAAGAAGATATATTTAAAATAGAAATTATAATAACTCATTCTCCTGATTAATCATTGCCAGATGATTCCCATTAAAATTGTCATTTTCATGCCACCTTGTAAACACTTTTATTCTTTCCATTAGAACTGACTTACTTGCTAGTTTCGAGAACATTTTGCCCCTGCCTGAGGTCTTTGAATTTGCTCTTTCTTTAGTCTAGAACATTCGTCCTCTACAGCATACCATATTTTGTAACGTACCTCTACATTGTGAGTCCTCAACCTTAATATAGGTTATGTTTTATTACCTACCTTTTAGAACTTACCACAATCAAAAGAATATTCTATTCGTTTATTTTTGGCCTGATTTTTTTCTGCTAATATGCATCCTCTATATATTATTAACTTCTGTGACCGAAGTGCCTAGAACAATATCCGTAATTGAATTAATAAATTGTATGCTCTCTTGGTTTCATTTAGTAAATTTGAAATAATTTGTTATTAATATTATAACTCTTGCTTTATTTGTTAGAATTTGAATACTATCTTTTCCTCCTCCTGTACTCTATACCATGGCATCATTTTGTTTTAGATGTCTCCTGTCTGTAGCACACAGTTGCCTATAGTTCCAACCTTTTCTGGAATTGGAAGAGAGTATAAGTTTCTAGCTATTTATTTTCTGTCTTTTGTTATGTAAATCATCTTGTTTTCTTTATATTTACATCTAGTAATTTTTTTAAAATTACATATTTGTATCAGTTTTGAATTGGGCGGTTGCAAACCAGAGATCATCCAGTATTTTGTGTAGTGAATAACTTTCATAAAAATTTAAGCACCATAAAGAAAAATTACAAAAAAGCCAAGAAAGACCTTCAAATTTAAGAATAGGTATCAGTGTTCCATCTAGGTTCTAGGTTCTAGAATGTATCAGTTTCGAGGATTATTTTGGACTGAACAATAGGAAAAAAAAACTTATTGGATAAAGTATTAGAACTGCAAGATAAAATCTAACATGCTTTTCAATGCAGAGGTGAGAAATGAGGACCTCATTTAAAATTAAAGGAATCAGCTTTTATTTAGATTCTGCAGGGGTATGGCCAAGAATGAAATTAGATCAATTGGATAGAAAGCTATGATCTGTCTCAGGAATAGGATCATGAGTCTGTATCCACACATATTGGACTATTACCACTGGGACTTCCACAAAAGGCAGTAAATTTCAAAAGACTGTACCCTGAGGAAAAGGATAGACAAGAAAAATATTCATTCCTCAAGTATGAGAAGTGGAAAAGAAACTTATCTTTGGCCACCTGGTTTATTGTTATGAATGAATACATTTCCTCAGAATTTGTAAACATTGGCGTGTACTTTAAGTAGGTTTCAGGTTCAAATTTACTTTATCCACATAATCTGACAATCTTTCAACCAACAATTAAAGGTAAATGTTTCTTTTACACCAATGACAAATCTCCTGTGCAAGGCAGAACAAATACAAAGGCATTCTAGAGCACTCTAGTGTTACTTTGGGTATGATCTATGGATTGGTGCTGGTTCATGAACTGATTGCTGCTCATCAGTGACAAGATAAGTACAGAAAATGAGAGTGTTAGAAATAGTTATAGCTATTTGACAGAGTAATCAATGTAAACTTGATCTAATATTTTTAAAAACCTAACACTTACTTTTATGTCTCTGTTAATTTATCATAATAATTACCTTTTATTTTATTCGTAGAAGTATAGATCTATGGTGATTTGAAAGAAGAAAGTGGTTCTCTTACTACTGATACTTTGAGAGGCAAACATGCCCAATAATGGCAAATAATGGCAGATAATTCAATAGATAAAATCTTTCTCACAATGCAAAATTACAAGACACATGGGGAGATAAAAAACCACTATGATTAGGAGTCTGTACAAATAAAAATAGCAAGATTATACTTTAAATAATTCATATGTTTAAGTGAGTAAGTGGAAAAACAGCAGAATAGAAAAACCAAAAAATGGAATATGACAATATAAAATAAAGCATAAGTTAATTGAACAGGAATTCAATTTAAGAAATGAAAACAAAATTACATAAAATCTTAGTTGAAAAGTTAACCATCAGATTAGATACAGTTGAACAGAGAATTAACAAAATGAAATAATCTGAAATTTTTTGAATATTACATAGAGTAAAAGAGATGAAATATGAAATATGAACGAGGTTAAGATAAAGGCTAGGCACAATGAATAGCCTCTAAATAACTGTGCAATGTTCTAAAAAGGAAAGACTAGGAGTAATATTGTTCAAAGAGATAATGGCTGAATTCTTTAAAAAAAATAGAGTGGAGAGAAAGTATTTGCTAAGCTTCAGTTTTCTATATACTTAGCTTATAATTTAGAGAGATAAAGGGAAAGAGACATTTTCAGAAAATGAAACAGGGAAGGCTGAATGATCAGAAAATAAATTAAGAGAATAAAGGAATGAGATATATAATGCAAAGATGAACAATAAAAACTGATGTGTGTGGGCAAATCTGAATAATCTCTGACAGTACAAAATAAATAGGTGTTTTACAATTACACTTACAATAATAATATTATTGTAACAGTAATCTAAATAAGCCTGATATACCTCTAATAATATAAAAATAAATATACTTGTAAAGCTAACATACAGATCTAAAATGGATATCTAAAAATAAAATAGGAGGGACATAGCCAAAAACACCTCTGAATTTTTGTTTCACTTAACAAGCAGTGAATAAATATAGACACTAATTGGCATAATTATCAGGATGAATGGACAAATCCACCACTACAGATTTTAGATACATATTTTAGTTATTAATAAACTAAGCAGAAAATAATATTAGTAAGAAAGTAAATTCCTTGAACAAATACACATTCTTGTGGATATATATAATCCCCCTATCATTTAGAGAATTTGCATTTTTTCAGGCACACATTATACACTTAGGAAAATTGAACACATACTAGGCCACAACAGAAATCCTAACAGCAACAAGAGCAACAAAGTTCTAGGGGAGTAATTGTTGCATAGAAAGTGTTCTCTAACCTGGAAGGAACTAAGATAAAGAAAAATAAGAAAGAGTCAACCCCCCAAACCCATTTAATAACTTATTTTTTAATAACTGGTGGGTCATATGAGAAATTATAATAAAAACTAGAAATATTTAGAATTGCACAATACTGAAAATGTTAAATGTGTGGAATGATGCTAAAGTGATACCTAAAGATAAATTTAAAGTTTTAAATATTTATATAAGATAAAATGAAAACCTAGAGAGTTCCTAAAGATTATAACTTAACCAAAACTCCTGAAGATAAAACAATACCTTTATATGTCTATATCTACAAATCTGTACCTTGCCCTTCTCTCAAAAAATAGACACATTTATAGATGATTTTATAGGTATGTTGTATATTGTATTTAAGCAACATAAAGACCAATATTATAAAAATTCTTCTAGAGAAGAGAAAAATTTAGTGCTTACCTAATCATTTTATAAGGGTGATATACATTTTATATTAAACAATGCAAGATGTATAGGAGAAACTATAATTAAAACCAATCCTATTTATGAAGATAGATGAATACATCTTTTTTTTAAAGAAAATCAACAAACTGGCATGTTCAAGGTTGGTTTAACACCAAAACATATCCATTTAGCTATTACATTAAAAGTAGAAAGAAGAATAGAAAGAAAATTTTAATAAATGAAGGAAAAAACAATAGTAAAATGTACTACATATTATTTCACTAGAAATGGAAAAAATATTTCCTTCATGAAGGTTATTTACCATAAACTTTCACAATATTATTCTTCAAAGTGAATACAATAGTTGCTTCTAAATCTATATACAAGGTAAGGATGCCTGCTCAATAATGAATTAGATATTCTAAACAATGAAATAAGTAAAAGAAAAACATAGATAGAAATTAAAGAAGAATAGAAAAGGATAATTTTCAGACAAGGAATTGTCTACCTATAAATTCCAGGCAAATCAATGGAAATATTAGTGGATACAATATGTTATTCTAAATCAAGACTATATTTTATGGGGGCGCCTGGGTGGCTCAGTCAGTTAAGCGACTGCCTTTGGCTCAGGTCATGATCCCAGGCTCCTGGGATTGAGCCCCGCATCGGGCTCCCTGCTCCGCGGGAAGCCTGCTTCTCCCTCTCCCACTCCCCCTGCCTGTGTTCCCTCTCTCGCTGTCTCTCTCTCTCTGTGTCAATTAAATAAATAAATAAAATCTTTAAAAAAAAAAGACTATATTTTATGCCATCAAAACATTATTAAGACAGGTTAAGTATAGTTTAATATAAAGATAATACCAAAAAAGTAATAAAGACTATAGAATACCTAAGATTAAATCTAACATCAGTAAATAGTATAAAATGTAGACATAGAGGATGAGATGTAAGTAAATATTCATGTTGATAAGTGGGGAGACTTAATATCATACAATGCAACTCTTTTGTATTTGATTGCAATTTTAAACAAAATTACAAAGATTATTCTACATAACCTCTTAAAGTGATCCTAAAATATGTGAAAGAAATAAGGGCCTAGACTAGGTGTGAAAATTTTGAAGAAGAGGGACAATATTGGTACTGTTTTATAATTAAGAAGAATATGTATAATGTTAATATGATTCAGATGATTCAGCATTGACAAAAAAATGGACAAATAAACCAACATTTTACTTATTTTCGTTTGATTTCATATACCCTATAAATGAGATACTTTTGGGGAGCCTCGGTGGCTCAGTTGTTAAGCTTCTGCCTTCAGCTCAGGTTATGATCCCAGGGTCCTGGGATCCAGCCCTACATCGGGCTCTCTGCTTAGTGGGAAGCCTGCTTCTCCCTCTCCCACTCTCCCTGCTTGTGTTCCCTCTCGCTGTCTCTCTCTCTGTCAAATAAATAAATAAAATCTTTAATAAATAAATAAATAAATGAGCTACTTTCAATTTGTAAATTAATTTCAATTTGTAAATGAGACCCACCTATATATGGAAATTATATGAAAATGGAGACATTAAAAATCAATAGGAAAGATAAATTATTAAACAAAATTTCCAGTACAAAATTGCTTACTCCTAGCCCTCCCAAAAAGGGAAAGAAAAAATATTCTTACCTTAAAACATTCACAAAAATAAATTCCAGATGGACTAACCACTTAAGATATAAAACATACTTACAAAAGCAAACATGAAAAACCCATAAATAAGAGAAAAATACAAGCCACGAGTAGAAATATGTGTAACACATGCGACTTTCAAAGGATTAGTGTTATAAAGACTACATACGTACATACAATAAGAGATAAAGACCCTATTAAAATAAGTGGTTAAGTTTGAATAGGAGGTTCACAGAAGTTGAAAACCAAATAGCCAGTTAACATATAACAAGGCATTTAATTTGGCTATTAATCAAGAAAACACCAATAAACCACAATTAACTATTATTTCAGACCAATTAGGTTAGCAACATTTAAAAGAATTTGGAAAGAGAAGGAGAAATGAATTCTCTGATACAATTTTTAAGAAAAGAAAAAAAGTAGGAAAAAATACCATTGGAGGTAGTGGGTGACAAAAGCTTTTCTGTCACCAAGAATTTTCGTGGGACATGCTCCCTAGAGACCCTAATCCCTTATCCCAGTGCTTAGCTTCTACTCTCTTTTGTTCTTTGTCAAATGAATGATAGTTCTCTTTCTAGTTGCTCACAGATACCTGGTCCTTGTTCTGTTTGAACCCTACGACAAACTGTTCTCATGCTGAAAAATAACAGAAGATAATGACAGCGTGGCTTTAAATTCATAATTATGGGATAATTTCTGAAGCTAATGTCTATGATTTACATTCAAGATTTAATTGATCAGTCAGGCACTTACCGATTGAAGGAGATTATTTACAGGGTGTATGAAAATAAATGGAAATACATAAAATGACATCAATTTCTCCAAACCATTTCCCCATTCCCCTTCAAATAGCCCTAATTTATTTAAAGATTACATTTTAATAAGATATATTCTTTTTTCTTAAAAAAATCAACCTTTAAGACAATTTGCATACAATAAAATACCCCCATTTTAAGTATAAAGTTTGGTAAATGTTGACAAATATATTCTCTTGTGTAACCATGGCCACAGTCAGGATATAGAACAACTTAATCACCCCAAAAGTTTCCTGAAGGCCATAGGCAATCAGCTCCTCCCCAAACCCTCCATCATCCTCCACTCCAGGAGATCTCTGATCTATTTTCTTTTACTTGAGTAGATTTGTCTTTCCTAGACTTTTATGTATGTACAGAATCACATTGTATGTATATTATCTTTTGTGATTGAGTTTATTCACTTAGAGTAATGTTTTTGAGATAAATCCATATTACTTTTTAGGCCACGTAGTATTTCATTATGTGGCTATGCCACATAATGGCATAGCATCTCTTATCATATACATTTAGGTTGTTTCTAGGTTCTGACTATTACTAATAAAATTGCTATGACCATTCCTATAAAAATTTTTATGGAGACATATTTTTCTTTTTAATTGAATTTTTAAATAAATAATGAACTCAAAAATATTAAAAGGTAAACAATGAAAAGCCTCCCTCCAGCTCAACCCAACAATTAACAATGTTAGTGGGTTCTTTATTCTTCCAGATAATTATTATGCATACAGAAGCCAGGAGATCTGTATGCTCTTTTTTCCTTCCCCCTTCCTGCCAAAGGCAGCATATTACACATATGTTTCTGTAACTTGCTTCTTTATTTTTTATTTATTTTATTTTTCAGTCAACATAAAATTGTCTTTTTTGATGTACAGTTATTTGAATTTTAACAATTCAATTTTAATGTGTAGATTTGTGTAACCATAATCACAGAAAGAATATAGAATAGCTCCCTTATTTCATAAAATTTCCTAGTGCTATCACTTTGTAGTCAAATCCTTCACCAACTCCTCCAATGCCTGAAAATCACTGAGGTGTTCTCCATCACTATAGTCTTTTTGAGAACATCCTGGAACCATACACCATACTTTTTGAGACTTGTTCTGTTAATCAGAGTAATGTCTTTGAGATTCATAGTTACATACCAAGAGCAAGTTGTACATGCCAATAGTTAGCTTCTTATTTTGTTTTGAAATATTTTCTTTCACTTTTGACTTTAATTTTAAGGTTTCTTTCCATGCACTTAAAAAGATTTTAGTGAACTTTACATTATAAGATGAGCTCTTTGATAAAGAAAAAATATAAATGTAGTATGTAATGCAGAATCCTCATAAACCATACATTACATCATCAGTTTTTGATGTAGTGTTCCATGATTCATTGTTTGCGTATAACACCCAGTGTTCCATTCAATACGTGCCCTCCTTAATACCCATCACCAGGCTAACCCATCTCCCCACTCCCCTCCCCTCTAGAACCCTCAGTTTGTTTTCAGAGACTCCCCTTATTTTTGATGGTCTTTATAGTCTTGAGGATATTGGTCAGGCATTTTATAGAACACCTTTCAGTTGGGATTTGTCTGAGGTTTTTCTCACCATTAGAAAAAGGTTATGAGTCTTTGGGAAGAAGATCACAAAAATAAAATGACATATCCATCACATAATATCACCAATACATACTATCAACTGTTGATATTAACCTTGATCACCTGGCTAATCCATTCCTTTTTAATTGTTAAATAACGTTCCATTGTATGGATATAGTAATTTGTATACCCATTCACCTATTGAAAGACGTTAAGGTTGTTTACAGCTTTAGAGATTATGCATAAGGTTACTATAAATAAAACTTTTGCACAGATTTTTGGCAAAAACATAAGTTTCCCTTTCTCTAGGATAAATGCCCAGTAGTAGGATTGTTGGGTCATAAGATTAGAGTAGATTTAACTCTGTAAGAACCTGCCAACTGTTTTCCACGTGTACATTTGGCATTTCCATCAACAATGAATGAGAGTTCCTGTTCCATGTTATTACCAACATTTGCTCTTTTCAGTATTTTTTGAAAGAGTATTTTAGCCATTCAACCAGGTGTGTAGTGCTAACTCATTATGGTTTTTATTTACATTTTCCAGATGGCAAATGATGCTGTAAAACTTTTCAAGTCTTTCTTGCCATCTGTAACTCTTCTTTGGTGAAGTGTCTATTTTAGTCTTTCGTCCAGTTTCTAAAGTTGGTTATTTATTTTCTTACTGTTTTGAGAGTTTGTTGCATATTCTGGATATAAGTTCTTTGTCATATATGTGGTTTCCAAAAAAATCCATTGATTTTTTTTCTTTTATGGATCATTCTTTTAATGTCATATCTAGGAACCCTTTAGCAAGCCCTAGTTCTCAAGAATATTCTCTTATAATTTCTTCTAAAAGTTATATAGTTTTACATTTACATTTACATCTCTGATTTCATTTTGAGTTAATTCTTTGTATAAGATGTGAGATTTAACTTCAAGGTGTTTTTTGTTTTGTTTTGTTTTTGCCTATAGATATTGAATTTCTCCTACCACTATTTATTGAAAAGACTATCTTTCTTTCATTGAATTGTTTTTAGACCTTTGTCAAATGTCAGCTGTCTGTATTTGCATGGTATTATTCTGGGCTCTTTATTTTGTCCCACCAATTTGTATGTTGATCCTTCTGCCAATACCACACAATATTGCTTACTATAGCTGTATAAGAAGTTTTGAAATCAAGTATAGTGATTCCTCTCTTTATTCTTCTGTTTCAAAATTTGTTTAGCTAATTTAATTCCCTTGCCATATAAATTTTATTTATTATTCATTTTTAACAAGAAAAATCAAATTTAATAGGCCTACATACAGGGAATCCGCACAGGCATGAAATTCTGAAGACAATGGCCATATAGATTTTAGAGTAATCTTGTTTATATCTACAAAATATCTTGCTAAATTTTTGATAAGGATTGTGTTAAACTTCTTTGTGAATATTCAGATTATTGAAAGTTTTACTTAGTTCAGTTTTCAAATTCATGAATACATCATGTCTCTCCACTTATTTAGGTCTTCTTTGATTTATTTTATGAGTGTTTTGCTGATTTAGCATACAGTCCCATAAGTGTTTTGTTAGATTTATAGGTATGTGTTTCATGATTTTAGAGCTATAGTAAATGTTATTTAAAAAAAAAAATGCTTCCAATTGTTCATTATTACTACATAGAAATAAAGCTGCTTTTTCTGTTGTTGTTGATCAAGTATATTGTGACTTTGATGAACTCTTTCATTAGTTCTACAGCTGTTTTTGTAGATTCCTTGAGATTTGACATTCAGAACATCATGTCCAAACAAATGGGAGAGTTTTAATTCTTCCTTTCCAATTTGTATGTATTTTATTTCTTTTCTTTTCTTCTTCTTCTTCTTTTTTTTTTTATGTTATGGTAGTCACCATACAGTACTTCATTAGTTTTTGATGTAGTGTTCCATGATTCATTGTTTGTATGCTCATTGCAATACATGCCCTCCTTAATACCCATCACTGGGCTAACCTATCTTCCCACGCCCCTCCCCTCTGAAACCCTCAGTTTATTTCCTGGAGTCCATAGTCTCTCATGGTTCCTCTCCCCCTCTGATCCCCCCCCTTCATTTTTCTCTTCCTTCTCCGAATGTCCTCCATGCTATTCCTTATGTTCCACATATAAGTGAAACCATATGATAATTGTCTTTCTCTGCTTGATTTATTTCACTTAGCATAATCCCCTCCAGTTCCATCCATGTCAGTGCAAATGGTGGATATTTATCCTTTCTGATGCTGAGTAATATTCCATTGTATATATGAATCACATCTTCTTTATCCAATCATCTATTGAAGGGCATCTCGGCTTCTTCCACAGTTTGGCTATTGTGGACATTGCTGCTATGAACTTTGGGGTGCATGTGCCCCTTCTTTTCACTACATCTATATCTTTGGGATAATTACCCAGTAGTGCAAATTACTGGGTCATAGGGTAGGTCTATTTTTAACTTTTTGAGGAACCTCCATACTGTTTTCCAAAGTGGCTGTACTAACTTGCATTCCTACCAACAGTGTAAGAGGGTTCCCCTTTCTCTACATCCTCTCCAATATTTGTTGTTTCCTGCCTTGTAAATTTTTGCCATTCTAATTGGTGTAAGGTGGTATCTCAGTGTGGTTTTGATTTGAATTTCCCTGATGCCTAATGACCCTTTGCTATATTAAGTTGACTAAATCTAATAAGATGTTGGATAGAAGCTGTAAGAGTAGATATCCTTGCTCTGTCCTTTATCTTGGGAGAAAAGCATTTAGTCTTTCACTGTTAATTATGATATTAGCTGTAGGTTTTTTTCTCTAGAATTTTTTTTTATCATACTGAGGAAGTTCCCTTCTATTTCTTGTTTGCTAAGGATTTTATCATAAATTGATTTTGAATTTTGTCAAATGCTTTTTCTGCACCAATTGATATAATCATGTGGATTATAATCAACTAAATTAATTAATTTATAAATATTGAATATTGCATCCCTGGGATAAGCTCCACTAGGTCATGATGTGTTGCTTTTTTTTTTTTTTTTAAGATTTTATTTATTTATTTGACACAGAGAGAGAGAGTGAGAGCAGGAACACAAGCAGGGGGAGTGGGAAAGGGAGAAGCAGGCTTCCTGCGGAGCAGGGAGCCCGACATGGGGCTCGATCCCAGGACCCTGGGATTATGACCTGAGCCAAAGGCAGACGCTTAATGACTGAGCCACCCAGGTGCCCTGATGTGTTGCTTTTTTAATTGTGGATTTGATTTGGTAATACTCTGTTGAGGAATTTTGTGTCTTTCTTCATGGGAATATTGGTATATTGTTTTCTTTGTACTGTCTTCATCTGATTTTTAATCCAGGGTACTTCTGGCCTCATAAAATTGGATGAGAATTGTTCTCTCCTTTTATTTTCTGCAAGATATTGTACAACTTTGGTTATTATTTCTTCTTTAAATGTTGGTTAGAATTCATCAGTGAAACATGTGGGCTTGAAGATTACTGGAATGTTTTTTTAACTGCAAATTTAATTCCATTTCTTTAATAATATAGGACTATTTAGGGTATCTATTTCATCTTGGGTGAGTTTGGTAAGTTTGTGCTTTTCAAGGAATTGTTCTATTTTACCTAAGTTTTGATTTTATGTCCATACAGTGTTTCATAGTATTCCTTTATTATTTCAATATCTGCTGGGTCTTTGGTGATATATTTTTATTCTACTAAAGACATACTTTGTAATGCAATTGCTTGATTAGATTTTTATGCATTTATTTTATTTTATTATTTTATTTTATTTTTTTAAATTTTATTTATTTGACAGAGCACAAGCAGACGGAGAGAGAGGGAGAAGCAGGTTCCCTGCTGAGCAAGGAGCCTGATGTGGGACTCGATCCCAGGATCCTGGGATCATGACCTGGGCCGAAGGCAGCTGCTTAACCAACTGAGCCACCCAGGCGTCCCGATTTTTGTGCACTTAAATATATTTAAAAAACTGCTAAAACAGTTTTTTCAAGTAGTTATGCCATTTATATTCCCGTGAAAATTTATAAAATTTCTGCCTGCTTTAGTTCCTTTCAACTCTTGGCTTTGTTTTTATTTTTAATTTTAGCCAAATAGTTTCCAAACTGTACTATTCTGCATTCCAAAAAGGAAGGTATCAATTTTACATCTTTGTCAATACTTGGTATTGTCAGCCTTTTAAATTTTAGCCCCTCTATAGTAGATGTATAGTAGCATCTCATCATGTTTTCAATTTGAATTTTTCTGGAGAATATTAATGAATCTTTTCATTTGGTTTTTGGCCATTCGATTTTTGTGTGTGTTTGTATGAAGTGTCTATTAAGTGTCTAACATCTTCAATTGGCTAGTTTCTATTTGTATTGTTGAGTTGTAAGGGTTTCTTTACATGTTCTAGGTAATTCTTTAGCACTTCCATTGCAGATATTTTCTGTCAAACTGCCTTTTGATTTTCACAACATTGTCTTTTAAAGAACAAGTGTTATTAATTTTGAAAAAGTCAATTTTTCATATTATTTTGACTAAATAGTCAAAATTGTCTTTTACTATCCTTTTACCTGTGAAAATATTCTCCACTGTCCCACACACTCCACTGAAGATAAGAATCTTAATACAGTTTTATTTTGCTTAACTTTTATCCCCATACATCCCTGACCAATACTCATATTGCTATAATAGAGAATAATAACTTTAGTCAGTTATTAAAGTAAATACTTAATACTGTCAATATTTATTTATATTTACCTTGTGTTTAATTGAGGTTGCTCACTGGTGCTTACTAAATCGTGTTTTTTCATCCTGGATTCTTTTTTCTTGTTTTTTTCTTCTTTCTTTTCTTTCCTAGATCCTGTAGTACATTTTCTACTAACATCTGTAATAGGTTAACTCCCTTAGTTGTATGAATAAAAACCTCTCTATTTTGTCTTAGTTTTTGTATTGTTATAGGGCTAGAAAAAACACTGAGAATTTAAAGGAATTTCCCCTTTTGCTGAGAATTTTGAGGCCAAACTTATACTCATTCTGTTGAGCCATGAACTATAAAAACATTGTGGGGCTTGAAAAAAAGTGATCTGATGTTTCTTAGTGAAATATTTTATTGTGTTAGTTTTATAAAAAAAAAAATCCCAGGCAATCTTCTTCTCTGCCCCTCCTTTTATTAATTCTATTGTCTTATTTTGGACCTACTCTTAGATGTATATTGGAACTTCTGAATATATCCTCTACATTTCTTAGCTTAAATTTCATATTTTATATCTCTACATCCTTTATGTTGTTCAGGCAGATATTCTTGGCTCCTTATCTACATCCATTCCATTATCAAGACTTCATGTCATGGCAAAATTTTTATTTCATTAGGCATATTGTTTCATTTCCAAAATCTCTATTTTCTTATAATCACCTATTCTTATTTCATGTATATGCTTTTTAATTATTAACTAAAGTTTTTTTTTTCAGATTTAGTTATTGTTTGTATTTCTTTGACTGCTATTTTCACTTAATATAAGGGTGTTATCCAACATCAGATGTGTGGTGATATTTCCGTCACATATAAATTCCATGCTTGATGAGAACTGTATAAACTGCAAAAGATGTTGCATTGAGATCCTCTATGGCAATGGGGGACATATTGCCTTCTCTAGGCGCCTAAGGTGGTTGTCATTCTTTCCCATCAGGTGGCTACAGAATTTTTTTAATACTGTGCATTTTAACCCCTGAAATGTTTAGCCCCCAAGGCCATTGGGCACCATGCTTCAACATTTTCCCAGAGAAGCAGCTAAAATTGCTTCTAAAAAAAGCCTTGGGGTGCCTGGGTGGCTGAGTCCTTCAGCGTCTGCCTTTGGCTCAGGTCATGATCCCAGGGTTCTGAGATCAAGCCCCGCATCGGGCTCCCTGCTTAGTGGGAAGCCTGCTTCTCCCTCTCCCACTCCCCCTGCTTGTGTTCTCTCTCTCGCTGTGTCTCTCTCTCAAATAAATAAATAAAAAATCTTAAAAAAAAAAAAACAAAGGAAAGAAAAGCCTCAAATCATGACCATGGCCTTGGCTTTCTACTTTGGTTTTGCTTTTGCTGATTCTTCTGAAACAATGCATCAGAGAATCATCCCAGGCATAATGTTCTTGTTGTTCAGAATGCTTCTTGTTGTTCAGAAATTATTAGTTTATTTACTTATTTATTTTCTATAGTATTGGAGTTTGTTGTGTATTGGAAGTAGAAACTGTCTTGAATTTCTATATAGGAAAATGTAATGTATTAATCTCTTACAAGTGAAAGCCCACCATGTAAAGACAATTCTCTCCTTAGCAATATATTGTTGATACATTTATTAAAGTAGAATTTTAAGTAGGCTGTATTTTAATGTCTATTTCCCATAGTAGACTATAAACACTTTGAAGTCAGTGACTGTAAATTAGACACAGTATGCTACAGAATATTCATTCTCCCCTTCTTTACTAACAGAATTCCAATTTATTTTGGAGTGGATGTGTGCCAAATAAAAGTACATTTCCTACTTTGCAGCTACATGTAGACATTGGACACAGTACTGGCCACTGAGATAGAAACACAATTCACTGGGTATGGTTCCTGGTTATTAGAGGCTGACTCGGCTGGCATGTGTACCCTTTTGCTCTTTGTCCTTCTTCTTGTCTGGAATGTGGACATGATGTCTACAGTTCTAGCATCCTTACTGCCTTCATATAAATGGAAGAAAGAGTTCACTATTCTCATGGCCATGAAATAAAACTACTATCCTGTAGTATAATTGTGTCAACCAGGTCATGTACTCACACCTGAAATAAGATGTCTGTAATGCATCATTATAAGATGATTTATATAAACTTAAGTTTCTGAAAAAATAACTGTCTATAGAAAGGCAACTATCTTAATTGGCTTACTCTACGCAATATGTATCCTTGGACCTGGAGCTAATTTCTTCCAAACTAAAGGGCTGGTATACAATGGGGAAGCAGTAAAATGGATGTTAAGAAATAATGCACAATGTGGAATTTATAGTCTCTATTTCCAGTTACCCATCATACCTATAAATCCCTTCCCTTACACATTTAAAAATTTCATGCTCACATAATATCAACTTACCCTGTCGGAAAATAATCTAACCTTCAGTTCATGTAACCTATTCCATATCTTCCCTTAAGAATACCCTTAGGAATCACTTTTCCCACAAGGCTTTCCTTGGGTTCCTCTTTCTCTATGCCAGGTTATCCGCCCTGTTGTGTGCTTCTAACTAATTTTACCTACCTCTTTTATTTTACTTGTCTCACTTGATGGCAGTTACCATTTTATTTGTCTGGTTGCCCCAACTAAAAGATCCATCTTTTTGTTTCTAGACCGCACCTTATTCATCTTTGTATACTTAGCTATTAATTCAATGTTTGGACTGTATTGGATATTCAGTAATTATTTGTTGAACTGTAAGTGATTCTCTTGAGCTTATCTTGGTTTATGTTTTATTTGAACCTTTATATTATTGGAATATCAAGAAAGGGAGTGGGGACTAACTATAGCTGTTTAAAGTTTTAAAAAGTTCTCTGTCTTTATAATATTTAATAATTATGTCACTGTAAATATGTTAATTGCTATAAGCTTAGAATGACCATATAATACCCAAAGAAATGTAAAATATAGCTATATTCTGAAAGACAGTACGAGACAAGTTTTAGGTTTAAAAATAATCCAACCATTAAAATAACTCTCTACTCAAGTGTGCATGTGCGCTTCTCGCTCTCACACAACCTGCACACACACTCAATGAAATGTCAGCATTTATTTCCTTAGAATGATTAGATTGTGACGATGCTACACAAATATAATCATGAAATACGGTAGCAGCATAGCATGCCTAACTCCACTCATTTTCAGTGTTTTCACATCCTACCATTTTTTAAAAAGTAGTTCCCATAATTATTTTATTAAAAAAACCCACAAGAATAATTAAGGCCTGGCAATATATCACTCTTAAGATTTTTAAATAAGAGGACAAACATGCTCAAAACTCAAAATATTTTTTTTTCTGAAAAGAAGAGCATTTTATTTTCTAATTAGAAGTCATGAATTTAAATTAATGTGGAAACATTCAATTTAGAAAGATATGAGCATAATGATGAAGTAACTTCTATTTAGGGAAAAAAAGCAAAAACAAAACGTAGCTACAGACATAACATACACCCTGTTGATTTTTAAATAGCAACAACAGCCATAAATATATTTTTAAGATTCAGCCTATACATCTCTCTCTGTGGCTACAAATAATGTTCAGGTTAAATGAAAATGTTCCCAATTGAAGTGTACCGTTATCTAGTCTATCCTTTATCAGCCTCACATGTACAGTTCTAAGGTAAACATGTAATCGTACACTTGGAAATTTTGATTTTGAATCTTGACAGCACATTTCCAAAGGTATAACATCTTAATCAAATTTAAAAATAAAACATCCCGGTGCTGAGCTTGGTTGTAAACCTAAAATTATATAACATACATGTTTTTATGCTTTGTCAATTACATTTGAAATAGGGGACTGTTTGTTTCAGCCCTTCTAAAAATGAGACGAGGATGAGAAAACAACCTATTTCCTTATTAGGTTCAGAAGTCAAAGGACTCAGCCAGGAGCCGCAGGCTTCAAGAGCACAGAAGATTAAGACATATATTGGATTCATGATGGAGGGCAGAAAGTTCATTTTCAAAATAAAACAGAATTTTATTCATATTCCTTTTAAAATTCAGATTGCCATTTGCCAACTGACCTGTGACACGGAGGCAGTGTATTACATTTTCAATGAGCAGTCTGTCTGGAGCTGCTAGTGGGGGAAACTGCTTCCTGGTTTCTAGGTTTGTATTTTTCAAACTAAGATATTGTTGTCAGAATTTTAGATGGTGCAAACAGGGGCAAGGTAACATATTTATTTTTAATAAGGAGGAGATGTAGAATAGTATTGTCATCAGCATTATGCATGGAATAAGCCTCTAAAAAAATCATAGCAGCTCGGTAAAATGTGTATATGGGACCATCAAAGATGGGGATGCCAGCATCTCAATGAGAAATAAGGGCAGGCCAAAAAAATGCATCTTTATTTAAAAAATAAATACATGTGAATGCCTTTTTAAACAAGTTTTGGTAGAGTGCAAGTCAAGCCAAGGTTTTCGATAGTCAGGGACTAGATTTATCCAGCTCACCATCTGTCAAAATTATATTATAGATGACACATATGCATAGATACAAGACCACTGATTTTCATATATATTAAAATCTGAAACTACTGCAGGATATGAAAACCTACAAACTGTTAAGCCAAAAGGCTTACTTACATCTAGAACTTTTTTTTTTCCTCCACATTGTTTTAATTCTATTTTCATCCTGACCTGCATTCGGGAGAAATGGACATACAGTCAATGGAAATCATAAAAATTAAATCTCATTTAGAAAATATCAAAATAGAAACTTTTAGAAAAAATGAAAATCAGACAAAGGATATACACTTCCTTTATTTTTTGAGCTGCTCTTGTGGGTGAATTGATCCAGTACATATTTTAAAATATGGGACAGTGGCTTTGTACATATTTTAAAATATAAGACAGTGGCTTTAAGATGAAAATGAGAACAATTTTTAATGTCGAACAGAAAAAGGTGATATTTGTAAAAACAGAAAACTAGCAATAATGATAAGACATGTGACTAGTTGAGTTAACTTGAACCAGGACACTGCTGTTCATATTTCACCCTTGAGAATATGCTTTGTGATAAGAGTTACTTGTGTGTTATTTTTGTTAACCTCTCACATGAGAAACAAGGGAGAAAACAGCAATTTTAACTATTTGATTTAGTACCATACTTTTCAAGTGGAATCAGAGAAAGGAAGAGAGTATCCTTCGCCTCATGTTTACTTTGGACAAATCATGTTTATAGATTTTTCTCACATATTAGTAAGAATAATATGTTTACCAAGTAGGAAGCATTGACTTTAATCCATTTGCTGCTGCAATTAAATAAATGGTTGGTTTGTAAGAAGAGTTCTGAAAGCTGTCTTTTTCCCTATAGATGATATTGTGAAATCATATCCTGCCATGATACATTTTTGAAAAAACCCTCCTATTGAGCTATATAATTAATTATCTCTTCTTATCAATAATAACACAAACTTTCCATATTATCCAAATCAGTGTCAATACTCATTTTTAATTAAATAAATATTTTCAGGTAAAAACCTTGGTAATTCGTTGTGTTTTAAAAAAAATGACAGCAGAAGTCAATTGAATGACAATGGATTTCACTTTAAGAACAGCTGTTTTAGAAGCAGATCATTTCTATTATAATTTAAAATTCATGCTAGGAAATGAAAACTGGATATCCTTCTCAGACTTTTCCCAAATGTGTTTGCCTACTTTATCACTGTAGTTTAATTTCTATAAATCTCCAAATTATGATCCGTGAGCTATCAAAATGCATCTAACTTCTTAATGGATAACTTACAAATAAAACTTATCTTTTTTTTTTGGTAGTTTTCAAATTCAAATTAGACAAACACATTGTCTTTCCATGAAATGTTTTAATGCCATTGGTTTTAAACATTTGGCTATTGTATGTAGTTTTGTAGCCAATGAGAAAACTGGAGAAATCATGCATTATAAGCTTTGCTTTTTTTTTAATTGCTAAAACACATATTTTAAAAATGCACACAATTTCCATAATACTCAAAACAAAAGCAAATCTTTTCATTTTCCTAAAAAGAAGAAAAGGAGGAAAGGAAGGAAGATAAAAAAGAAAGACTCCTCAAATAAATTCTAAATGCAGTAGAACTAGTTGGGGATAACTTGATTTGCATGTGCCATATGTCAAATCATACACTCCTCTTTCTCCAAATGCACACCTCAAATACGACCAAAAGCCTGCAAAGCCTGATATTCTGGTTCTGTCTATGCCATATATTACTCCAGCCTGCCTAGACTGAGTGCTATAGAACAAGTTTCATTAGATAGCATGAAAAATCACTGTCAAAATTGATGAAATTAGTATCTTTGGAGGTATAATGTGCTTGGCGTAAGTCACTGGGCGTGTTTTCCAGTAGCTCACACAGTACCAAACAAAATTTTGAGTTTCTTCCTATTGACTAGCAATAAATTGATATATTTTAAATTATTAAAAAAAAAAAGTTTCAAGCCTGTGACTTAACCAGGTGAGCCCCAAACAGAATATAGCAATACAATGGGATTGAGATTGCTTCTTCACTGAGCTAATGCTCCCAGAATCCACCATTCATCTCATCACTCCTTATAAAATACAGAATCCTTAATTGGTCTCTGCTTCTCCAACATGTTTTTAATGAAAACGCAGCACATAACTCTTAGTTTGTTGGCTGCCAGAGCCCAATTTACAAAAGTGGGAGTGCGAGATAAGAAAAGTACATCTGCAGAGCAGCCTGCGCTATGAATCACACGATGCCAGAGTTGAGTAGAATATAATTGAGTCCAACATCTCTGAGCACTTTCACCATAATTAATGATAATCTGTAACAGAGGAATCTGAGATTCCAGTTCAGAGAACTGTTTAATTAGGCCAAGTAATGAAAGCAGAAGCAGTACAAGAATATGGCCTGTCTCATGATTAATGATTCATGCTACTGAACACAAAAGTGCCGCACCGTTAACTCTAACGGATGCTGCATCTCTCTGGCATTTACAAAATAGTGAAATGCATGCATTTTTGTATTTTAAAGATGTAACTGGCAGTATCCTTTCCTGAGCTATTTACATGATAAATATGGTTCCGAAGGTAACTGTCTTCTTCACAGATTCTTTGCTCTGGGGTAGTTTAAGATAAATATGGTATCTGCCTTTACATCAGTATTAAGGTAAGTGCTATTCCAACACAGGATAATTAACACTTTCACTTTCCAAGTTAGTAAAACATTGTTTTCAATATTATTTTTTTTTTGGTTTTAAAAACTTATGTCTCATTGACCAAAGCATGCATCTTAAGATTTATATATACACCTCACTCATGAATAACACAATAAAGAAAAAAAATAGGTTAAAGATCACATTTAAGGTACAGAAAAAATAAAACATGTTTGACGATTATTATTTTTGGGGGGCAGAGTATAAAATATCCTCTCAATGGACAGCAATTTGACATTGGGATTGCCCTGCAAGTATGGGAAACAAGACAAAAGAAAGAATGGTTTATCTGAAGCCTTAACTTACAAGCTAGCAAATTATATGGGCTTTATGTCACTACTTACTGTTTTTCAATAAAATAAGAAATAGTACTTATCAAAGGCATTGCAGAATTGTACTGTACCATATGCAAGGACTGTGATAAGACAGCCTCCATAACACAACATGTGTATTCTGTCCTCAACAAAATTAGGTCTCTTTATGTGTCTGCTGCAGAAGCTTCTGTGATTCAACACCCACTGAGAATCAGACTAATTTAGAAGACACCTTATCTGTGATGTGGATTCAAAGAAAAGATTTCTGGATCCTCTTTACCATTTGCCCTGCCTGCCATCTAATACATGGGGACACATCGTCAATGCAACTCATGCTTGACATCCAGATATCTCCCCTTGGCCCAAAGAATGTGATCTCAATGTAATTCCAGGGTTGTCAATAAGTTTGGATCCATGTAAACAAGTAGGGATGTAATTTTTCACTCAACCTAAAGAGAGGTTGATCTTCCAGGAATATTTTGTAGGAAATTAATGACAGATCCACTATAAATGGAACAATTTTGTAAGAGGTATTAAAGAACCACACTTTATTCCAAAATTTTGGACATATATACATATTAAAATCTTTGCCTAAATCACTGTACAGTACACATACTTAAAAAAAGTCAAGTAAAATTCTCTTAGTTCCCTCGGCAAATATCTAAGTGGACTTTATTCATACATGGAAGGATTGATTTTGTACCATAATCATAAATTACATGCCTCATATATAAGAAATAACAATTTTATTTTGAACAAAATAATGTATTTAATAAAATGCTTTGAAAGGATTAGCACTTATTCTTTAGCTAGTTTGATAAATGTTGTATATTCAAATTATTTGCAAATCACACTATTATTGGCTGCACAGATGGTAGAAGATAAAAAGAGTAAAAATGGGCTTCATGATGTTCTCAAAGGAAGAAACCACCTTACCAATTGTTTTACAATGCATAAAAATAGCTAACATTTAAAAAAAAATTCTATTTGCCATGAACTGAGCTTCACAATTTAATACATTATCTTATGTATTCTTTACAACAAACAACCTAATGAAATAGTTACTATAATTATCCAAATGTTACACATGAGAAGATGAAAAGTTAAAAGATGATTCAGCTAAGATTAGCTCATCAGCATATAATAGGAAAAAAAACCCCTATCAGTGCCTTAACAAAATTATTTCTCATATAAAAATAGACCCGAGCTGCCATGGTGATCCCAAAGTGTCATCAGAATGTCAGAATTCTCTCTTTCTCCCTTGCCTTACTCAGCAGATCACCATGTGATCAAAGATATCAGGTAGAGTTCCAACCATTACGTTGATATTTCAACCAGTAGGAAAGGTGAAGAAAAAGGGGATTTGCCTCATCCTACTAAGGAGCCCTCCAATAAGTACCACACACCTTCTCTCCTCAAATCATACAGGCCAGAACCTATCCACATGGCCTTATGTAACTATAATGTAGGCTGGATAACATAGATTTTAATCTTGGTAGCAATGTGTTGATCTCAAAATTAAGTTCACATCATTAGGAAGGCTGGAAAAATAGACTTGATAGTCAGCTGGCATTCTCTGCCACGGAGAGATTTAGTGACTTACTTCTTGTCTCACAGCTATTAGATGGTAGAGCCCAAATTCGAAGACTGATGTGTCTGAATCAAATGCCGTGTTCTTAACCAGTGTCATGTATATCTAGTGACATGCACATAGTAGCTTCTCAGTAAATACTGATTGACTTTTACTACTTTTAACTAAATGTTAAATGAGAAAATTACATCATCGTTTTATTTTAGCTTATATTAGAAACCTGAGTATTCTTAAAAAAGTAAAATATGATCCATTTGGCCATTTGAAATACCATGTAAAGGTAACATATGTAACTATGGGAAAGATAAGACGCAGATTTGAGGCATGGCCACGTATTTGGCATTAGCTAAGAGCAATATATTTCCATTTTTAAATCTAAAATCTACATGAAGTTTTTTTTTAATAAATGGACTAACAAACATTCATAAGTTTTGAAACTAATACTTTTAATTATACATGTGGAAACAATGACCACTTAATAACAACACACATTTGGTGATAATTTTAATATGTAATTAGCTATGAAATATATCACAATTTCAGAGGTGTTAAATATGAAAAATATGCATGTTAGAATAGAAGAAATACTACAATGTACTCATTGAAGTGAAGAACCCAATAGATGCATTAAAATACATCCAATTGATAGATAAAATAGATACAGATTCAGAGAAAATAAGAGAATTTTGTAACAGATTTGAGGAAATGAAATAGAATTTAGACAAAAATGCCAGAAAATATGAGAGATTAAGAGCATGAAAAGTAGAATGAGAAAATCCACCACATATTTCTTAAGACTTATCAAAAGAGACAATGGGAAACTGGAAGAAGACATATTGAAAGAAATAATGGCTGGAAATTTTCCAATATGTAAACAAACAAGCAAAAAAGATGAGTTCTCAGGTTTTTTTTTTTTTTTTAAAGATTTTATTTATTTGACAGAGAGAGACACAGCGAGAGAGGGAACACAAGCAGGGGGAGTGGGAGAGGGAGAAGCAGGCTTCCCGCCGAGCAGGGAGCCTGATGCGGGGCTCGATCCCAGGGCCCTGGGATCATGACCTGAGCCGAAGGCAGACGCTTAACGACTGAGCCACCCAGGCGCCCCAAGTTCTCAGGTTTTGAAAGCTCACTGAGCTCTTAGATACACAAGTTAAATACAACAAACCAGAAAACAAACAAACTCTAGATTCATTGTAATAGAATTTTTAATTTTAAAGAAAAAACTTAAAAACAGTCAGGAAGAAAAGATAAATTACCTAAACGTAAATAATAATTTGGATCATAATGAATGTCTCTTAGCAGCAACAAATACCAAAGGTCAGTGAAAGAGTACCATTAAAATGACCAGTGAGAACAGCTCTCAACTTAGATCTCTATACCTAAACTGTCAACTGACAGTGTCATGCAAATGAATACTGTGAGATTTTATCAGTTGCATGTAATTGATTAAAAATTAAAATACTAAGATATACTTCAGACAGAAGGAAACTGAAACTAAGAGAAAAAAATAAATAAGATCCAAAAAACAGTAAAGAAGAAAAAAATCAACAAATAACTTGGTTAATGTAAGAAGTATGTCATTGCTTTTTTTTTTTTTAACATATAATGTATTATTTGTTTCAGAGGTACAGGTCTGCGATTCATCAGTCTTACACAGTCAAAAAAAAAAAAAGAAGTATGTCATTGCTAACAACAAACTAGTTCTCCTTCTGGGGTAGAGAAAACTAGAGAGTGTAGCTCTCACTTAATGAAAAAAAGAGGTAGTTAATCTTCAAAAATCACAACTTTTGTTGAACCTACTAGAAAGCTGAGGTCTCAAGGCAATGACATTGTCTGAAATCTAATGAAAGAGAGATACCTTCACACAGAGGTGGGACAAGAACAGTGGCTACCTGTGGGAGCAAGAATCAGATGAGGCTTTGTTTTAAATAGGAAGAATTCACCTAAAATTTCTAATGAACGAATAAAAGATGAATGTGGATGAGCATGAGATTAGAAGTTATAGAATCCGCGGGAGATGCAGACACAGGTAGAGTTCGCATCCACGGGTGGGCTCTTCTCCACTGACTTTCCAGGGTGCATAGGAGAAAGAACAGGGCAGGGCAGGAGGCTGGAAACAAACTACCTTGAGAATTTCAGGTCTGTAGGAGAGGAGAGGCTGATCCTGCAGGGAAAAGCACTAAGTCCCTCTCAGTCCTCTTTCCTCTAAGGAACAAAGCCATCAGGCTGGTGAGGACCTAGCAGCAAAGCTCGTCAGCTCCACGACAGAGTGGAAGACCTGTGGTGGTTGAGGAAAAGTAAAGTAAAAAATCCCTTTTTCTTGGAAAAACAGAATGAAACTGTCCTGAGTGGAGACTATTAGATGTCTTCCGTCACTGTGGCGCAGGCCTGCCTAAAGCTGGTACTGAATCAGGTCGGCAGAGACCTTCTGCCCCCACTCCCACGCGGACGGCTCCGTAGCGCGGAGTTACAAGCGAAGTTCGTCGCAACAGAGGGGTGAGACCCTGGAGACAGACCTTCTCTGCGATGCAAGTACGGGGAGGAGGTCTCAGAGTTCCCCCTGAGGGTAGAGCAGCAATACTGAGAAAAATCCCCCAGCAAACAGTCCACGCTCTAAGCACACGATTATAGCAGAGAAAGAGGAAGAGGATCTGTGGCTAGTCTAAGAATTAAATTGACAAAAGACAGATTCGCAGGAGAAAACAACCTATTTTAATTATGTACATATGGGTGTTCCACAAAAATATGACACTCAAAAGGCACCCACACTCTTTCAGATGTATATACCATCCTGAACTAAGGAAAGAGATAGGGGTTTGGGCCTTCTGTGGTGTATTAAATTCACTGGAAGATGAGACAAGGAAATGTTTGGTAAACAAGAGTTGCTTTGTTATGCAGAAGATTTTTTAGGTAAAAGTTATCTCTGGTGGCAGCTCTCTTCCTGGTACAGACTCCCATAATAATGTAAATTTCTTCCTATTGCAGATTTCCCCCACAAGTGCGGAAATTTATACTGCATTATATGGCATTACAAAAAATTTTAAAGGAAGCCTTTTAGACATAAGGATATCAATGCCATACAGAAACATAGAGCCATACAAAGAAATGAAGGTTTCCTGATAATTGGGCAAATTAAGGTATTTTACCTTATTGCTTATTTATCTAAAAGAAAAGAGGTGGTCTATTATAAATATACTAAGAATGTATTATACTTTATATAGAATTGTAAAAAATACTCAATTACATTAAAACTGGTCTAAAAAAAAAGAGAAAATAATTAAACAGAAAAAAAAAACTAGGAAGTTGATAGATTTAAATCCAACCATAATAGTAAATTAGATGTAAATAATCTAACAGATTAAAAGAAAGATTGTTAGATTTTTAGATGAGTAGATCAAGATATAACAATATGCTGTATTCAAGAAGTATATTTTAAATACAGAAATATAGAGAGGTTAAAAGTAAAAGGATAAAAAAGTTTTATTATATAAACATTTATTTTAAAAAACTTGTAGTGACAAAGAACAGATGAAGCATACTTCAAAATAAGACTTATTATCTGGGGTAAAGAGGTACATTCCATGAAGACCAAAGGGGTGAATTCACCAAGAAGGCATAACAATCCAAGTGTGAATGTCCTGCCTGACAAAACCTCAAAACACATAAGCAAAAAATTGATAGAAATGAAGGGCAAAATCTACACAGAATTCCAAAATTATGATTGGAGATATCAATACTTCTCTCTCAATAATAAATAGAAAAAGTACACAGAAAATCAGAAAAGACATAAAAGACCCAGAAAAACCCAGAATAAATCAAATTGGCCTAATTGATGATTACAGAGAAATAGCAGGATACATGTTCTTTTCAGGAACATCTGAAATATTCATCAAGATAGCTATATGCTAAACAATAAATAAATTTCAAAGAAATGAATATATATTGAAATCATATAGAATCTATTTTTTAATGAAAGGGGAGTTAAAGTATGGGGATGCCTGGGTGGTTCAGTCGGTTAAGCGTCTGTCTCTTGATTTCAGCTAAGGTCATGATCTCCCGGTTGTGAGATCGAGCCTCACTTTGGGCTCTGTTCTGTGTGTGGAACCTGCTTAAGATTCTCTTTCTCCCTCTGCCCCTGCCCTTCCCCATTTCTCTCTCTTGCCCTCTCAAAAAAAAAAAAAAGGGGGGGGAGATTAAAGTAGAAATCATTAATAGAAAGATATTGTGAAAATTCTAAATTATTTGGAAATTAAGCAACATATTTCTTCAGTAAAAAAAAATGGGTCAGAAAGAAAATCAACAGGGAAAGTAGAAATATTTTTAATTGAATGAAAATGAAAACACATTAAAAAATACATTTCGAGGCAGCTAAAGCAGTGCTTAGAAGGAAAATTAATAAATTGAACATTATGACTATAATATATATAACATATGTTCTATAATATGAATATTATAGAACATGTAATCCATTGTAAAAATAATAATTATATAATAATCATATATGAAATATAAGATATTAGTACAAATAAAAATAAAAATCATACTATGAATTATAGAAGGGAGATTTCAAATCATTGATCTGACATTCCACCTTAAGAAATTAGAAACAAATATTAAACACAAAGCAGGCAAAAGAAAGAAATAATTAAGATATGATTATATATCAATGCAATTGAAAACAAAAATTCAACAGAGAATATCAAATCAAATCTGGTTCTTTGAAACGTTCAATAAAATTGATAAACTTCTAGCTAGCATTGACTAGGCACAGAGAGATTGACAGAGAGCAAATGACAGGGAAAATGTGTCAAAATTACCAATACTAGCAATTTAACTGGGACATCCTTGCAGATCTAACCAACAATAAAAGGATAGTAAGGGAATATTGAGCAACTTTAAGCTTATAAATTCAAGAATTTTAAGGAAATGGATAAGAGTCTCAATCAAAACTTAACTTTAGAAGAAATACATAACCTGAACTCTTCTGCTATTCATGGATTTGAATTTGTAGGGAAAAGTCTTCCAACAAAGAAAACAACAGGACAACATGGCTTGACTGTTCATTTCTACCAAACGTTTAAGGAAGAAATAATACCATTCTCTTGAAAAATAGAAAACAAGTGAATATTTACTACTTATTTTATGAGCATCATTTTGCTATCAAAACCAAGGAAAAGATGAGAAGAAATTGCAGACCAATATTTCCTAAGAACATACAAAGACCTTCGACAATCTACTAGCAAATGAATCCAACAATATATAAAAAGAAAAAAAATACTTCATGATTAGTGGGGTTTATCTTAAAAATCCAAGCCTGGTTCAATATCCATAAACCAATTAATTGTAAGTCACAATATCCATAGCATATAAGGGAAAATCCTTATCTATACAAAGTACATCTACAAAACAACTACCGTTAACATTATATTTGATGGTTCAAATACTGCTTTTTTCCCCCAAAGTCATGGAATAAAGAAAGGGTATCTCTTCTTACCACTCTTATTCAACATCATACTGGGGATTCTGACAATGCAGTAGACAAGAAAAATAAATGTAATTCATATAGTTGTCTCTCTAGAAAATTCCAGAGAATCTATGAAAAATTTATTGTAATTAATAAGTGAATTAAGCAAGGTCATAGGATACAATGGCAATGTGGGAAATTCAAGGAAAATTAGAAAAAGTACCGTTTAAAATAGCACCAAAACTATGAAACACTTAGATATAAATCTAAAATGTATGCTAAATTAATCTGTATGCTAAAACACTGATTTAAAAAAAGAACATTAAATGAATGGGGAAATACTGTGGTTATAGATGAAAAGTCCCAATATTGTTAAGATGTCGATTCTGAAATTGATAGCAATATGCTACCCTCTATTAGACTAAAAGCTTTCTGAGGGCAAGAGTAATGTCTAATTGAATTCTGTCACTTTGTACATACAAGGTCTTCACTAAACTTTTTTTTTCCTAAGATTTTATTTATCTATTTGAAAGATGGAGAGAGCGTGAGAGAGAGACCCCATGAGTGTTGGGTGGGGAGGTGCAGAGGGAGAGGGACAAGCAGACTCCCACTGAGCAGGAAGGCCTATGGGGGGCTCCAGGACCCTGGATCATGATCTGAGCTGAAGGCAGACGCCTAACCAACTGAGCCACCCAGGTGCCCCAAAGCGTTCAGTAAACTTCTTGAATTAATTTAGGAATGCAGGAACACACTCAGTACTAAAAAGATATTTACAGTATTAGATCACTAATGTAATGAATCTAATAATTATGTACCCCTGTTTTTTATAGGAATTTCTTTTATTTTTTGACATGAGGAAATCATAAATGTGAGGGAAGATACAACATGTAGGTTTAGTAATTTTTCTTACATTTATGATTAAAAGTAATTATTGAATTGGTGGAAAATAGCATAATGAACAAGATATAGAACACAAATTGTAAATGACTGTAGAATTCACTTAGTATTTCTAATATTTTAGATTGTTTTCCCAGCAATGTCACATAACTAACATCTGTAGCAGTTTTCATGTGAAGCTGGTATGAATTTTTCTGAATCTATTTCAAAATATAATATTTTTTATGTTTAGGTTTTAAAAGTGGAAAGGGAGAATAAATAAAATATAAAGATGAATATTAATAAAGGCCATGAAGTTACGAGGGTCAGGGCAAGAAGACAGTGAAATGATGCAGGTATATTTAAGATGGCTATTCTGGGAAGACTTCTCTGAGGATATCACATCTGTGAATAGATTTGATGCACAAGAGGGCATTCATGAAAAAAGTAATGGAAAATAGTTGGGAGAAGTAGGCAGGGGCCAACCCAGAAGGAACTTGCAGACCTTGGTATGAGGAGAAGCCAATTCAGGTTTTGAGCATGAGCAAGTTACACTGTGAGCTCTTCAAAATACATCCAACAAGTTCCAATCACCTCCACTACTGACATTCTTGTCCAGGCCATCATGAAATCTTGCCTAAATTCTTTAAAATAGCCTCCCAACTAATTTCTTTAGGGGCACCTGGGTGGCTCGGTCGTTAAGCATCTGCCTTTGGCTCAGGTCATGATCCCAGGGTCCTGGGATCGAGCCCCACATTGGGCTCCCTGCTCAGTGGGAAGCCTGCTTCTCCCTCTCCCACTCCCCCTGCTTGTGTTCCCTCTCTTGCTGTGTCTCTCTCTGTCAAATAAATAAATAAAATCTTAAATAAATAAATAAATAAATAAATAAATAAATAAATAAATAAATAAATATAGCCTCCCAACTAATTTATTTAGTTGTACCCTTGTTCCTCTAAGGTTGATTCACAACACAAAAACAAGTGATCCTCACAAAAAGTGAGATAATATCACTGTTATTGCTTAAAGCCATCCAATGACTTCTCACGTCTCTCAGAGTAAAACTACAAGTTTTTCAATGGCCCACAAAGTTCCCAATGAGTAATCCCTGTCTAGCCCTCATTTTATCTCCTGCCAGGTATCCTACTGCCTCTCTGTCCCGGGACTCACAAATGCACCTTGCTCTGGGCCTCTGTGGATGCTTTTCCCTCAGCCTATGATGATTTTTCCCTAGAAATGAACAGCTCACACTCACAAGTCCTCCATGTCTGCTTAGATGTCCCTGGCCTCCGAATCCTTGCCCGATAATGCTCTATAAAATAGCAACCCACCCCTGTGCAGCATTCTTTCATCCCTTTACCTTCACTTATCTTTCTTCATAACATGATCCGACAAATTATTTCCTTCTTCTAAATACATCTGCTTAACAAATGCTTATTAAACTCCTGAGTATATGTGAGTTACTGTGTTTTTTCAATCAGGAGAAAAGATTGAGAATATTGCTCCGCTCCTAGTACAGAGACTTACCTAGGGTATGATTTGAATTTAGCACTATTCTATGAATGTCTTGTTTAAAAGGAAAAAAAAAAAAGATGTTAAAATAAGTCCTAAACCAAAAAAGAAAATGAAAATGAAGGTTTTTGGTTTTTTTTTCTCCCCTCTTGGTAATGATTTTTCTTTTTTTCTTTTTTAAGAAACTTACCTCAAAATTACATTTGAAAAAAAACAAACTGCAGCTAAATCTTCTAAGAATAGGTTTCTAGTATCAAATGAGGCAGTGTTGTATGGAAGAGTGCCACTTGAATTCTTATTTTACTCTGGGAGAATTAACACGTGCAAAGGCTTTAATGAATAGATTAGAAGAAAATCACTGGTGTCTTTTTACCTCAACAAATACAAACGCGGTAATGAAAAGTTTCCTTTTCTTCCTCACATATCTGCCTGAGCATTTTCTAACGCAAAGGTCATGTTCAATATACTCATTTATTTTTCCAACTTGAGGAAGAATTTTTTTAATGGTCTTGAAAGTATAGGTAGTAATATATTTCTTCCACTTGTGTGTGATATCTGTTGAGTTCTACTGTATGTATATAAAATGTTTCATAAACTCATTTCCGACATATTGACTCCCTGTCAATAGTGATCAACGTCAATATCTCATTCATTGATTAGTGCCATTTCTCTCTCTCTCTCTCTCTATATATATATATGTATATTTTTTCTTATTAAAATTTCATGGTTTTCTATCTCTAGAACTTGCATATGATTATTATTTCAAATATTCAGATTTTCTTTTCACCGTGAAAGAAAAATTTTCATTATATTTCTATATGGGTATTGCTTTCATTAAGAAACTCTTGATTTTGAATATTTATTTTCTTACCTGTTATCTTATTGAACTCTCTTAATCAGTGTAATAATTGTTCAGTTGATTTACTTTTCTACAATAAGAATTGTATTATCTGGAGATAATGATAATCCTTTCCCTTATAATAGTTCTTTTCTTTTTTTTGATGCATTTGATAGATATTAAACAACAAATATGGAAATATAAAGATTATGAATTTTAATAGGAATTGCACTTCTGTTTTATCATTATAGGAAATGTTGTCTGATATAAGCAAATAATAATAATGAGCTCTTGTGCCAAGTGCTAGCAAACCCATGGTTAAAAAAATGTCTAGTATCTAGAACTCAAATTTGACTAGTCATAGCATTATATAGAATAGTAGCATTTTTGTATAATTAGAAAAGCATTTCAAGTATTTCTGATAACCTTCTTAGCATATGTTGAGGGGTTAATATTTTTCTCCCTTTTGATCTATTGATGTGAAAAATCATATACAGAGATATCAGAATGTTGGATTATTTTTGCTTTTTTAGAAAATAGCACATTTGGTGATTTTATCAATTTTTGACACTCTATTGGATGATATTTTTCTAATATCATATTTACGATATTTTGAGTCAGACTGCAGGGGTTCATAGTTTAAGCCTTGAAAAATCTGAATTCATATACCATTGCCATCTTAGTTTAGCTTGTTACCTTAAGCAACTGAAAAGAAAAACCAGCTCAGCTTTAGTACTTTTTGTGTATTGTAGAGATAATAAAATAACCTACTCTTTCAGATGGTTGAGAATGTTAAATGGTATAATGTACATAAAGTCCTTAGCATAGAAGCTAGAATGCTCTATCAACATATAGTTATAAATGGTACTTGTCAGTTGTCCCCAACCTTTTTTTTTTCCCTAAACAGGTTTTTTTATATCAAGGCCATGAAAGCATCTTAAAATTAATTAATTAACTCCTTTCAACTAGGCTATGGAACATGTATGATCTAACTGACATATAAATTATTTATTCCTTAACATTCAGTCACAAATCACCTCATGAAAACATCTAAAGTTGGTATAATTTCTGAATATAATTATTTGCAAATTCAAATATTTTCCAATTTCTTCTAAGGCAATTTATGTACTCATTCATTCAGATTAACTTTGATAATTTATATTTCTAAACTTCATTAATTCCCTACAGCTTGCTACATTTATTACCATGTAGTTATAAGTTAATTGTTTAAAATCATTTTCATATATAGTAATAATCTTTTTTACATGCCTAAATCACATGCTTGTGAATATTTTTGCTATTTTTTTTCTTACTGATATTTATCCATATACTATATATCTACATGTTGGGCACCTTATGTTTATAATTATTTTTTTTCTTTTATCTGATTTGATAGTTTCATTTTTCCATAATTGATTTCTCCTTTGTATATTTTAGAGTTTTTTGCCTAACTCAATGGAATGGATGCTTAATTGATTATTTTGGAGTTGTGCTTTTTAAAAATGATAGCATTTTTACTCATGAATCTCCTATGAGGTACACCTTTGGGAGAATGGTTATAACTTCTTATAGAAAACATGCTCATTATAGTTATTTTCCAAATACCTCTTAGCTGCAATTTTGATTTCTTTCTGTTCAAAGTTTCAAGTGGAAGTGGTCATTTTAATTAAGTGGCTAGATTTTTATTTGCTGCTTAAAGTTTAGCTTATAATTTCCAAACTTCTGTGTAACGATAAAATAATGTAAGTAATTCCTTTATAAGATTACATGTAGAAAGGCAAAGCATAAAACATGCTCATTGTAAAATGGATCAGTACTGTATAAAAAGTGAAAGTCTTTCATCTCCTTATAACCATAAGTAATCTTTCTTTGTAGATTGGGGTTTGTGCAAATGGATGTTAATAGAGGCTTGAGCACATAGGATGTTTCTTAGGGATCAACACCTGTGGAAGGGAAAGTGGGAGTTAGGACTGAGAGAAAGTGAACTGCCGTGCAAACTTTAAACACCTCAGGCAATTCCATGTGGAACTCTGGACCATATATGACCCATCTCATTTGTTCTGTGTGGTCACAAAATGGCTAACCTGATACCATCTCCTCCATCAGCTGTGAGATATGAATCACCCTAAGAAGTGTGAGTCCTTAGGAAATGCTGTTCTCTGCAGCTGAGGTAGACCCTGAAAGAGCTGACAGCTAGAGGCTGTCTGTGGGAAGAGGCTACAAGTCCTTCCAAAGGGACATGGGAGGTGTAGCTAGCTCCATGTACACCACACATTTTTCTTTTAATACCAGCTTGGAATATTTTATCAAAATGTTTTATATGCATTTTTATTGACATCTTATTTTTCATCTAAATGATCTTTGAATTTTACATATAGTATTATATATAATATTATATATATATATTTAGCACACTCTATATATATATACACACATATATATATATTTAGCAACCATTTACTCTTCCAATCCTTTATATACTTATTCAAAGTTGTTTTTTAATAGCAAGATTTTCTGATTTTCCAATCTTAATTTATGTATTAGTTGACTGTATTAAATTGTCAAAAAAATTTGAAAAGACATAGGGTATATCTCCCGGGCTATTACTACATTAAATATTTCTATAATATACACACATGAATAAAACTCTTTTCAAAATGAACTTTTCTTTATCTTCTGTCATTTAATATTGCGTAGGTATACTTATTTCTGTTTAAACACTTCAAGTCTTTACTTGTCTTTAAATTTAAAAAATCTAAAGATCTGTCTAAAAATGATCAATTATTTTTGCTTGGACTATGATGATAACAGAAGTAGAGAAGAATTTTGGTCAAATTTACATTTTTGCAATTATCACCCTGACTTTAATCTGGAGGTTATTTTATGAGGAGAATGAATGGATGTAAGGAAAACAATTAAAATTGACTCCCAGCTTTATAAAAAAGGATTTTAATGGATAAAGGTAACACAAGAACAGAAATAATCAAGTTCAGTTATAAATCTAGTTTGGGGAGCTACGAACAATCATAATGAAGATACATAAATGGCTGTTGGGCTTAAAGCTCAGGTAGTTGTGTTGTAAATAAAGTAATAATAATCATTAATAATTCAAGATGTATAGGATCTTCTAGAGATTGCATAGTATATAAACAAAGAGAGATTAGGATAGAGGCTTGAAACATACCAACATATAAGAAGAATATAGAAGAGAGGGAGGTACCAGCAGAGGAGAACAAGAGTTGTCAAAGATGTTGGAAGACTGTGAGAACATTTTGATACAGAAAGCAACCTCTAAAGACTGCTTCGGCTGCTGCGCATGAATTTTGGTTAAGTTATGTTTTTAGTATCACTTAGTCATTTATTCTAGATTCTTTGTGATTTTCTCTATTATTTTTATTTTTTTAAAGATTTTATTTATTTATTTGACTGAGAGAGAGAGAGGGAACACAGCAGGGGGAGGGGGAGAGGGAGAAGCAGGCTTCCCACGGAGCAGGGAGCCTGACGCAGGGCTCGATCCCAGGACCCTGGGATCATGACTTGAACTGAAAGCAGGCGCTTTGACTGAGCCACCCAGGCACCCTATTTTCTCTATTACTTTTAAAAAGCACAAGCAAACCTTTGGTTACTCGGTAAGCAGTGTGGTTTTTAAGTTCCAAATATCTTATTATGATGATTTCTAATTAAATACCATTGCGGTGGGTAAACATGCTCTGAATGACTTTGATGTTTTGAAATACACTTAATATTGTTTTATGGCCCAGCATATGGTGAATATTAGTCAGTACCATATTCAAATGTAAGAAAAATATAGTATTCTGATGTTATTGGCTACTTGATTGTATAAACATCCATAAGGTTGACTTAATTGATGGTGTTGTTCAATTTATTATTTTTTAATCTACTTACTCAATTACTTAGAGATTGATATTTAAGTCTCCAACTATAATTGTAAATTTTCCTAATTTTTCTTTTATCTTTGCCAATATGTTGATTTATGTATTTGAGAACTTTGCTATTATGTGTTACTGATTTAACTATATTGTTATTATTATTGTCAATGTTGCTATTGTTGTTTTAGGTGTTACTAGATACTTACACCAAATAACAATGTAATATGATTGCATTAAAAAGTTTGAAAGATATTGGTGACCTGCCTAAAAGAAATTAATAAAATATTTGAAGTAACAAAAATCCCTTTTTCCCAAGTTTTTATTTAAATTCCAGTTAGTGACTATTCAGTGTAATATTAGTTGCAAGTGTAGAATTTAGTGATTCATCACTTACATAAAACACCCAGAGCTCATCACAAGTGCCCTCCTCTTTAAAAAGAGGGACAGAATTCACAATAACTATGGATAGTACTTAAAGTTCTCATCAGTGCATTTTAAAGTTTTTTGGAATTTAAGTTTTCTTTAACTTTTAACAATTTGACATTTAAACTTAGAGTTAGAAAATTAAGCTAAGGTGGGTGGAATAGTCAGAATTTCAAAAATAGATACAAATAAAATACATTGAATGTTAGAAGAAAAGGAGACTTCAAAGTTCAGCTAATGAAACCCTGGAAGTATAATAGGCTTCTTGGCTTTTCCCATATGAATCATGGAGTTTTCTTTCTGGAGTTTTCTAAGACAATGACAATTGATCTATCTATGTTCAAGTTTCAAAAGTTCTTATTTCTCTTTTTTTATATTCATTTTAATTTAGTGGATTTATCCATCATCACCATCACAACCCCTTCTCTGGAAAGATGTTTCTCTTATTTTAGCAAGGATTTTGGAGTAAGTGGTGGCAAATAAATGTCTTCAATTTCCCATCATTAACTGCCAGGCTGACAAATATGTTTTTGCATGAACTTCTTATTGCTCTTACTACTATTTATACTCCTGCTTCTATTTGCTATTTCTACTTCTAGTTTTCATTTGTGAAGACTTTGATCATGGTGTCTGGCACTTAGTGGTGCAGAAACCTAAACAGGAGTACAAATACCAGGTCCCATGGGATCAAGAAAAGGAGTTCTGCTATGGGAGTAACAAAAAAGACTTTAATATAAACTGGCCATTATACAAGAAGGAATTTTTTTTTTTTACATGAAGGATTCTTAAAGGTAAAAGCACACTACAAATATAGAATATATAGAACATAGAAATTTCTGTATGGATACGGAGCAGCATGAATGAAGAGAGAGTTTACATTTTAGTCTCCTTTATGTGACCAGCTATTCTGGCTTTTTGAAAATTAGATTTCAGCATTTAAAACTATGGTGGCATGTTGTGGGATTCTTAAAACCCTCAGTTGTCTTGCACAATTTCTTCTGTACAATATGCTCTTAAAATTTGAGTTAAAGGTGGAATGGCATACTGTTAAGATCATGGGGTCTATAGCTAGATTGTCTGGTTTCAAGACAGAATTTTGTGATCTTGGTACATATAACTTAAAGAAGTTCCTTCTCAATTTCCACATTTGCAATTGGGGTTAATAATAGTACCTAATTCATAAGGTTTTGCTAAAGTTTAAATTACTTAATGCGTGCGAATCACTCAGAAATGCATCTAGCACTTAGTAAACACTGTGTTAAAATGACTATTTGTTATTATTTTTACAACTATTATATTATCATTATTATTATTGGTCGGTGTCAGAATCATAGAGTGGTTTGCTCTTCAAGTACAATTCAAGCTGGGCTAAAGTAATGGTTGCACATTTTTAATGAAAGGATATCATCATAATAAGCTTAATTATTCCACCATTTAAAATTTCTGACTGAGGCTTCATCTATGTGTGCTTACTTACCAACCCATGAAACGAAGTTTAAAGAGCTATGGGTCTTAAATATAATAACAATAATCATCTGTCAAATGAACAGTTGTCTTGTGGGATCATGAGTTGAGTGCTCAGATAGAAGTTAATAAAGTAGTTACAAAGGATTCTGTCCACTTCTGTGCTGAAGAAGATCATATTTAAGGCTCCATTTAAGGGCGCCTGGGTGGCTCAGTTGGTTGAGCGACTGCCTTCGGCTCAGGTCATGATCCTGGAGTCCCTGGATCGAGTCCCGCATTGGGCTCCCTGCTCGGCAAGGAGCCTGCTTCTCCCTCTGACCCTCCCCCATCTCATGTACTCTCATTCTCGCTCTCTCAAATAAATAAATCTTAAAAAAAAAAAAAAGGCTCCATTTAATTTGCAAAATGTCAAAGAACATCAAAAGAAGAAATGTATTGCATTAATCTCTCAAAGACAGAATGTAAACCTCATATTAGTCAGTTATTAATCAAAATTAGCTATTGATTTTGTTCTGTCAGTAAATCCAAATTTACAAGGACTATTGGCTATCAACAGATTATATAAGTGGAAGTTTGGAATTTTTTCTATCTAAGGATGTCTTAACTATTAGCATCTCTGTTTCTAGGAATTATGGATTTCTACATGGGTTGCATAAATTGAAGTCATTTTCACAAATGACAAAATTAAACTAGTCAACTTTATTTTTCACATTAAAAAATAACAGTGATGTTAACAGATTTTTGTTTTAATAACGTGTGTCAGAAATACACAGTATCGATTATAATGAAGACTTACTGAAGATGGGGAAATTAGTTACAGTAGTACTTACTGAAAAATACAGGTAAAAGTTCTAAACTTCAGATAGTAGACATGGTAATAGAAATGAATCAAGGCATGGAAGTAGAAGCAACATAATTGGTCTAAAGATTAAAAATGGGGATTGAATATGTTAGCTGTGAGTTTGTTGTATATGGACTTCATTATGTTGAGATATGTTCCCACTATACCCATTTTGCTAAGAGTTTATTTTTATCATAAATGGATGTTGAATTTTATCAAATATTTTTTCTGCATCTATTAAAATGATCTTATGATTTTTTTTAAAGATTTTATTTATTTATTTGAGAGAGAGAATGAGATAGAGAGAGCATGAGAGGGGGGAGGGTCAGAGGGAGAAGCAGACTCCCCGCTGAGCAGGGAGCCGGATGCGGGACTCGATCCCGGGACTCCAGGATCATGACCTGAGCCGAAGGCAGTCGCTTAACCAACTGAGCCACCCAGGCGCCCTGATCTTATGATTTTTATCCTTCTTTTTCTTAGTGTGGTATATCACACTGATTTGTGGGTATTGAAACCTCCTTGCATCCCTGGAATAAATCCCACTTGGTTATGATGTATGATCCTTTTAATGCACTGTTGAATCTGGCTTCCTAATGTTTTGTTGATGGTTTTGCATCAATGTTTATCAGGGATATTGGGCTGTGATTTCTTTTTGTAAATGTCTTTGGGTTTCATATAAAGTATTTTTTTTTAAAGATTTTACTTATTTATTTGAGAGAGAGAGAGAGATAGTGAGAGAGAGCTGGGGCGGGAGGGGCGGAGAGAGGGAGAAGCAGGCTCCCTGCTCAGCAGGGAGCAGGAGGCGAGGCTCCATCCCAGGATCCCTGGTTCATGACCTGAGCCAAAGGCAGCTGCTTACCTAAGTGAGCCACCCAGGTGCCCCTCATATAAAGTATCTCTAAATGGGAAAATATAAAAATTCATAATCATTTGTCTTAATCTACTTACACATGCCTGTGGAATCTTTTTTAAATATATTATTGTTGAATTTTGCCCTTTGTGTTTTTTTTTTTGTCCACAATTTCTTGCTTTATTCAAAGTGAAACTAAGCACAATTTGATTGTACTTTACCATTTACAGTTATTTGTTTTGATTTTACCTTTCAATTATTCAGCAAGCATAATAGTCAAAACTACAACACACATTTCTTCAAACATTTGCTCAATGTTTTTATAAAGTAAAATAAATTGTCCAAAAGAATGGATGGAATGTTAAAGATATAAGAAATATTAAAAGCATGCATATTTGTTGAATTCTTTCATCTTAATAAATAAATTGAGGACTGAACATAAACAATTATATTAGCATTTACTCTCTTACATTTCCAAGAATGAAAAAAAAAATTGTGAAGCCAATACCCCACTACTCTACCCCACGTAAGACTATCAGAAAAAGAACAAAAACAACACATTCTAGACTAATTAGTGTCTCCCCATAAATGTGAAAACCCTGGAGAAGTCCATATAATCATGAACATAGATTCAAATATTCCTTATACCTAAGAAAATCATTTGTATTCCATTCCTGAGCCATCAAGTTTTGTGTTAATTCTTTCCTGTCTTAACACAGGAAAGATGTGTCAATTGTTATATAACATGTGCTTTTATGACTTGGAAACTTACATCTAAGTGATAGAAATAAGATATTACTTCATTTTCTTTTCTTTCTCTTTCTCACTTTCTCTCTTCCTTCCTTCTTCCCTCTGTTTCTTTCTGTCTTTCTTCTTCTTCTTCTTTTTTTTTCTGGATTAAATAGTAGTGCTTAGCCAGGAGTATATTTAGTTAATGAGGACTGAATCCTTCCTAACTTTATTTTGAGGTAGAAAACATAAGAATTTTTTACTTTCTTCTTATTCTCTCACTAACCAATTCAAACTTGGTTTTTTTTGTTGTTGTTGTTGTTTTTTTTTTTTTTTACGTTACTTTTGTTTCAGAATAACCCTGGTTTATGTACCTTAAGCTAAAATTGGGAATAGAAACAATCAAGAATCAGAAGGAAATTAGTCACACCAGTGGAAAGATCATGGACCAGCCACAGAAAATAAAATGTTCTACTTTTTTTCTACCCTGGATCTATTTCTAGTTCTTATACAGCATCTTATAGGCAAATCTAGTTGCTTTTAGGGACTGGTTATCTTTGATCAGTCTCAAAGTTGCCAGTGACTTTCTTCTTTTGGAGAGTTACTATGTTTTCAATGCAGATGATTGCAGAATTCAATAGTAAGATCTTATTGTCCTAGCATGTGCTGAGATAATAATCATCATTTTCATTAATCTGCTCTACCTTCATGGGTTATTAAAAAAGAGCATTCTCTGTATTCAGACTATTCATTCAAAAGCTGTTTGACAATCTTTAAGTGGTTAAAAAAAAAAAAAGTCTGGCAAAAATGACATCGTTGTTCTTTTCCTATACTTGCTGGCCCAGGGCCCTGCTAGTTTGTGGTTCTAGCAATATAAAAATCAGTGGTTGTGTTGGGACACTGCAATCCTGGATCCCTGACCCTAACTGGTTTTCTGTAATTACTTGTCTCAGAGCTGATACATAAGAGCAGTGTCAGCTCTGAGCGGTGTCCCAGGACTGCTCAGGGGCACCAGCGGTCACAGCTGCAACTTGCCGACTTGGTAAGAAGCTGTGTGCTTCTGACCCTCCACTTCTTGGTGACATTCATAAATCCAATTCCTCGCCAAAACTGTGTGCAAAAATAACCTCTTCATGCTCTCCAATCTGAAAATCATTGTATTTCTTAATACCTGCATGAAGGCTTTTGGATTTTTATTATTTTTTCTATATAAATATCATACACATTTTTAAATTATACACCAAACACCAAGCAGTATGCTAAGAATTTAATTTAATCTTCTTTGAAACCAGGGATGTAGTGGTGGGGAAGAGATGTGGACAATAGTTCACTTAGGCAGGAATGATTTTTTGTTTGTTTGTTTTGTTTTGCTATCACCACTGGTTATTTATTTATTTTTTAAATTTTATTATGTTATGTTAATCACCATACATTACATCATTAGTTTTTGATGTAGTGTTCCATGATTCATTGTTTGCGAATAACACTCAGTGCTCCATTCAATACGTGGCCTCTTTAATACCCATCACCAGGCTAACCCATCCCCCACCCTCCTCCCCTCTAGAACCCTCAGTTTGTTTCTCAGAGTCCATAGTCTCTCATGGTTCTTCTCCCCCTCCGATTTCCCTCCCTTCATTTTTCCCTTCCTGCTATGTTCTTCTTCTTTTTTTTTTTTTTTAGCATATAATGTATTATTTGTTTCAGAGGTACAGGTCTGTGATTCAACAGTCTTACACAATTCACAGCGCTCACCATAGGCAATACCCCTCTCAATGTCTGTCACTCAGCCACCCCATCCCTCTCACCCCCCACCACTCCAGCAAACCCCAGTTCGTTTCCTGAGATTAAGAAGGAATGATTTTTTTAAAGTATTCTCATGGACATTTTTTAGAAATGGTGAAAATAAAAAGCAGACTAACATTGTTAGTTACATCACTTTTATATTTTTACCACAATGAACCCCATTATTGACCCCATTATTCAGAGTTGTCTTCTCCTACTACTTTGTCTTACCTTAGGCTGCCATAATAAAGATCCCAGTCTAGGTGGCTTAAATAATAGAAATTTACTTCTCATAGTTCTGGAAACTGGGAAGTCCAAGATCAGAGTGCCAGTATGATTGGGTTCTTAGTAGGGACCCTCTTCCTTCCTCGCAGACATCTGTCTCCTGACTGTATTCTCTCATGGCAAAAAAAGGAAACTCTCGTGTTTCTTCCTCTCTTTATAAAAACACTAATCCCATCATGGAAGCTCCACCGTCATGACCTAATCTAAACCTAATTACCTTTAACAGGCCTTACCTCCTATTACTATCACATTTGGGGATAGGGCCTTAACATGTGAATGGGAGGAGTTGCACAAACATTTAGTACATAACACATCCCCACTTGATACACCACTGTCTAACACCTAAGCTATGTACTGGTTCTCAGCCTGTTTTGCAAAATTGGACATGAAGGCGGAGCAAGATTAAGAAATCTGAGAAAGATTATAGTCTTGATATCAAATATATATTTAAAAAAATTGTTGTATAACACGATAAGGTAGCAAAGGTATTTCACCAGAAATCCTTTAGTTTAACACATTATGCTGACTCTCCATCCAATATGCTTCTATTTATTCAGTGTAAAAATCATAATAAATAGCATGTGAAAATCAGGCCATAAATAATGTATGGTCTGAGTTTAAGTGGGGATTTAGCATTTTATAAAACTGTTTTGTTTAATACAGACTTTTTTCCCAAATATGGATTTTTTTTTTTTAAAGATTTTATTTATTTATTTGACAGAGAAAGACACAGCGAGAGAGGGAACACAAACGGGGAGTGGGAGAGGGAGAAGCAGACTCCCTGCCGAGCAGGGAGTCCGACGCGGGACTCGATCCCGGGACTCCAGGATCATGACCTGAGCCGAAGACAGTCGCTTAACCAACTGAGCCACCCAGGCACCCCCAAATATGGATTTTTTAAGAACTGCATGTTAATGATTTTTAGAATAATTGAGGTTTGGTGATAATTTGGGCTATGTCTAGATTAAATTCTGTCTTCTCACAAAGCAGGTGCAAAATTGAAAGAATATTTAAACTGCATGAAGGGCATGTGCTATTCAAACCCAAGAGATTAAATATTTACAATAAACAATGACATATTTTATCAACTCATTAAGAGGAGGTCTTCTAGACAGTTCAGTGTTAGCCTTATCAGCAATTCTTCTAACACCTGAAGTGATGAAACTGCATTATTTTAAATTATCTGGTAAAATTCAAATTTGAGTTACTGCTGTTGTTCTCCTCTTCCTCCTCCTCCTCCTTTTTCTTCTTCACACATAATAAAGAAATATGCTACAAACTTCTAGATATATTTCCTATAAAAATAAGAAAAAATTCGGGGTTATTATAATTTAACAGTGTTTTTTTTTTTCTTTTAAGATTTTATTTATTTGAGAGAGAGAGAGAGAGTGCACGAGAGGGGGTAGGGTCAGAGGGAGAAGCAGGCTTCCCACCGAGCAGGGAGCCCGACACCAGACACAATCCCGGGACTCCAGGCAGCCGCCCAATGTTTTGTCTCCTTGCATGAAAAATTGAAACTGAAATAAGAGGTGAACCCACTAGAAATTTAGAAACAAAATGATTACTATTTGCAGATGTTATATACGTTCAGAACTTAAGAGATTTATTATGAAATGCAAAACTAATGAGCATTTGCAAAATGATCTAGGATAGTGGAGGTTTTCCAGGCAAGAGTAATCACATGGTCAAAGGAAGGAGATTTAGTGTGGTTTTGAAAAGTCCATGGAATTTGGTAAGGCTATAACAAAAGACATCTGAGTGAATATGATGAAGACATAAGGCTGGAAATATTATCAGGACGTATCTCTAAGACTTTCCATTCCACAGCATGTAATTTGGATTATTCTTACAGAGTAGTGGCTTGATCACAATTCCAGTTGAGAAGTTTCTTGTTTAAAAAAAAAGGCAATGTGTAGTAGAACTAGCAGTGCTAGTTAAATAGAGGGCAGGGAACACATTTAGAGAACTAGCACAAAAAATTAGCTATACAAAACTAGAAATGAAAATAGAAACAAATATAACACTAATATTGGTGACAGAATTTATAAAATAGCTAAGAATAACTTTAGTAAAGAGATAGTTACCGTATAAATAAAACTATAAATCGCACTGAATAATAAGCATTTGATAAACTATTTCAATGACTGTGTTCTTACGAGAAATTTAATATGAAAATATCAGTGCTTATAAATTTAAAAATATATATTTTATGTAAATGTAATTAGATTGCCAACAGAAGTTTTAAATAGAATACAATGAGAATTGGGCACCTGGGTGGCTCAGTCGGTTAAGCGACTGCCTTCGGCTCAGGTCATGATCCTGGAGTCCTGGGATTGAGTCCCACATCGGGCTCGCTCCTCAGCGGGGAGTCTGCTTCTCCCTCTGACCCTCCTCCCTCTCATGCTCTCTGTCTCTCATTCTCTCTCGCAAATAAATAAATAAAATCTTTAAAAAAAAAGAATACAATGAGAATTATTTTTAAGAAGTAAAACGAGAAAAATAAAAAAAAGGAGGAATGGAGGTAGGTACTTGCTTTACAGGATAATAAAACATGTATTAACTGGCACAAGCATACATGATGGAAAGTTCTCGTTGTCCACAAAAATCCATTTTTCCCTTCTCCTGTGATAATAAATTATTAGGTGAGCACATGGCTTCCTAGCCAAACCACTTTCCACAGCCTCCCTTGCAATTCAGTTTAGCTGTGGCTATAACTAAGTTCTTACCAATGAAACATTAGCAAAATGCAGTGTTCCACTTCTCCAAGGTACATGGTACAATAGGCATGCTGGCCCATACTCAGAACGCTTTCTTTTAGCTAGAACTTGGACAGGGCAGCAATCTGGCTTATGTGTGGACAAACGAGTGATGTGATCTTGAATAACTAGAAGGACCAGCTCCCTTACTGAACCAGATTACTCATATGGGAATTTTTAGTACATGTGCTGCCGAAGCGAGCACTTCTATGGGAATTTTTATGTAAGGGGAAGACAAGTTTCTTTTTATTTTTCTCTTTGCTACAATTTTGTTGGAGGTATTGTTTTAGCAGCCTAGCTTTACCATAAGCAGACAAATCGATTAGTCTAAAGAACCCAGAGATTCCAGAAATATATTCCTGGCTTAGTTAGCTCAGGCTGCTATAACAAAATTCTATAGACTGGGTGTCTTAAATAACAGAAATTTATTTCTCACAGTTCTCAAGGTTGGGAAGTTCAAGATCAAGGTGCCAGCAGATTCATTTCTTGAGAAGAACTTGCTTTCTAGCTTGTAGACCACCACCTTCTCCTTGTGTGCTCAGATGGCCTTTTTTCCATATGTGTGAGTGGAGAGAATGAGAGATCTCTCCTTCCTCTTAAAGGGCACTAATCCTATAATGAGTGTCCTAGCTTCATGACCTAATCAGAACCTAATTACCTCCCCAAGTCCTCTCCTCTAAGTACCATCACACTGGGGATTAGGGCTTCTAAATATGAATTTTGAGGGACACAAACATTCATTCCATAACAACTGGATGTAAATATAAAAAAAAGTATATACTCAGTGGGAAAAAAAGATGGTTTAATCCGTAAGTGAGGCTGGTATAAAGGGCTATCCAACAGGGAGAAAATAAGTATGGACCACTACGTTATACCCAAAACTGAAAAACAAGACAATAAAAATCATAAATGATCTCGGAGGAAAATGGAGTTTAGGGAGAAACTGTATTTGATCTGACTTAATAATAGCCAAGACAATTGTGAAGATCATCAAAGTAGATAAAAGTCAATATGTTATAAAGATAAAGTAGTAAAAATAAACTAGGAAACAATGACATGTTGGTATTTTTTTCTCTTGCCTGATAATATTTTAAAAATTCAAATATATCTGACTACTCTAAGTGTTTTATAACATGACATAAATTAAAGATCAGAGATATACATTTACCGGAGACTTGGATTGAAAAACTAAAGTGTATTAGTGAGGATAAACAATGCTCAAGAGTGGTTCTAGAAGAAGAAAAGTAGAAAGAGAGAAAAAAGACCTTTCAGGGTAGTGTTCAAAGACAACCCCAAGGACTTCACAGAAACTTTTCTGGAGTTTGTTTTTTGTTTTGTTTCTTTCATTTTGTTTTTGAGTAGGTGTATTTTATATGGAACAAGATAATAAAATAGAATGCATGCGATTTAAAACCAACCAAGCACTGATAAAAATATGTATCACTGAAGCTGTGATTTCACATCAAACCTAAACAGTAAGAACTAGGCATGTATTTATTCTTCACATTGTGGGCTAGGCCTGGCAGAAGAGAACACTGTTCCCACCAGGGCTCAAAGGAAGAATGAAAGCCCTGAGAGAGGCGAGTCAGCCGGTAAGCTCACCCTGCCCCCACAGAGCCTCTGAAGGGAAGAGGCACTGCTGTGTCTCCTCTACCCTCCTCCTGGGCCACTGGAGTGGACCCTAATCAGCACCTAATTAGTGGCAGTGAGTGGAAGGAGAAGGATGGAGAATCATCTATATGGAGGTGTACAGACAAGATGAGTCTTCCCTCCTCTTCTTTTCTTTTCTTTCTTTCTTTCTTTTTTTTTTTTCCCCATAGCAACTCCTTTACTTTATTTCCTCCTTCTGTGAAGGGAGATCCAAGCTGAGCAGCATTCCTTCCCTGCCCCTAAGTCCCTAAACAGTCAAGAGACTCCAGGCACCGAATGTTGGCTGGGTAACAGCACAGGTCTCAGGACCCTCCTTCAGTGAACTGAGATGCAGTAGTTGTTTGTTTCAGCAAGTTTACAGCAGATTCACTGAAAAAAGCAGCACCACTCAAAGACTGGGGGCCAACAGGGCATGAAGCTTTAGGGTGGACCTGAGTGATAAAAATGTCTCGAGACAACTGGTCATGTAAGTTTGGCTAGATGGAGCCCCACAACAACGCAGGTCCCTGATTCTGTTTGTCCCATTCTCTCCTAAACCCATCCCAACACGGTATTTCCCCATCACAAAACTACATCGATAGAGCACATTTCAGTCTTTACCTTCCTACTTTGAGAATATATTCAAAATTCAACAATTTTTCATCCCTTTCTGACTTCACTCTGGGATGTTATAGCCTGTGTTCCCCAGTACTTCTCAAATATTTAGTTGGATATTTGATCTAGGGATTAGGAGAAAGGGATGGGGACTAAAGTGTAGAAGGAGGTAAAGTCAATACAAAGACATTTTATTGAATTGCTTATTGCTACAGATAAATGGTGGCTTGATCATACAATCTGATCTGAGAAACCCTGAAATGCAACTGAGAAGATCCCTCTGGGGGAATCCTGCCCTGATAAGTCAAAGGTTTACTATACAGCATGTGGATTCCCCTCTGCTTAGTGGTTGCACATGTGTGAGCAACAAGTGAGTTCTCATGATACATTTCCACAGGAAGGAAAGTGGAAATCACATGATCCAAGCCTGAGGGAAGTTGCTATATGAAGTTGGTTGGCTGAATCCCTGTAAAAACCAAGTTGGTTTTTACACAGGTCACTGGAATAAGAAGGCAACGAGGTTGAAATAATCTGAAGTGATACAAAGGTGGTGTCTGGTGTGGTCTACTTATGAAATCCAGTCCATCACTGCCCCCATTCAAAGTGGTGGTCAGTTGCAATATCTTAAAAGAACTTAAGGAAAAATAGTTTCTAAAATAAACTGCAGTCCTTGCTATTATAGCTTGTGCTAAAGTCAAAATATGCATTTAGGATCTTCTTCCTCTGAAACATTCTAGATTTTTTTACCTTTGGCCAGGAATTAGGCAGCTTTCTTTACTAGTGGCATGATCCAATCCAGATTTTATACAGCAAGGTTTAAATCTTCGGTTGCTCTGCCTTTCTCAAGTCATGTTTGTTTCCATTGCCCACTCATCATATATATATATATATATATATATATATATATATATATATATATATATATATATATATATAAAACTGGGAATAAAACACTATAGCAAATAACATCATAATATATAACTGGGAACCAAATCACCAAGAGATGTACCAGTGTATCCCTGAGTTCTAAAGACATTTCTCCATGCCCCATTGTATAGAAGCAACCCTAGATTTTCATGGTTTTTCAGGGTCAGGTATCCCCATGAGTTTAGTAATTGATTTGCCTCTTACCACACTGGTCAGAGGAGCTCAAAGTAACCAAGTGATAGTTGTTTCTGATAGAAGTCTTCCCCAACTGAGAAGCAGAACCTCTAATCCAGCAGAGTCTAAAATTTCAGAGATGAAAAGCACAAATTCTGGACTAGTCACTAATGAATCACTAGGAGAGATGGTGAGAGAGGCCACCTTTACTCCTATCCATTATGTCCTGGGCTTCTCTATTTTAGCTATTAGGAATACAACAGAATATGTAGGCTCTTGGCTTAATGCATGTATCAACTCCTGGAATAAGGTTCCCTAATCTCAACAGTATTGGCACCAAGCTGACTCTTTAGCTGAGCTTTTAACAGGTAATTTTACTGTTTTATTTGACTGGCTATTTCTGGGAAATGAGTTAATCAATTTGGAAATCCTTGGATTATGGTTCTGTCAGAAGTGCTAGGGTAATGGAGGAAGAACCCTAATACTTTATGTACAGGTGTCAATCCTGGTCAGGACAAATTTGTTGCCTCTTCTAGGTGGAAAAAATTAAATATAATCAATATGCCACACAGTAGTTTGATAGTTTTTGTCGGAGGATCTTGGCATATTGAGAGCTCAGCATCACTTTCTATTACTGGCAGCGAGAGTAACAAGCTAAGCCTTGTTGAGAAAGAGCTCATACATAGTCTCCATCCTTGATACCATAGCCATATCATGCTTTAGCCCTATTATAACAGCATATCATCCAAGGGTCACAGCAGCCACTCTATTGAATGTCTCACTTAAAGCCTGCTGTACATTCCAATCAAGCATGGGTTATTTTGATACCACCACAGGCAAGAGTTATCACCATTTTACTCCTGTTTATCTTGGAGTTGGGCAAATGATGGTAGAAATGCAGAGGAGATAAGAAGGAAGTGAAGAGCAAAAGAAAAATAGTTTCTTTTTTCAAAAAATTTCATTTCATTTCATTTCATTATGTTATGTTAGTCACCATACAATACATCATTAGTTTTTGATGTAGTGATCCACGATTAAAATGGTTTCTTCCAAACAAAGATGTATGATATATCGTCTTCCTGTTTATTTACGTATATATCTATATGTGCACATATGTATAAAACAATTATAACATGAGCTAGAGTTTTGTATATTGACTTGTAAAATTGTTTATATTATATTACCTGAAAATAAAAAGCTTCAAAGAGATGTGCACTGTATGATTCTGTATCAGCGAAAACAAACAATATATATTTGTATAAAGAAGAGTGCTTGAGAATAAGAAAGATGCAATTTTTTATATTGATTCCTCTGGTGGTGGGATTAGAGAAATGCAGAGGAGGTAGGGAGAAGATGTTTATTTTGTCTTTATACATCATGCCCTGAAATAAATAATTTCATATAGAGAAAGTCAATAAAGAAAAAATTAAATATAAATGTATGAGATGTAATTTGGGAAGCAAGCAAGCATAGCAAAATATCTATATTAGCTTTATTAGACCAGGTCAATATTTTGGTTGCCTTCTCCAAATTTAGAAGAACATTTAAAATAAAATGACTCATAATTTTGAAGTAGAAAACAATCATGGCAAATTAATCAATTGTCAATGTTGATCATAAGTCATGATGCATTTTAAACATTTATGTTATCTAAATATGTTTTATTTCTCACTGAAAGATTAGTAGCGTCTTTTGAGCTAAAGACCTAAATGGAAGTCATTCAGGCACACAGTTCACAATGGGATTTGGATGGACCTTTGCAATAATTTTTAAAGCTATGTTCTTATTCTGTAATCTATTTTGTGAGCTCTGTTGAGAACAACTGCCCCTGTAGCCACTCAAGAGAAGCAGAGTTCAGGTAATCTCATAGTTTGTTCTGCCCCAAAGTGCTTAACCCTCTCTCCTTTCTGTGCACACATTCCAATCTGCACAAAGACACCTTTCATTACTTCTTAAAACACCACAACATCAGAATCTTTTGGATTTTTAGATGACCCTAAGATCATCATAAAGGGACTTTGAGACATCCGACAAAGCTCTCTCACAAAAATTCTAATTGGATGGAGACACCGGGCTTCTAAATTTAAGCTCTGTGTGTATTTAAGGTTGACTGAGATTAAAGTGGAAAGAAAAGAGAAAAAAACTAATCTGTTTACATTCACTCATTTCTACTGCTCCCAGAGAGAAATTCTTTAAGGACCAGCTTTTGAAGTTCTGATGGCCTTCTTGGTTTGCCCTCTCTTTTAGCATTTTCTGATAATAATGGAGAAAAAAAAATAACATCTCTCAGATACCTTGCTGGATGCTCTAAGGACACGGGAAGGGGAAAATTATAGAGGATCCTAATATACACACATTCAAACACACACACGTACACACACAGACTACAGGAGGAAGGAAAAAAAGGAATGAAGGAAGGAAGGAAGGGAATAAGGAAAGAAGGGAAGGACGACAGAAAAAAGAGAGAGAGGAGACAGAAATCACTCTCATGAAAGAAGAATAGAAAAGGAGAAGAAAACACAATCACCAGAGTAGATTTCATACTTATCTCAAGTAACAATGTTTTTTATCTGTATTTATCAGCTGAAGCAATGTAACAGATTGACAGGACTGGCTAAACTAGTTAGAGGGCGTATCTCCGAATAATATAGACAGAGGTGGAAGGATATGAGCGAAAAGAAGAGATTCAGTCCTGAGAGGATACCATGTGATAAAGCCCTTGATTTAGCTTTAGTATTGGAAAACAGGAAAGGTTCAGTGTTCTCATGTAGCAGGCACTCAAAACATGCTACTTGCCTACCTTCTTATTAGGTGATAAATTTGTGTCACATGTCTCCTACAGAATTGTTTGTGAGATTATTTACTTCCTAAAATCTTAGAAGACACAACAGGCTATCTGAGAGATACCAGAAAATTTTTTTTTAAATAAGGAGCAAATCCTGAATAGAATAATATCAGAATTCATTAAGATACATTTTTGCAGGTACCTATCCCTTATAGAATCACCAGGTTCGATATCATTGTATTCAAATTACATACTAAATATAATGTTTTAGATAGCAGCAAGGAGAAGGAAAGAGAGTGAGGGAGAGGGAGGTATTGAGAGAGAATGCGTGCCCTCACAAAGTTTCCAAATCAAATTATTTCTCCGAAATAATTTTAAAAAGAAATTATTAAATTCTATTACATAAAATCTTTAATATATATCTAACTATGAAATTAGAAAACTTATTTGACTGATTTTGAATTATATTACTATGGATATTTATATTTTTTGCCATAGGAATTTCATTTTCCATTAATATCCTTATCAGGATTATATGCTGACAATTGCTTTACTCAGAAATATTCTATGATGCAAATATTCTTGACTATAAACTCGACATATTCATACCAAACATTTCTCTATGAATGCTCAAATAGGCAACTTTTATCTGAAGTTTACTCATATTTAGTCACCCATACCTCAACTCCTCCTCTTTCCAGCCTCCTCTGTACTACATAATTTACAAAGGCTTACATTTTACTTTCAAATGACTTCTTCCTCTCCTTCCACTTTTTTTTCCCAGTATGTATCATTTTCATTTTATTTTTTTAATTTTTTTATTATGTTATGTTAATCACCATACATTACATCATTAGTTTTTGACGTAGTGTTCCATGATTCATTGTTTGCATATAACACCCAGTGCTCCATGCAGAACGTGCCCTCTTTAATACCCATCACCAGGCTAACCCATCCCTGTACCCCCTTCCCCCTAGAACCCTCAGTTTGTTTCTCAGAGTCCATAGTCTCTCATGGTTCATCTCCCCCTCCGATTTCCCCCCTTCATTCTTCCCTTCCTACTATCTTCTTCTTCTTTTTTTTTTTAACATATAATGTATTATTTGTTTCAGAGGTACAGGTCTGTGATTCATCAGTCTTACACAATTCACAGCGCTCACCATAGCACATACCACCCTGAACGCGCCTGGTCTTAGAAGCTAAGCAGGGTTGGGCCTGGTTAGTACTTGGAAGGGAGTTCTTCCACTTTTTTAATAGAATCAAGAACACAGCATTCTGCCATAATATAAAGTGTAATTCTAAGGTTAGTGCTATGCTATATTTCACAGTCAGAAACAGGAAGACTTGACCATTAACTGCATTTATTTAATATAGTATAAAAATTTTGTTGAATTCTATCTTATCAACTCCACTATTGCAAGTCCTCATTAAAAGCTCGTGCTTTCACACATGCTTGGCTACTTCTCCCTTGTGTTTATAGTTTCCATTGTCTTCCTCTGCTTCCAGTTCCTCATTCTAAACTAAACTAAATTAATTAGTTTCTATTATATATAAATATATATTTTTTTCAATGTTAGAAATGGTAGGCCCCAAGGATCAGAAGGATGCCATGATAAGGACCTCTGAGAAATCCTCTCTTCCATAAAAGCAGTGAGAACACTGGTGAAAACCAGCTTTTGCAAAACTCTAGAAATTAATCAGATTTGCAAAAAGCCAGGGTACATTTCCAATAGACCTCATGGACAGGTATGGAGAAAAAGCCATTTGCCAGATCAATGGCTGCATAACAGATATCAGGGAATATGGTAATTTGCCCAACAATGAAACCTCATCTGGTGTAGTAGCTGCAATTGAAGGCGGCACCCAGTTAAGTTTATGATAGTTCACTGTCATTTTCCAAGATCTATCTGTCTTCTTGCACAGGCAAAATAGACAAGTTGGATGAGGGTATAGCAAGAATCATCACCCTTATATCTTTTAAGTCCTGATGGTGGAACTAATCTCCGCAATCACCGTGGGTATTGATACTGCCTTTGGTTCACTGTTTACCTGGGTAGAGGTATTTCTAACAGCTTCCACATGGACTTTCCCACCATAATAGCCCTCACTCCAAAGGTCGGGGAACCAAGGTGGGGATTCTACCAGCTGCTAAGTATGTCTATTCCAATTAAACCTTCTGGAATTGGAGAAATAACCATAGGTTGAACCCATAGTGAGACAGACCTGACCTCCATAAGCCCCCATTCAGACTGGAGGGCCACAGTGACATTCTGGTTCTCCTGGAATTAGTATCAGTTCAGAGCCAGGGTTCAATCATCTCTGAAAGGTCTGATTATTTTTTTTCCCCACTGTACAGTTACCCTGGTAAAAAGCCCTAGTCCTCTTTGAAGAAGGCTGGGAGAAAGATTAAACATATACATTTTTGATAGTATACTGAGGTCCTTCATTAAGGAGACCTGGCCTTGCCTTCATTCAAAGGGTTCTGGATCTGTAAACTGGCTCAAATTTGGTAATTGATTGAGAGGCTGTGATCCTCTGTTTTTATAATTTGGGTTAGAATACAAAGCTATAGTAATTGACACAGTGTTGTACTAGCATAGAAATCAATATATAGACTATGAAACTGAATTGAGAGTCCAGAAAGAAACCTGTGATAATGGTCAATTTACTTTCAACAGGGAAACAAGATGATTCAATGTATAAAGAATCACTTTCAAAACAAATAATGCTAAGGCGACTTGATATCCATATAAGAAAGAATGAAGTCAGACAAAGAATGAAGTCATACAAAATTAACTTAAAAAGGATTGAAGACCTAAACCTAAGAGCTAAACTGCAAAACTTTAAAAAAAAAAATTAGGCATAAGTCTTAGTGATCTTTGATTAGGCAATGATTTCTTAGATGTCCCACTGAAAGTACAAGTAGTAACAAAAAAGAAATTGATAAGTGAAATTTATCAAAAGTAAAACTTTCGGTGCATCAAAGGGTACTATTAAGAATGTGCAAATGGGCGCCTGGGTGGCTCAGTTGGTTAAGCGACTGCCTTCGGCTCAGGTCATGATCCTGGAGTCCCTGGATCGAGTCCCGCATCGGGCTCCCTGCTCGGCAGGGAGTCTGCTTCTCCCTCTGACCCTCCTCCCTCTCATGCTCTCTGTCTCTCATTCTCTCTCTCAAATAAATAAATAAAATCTTAAAAAAAAAAAAAAA